>NW_006436283.1:11104034-11152221 GCF_000325575.1 Pteropus alecto | reverse complement strand
CCCATGCTCTATCTTCCCCCCAAAAAACCTTCCTTGGATTTTGATTAGAATTACATTAAATATATAGTTTCATTTGGGGGAAATTTTGTCTTTACAAATATTTGAAACCTCTCATTTAGAAATCGATGCAGTCTTCAATATTTTAATTTTTTTCCTTCTCTCCCTCCCTTCTTCCCTCCTCCATTTTTTGTTTTCTGAATATTCCTCTATAAAATTCAGGAGCATCTACATTTCTGATTAAATTTACTCTTAGGTTGATTTTTTTTCCCCCCTCGTTTTTGTTATGAACAGGACCTTTTTTCCCCGTTATACTTTTCAGTCATTTTATCTTGAGGGGCAAATCCTTATGCCATCTTAGAAGTGACATGTATGCCTCTGTATGTATTCCTTCGAAATATTTCTTGTCTTATAGGTTGGCTTTTGAACAAAGACACTTTTGACCCATCTATTCATTTCTATTTTTTTCCTTCAAACCACTCTAGTTTTGAAGTTAGTTGATAGTTTTGATTTTAATACTGTTGTCTAATCATCACCCTCCTACCCCCAATTTCCTTCTGTAGAGCAAAGTATTGTGTAAATGTAACTTAAAGATTATATCCTTGTCTGATTGTCACATTCTGCCTATTCTGACTTTAGAAGTGGGTCACGATAGCTCATGACTTATCTTGTATAACCAGGTGTAACATTGCTGTCTTCTCAGAGACCGTTAATGTAGAGTATCCAATAAACCATCTAATGCACATAACATAGACAGTGATCAGCAAATTAATAAATTAGCCCTCTATTCATGCTTAAATTATCAAAGCTAATCATTTAAATGAGATGTTCTATTTTAATTAAAATTTCTGGCACCAGAGTTAATGAGACTTGGAATTTTCACTAGAGCATTTAGCTCTTCCTTAGTGATTAGCTTTGATAGTATAATTATAAATAGAGCTCTAAGTAAGTTGCTAACTTTTCCCCCGTTATTTATTTATACATATACATGCGAAATAGCTTACTAATCTCATACATTAGAGATATACCTTTTAAGACAGTGGTAACCAAACTGTAAATTTTTACTTAAAACTGATAACCATCTTTAACAATAGAAATTTATATATGAATTTAGTCACTTAGTTTTTCCTTCTTTAATGGCTATTGAAATTTAGCATTATATTTTGATATTTAGAAAGATATTAGCAGTAGACTTAGACTAATGATTGTATGTTTAGCAACGTAATGATTTCACAGTTAAACATGAAGAATATTTATAAAAGACAAATATATATGTGGAGTTGATACTGAACCCAGAAATAAGGATCTCTGACAGAGTAGAATGAGCTTTTAAGTAATAAATAATGAAATTATTTAAGACCCAAGGACTCTAGATTTATACCTGAATTTCCGTCATTGATAGGGTGGCCATCTAAAAGTACAGAAGTAGTCTGATAGGCAGGAGATGGATATAGTCTTTTCATGGAAAAACTGAGAACTGTACAAAAGTAACAGAAAACAAAAAAAATGGTCAAGAAATAAGAAAAGAAAGGAGGACAAGTAGAGTTTGTATATTTCAACAACCCTGGGGCCCACAAGACTGAAATGTAAGTTGAAATATAAAGGGTATTTATTCTCTGTCAGAAATATTTTTCTTTTGCAGGAAAGGATCTCTTTCTAAAAGTTTTGTTTTGGGGCTTTTGTCTTTCAGTGTACTTTATAGAAATTCCCTCTGTGAGAAAAAAAAAATCTGAAATTTTAAACTTGTTGCCCAGAATGCATATTATTATAGTCAATTAGCATGCTCTATAGTTTTTTTAACTTAAATAATTTACATAGGCTTGTATATGTGATAACACTTGAATTATTTTAACAAATACGTCAAAACGATGATTGTTAAAGTTGGTGGTAGATTATATTTGGATATTTTAATGATAAAATGTTAGAATATATTCTCATTGACAACAACTTGATTTATTTACTTTAAAGTAAAACTTAGAACTAGTTTGAGGCCTCAAAGATCATTTATTCAAACTCCTCCATTTTGAAGGAAACCAAGGTACTGAGATGTTAAGGGACTTGCAGCTTGAGCAGTTATTAATTAAAGTGGAGCCGAGACTCCTGACTTCAGTCCTGTGTTGCCTCTGGAATGTCACACTGTTCTTCAGATCTTTATGCCATAAGTAAGGTTCCTTCCTGGAAAACAAGAGATGATTGCAGTCACTGGAAGTAGGGGTGTGTGTGTTTGGGGTGGAGGAGCCAAATTATGTTCTTGGGACCAAAGAAGCAAGTCTTCATTTGTAGGGGGGAGATGGACAAGAGACTGCTCAGATGATTAATTCAGAGACCTCAAATACCAGAAAATTATTAGTGTACTTCATTTTTAAGTATTCTTTAAGAATAAAACAAAAATTTTCCAGCATTACTTTGTTTTTTGTTTTTTTTTAAGCTGGAAAGTTTATTTAATTATGTTAATTGATTCTTCAGAGAAATGCAAATAGTTATGAATTGAAGGTGTAAACTATGAATTATTTTATTTCCTACCCGAACTGACATTATCTCATTGTAAGAGATGTTGTGGTCTGTAATTGATGACTTGACTTTCATATTCAAGAAGAGTAAACAAGAGCCAGATAGATTCAAAGTAGCTCAAAATGTCATAACAATGAATCTGACATTTCTCTCAGATATAATATTGCATTCATTCTAGTATCTCTTCTAGGACCTCATATTTGGATATAGGAAAATAATAGTGCTTGGGAGGACAGTACTATTTGCAGATTGGAAGCACTCTTACTTGTGAGATACTTCCAGTGGTATTTTTCTTTGTTGAGACTTAAATTGAATTTAATGCACTTTGCTACAAAGTCACATACATTTCAGTATACTTTTCAAGAAAAACCGATAATAAAACCCCAAAATAAATGTACTGTGGTTTTGGATGTTAAGATAAATTTTTCCTTCTATTTTGACTGAATCTTATTAATCTAATGTGACATTAAAGTTGTTTTTAAAATCCTGTTAAGGTGATGCATTTTATTTTTAAAATAGTTATTTTAAAATATTAAATAGTGAAGGGTGTCATAATTATCTAGGCGAGAGATGTTGGTGGCTTGGACTATGATGTAGTATTGGGAATGTGAGAAGTAAATAAATTTAAGATCTTTTTGTAGGTAAAACAGAAATAATCTATCCTTCCTTCTACTAGCCGCAGTTGCTCAGCAGCCACATGTGGCTGGGGGCCACCTCACTGAACAGTGCAGATGCAAACCGTCTCCGTCAGCGCAGGAAGGCCTGTGGACAGCATTGCTCTAGAGAGAGACTCATGCCCTTCATTCAGCTTTTCGAAATTGTCTGATGGGATTTCTTTGATAATTTCCTACAATCCCTTTTCTGTTTCTGACTTTCTGAAAATTTTGCTGAAAAGACATTAACCTCCTGAAGTCTCCAAATCTCTTTTTTTCCCCCCTCATATTTTTTTAATCTTAGTTTCTGAAAGTTTTCCTTGATTTTATGTACAAACCATTCTATTGCATTTTATATTTGAGCCCTCAAATGTTTAATCTCCAAGAGTTCTTTATTTTCAGATTTTCCTTTTTTGTAACATCTTATTTTTGCTTATAAATGCAGTGTCTTTTCTGAGGAAATCAGTTGAGGATTTGTTGTTGTTTTGTTTTAGATTTTTAGTAAGAACTAAAACTATTTAAAAAAATATATTTTAAAACATCACTGTTATTTATTTCTTTGGATCTCCTTTCTTGTTTATCTTTTATGCTAGAGACTCCCCTTAAACATCTGGTGATTCTTGATTCTTTGTGTTACTGAAAAGCAGCTTGGTCATTTATGGATGTCTCAGGACTTACTGTGTGGCAGACCTTTCCCTGGGGACTTTTTCTTTTAAATTTTGTTTTATTATTGGTTTCAAGTATACAGTATATTGGTTAGACATTTATATGGTTTATGCCTGGTGACTTTTTAATGCTTGAATCCCTCTGGTTGATGGGGAGGAGCACAGAGTGAGACCATTCACTTTCTATTGTGGATGGTGTTTCTGAGGCCCGAGCTCTGTGGAATTCTGTAGGGCAGATGAAATCCCTTCTTGGTTGGGAGTTGCAACTCCATTTTTCTTCCTCAGACACCATTCCTCCATCGTGTCTCCATATAGTCTAGAAATGTGTCCTTTATTGATGGCTAGTCATCTGGTCTTGATTTTTGTAGATCTTTTATATTCATTTATTATTATTTTAGTGGAATATTGGTCCAGTCTTCACCATTAGCTAGGAATCATGTCCTTAAAAAAAGTATTGTTATAATTTATCAGGTGTTTGTCAATAGATTACAGCCCATGAACCCATAGACATTACTGCTGCAAACTGCAGTTTATTCATCACACGTTTCCTGGCTTGCCAATATTGATTTTTTTATTACTGTTATTTTTAATATTGATTGTTTTTAATCTTACATTGATACTCCTTTCCTCCCTTCTTCCTAGTTTCTTTCTTTCTAGGTAACGTTGTACCTCTCTACGAAATTAGGGCTATTGCTTTAAATGTAAGATGATCACCTTATGGGGAGCTAAATTGAAGTAAGTTAGTAGAGCCTAAGAGTGTTCTACAGTCAAGAATTTCTTCTTCAAATCTTGGGAAAATTAAATAGAAAATATGGCATTTTTTCAACATTTAACAATTTAATTCTTTTGTCAGATATTGAGGATTTTTATTAGGTTCTGGGAATACACAGGTAAGATCTAGTTTCTGCCCCATAATCTTTACATGTCCTTCACATTTTATAGGTCAAGGTTACAGTGCCTCGTCTTGGATCACATAAATCCAGGCCTAAACAAATTCAGACTTAAACATATTTTTAGATTAAGAGAAAATTGTGAACATTTCTAAAATATCAGTTTTGTAAATGAACCAATAGCCTTCATATCATATGAGAATTTATAGTTGAACAAGATATAAAACAATGGAATTTTGTGATATTTTAGACCATTAAATTTTGTATAATTGTGAAAAATTATAAAAACCTAAGTGTCCCGGATATGGTTTAACTCAGAGAATATAGGCTGTTGGTCCAGATTTGTTTTGTTTGTTTGGTCAGTGGTTTTTAGAAAATTAATTTTACTAGTGTGAATGCCCGGCATGTATTCTCTAGTTTATCACAGTATAACTTTGTATTGTCAAATTCCTGGTCTGATTTATACATTTAGGTTACTCACACAGCCCTGGAAGGCATTAGAATTTGCTATTCCAAGTTTAAATAAGTGAAGAAATAAAATGCTTCTGTTAAATATGACGTTATAAAAGAGTTTTCATGACATAGAAAGATATCTGTGAAATTTAGTGGGAAATTACCAAGCCATGTATAATATTTCGTTTTAAATAAATGTGTATGTTTATATGTATATGGGGAAAGATACACATAATATGTGGTTTTTATACTTTTAGTGATGTTAAGTTGATCACTGTGTATCAGTGATCAAGTGATATCTGTCTGATCCATCAATTTTAAAAGTTCCCAGTGAACTTTCAGATTTTAGCAGCTCTTAATGATTGTTGCTTAGATCCAGTTTCATTCAAGATGACAAAATGGCGATTTTAAATTCTTTCCATCTCTTCTGTATTTATTTTCCTTCTATAAAAGAGAACTTTTCCTCGTTGAATGTTCAATTACATCAAATACAGTCTATGTCGAAAAGGCAGGATCAAAGATGCATTTTTGCCCTTTATAAAGTCAGTTTTCAGAGTAATGAGTTGATGCCTTAGCAGTCCCCAAAGTTGACCACTGAGGCTCCCCATCCCCACTTTTTTCTTTTTGAATATCATTATGAATCAGGTATTATATAATTGTGTTTTCAATTCATGGTCATCATTCTACTTTTTGACACATCGTTCTGTCTTTGGCCGCTGGGAGCCCCTTCGTGTTGGTGTCTGTGTTCCTTTGACAGAGCGACGACGTAATCTTTGGTGGCTTCCTTGCTTTCAGGCATGATGAGGTGTCTCTGGCTCTTCTTGTACATGTATTTTCTCTCCCTGATCAGGAATCAGATATTCTCAGAGAGCCCTGGTGGAGATTTGGTGCTAAAGATGCTCCTTGCCCCACTAGCTGTCCCTGCCTTTTCACTGGTCAGAGCTGGGAAATGCTTTGTTTTTTGAAAGAGAAAAATCATAAGTTCATGCCGATAGTTCTGAGTCGAATAAAGGATTATAGGGTTTTTAATATTTGTATATTTTCTTTTACATTAGAAATCATGGTTCCTAATGAATGACTAACAGAACTACTTATTGGCTTTATCTCTATGTGTATACATACATATAGATAGATATAGATGGCTCTGTATATGCGTGTGTCTATATATGTATATAACGGTTTTATAAGAATAATGCTGATTTTAAGTTAGCAGTAAATATAGTTGAAGATACCTTTGTGGCTCACTTTACCCTAAGGCCATATCCCATAGATATATTTAGTTAAAATATTGGATTTTAAAGGCATTTGAAATGCCTACGTGTGGTTATAGTACCCATTTGATAAACATTTGAATTTATATCTATTTGTTTTTAATTTTAAAGGATTGTGTTGTTGAAATCTAATTTTGATTTTAAGACATATTTATTAATACAGGCTCCCAAAGTCCAAATTACAAAATAAGCAAAGTTTAACAGAGGTTAAACTTCCATTCCTGTTCTTTACCCCTAACTCATTCCTTCCCTCTATAGATAACCGTTATTATTTTTTTTAGTTTATCCTTTTATTATTTCTTTTTGAAAATACAAAGAAATGCTTATATGTATATATAGTCTTCTCTTTTTTTAGCTAAAACGTAGCGTATTATATATGTATCTTGTACCTTCATAGATTGGCGCTCATCCACAGCAGTATATAAAAATCTTCCTCATTTCTTTTACACTGGCATAGTATTTGCATTATGTAGCTGCATCATAGTGTACTTAGCTGGTCTCCTATTCATGGACATTTGATCACTTTCAGTCCTTTGCTCTTACAAATAGTGCTTCAGTGGGTAGTCTTCTGTAAAAAACAAAGAGCTTTTGTTTATGTGATATTTAAAAAGCTATGAGTAGTTTTTTATATAAGCTATCAATATTTAAAACAGAATTTTAAATTAATTCACTTAAAATTATAATAGTAAACCTATTACTTGTTAACATAAATAACATTTTTATGAAAATAACTATATTTTCCAAAAGTATTTCATGAGAAGAGTGCCATCTTTTTCAGTTTTCCAAATCTACTGCAATATGTCATTTTGGTTGAAGTGTATGAAGAAAATTCCATCATACAAATATTTACCCGGAAGAGGGAATTTTGATAGCTTTTTCAGATAATTTTAGATACTCTTCTTTGATATGACACTAAAACTCAGCAATTGGTTTCCTAAAGAATAGTTGCAGTATGGAATCGAAAATTTCACACTGTCAAAATCCTGCAGGAGCCAAAACTCTGAGGGAGGGGAACCATCTCTGTTTGGTGGAGCTGTGGTACCTTAGAGCAGCGGTCCCCAACCTTTATGGTGCGAGAGACCAGTGCTCCTATGAGAATCTGATGCCTGATGATCTGAGGTGGAGCTGAGGCGGTGATGCTAGCTCCGGGGAGCGGCTGCAGATGCAGATGAAGCTTCGCTTACTCGCCCACTGCTCACCTTCCTGCTATGCGGCCCGGTGGTGGCCTAGCTCCTAACCAGTCCATGGCCCAGGAGTCGGGACCCCTGCCTTAGAGGTGGGGCCAAACCTCATTGTCTTTTTTTCTCTGTGTCCTCCTGCCCCTCCAAACATGTAAAGAAGAAACATCACCAATTTATATCCAGAAAATGGAAGAGAAGGGAATACTTCCCATCCTACCATAAATGGCCAGCATTACTCTAATAACAAAACTAGACAGAGATTGTACAAAAAAGAGAAAACTGCAGAGTAATATCCGTGAACATCAGTGCAAATTTCCTCAACATAACATTAGCAAATTGAATTCAGCAATGTATAAAAAAGAACAATGCACTATGATTGTGTTGGCAGTTATTCCTAGAATGCAAGGCTGGTTTAGTATTTGAAAATAAATCAATGTAATCCACCACCCTAACAGTCTAAAGAGCAACATCACGTGATTATATCAACAACAACAAATACCCTACACACATTTGACAAAATACATCTGTTTGTAAAAACTCTTGGCAAATTAGAAATAGAAGGGAAAGAACCTGTTAAAGGGCATCTATAAAAATCCAGCAGCCACCATCATACTTATGGTAGAGACTGAATGTTTTCTCTCTAAGAGTTAGGAAGGAGGTAAGATGTCCACTCTCAACACTCCTATCCAGCATTGTACTGGAAGTCTTAGCTCATGCAGTATGGCAAGAGAAAGAAATAAAAGGCATAGGGATTGGAAAGGGAGATATAAAATGTCCCTATTCACAAACGACATGGTTGTCAATGGAGAAAACCCCAAAGAATTTACCCAGAAAACAAACCAACAAAAATCCTTTGACTATTGCAAATTTAGCAGAGTTTCAGGATATAAGGTCAGCATACCCAAATCAATCTCATTTCTATAACTAGCAACATACACTTGGAATCCCAAATGTAAAAGCCAGTACCATTACAATAGTTCAGAGAACAAACAAAAATACTTAGATGTAAATCTAACAAAACCTGTACAGGGTCTGTATGCCGAAAACTACAAAACTGCTAAAATGCAATTTGTTTGGTATATAAATCATTTTATTCAGTTGTCATCAGGATTTCTTTGCCTGTACTCAAATTTCCTCTGAGTACAGATTCCAGAGTAGCAAATCATATTTTCATGTATTTACCATCATCTCTGTTGCATGAAATAGATATACCAGTAGACTTTTATATATACATATAAAATCTTCAACATATCTATCTAATTTTAAGAACATAAAAACAATTTCAAGCTTTGGTTCTTTTTCTAATGTAAAAGATCAGTTATATTCATAATGTGATTTAGAATTGAATTCCGTATTTCATTGGCACATTCATCTTTGTCAATAGCTGCTTATAAATATGTTATACATTACTTCCACAAGTCCTGCTGTGCCTGTCAGTTCTGATTTTTTTGTATTTCAGTTGGGAAGATAAAAATGATATGCGTTTTCTAAAAAATTTATTTGAATATGTCTCTTTTTTATATCAGCCTTCTATTGCTTCCTAATTTTTAGTTTTCCTCAGTTAAGCTTTGTGGTTCATGTTTCTATTCATTGCAAAAAGATATTCGTTTATACTACCAGAGTATATATATGTCAAGTATTTAATGAAAAAGGGCTTATAAAATTAATACCTGCATTTATATGAGAATATTTAGTGCTCTGTATCACCAGGGGATTTGAGTTTATAACCTGTTCCTTCTGAGGCCATAGCAGACATTAGTTTAGTATTGAAGTATTCACACATAAAGACTTTAGAGTGTGATCTCCTACAGATTGCGAATGGGCTCAACAGCCAGGGCATAGGAATAAAAAGAAACACTTCATTTTGATTCTAAGAGCTAATCATCTTCATAACAAACATTGATAAAAAAAAAAAAGACATATTGCACAAGCTGTTGTGATCCATCATTTGGGGGTTACCTGCCCATAGAACATAAAGTTGAGAAAGGCCGGTTATTCTGCTCAGTACCGCGGTCCTATCTGTGATGACCTTATTCTCACAGTGCCCATACTGCAGTTTCCCCCATCTAATCGGCCTCACAATATCTGCTTGTGCTTATAGTCCCCCAAAATATCCTGCTGTGACTGTGCCAGTTCATCTCTCTCTCTCCTTTGTCATCTAACCCCCAGTGCCTGATTTCCAATTATTGCTAACAACAATGGTATAAGGAAGATTCCTAGAATCCTAACGACCACCAACTGAATAACAAATCTATTATTAGGGGGAAAGAAAGAGGCAATAAAAGCCAATCCCAATCTGTTGTTTGAGATATAACATGGAATGTTATCTTTATATGTTATATTACAACAATTATATAACAACAAACCCTTCCTATGTGCCAGGAACAATTCTAAATGATATACATACTGTGGTTAATGAAGACACATTTACAGATGAAGTTCCCAAGAGGTTAAGTCTGTTGCCCAGGGTGACACTCCTCGTAAAAGAAAGCCTGAAGTCTAACCTAGGTCATGTGGCTCCGGACTAAGGCCACATACCTAGCTACGACTCCATAGTGCCTTGCCACTAAACTGAGACTGAATATTGGTCGCAACAGTCAGGCAAGAAAAAATCGGAGAGTACTTAGGTAACGATAAAAAACCTTGAAGTGGCCAGCAAATAGATCTCTTTAGGAGGGTTAAAGGAATTTGGATTGTGCAGTTTAGGGAGGAGAAAATATAAGGAATAAGTTGAGTTTCAAACATAAAGGATTTTTTAAAGAAAGTAATGAACGTTCTGTGTCAATTGAAGACCGTCTAAAAGAAGACACAGTGAGTTCAATCAGGAGCAGTTACGTAGGGCGAGAATTGTATCATGCCACCTGGTCAGTCTAAGGAGCAATAAATCGGGGGGTTGTGAAGGCCCAGGCCCAAGAGGTAAGTCTAGAATGGAAGGCTGGTCAGGATACTGTGATTCAGTGGGTTGTGACTATAATTTTCCCATTTAATTTTGAACAGATGTGTTTCTTATTCTTAATCCAGTGTTACATAAAACACCAATAGAATTTTAGAACTGAACACAGGAAGTTCAGCTCCATATTTTACAGACAAGAAAACAGAATCAGAAATCAGATGTGTATTTGTCCTTGAACTACCTACTAAGGGCCAAAACTGGGTTTTTGAACCCATGTCTCCTAACACCGTGTCCAGAGCTCAGGCTGCTGTTCGGGAGTTTTCATAGTCACAGAAGAGAATATTTTTGAGAATTTCTGCTTAATACAGTGAAATTGCTGTGTACCTAAGGGAAGAGGGTGCACATTTCCCCGATTTATGAAATGTCCTTTTTCTTTGTATAGTATGAACCCAGAGGACCTGGTCGGCCCTTGTACCAAAGAAGAATCTCATCCAGCTCAGTCCAGCCTTGTTCTGAAGAAGTGAGCTCTCCTCAAGACAGCCTTGCTCAGTGTAAAGAGCGCCAGGACCATAGCAACCAATCTTCTTTCAACTTTTCATCCCCGGAGTCCTGGGTAAACACCACCTCATCCACCCCCTATCAGAACATTCCGTGCAATGGATCTAGCAGGACAGCTCAGCCCAGAGAGTTGATAGGTAAGACAGGTGACGGGTTGCTAAAACTGTAACCTTGACCATTCAGCTCCTGGATACTTACGGAGTTTTTCTTCTCCCACCCACCCCCATTTGCATTATTATCTTTGAATAGTTTTTAATGGTCATAGCTTGTAGATGTGCTTTAGGTATGCATATTAATTAGGATTATACTGACTCTGTATTTATAGTCTGGAATGTAAGTAGATCTATCCATATTTGGGAACTGATCATTTTGACTTGTGAACAAATGTATTTCTGAATACTAGATAGAATCACCTTTGCTTGGGAAAAGTTCGTTTTCTGGTGTTTTGGTTGTTCTTCAGACCTGGAGATGGTGGGAGTTGGTTAGGTCAATATCAGTTTTCAAGGATTTATTGTCAATAATGCTGTTGACAATTTGCTATACAATAGAGTTTGACCATGAGAGAAACCAGTGAAGTATAACATTTTGCGATTTAGAAATTCTGTTTGTTCCTTATATTCTAATGAACTGCGAAATCCAAGGCTAGAATGAAAAAAGAAAGGCATAGAAAGGCATTGGAATGGACAAGGCTCTGAACTCGTATTGTGTGGTGGGAGGTCTAAAGTCTTCCTCTTTAGCCTTGAACATGAATGCACTTTTATCTTTATTTCCTCTCTTCTTAATGTATGCATTTCGAATGTAAAGAAATGAATGATACTATTTGAGTTCTCTAATCTGTAGCCTCCTGTCTGTCAGCTGTAGGTGTCCATCTTTATAAACAAGTCTGTGATGTTTGATAAATTAACGCCCTGGTAGCACCTTTGTATCTGAAATTAATTTCGTTCATCTTTAGAATCTGAATCCATTGTTTCTGTAACTGACCCATTTTTTGAATATGTGCCATAGAAACATATTTTTAGAACAATAGACATGGTAGAGCAAAAAGCACTGAAAAGATTTTGGTTTTCTTTCCTGGCAAGAGACATTGTCATTTTAATCTTTAAACATTCATTGGTACCTCCCATGTATAAGCTGCTGTATTTTGCCCCGGTTGCTTTGTCATTTTAAAAGTCTAACATAAATACACTGACATTATCATATATGAATTTTCTGAGAAACATCTAAGTTACAAATCAGTGATGAAAATTTCTTATTTTTTGTTTTGTTTATTATAATTTATTTTAAAGACAACATCATTTCTCTTTCCACCTAAATTTTAGGATAGCTTTTGGCCAAAATCAATAAAAATCTAACCTGAAGTGATAAGATAGAAAGTTCCTTAACAAATGCCTGACTGTCATGTCCAATATTCAGTCTCAGTTTAGTGGCAAGGCTTACGGAGTCGTAGTTAGGTACGTGGCCTCAGTCCAGAACCACAAAAACATAAAATTATTTTCTTCATTGCTGGAGACAAATTGCAGTCGTTTTCTTTAGTTGAAAGTAACAGATGAGTATTAAAAAAATAATTCGAAATCACTAATATCCTGAAGCACAACTTCTTGTCTGTGTGTATGTGTGTGTATTTTTAAAGGAATGTAGCAATTGCCAATGGTAAATCAGAAGGAAAATAGTTTCTCTACAATTGTAAGCCTAAGAGCACAGACCATGTCTTTGACCTTTTTGAACTCTGGATTTTCCATTCTGGCACCGATCACAGTTGAGGCTCTTATCAATGCCTGCTGAGTAAGGAGATAATGAAAATAGATCTTGTGCAGTTGAGGGGGTGATCCAGGCACATGCAGAGCCTCTATGCATGCTGGATCCACATTGCAGGTGGGGTTCTCCTCTCTAACAGGTGTATTTGGGTTCTATTCACATATCTTGGTGACAAAGCATACTTTATCAGACATTTTCTTAAAATACATGGAAGATTTTAGATTGGATGGAAATACGTATTTTGGAAAAGTATCATCGGTTGTAAGATTAGCAAAATTCATAGTTTCTCTTATCTGGAGTATATATGATAAATGAATAGAAGTCTTAAAATCAAATTTAGACAAGAACATAGGCATTAGGTTAAACTGCCTCTAAAGTATTATTTTCTAAGTATTATTTGAATGAAAACATTTTAAATTCTGATGATACTGTCATGAAAATGAGAATGTGGTTAATAATAAATCTTAGTAAAGTAAATAAAACTAGGAAGGTCTTGAACAGCCAATAAAATGGTTATGTATGATGTTAGGCAGTACTGGCCACTTTTATATTGAAATATTTCTTAA
The DNA here is from genome assembly GCF_000325575.1 of Pteropus alecto. Taxonomy (NCBI): domain Eukaryota; kingdom Metazoa; phylum Chordata; class Mammalia; order Chiroptera; family Pteropodidae; genus Pteropus; species Pteropus alecto. The sequence goes on along the minus strand of NW_006436283.1, from coordinate 11,138,828 downwards.
AAGCAATTGTTTCAGTCACAAAATCAGTAACATTTAGGCGGAAAAGAGATGAATGTTCTAGAAGGATGAAATTTTAGAATAGTACTATGAAACTAGCATATTGAATCAATGAAATACTAAAACTAAAAAATGAAATGTTTTCACCTTAACCTTCCAATCCATACACAGGTAATAAACATAGGGGAAATGTCTATAAACATCGGTAATCAAAGATATACAAATTAAAAGATTATTTATAAAATAGGCTAAGCTTAAAAGAGAAATAATAACACCAGTGTTGCGATATGGGTAAACATCATTGGATGAGTATAAATTTGCAGCATCTTCCTGCAGAGAAGTTTGCCCATAGGTGTGAAAAGCTTTCATCGTGTATTGTGATTATACCAATGACCCAGCCATTACACGTCTAGAGATCTATTCTAAGGAAATACTCATGAATATTTAGAAATATTTATCTCTGATAACATTTATCATGGTGAATAAAAGTGAAAAATTGGCTGTAATCCAAATTTCCAAAAATGAGAGATTACTTAAATAAGTAATGAAATATCTGCATTGTATTATGACCTTAGGAAAAAAATACATGAACAAATTAAGACTTATCTCTGGTATTTGAGAATATGAATGACTTATTTTCTTTGGCCTTTTGTGTAATTTCCAGGTTATCTTCAATGAATATGTATTATGGTTATAATTCAATATAATGTTAGTTAAGTTTTTAAAAGATCGAATATAAAAGCAGTGTTTGAAAATAAGTTATGATTTAGTGGGCAGTAAAATTAGGAAGAATAGAGTCAAATTTTAAAGGACCTTGAAAGTCAGGCAGATTATAGGATATCTGAAGTAAAGTTTATAGCTGTTTTTCTCCATCTTATTCCATGTTTATTTATGATATGTATTACAAGAAAAGGTAGCATTTTTAAGAAATAGAATTCAGGGCTACTATTTCTTAGGTTAATAATAAAAGCTCCTTTGACCAGAAGTCTGCCTATACAGCTTATTTTTATTTAAGAAAGAACATGTTTGTTCCCATTTTCAGACTGAGCAGTTTATGTATTAAATATCAAAGTATACAATTGTACAAATTAGTTTTTGAAGCAAACCTTCAGACTTGACCTTTAGTTTTTATGTTAGCTATTCTAGCTCACATAGTTAATTGTTTTTTTGAGTGTTAATAAGATAGAGAAGTTTGGCTAGCTGCATTGTGATTTTAACATTCTGTGGCAGAGTTGTCTGTCCTTGTGGCTATACTGTCACTGAGTTCATGGAAAGGAGAATCGGCTGTGACGCTCCAAGCCGATGAGATGCACAAGCATCACTGGGCTTGCCCTTAAATCGGTCTTACTGTTTTCTGCTTTCAGCTCCCCCCAAGGCCGGCAGACCCCCTGAGGATCACCTGAAGTCTGAAAACCTTGAGGTGTCCAGTTCTTTCAACTATAACGTGCTGCAGCATCTCGGCCAGTTTCCCCCCCTCATGCCCAATAAGCAGATCGTGGAGTCGGCTAACAGCAGCGGCCAGCAGAGCTGCGGGGGTGGCAAACCCGCCATGTCCTACGCCAGTGCTCTGCGGGCCCCACCCAAGCCCAGGCCCCAGCCTGAGCAGGCCAAGAAGAGTAGCGACCCTCTTTCTCTGTTCCAGGAACTTAGCCTGGGGAGCTCATCGGGCAGCAATGGCTTTTACTCCTATTTTAAATAATCACTTTTTTTTCCTTGAAGGGAGAATGTTTTAATTTCTATTCGTATCAGTAGAATTCAGATAGTTGGACTTCATCGATAGATGCACAGTTCCCTTTGTTTTAACATTAAATACGTTCTCACTTAATTGCTTTGCTGCTAGACTTGCAACTAATTTTTTAAAAGTATATTCCATTATTTTGCATTTTTGATGTGAGTCGGAATTTTGACAGCTTTTATGTAGAATAAAAAATATTTTTAAATTTGTGTATTGTTACATATGTTTGCATCAAGCTAGCAGCTAAGAGGTTAATTGTGAAACTATAAAAAAAAAAGAAAAAAAGTTTGTCTAAAATGTATTTAAAAAGAAAAAAAAGTTGTAAGTAGCATTTACATTTATTCAATAATATTACCATATGCTGGGTTTCTGTACCAGAAATGGCCAGTTGATGTACAGATGTATGTTATTTTTGCTTAAATTCATTTAAAATTTTTTAAAATAAAGGGGCAGCATCTTCTAAATACTTTAAGTTTTATCAGCTTTTTTTTGTGACAAGATGCTGCATTCTAAAACTTTTATAGTTTTAGACTATGTATGATGTGCTGTTGTAATCTCCATCCACTGTAGGATAGAGTTAAAGGCATTCTTTGCAGGTGTATTTTGTATGCCACTGTTTTTTATAACGTGAAAAAACGTTGGCATATTTAGTTATTTTTTGGACAAGCTACACTTCAGGCTTGTTTTTAATGTTAATTTGATAGTGTGTTTTTTTTTTAAACAAATCATGAAGCTGAAAAATTTTTAGGATTGTTGGTGCTTAGTAGACTTGATAACTATTTTAAAAATGCGTGAATTTAGTAAAACCCTTTTTTTCCCTCACTATGCATGTGTAAATGTTTGTAATCTGGCTCTCCCCCTTCCAGTGGTATAAAGAATTGTGCCGCTTTAAGGTTTTTTTTTTTCCCCTCCAGTAAAAATTTTGGTACCTTATTTTGATGTTTACATTACAATGTGACATTATACATGGCAATTCAGATATTTTGCTAACTGTTTTGTTCGAGGAACATCATTAAAGAAGAAATATAATGTTTGTCAAAGATGTATCAAAATTCATCAAAATCTGGGGCAAAAATCTCCCCTTGTTTTTCATGTCTTTTGATTCTTCTAAAATAACCCCACTGAACTTGTACAAAAATATAAACTTTAAATAGCTATCTTATATATTCTATGGTCTAAAAGTTGTTTTGAATGAACTTTGGTAAAATCCAAAGGAAAACGTTTACCCTCTTAAAACTTGTGGTCTTGTAACACTTCCGAAGCGATGCATGTCCTTATTGTTTTCCAGATCTAGTAGTACTGCTTCTGGAATAGCCAAACTCATGCTGGTAAGGAGAGGAAATTTTCTCTCAAGAAACTGATTTTCTTTGAAGGGTTTAAGAAAACAATGTGCTGGGATTTTTTTTTTTTTTTTTTTTTTTTTTTTTAATAAGACGAGGTTGGGAAACATTGCAAATTAACCAGTAGATCCTGATGATCCATTCAAAAATAGTTTTTGGAGGGCTACTTTTGAATAGGCCATCCTGTATTTGCAGTAGGCTTTTAAAATGGGCTTGAAAAGTGGCAGGGGTAAAGAGGAACTACTTACAGCTCTTCTATGACTGGAGTTTAGTTGATGTCAGCCAGCCCAACCCCCTGCAACCCTCAGAGAACTTAGGAGAAGAGAGTGCCTTTAGTTAAAGGTTATCAAGCTGCAGGACAAATGATGCATGCCTCATTTATTGAGTTCTGTCTTTCTGCTCAGAGTGCAGGTCATTTGTATGTGGCCTCACGTTACAGGCCGCGGGTCTCAGTGAGGGGGCAGACTAGACCTGTAGACTGCAGATGTGTTAATGGTTAGTATAAATCGCAGTCGGAAAACGGAGCCATCAAGTTACAGCACCACGTTTTCTCTGTATGATGTTGCATCTCCACATTTAGCTACGGCAAATTCTACCCAACACACTTCAGTCACAAGAATAGAAGAAAAAAATTTGCCATATAGCCATGTATTACCAACTCTGTGACAAAACTCAAAACATAGCCCAAGTGAAAACTAGGCCTCCCTGATGTATGAGGATGTCTATGAAAAATAATATTCTTGTCCATGATGATTCTTCCCCACAAATATACAAGACTACAACACCAGCCAGATAAACGTTCAAAAGCACGTTGGTAATATGAAGGCAACTGTCATGTCAGGGTTAGCCCCTTGTCATGAAGTAATCGCCTGATTTTCTGTTTTCCATACTTGAATCTTTAAGAAGTATCAGTTTTTATATTATTTATATTTATATTTACTTAAAGAGGTCATGTGCACACCCCACCACCTTATATAAATATATTGATGATGGAGGCTTTGGATAAGGAAGCTGTTAAGTTGTAACATCCCTGTTCTAAGCAGTTATTTCTAAAAACTAAAATAATAGCTACTTAATTAGTCTCCTGCTCTGCTGTAAGTGTCTCTGAGTATTCGTTTCCATACTGCTTCTACAGCTAGTCAAGGATTCGAATGTCCATTCCATCTGATACTCTTTTAGATTCTGCTTTGATTGTGTATTTCCACCTCTAGCAAGCTTACTCTTTCTCAGCAATACTTGATACTATCTTTCCAACTGTACTTTAAATCTGTTATTTACGCATAGCATCTTGAATGGTTTTGAGCAAGTCTCGTTGAAGGAATGTTGGTGAGTTTCCATTGAAATGAGGCATGACTTCTGGGTACAGTTGGTATTATTTGGGCAGTATTAGCAAGTACCCACAAATCAGACTTATAAAACAACTTATTTTATATACTAAAGTTCAACCTTAGAGTTCAGGAACTTTTTTCTTTTTTTTAAAGAAAACTTGATGTTATCTCCTGGATAATACCAAGTATTAGTAACTGCCTTATTTTCCTAGAACAAATTTCTTCTAGGTGAGGTTAATTGTTCACATGATGTCTTTCTCCTTTGTTCTTTGTATCACTCTGAAGTTTCCTTTTTCTTCCCAGAACTATTTTTTATTCATTTCACTTTTTAATTTCAGTGCTACTAAGATTTTCTTTTTTGACCTTAAAGAAAAATTTTAGGGTGATATAATTTTTAGAGTATTCATGCTAAATTTTTTTTCCTGATCTAAAAATGAATTTTTGTTAAGATCCGAAGAGCCTCATTCAGTGTAACATGGATAATTTCTAATGTGTCTTTAAAAGGGGTTTTGGTTGCCATTTTGGCATATTCTTTGCCAAACCGTTATAACAGAACTTTGTTTTTCATTAATCAGTAGTTAGTTATTGACCACTTAAACGAACATGACCTTAATTTTCCATTCTTCAGACAGGTATGCTTTCTATCTAGGTCATTTTGTATATATGAAATAACACTGCTTTGTGGGTGTTTTGTTTGTTTTCATCAGAGATTCTAGAATAAATTCAGGTTTGATGTAAACATCAGTTGGTCTTTTCAGTTCAAAGAATTGCAGAGTAAGTAAAATAAGCAGAATTCTCAAGGAATAAGCATTATATAATTAAACATAGAAGTCTCCAAGACCTAGTTGTGAAAGTTTCCTTGTTTATGGAGGCATTGAAATTACTGAGAAAGCTAGCTGAATTTTCTAACTTTAAGATAATATATAGTATTATCTTGGTCAAGTGTAGCTGATTTTACATGTTTAATATTTTCCATGTATAGACATCTCAAGAGCAAAGCTATAAACATATAAGAATGTAATTCTAGCCACCTTGACTAGAGAGAGCCACTTTGATGTGAAAAACAATTTCAAGATAAATTTTAGTTTTCAACTTATTAAGAAAATTAGATTCACTGAAAAAGTTGTTTAAAGATACCTGTTAGACTTAAATAGCATTGTTTCCTATTGGAGTTTTTTTACAAAGGGAATCCCAGAAAAAATTGTATAAAAAAATACAAGATTGAAACTAAATATATTGAAAGATACAAATTGCTGCCTTAAAATGTTATTTAGGTTACCATTTTTTTTTCTTCTATTTCCGGAAAGGTAGTAATTTGTCTTTTATGATTTACCAGACATTGTCTCTTGCTAACCATCCTCTTAGCATATGAAAACCCTTAATTTCTACCACCACCCTATGTGTCTTCCTAAATCTCAAGTAAATGTTTTAATGGATTCTGATTCTCTCCTCTTTTTGCTATCTGATCCATAAGCTACCTGGCAATTAGAAATAATGGATAACGGTATATGATTTCTTATTCAAAATGTTACTTTAGTGATGTCCGTCACACTAGATATCATGGAAGAGTAAGTGGCATGTTCGTCTTCAAAGTGCTCATTATATTAGGCTTCTCACATTTTCCATCGATTCAAGGTTGGATATGTATTTGCTGAGATTTTACTGTAAAGCTGCTAAATTCACACTTACTACTTTCATATCTGTTAGTAATTTCAAGACTATTGTTACAAGAAGTGAAGTTTACTAATGTTTAACGTTCTTATAAAACATTCAGAAAATGGCTCTAGTTTATTACTTTAAACTAGAATATCAGATTAAACAGTTTAAAAGCAAATTTTTAATGTTACATTTAAAATTTTTGAAATGATTGAAAATATCTACTTTGGAATAAACTTTAAAGAAACAGTCACAGGAGTTTCTAAATGTTCTTTGAAGGGAAAGGTACCTAAGAGGAGAATCTAGACTTAGTAATATGAACTGTGGTTAAATCCAAAACCCAGTTAAACACAGAGTCTAAATCTTCTAAAACTGGAGTGTTAAGAAAACCTAGAGACATTCATATACTTATAGTTTCAGTAATCAGAGTATTAGACCAGACTTTATTTGCAATTTGTTCACAGAGAGATTTTATTTTGATACAAATATTAAGCATAAAGCATAGTAAGTTTTATATAATTCTGAGTTCATTAAACAATATTATGGAATTTTCATTATGTTCTTGGGGAGTCTTTTTAGCTATTTTTATACCTCATAGATGAGGTCTCCTATATTTTATTTTGCATTCTAGCACGTGACTGCCTGCCTTAGAACTATGTATAGGAGGGGAAATCAGTATTACTTTAAAAAATATTTGATTTTTTGAAGTTTTTCATTAATAATTTTATGTTTGAGAAAGTAAGGGGAAGGGGTGGCAAATTACACAGGTTTCAACACAGTAGCAGTCACACAGTAATGTCTGTTCACAAGTGTGTCCTGTTTTTTAAGATTTTAGAATTTGGAGCAGGATGCAGCAGGGATCTCAAAGTCAAGCCAGCATCAGAAGTACCTGGACGTCTTATTAAAATACAGACTGCTGGACTCCACCCCCAGAGTTTCTGATTGCAGGCTGGAGCCCGATCATTTGCATCTCTAACATGTTCCCAGGTGATGCTGATGCTGCTGGTCCAGGTACCACACTTTGAGAACCATTGGTCTAGAGGAAGTTGGAATGCCTTTTTCAACCATGCGTTTATTTACTCAGTATAAAAACCCGAGCTCTTGAGACATTATTATAATTCTGATGCCATGAGTGGAACATTCATGGGGAAAGAGCTCTGTGGATTGACGAGCCCTTTGGGTTGGCTGCCACCCCCTCCGGCTGCCTGCCCCCTTTAAGGTCTGTGGTCCTCTTCCACGTGAGGGTGCAGGAGGAGCTCTTTCATTTCTAGGGTGAGTTTGGATTTGTGTACTCTGCAGCCTGGGCTTTGGTCCAGAAGCTGTGCATTTGTTAGGTGTGCTTAGAGTCAGTCTTGATAATCTACACATGGAGACGAGAATTGTGGGAGGAAGCCATCAGAATGTCACGAGGATGCACTTTGCATTTATCGAGGCACTAAGTACAGAAGGTCCTGTCTTAAGATGGCGGTGACACGGAACATCGAAAACAATAATCCCCAAATAATGTATTTGTAGTTTATGGATTTTTGGGGGGGTGGGGGGAGGGTAAAGGATTTCTTTTCAAATTATGTGTTTCTCAGGTTGAAATTACTTTGGATTCTCTGTCATGTCAGCAGGTGTTAGGGGAAGCTGAGTTGTTGTACATGGCAGAAAGTTGATAATTGTCTCTGATTACTTTGCTACCTTTAAAAACCTATATATGTTTGCAAAACTGCCTAGGGGGATCTACCACGTACACAGCATGAGTTATTCATAAACTATAAGTGCACATGTACGAGCAAGTTATTTTTGAGAAGGAAACTGTTTATAACGTAATGAACCTGACAGGTCTTTGGATATTTTAAAATTTGTGTGTTAACGTCATTGTCGTTAATATTCTCCATGGACTAGTTTGAGGGATTTTGGGCTCTGCTTCTGGTTTTTAGTTTGGCTTTGGATTTACTGAGATACTAGGAAGAGAAAAAATATTTTTAAGGTAATAGATCGTAGAATGACTTAGACGTAGAAGTCCACACGATAAGCATCATAGAATACACAGCTTAGGAATTCTTAACAGTACTTCCTGCTTGAAAGGCTCGATGACCTTCAGTGGGGATTGTTTCTATGTTCAGCACAGGTTCCTTTATCCAATTCCAACTCACAGGGAGCTTCGGTTTATTTACATTTTGCTTTGCACGATGCCTTGTACGCAAAGACCTCTATCGTTCAGTGGATCAGAGGGCTCCTTTGTCTGGGTTGAAGTCCTAATGCGTCAGTCACACCTGAGAATGTTTCTCAGCACCCCCCTACCCCTCCCCCAGCCCCCCAGAGGAAGAGTCTTGGATTTTCATGTATCCAGACCATGTCTGCTTCCTATCAATCCATGTATATGACATTGTACTGTATCCGCTTTCTGTGCCAGTCAGCTGACCTGATTCTCTGAAACCCATGAAGGTACTGGTTATATGTAGTAGTTGTATCCTAGGTAAATATGGTGATTGAAATACCTCTCTAAATTATAAAGGTAATGGGTTTTGTTTTGCATTTTATTAAAGGGTCCTGTTGTTAGTGGCATTGTTTTTTTTTTCTTCTTCTTCTTCTTTAATGCTTCAAAAATACGGTTCTTATCTAAACTTGTTCAGCTAACTTCATATAATCAATTGCTTAGCAAATTCACGCTGGGGCTTATTTTGGTAAGTCTTCCGAAGGGAGGCTACGTAAACCCGAGGTGGTCAGTTTCCATCTGTTAGAAGTGCCAGTTGTGCAACCATCTAATCAGAATTTACAGCAAAATTATAACAAAAATTTTTTTCTTTGAATTTAATGATAACCTCGTGTGAGAGGTTCTAGGACCTGAAGAGTAAAATAACCCAAAGCCACTCTAGGGTTTTTTTTTCCTTCCTTTTTTATCATTTTCTTTTTTTTTCTTTTTTTTTTTTTTAACTTAGTTTTGGAATTACTTTAGCCACTTTGGTTCCTTAGAACAGGTTTTCATTTTGGGGGTCTACAGTTCCTACATTGTGATCATTGTCTCAGTGAAGTTCTTTTGTTTAAAAAGATTCATGGTAACACAAAATGTATTTTACTGCTACAACTAAAATGTATTTATAATAAAATGCCTTTTTAATAATTTCGAGATTTGTTTATTATGTGCGAACCACAATTCTCTGCTTCCTTTTACTTTTAAGGTCAAAGGCCTGACAGAAGCAAGCACAGCGCTTTGATTTTATCCGTAACGTCGGTTGTTAAAACGAGCTTAAGTAACAGAACCCGATGATAATCTGTAAAATTGTCACCCTCGTTTCCAGAAATTTTCGGCTTTCCTTAAATCTCTGAACATCCGCAGTAGCAAAGACCTAAAGGCTTAACTTGTTACCGGAGAGTTTAAAAATCATCAGTGGTCAGAAAGTGAGCCTTTTTCAAATGGTCATCCAATGCAGATGTTGGGGATTTTAAAAAATTGTCATGAATTACTCTTAAGTCACTTGTTAATGCTGGGCTGTGCAGCCCAGAATTTATTTCAGAACTTGTAAACCTAGTTTATATCAATATATTATGTGGGTATAATAATACACTTGATGGCATGGTATGTGAAAAGCATAACTTCAACTCTCTCTCTCCCCTGCCCTCCCTCCACCCCCAATGATGGCTGTGCAGAAAATTGCCCTGAGTCAGGGTCTTTTTGTTGGGGAAATAATTCTTTGCATCTGTCGGGATGCAGTTTTGAGAAGCATTAGCAGGTCACAGAATGCTTTGTGTGCCCTGGCTATTTTATTTTTAACATCCTATTAATGTGGCACCATAAATCTAACTTGAATATACTGTGCTCCAAGTTTGTAAATGTAAGTAGAAAGGACAGTCAGCCTTTCATAAGGACAATTTATAATTCTTATTCCTTTCAGTGAGTCAGTTTGTAAGCTAGGTACCTTGCTTCCTTTGAGTTGATACGATACGACATGAGTCATCTCTGGGTTTTGGAGAAGAACGTATAAATCAAATGGATTTGAAGGACTCCTTTAGCCGCTATCTGCTTTAGCTGAAGTAACCCACGGCCCTATTGTCAGTGGGAAAATGCAATTAAGACTCTCTCGGGTGTTAATTCCTGTGCCCGATTTGGTGCTCTTCGAAGCATTTTTCTGAGAATGATATTAGTGTGGAATTAGTGGGAAAATGTAATTTCATCAGAACTGCAAGGTGAGAACGATCTGTGTGGAGTGCAGGTCGGGCATGGAGACGGGAGGCTGGCTTAGCGGAGCGAGTGCTGAAATGGAGAGCTGTTTCCACCTGGAGGAAGAGAACATCCGAATCCCCCTGCGGTTGGTTCTCAGCCACTAAAGAGAGAACCCTCGGGCTGAAGTCGACTCTGCTCCTTGACTTACACGGTATTGTCCTAACAGACCTAATGGGTGGAAAACCTTTTCTCCAGACCCGAAGAACCCCGTATCAATGGCATTGCCTCGGTTCCAGTATTCCAGTTACCTTTCTGAAACAGATCTGATTGGGCCACCCTTTTTTGAGAAGACCTCAGTGGGTTCCCATCGCATCGTGAATTTCTGAGCTGGACTTCGGGGGCACCCGCACGTCTCCGTCCCGAGCACTCTGCATGGAAGTCTTAAGCCGGAACGTGCCCTTCCCTCCCTGAAGCTGCCCTTGGCTCTCCTGCCTCCCGGGCTACTCTGGGGAGCTGTCCAAATTCAAAACTCTAAATCCCACCTCCTCTACTCCCTCTTGCTCTGCGTGCATTTCAGCCTAATACGTCTGTTACCACCATTTTTTGTGTTATATTTGGGATTCTGTGTGCTTCTGGGAGGCAGGGATCATGTCCTCAGACCTCTAAACCTACAGCACTGGCCCCATCTACGCCTTTCACATAGTGAGTCCTGCCGAAACGGACCACAGGGTTTGATTGAGAGAGCTTAAAGGCACTCTCTCCTCCCACGGACATCCTTTGCAAATGCAGTGTGGCCAGATCAGCAGGAGTGAAGGAGTGAACTGTCCTGTGCAGTGACATCCCCACCCACTCTGCGAGGCTCTCTAAGCGGTGACAAAGCATTAGCAGCATTCACGAGTATTTTGTGTCTTACCAAGTATCACTGTTAAAGCCCTTAGTTTGACAGCTTCACCATGGTTATGTCAGTTTTGATGGATGCTGCCTCCTTTAGCATCCCCGGTCTGTCTGAAGCCCTGGTTGATTTTAAATCTGCAGAGGGAGGTAATTACATTGAAATAAAGTGGCAGCTTGTGAAATCTGGGGTATTATCCCACTCTTAGCTCATTAAAACTGATGCTCTGCAAATCGATGTGAACCATTGTTTCTGAAAACTGCTGATAATCCCTGAAAGAATGTGGCTCTGGTTAGGTGGTGGGAGGAGCCAGCAAAGGGCTCTGATGGTGGGCGTGGCTGGCTGGCCACTTGGCTCACGCTCTAGGCTCCCGGGCCAAGGAAACCAGAGGAGAAGGTGGTTTGATGTTGTTTGCTCACTAATTGAATAGAAATGTAATCTGATGACAAGCCCTCTTGATGTGAGCGGAGTGCCGGAATGTGTAGGAGACCTTGCTCAGGAAACTCGGAAATGTTCTAATTAGTCTTCAGGGTTTTGTTTCCTTTTTGTACAAAAGACACAAGGGAGCCGAAAGGGAAGGGCCTGAAGTCACAAGAGTGGGTGGCTTGTCTTCGTGCCTGCTCTTCAAACCCACACCTGCTGGTTCGGTCTTGCATCTGTTGGGAATGCCGTCATGTACAGGTTTTTTAACAAAACTGAACAGAAGTGAGTGCTCTAAGCAGAGGCTCTTCTAAAGAGAGAGTTTTGTGGATTCAATCCCCAGCTTCGTGACCAGGCTTAAGGTAAATTGCTTAACCCGGGGTAAAAGTAACAGGAGATTATTGGAAGGCGGGTAAGCAAATAGGCTTAATCTGATGAATCAAATCTCCTCCTCACAGGGACCCCAAAAAGGCCTTCTAGAACTGAAACAATTCCTACTGGGCTGGTTCCACTAACAGGGTGGAAGATAAACTGTTTTGAAAAAAAAAAAGTAGTGATGTAGTGCAATTAAAGATGGTTTTGAACCTTCTGGAAAAGCACTTCTGGAAATCGGTCTTTAAAAGCTGTCAGCTGATACCCTATTGCTCAGAAAATCGTCTCATCTGGGTCGTATGCAGCCATGCGTGCTGCAGTAGGGAATACAGCTGGCCCCGTCTCAATTCGACTCAGGCCAACCATGGGACCAGCCACTGAGGCTGCAGACACCTGGGACCAGGGAACCAGATCACGAATAAGCTCTTCCAAGCTTCTCTCTTGCTTCTAGGGGCCTCCTCCCTGCCCATTTCCTCCTTGACAGCATCCTAGTTCCTGTTCCTGTTCAATGTACCAGCATGTCCTGAGGGCACTGCATACTGTATGCTGTACATGGGTTCGGAAAAAAGGACTGGGCTGGTGGGGGGAGGGAAGAGGGTTCTAGCTGCTGGAAGGATTCTGAAGAAAACGTGACCCTTCCCTTCAAAGAGCTTAGCACAGTGCCTAACATGCAGTGTTGATACTCAATGAGGTGGACAGAATGATGGTCCCCCAAGATACCCACATCCGAACCTTTAAACCTGTGAATGCGTGTCCATGTCCTAATCCCTAGGGCTCGTGACTTTACATGGAAAAAGGGACTTTGCAGATGTGATTAAATTAAGGCTCTTGAGATGGGGAGATTATCTTGGATGATCTGAGTGGGCCCAGTGTAATCGCAAAGGTCCTTATAAAATGGAGGCAGGCGGATCACAGAGAAGTAGGAGGTGTGAGGACAAAAGCAGAGATTGCAATGATGCCCCCACAAACCAAGGAAAGTGGGTGGTTTCTAGAAGCTAGAAAAGGCAAGGAAATGCATTCTCGCCTGAAGCCTGCAGAAGGAACCGTCCCTGCTGACACCTTGATTTTAGCCTCATAAAACTCATTTCACGCTTCCAGCCTCCAGGACTGTAAGAGAATAAATTGGTGTCACTTTTAGCCACTAAGTTTGTGGGATTCGTTACAGCATCAGTAGGAACTGAATATAGTCAATGAGCACGTGTTTGCTCAAGAGAAGGACACCCCTCATGTGAGAGATGTGAATGGGCTTGGTATGCTTAGAAAGCAACACTCAGGGCACAGGTAGAGGGAGGGCAAGAGAGCCTGGCCTGAGGTGATGGCAGGGGACAAGATGACAGTATGGATTTAGGAGTCATTTCAGAAGTAGAATCTGCGAGGCTTAGCTCGGCCAGTGAACAAGCTAGAAGTCAGAGAAACTACAACAGTTTGCAGCTTGGGAGCATGAGGAGCTATGGTGCCATGAACCTGAGGAAACAAGAAAAGAAGAATAGGTTTAGGTAAGAAGGGTCAGAGGTTGGGATTGGACTCACATGTCTAGGGTGTCCTGGAACATCTGGGGAGCGGGTCCCCAAGGAAATCAAGGAAAGGCACCAGAAATGACACCCGCAAAGAGAGATGGGCTGGAGACAGGCTGGGGTCATAGTCACAGGGTCTGAAGAACTGGAAATGAAGGAAATTTCTTCGAAGTTCTGGTGTGAGATGGTGGCTAAGCCATGGAAACAACAAAAGTGTTCTCTGGTAGAGGATTGGATAAAGACGATGTGGTACACTTGGACAATGGAATATTACTCTGCTAGAAGATAAAATACTGCCCATTCGCGACAACACGGTTAGATCGTGAGATTATCATGCTAAGCAAAATAAGTCAGATGGAAAAAGGGGAGAACCATATGATTTCACTCACATGTGGGATATAAAACAAAGCGACAAGTGAACAAGACACGAACTCATAAGACGCAGACAACAGTATGGTGTTTATCAGGGGGAAAGGCGGGGAGGCGGGTAAGGGTAGAGGGGGTCAAATATGTGGTGCCGGAAGGAGATCTGACTTTGGGTGGGGAACACGCAATACAATATACAGATGATATAGAATTGCACACTTGAAACCTATATAATTTTATTAACCAATGTCACCCCAATAAATTTAATTTAGAAAAAGAAAAAAAATAAAGAAATTATGGTGTGGATTAAGAGGGTCAAAGATGGAAAACTTTGGAAACATCAAAGTTGAAGGGGCAGGTGACAAAAACATGGACACTGTAAACAGGAACAGTACAAAGAGAAAATTCAGGGAATTTGAAGAAGGACACAGAGGTCAAAAGTACAAAATGCTACCAAAAGGTGTAGTAAGATGTAGCTGGTAACTGAGAGGTCACTGGCGACCTTCAGGAGAGCGGTTTTGATGGCATTGCGGGGTAGAAGACAGACTGCATGGCTTGAGAAGTGAGCACAAAGTAAACCAGTGGTGACAAGAGATGTGGAGAGTTATTTCAAGACGCCTGTCCACTGACAAGAGATGAAAGACAAGGTCATCTCTTGTCTAGGTCTAGAAGAAGGGACACTTAGTACCCTCATGCTTTCTAGCTACTCTCTCTGCCTGTAAGCTCCGCCCATCCAGACATCTCTCATCTGCATTTCTATTTGTTTATCATACCCCTTCCTTCCTCAAAAACCTTCCCTGGCCATCCACAAGATAAGTAATATAGATTTATTTAAAGGAGATCTTTCTTGAACTCCTACGGGTTTTGAATATAGCTAGAAGGAATCTTAAGTTGAGAACCATATGATTTCACTCATATGTGGGATATAAAACTGAAAGCAACAAATGGTCAAGACAAACAAACAGAGACTCATGGACGTGGACAACGGTTTAGTGGTTACCAGAGGGAGAGAGGGGAGGTGGAGAGGTAGATAAGGGTAAAGGGGTCAAATATATGGTGACAGAAGGAGATTTAGCTATGGGTGGTGAACATACAGTGCAATGTACATGCGATGTGTTATAGAATTGCACACTTGAAACCTATATAATTTTATTAACCAATGTCACCCCAATAAATTTAATTTAGAAAAAGAAAAAAAATAAAGAAATTATGGTGTGGATTAAGAGGGTCAAAGATGGAAAACTTTGGAAACATCAAAGTTGAAGGGGCAGGTGACAAAAACATGGACACTGTAAACAGGAACAGTACAAAGAGAAAATTCAGGGAATTTGAAGAAGGACACAGAGGTCAAAAGTACAAAATGCTACCAAAAGGTGTAGTAAGATGTAGCTGGTAACTGAGAGGTCACTGGCGACCTTCAGGAGAGCGGTTTTGATGGCATTGCGGGGTAGAAGACAGACTGCATGGCTTGAGAAGTGAGCACAAAGTAAACCAGTGGTGACAAGAGATGTGGAGAGTTATTTCAAGACGCCTGTCCACTGACAAGAGATGAAAGACAAGGTCATCTCTTGTCTAGGTCTAGAAGAAGGGACACTTAGTACCCTCATGCTTTCTAGCTACTCTCTCTGCCTGTAAGCTCCGCCCATCCAGACATCTCTCATCTGCATTTCTATTTGTTTATCATACCCCTTCCTTCCTCAAAAACCTTCCCTGGCCATCCACAAGATAAGTAATATAGATTTATTTAAAGGAGATCTTTCTTGAACTCCTACGGGTTTTGAATATAGCTAGAAGGAATCTTAAAGGTCATCTAGTCATCAGATGATTGTCAATGGTTTCCAAACATTTTAAGCAACAGAATCCCTTTTTTCTAACAAAGTCTTATGTTAAAACCTAAATATGTAAGACCTAAATATATAACATATAAATATATATTTTACTTTTATAATCATGTAGTAAATACATGTATAACAGCTTCTGGTAAAATCAATTCGTAGAGCAATTATGATATCCTGAAGCACACAAACATTTGAAAACAGAATTTATTTCCTTTTTATCTTTTTTGGGGGTTGGACAATATGAACGAACATTGTGCTTCATGAAGATAAACAGCAGTATATTCGCTTGTACTATTTACCTGAGCAGACACGCACTGGCCCGAGTTTTACAAGGACCAGCACGGAACAAAAATCTTAATCCATGAAACATAGACATGAAGTCGAAATGTATGCAGAGAAATGGCTGAAGAAACTTTGTTTTAAGGTCTCCTTAGAAGAATTTTGAACTTCTTAGAGTTCTTTTCGGTACCCAAATGATGCATGTGACATATGTTAGTGTATGCTGGTTTTCTTTCCAGCTGGATAAGTTGAAGTTTATTATGTGCACAGAGGCCAGAGGGGACTTCTCCAGCTAAAGATGGAGTCGGGTCTTCACACATTTCCTGGTCTTGAGACATCATCTAACTTTTTGAAGAAGGCTAGGAGGAGAAGAGGCTTCCTTCGACCAGGGATCATGTGTCATCCTTCATAGGTAAATTTCGCTCCTGTGAAACCTACACAACTGTGGTTCTTTGGTATTCCTAGAATCCATCTCTCTGCTAAGAGTTCAATACCTGGATTTTCGGAGCTGGCGTGTGAGCCTCTCGGCTTCAGTCACCCCCATCACCTCTTCTTAATGACTGCTGGCAGCCCTTGGCCCGCTTCCTCATTTGTCGCGGGTTCACAGTCTGCCTCCCTCCGAGGCCGGGCTGGCCTTGCTCACAGCGGTTCCCTCTCCTCATTTTCCTCCCCGTTACACAGTTATACATTGTCACCTCCCTGCTTCTTGGAGTTTTCCAGGTAAACCTGTATCCCTGAGTTTATTAACCTCATTAGTGCTTTGAAACACGTGCTTGGTCACCCTAAGAACCTGTTTGAAACGCAGGTGTTGGCCATGAAATCAGCGATGTGGAAATTTGTTTTTGAACTCCTCGAGCTCGGAGCCCCGAACTCTGAGGCCGTGGTTCCAGACAAATCCCTCATCCTCCATTTCTCTGTGGGGTTACCACGACTGCTTTGTGGGTGAAGACAGAAGTCTAATCTCAAATCAACAACAATTTCCAAGAGCTCAGGTCTTTTACATTGTCAGGAGCAAAGTCAAGAGAATAGAACGTATGGCTCTTTGCAATGGCAATTAACTTTAATGAACTTCCTTCACCGGGTAGAATCGGTACCTTGTGTGGAGATTAATTATGGCCTCGGTGGCTGCACTTAAATGAGACCATGAAATGAGGGAGGGCTTGAGGAGGCCACGGGCAGCTGCGTCCCCTCTTGAACACCAGTCATCAGTCTAATAGCTATGTCCCATTTTAGATCTTTCCTGAAAGTGGGCAGAGTATGAATTAGAAATAAACTTGTAAATATTTGTAAAATATTTGATCAAAATGGAACGAGTCACACCGGCAGGGAAAATATTGTAAGAGGATGTGATTAAAACCCCTCTTTTTTGGGGCAGCCAGGAGAAATAGAGGTACACAGAGATCCTTGACATTTTCAGTCTCAAGGAGGGATTAATAAGAACTAAACTTGGGCAGGCCCTACTATGTGTTAGCCAAAGAGAGGGTGACATGTCTCTTGGTCCCCACCCAGTTTGTTGGGGCAGAGGCCAAGTGAGGACCGGTAAAGGGCCCTGGGTAACAGGAGGGAAACCAGCAGCCTTGGGTCTCATTTCTGCTCTGGCGCCAGTTCACCAGGGCCCAGGAAGCAAGCCCTTCCCCCGACTTCCGTTTTCTCCTGCGTGCGATGCGGGTCGCCATGGCTACCTGCCACTGCCATGCAGAGCCGTAAGAGCGCGACACAAAAGGAAAAATCGGCGATCGGAATTTTGACGTTGTGCTCATCGTGGATATTTTGCAACCGTCTCGATTTTTAAAACTATCATAGTATATATCCAGAAGAATCGAAAGCATGGTCCTGAGAACGTGTTTGTGCACGGTTATTCGCAATAGCCAAAAAGGTGGAAGCAACCCAAGTGTCCATAGACAGATGAATGGATCGCCAAAATGTCGGTCCAATAGCTACGTCCCACTTTGGATACAGAGAAATATTACTCAGCCTGGAAGAGGACGGACATTCTGGCACATGCTATAACACGGATATACCCTGAAAACATTATGGTGAGTGAATCAGCCAGACACAAAAGGACAAACACTGCTTGATTCCACTTGTATGAGGCACCTAGAGTGGTCAAATGCATAGAGGCAGAAAGTGGAATGATGCTTTCCAGGGGCTGGGGCGGGGGAGGGATGGGAAGTTGTTGTTTAACGGGGAGGGTTTCCGTTTGGGAGGATAAAAAGAATTCTGAAGGTTGGTTGCACAACCATGTGAATATATATAACATTATTGAGCTGTAACTTTAAAATGGTAACTTTTACGCCATGTATATTTTACCACAATTTAAAAGAATATCGCGCTTAAGTATTATTTATCTTGGTAACTGAGTTGCTAGTCCTGGCTCTGCTACCTTCCTTCCCTCACAGCATATGATGAATTTTAAAAAGCCGAAAAAATGTCAGTGTCATGGAACCTCAGGGTTCGATGATTGTTGAATTCACACACGCTTGGTGAGGAGGTAGGAGCTGTGGGTTTCTGATGCTAACTACACCCCTTGGAGCAAATCGCACTGTTGTTTTGCTGTGAGACCCTCGGCAGGACCTCAGAGGATGACCTGGCTGAACTCTGCAGTGAGGGCTGATGGGTGCCTTGAATCCTGAGCCAGACCCAGCCTGAGCCAGACTGACCAACTGCCCATTCCTTGCAAGGATCAGTGGGAGCTGGGGAGAAAAAGACGTGTTCTCTCAGTGGTCTGGTTGATTTGTTTGTTTGTTTTTCAGTATCGGGCTCTACGTTGTGTTGTTGCTGTGTCTTTCGGTCCGCAGCAGGGGCGGGAGCAGACATGATGCTGTGTGTCTGTCTGGCAGCTGCCCTCCAACCCTTGGTCTGCATAGCAGTTCTGGGCACTACTGTCTCTCTCGAAAGGTTTAAAACCCTAGAAAGTCAAATGTCTTGTTTGTGGCTAGTCCATTCAGTGGCTAGTCCATTCAGAAGTGTTTTTCAGTGCTAAAAATATAGGCACCCCTGTAGAAATATAAAATACATACCAGTGTAATTCTGCTACGTAATAATGATAATAAAACCCAAGAATACTGACCTCCAAAATGGAGTTTGTGGAACGAGGTCATCCGTCTTCCTTCTTAGTTGTAAACCGTGGCCCCAGCTACCTGGCTGGTCCAGACTTTCATTTTCCTATCCTCATACCTGGAGCAAGTTCGCTCTCAGGCTCCTCTTGGCATTTCTGGGAAGTGTCCCGCCACATCTAGCTATGCAGCACCGCCCCCAGGGCCCGCCTGCCACCTGTCCTGCTCTGCAGTGCTCCGGCTTTGACCTCATCATATTTTATGTTACTCTGCTCTCTTGACTCTTTCGGATTTCAGAACTGTGCACCAGCTGGGCTGTGCTCTCTGTCTGTCCCTAGGCTCCTCAGCCCTGTCCCCAGGCTCCTTGGCCGCCCCTCCCAGCCCAGCCCAGCCCAGACCCCTGGGAGAGCAGAGAAGGATTTTGACAAGCCCCCCGCAGGCCCTGCCCAGATGCCCCAGACTCATGTGCCTTCCTGTTAAATTGTTCTAAGCAGGATGAACAAGTCTCTCTCTTTTCCCTGTCTTTACAGAGGAGAACAGCAAGGGGTTAATAAGCGGGCTGCTGAGTGCACAGTATTCCAGAAAGAGGGTTGCTAAATGCTTTCCATGAAGGTCTAGGTAGTAAATACTTCCGACTTTGCAGGCCACGCAGTCTCTGCTGCGACTACTTAACGCTGCTGTCTTAGCATGAAATTAGCCACAGAAGGGGTGTGGCTGTGTTCCCACAGACTCTCTCCTCCACCAGACTCTGCTCAGGCTCCTCTGAGTCCTCCTCCTGATTCAACCTTGGCCTATAAAGACTTGACCAAACACAGGCACAGTCTCTAACAGATCAAGGCCACATCCCTAGGATGACCGTAGCCTCCCTTAAAGTGTCTGCTTGAAAAAACTCAAGGCTGCCAGAAGAATTTGCTGTTGGTTCCAGCTGACACCTGAAGACAGGCCCATCTCCCAGCCTCTGTGAGGAGCCAGGAGCCTAACTTGGTAAGTGCCAGTTAGCATGCCCGGATGGGTTTCACATGCATCAACCCCACCTTCCTGCTTTTTGTAACCTTCCAGTTCTCTGACTCTACAGAGCCCCCATCAGGCCCCCTCCTTACTCCCACCTTCTCCCTTTAAAATGCCCAGTCACCTCCATACAAATCACAGTTGCGGTCAGTTCACGTTGGACATTTCCCTATTGCAACAGTATGTTACTGATGAAAACCTGTCCTTCCCATGTTAACTAGTGGCTTTTTCTTGGTTTATCTTGACTTCCTTTATGGACACTGATATTTGAATTTCATAAAATTTTCACATCATGAATATTATTATTATTATTTTTTAAAACATTTAAAATCGCGAAAAGCATTCTTCGCTTGTGGGCCGTACAGCAGGTGCGGTGAGCTTTACACGGGACTTCTGGCTAAGGAGCACGTGGGGCCTCGCTGCCAGCAACGTGACTTGCCATCTCTGAGGGCCAGATGAGTAAGGTGGGGTTTTGGAAGGTAGCAGAGTGTAAATGGCGGCACTCTGCAGGGCCCTGTGCCTCTAACTGCTAAGCTCTGCTTCCTGGTGTTCTTTGCGACAAAAGTCCAGCATCAGAAATCAGACACTTGTGGCTGTGCTAGCATTTGGACGCCTCCCATGCCGGGGATCTGGAAATAACCCCTCCTATTTTTAACACCCTTGCCTAGTCAGATGGTCTCTGGTTTCTCCCAAAGAATACCCCAGGGCCCAGAGGTACAAGTTGGAATTTAGAACCTCTCAGTCTCATTGGTAAACAGGCCCCCTCTGCTCCGCTCTCCCCCTCATCCCCACAGAAGTCCTTAGCATACCTGGGGCGGGGGCTGGGAGGGTGCGTGGGAGACACACTTTCCTTTCTCTTTCAGGATAGTGGGGTCCCTGAGCTGTGGGCAGGAATCCAAGCCATTTTTCTATGCGCAACACAAGGAAAAAGCAACTTTTCAAAGAGCTTTTATTTCAAACCACAGTCAGAAAACACCCAGTTAGAAATGCTTCTCAGGCCTCCCAGAAGCCAGGGGCGGGAGGTTCAGCTCACCGCAGAGGATGTACCTTGTCACCGACGACGAGGAGAGAGGGGCTGGCTACTTACACAGGAGAACACCCGGAGCTTGCAGGAGCACGGGGCGTTCCGATAAGGTAACAGAGGACAACTGGCCCAGCGGTGACAGCTTTGGGCTCCAGAGGAGCTGGCCCTGCCTCCTGCCCATGTCTGGATCATGTCCGCTTGCTTGCTCGATTGGCAGAGGAGACTGTCACAGCCCAGAGAAGAGCTCAGAGAGGGGACGCAGCTGCAGCTGTTGTAGGGCAGGTGGGAACAGGGGAGACGTGAAGCTCCTGCCTCCTTTCTAGAATGTTCTTTCTAGGCTCGGCTTCCTGAGGGGACAGCCCTGCGAGTCACTGGGCCCCCAGGAGGGCTAGTGTTCAGGATCGGCGTCCATGCAGGACTCCCAGGGGTTCTGGGGCATCCGAGGCAGGGAGAAAAGCAGGAGGGTGAGGCCACCGAGGAAGAGGAGGATGAAGGCGGCGCAGGCGCAGGCGAAGGACCAGGAGTAATAGTACTCGATCCAGACCGTTTCCTCGCTGTCGATCATGCGCTTCACCGACTGCCGCATCACCTCCACCGAGACGAAGATGCAGAGACCTGAGGGCGCAGCCGGACACTCAGCGCCCCGCCCCGGCCTGCGCCTCCGGGGGCCTCTGCTCCCGGCCCTGGGGGGCACTGACTCCAGACCAACGGTCTACATGGCAACCTGCAAAAGTGCCCCCTCTGCCTGGCCGCCGCGCACTTCGCGCGCCCTCAGGCTACCTGCGTTGCTCTCCTCCTTTTGTGAGTGTTTTTAAAATTAATTCAAAATTTCATGAGTAACCGGCATTGCTCTTAGTGACTTGAAGGTTAGATCTTTGTGAGAAATGGACAAACTGCCAAGATCCCGCCCCCTCCCGGACCCAACAGAGCTCCCGGCCAAACCCGGGAATTCCTCCGGCCCCCAAGAGGGCCTGAGGGTGCGGCGGCAGCGTCCTCCACGCTGTGGCGTCATCCCCCACCCCGTGACGTCAGCCCCTACCGCGTGCCCTCCACCTGTGACGTCACCCAAACCCACGTCCCCACCCTGTGACGTAATCTCCCACCGTGCGATGTTGCCCCCGCCCGGTGACGTCATCCCTCACCCTGTGACGTCATCCCCTACCGCGTGCCCTCCACCTGTGACGTCACCCAAACCTACGTCCCCACCCTGTGATGTCATCTCCCACCCCGCGATGCTGTCCCCCGCCCTGTGACGTCATCTCCCCCTCCTACCTGCGAAGGCGTAGAACAGGGACGCCGGCCTCAGCAGGTAGTCCCGTTTCTTCCTGAAGGACAGGAGCACGAAGATGGTTCCCAGGATGATGAAGCCAAGGCTGAAGATGGCGATGGCGGCGGCCGAGATGCTGTACTCTGCAACACAGAGGGGCGGGCACGCGCGGCCCCGGCACCTCAGCGGCGGCCCAGTCCCGGGGCCGCAGGTCGTGGCCGGTCGTGCCGCCAACCGGGTGGGCGATGGTGCCGCACACTCAGCGTCCCCACTGCTCGCCTGCGAAGACTGCGGATCCGAGAGGTGAAATCACCCCCTGGAAGCCGCGCAGCGCGGAAGCGGGGCGGCCGGGATGTCACCATGAATGTTAAAGCCAACTCCCGGGAGGCACGTGGCTGGAGAACTTTCTGGAGCAGAAAACTCCCAGTGACAGGGCAGAAGGCAGCCCTCGGGCTGAGAGTGGTCTGTCTGTCCTGGGACCGACAAGCAGCCTGTGGAGGTGTGGCTTACAGGGCACAGTGCATGTGACTGTGAGTGTGTGTGTGTGTGTGTGTTTGTGTGTGTGCACAATGCAGGTGTAAGATTTGCTGGTGTGTGTTAGTGTTGCACTGGCAGAGCGAGCGTGTGTGCAGGCCCACACCGTGGGCCAGCGTCCACGCCCGTACAGATGTGGGTCCGTCCTCAGGACACTAGGGTGCCTCTGAGCTCCATGGTTCCCGAAAGGCCCCCAGGGCACATGTGGACCTTATACGTCTCCCCAAGTCCCTGCTCTCCTGACTGGGAGGGAGTGATTTGTGGGCGAGGGAAGGAATCAGTTCCCCACAGACCCTGGCCTCCAGCCCTGAAAACCGTCACAGGGATTTCGAGTGCTCCTTCCATGTTCCCAACTCCTGTCACAACGGCCGCCCTTAGGCACTGTTGGAAAATGCATTCCTTCTGCTAGCAGGGGCCGGGGCTTTTTACAGCGTCTCTCTAGCCCTGATGAATGGAGGCTCAGGATGCCTGGAGACGGAGCACAGAGGGTGACAGAGGGTGACACGGCTCTTTTGCTCTTTTCATCAAGAGCGGGGAAGTCAAGGCTTTTGTGCCAAATGATTTTCTGGCTCAGTAGCGTGTGACGGCAGTCAGTTCTCCCCAGCCTCCCCGCTTTCCTCCGCAGGCTCACCTTTCTGAGTGGTGACTTCGAAGATCTCTGAGCTCTCGCCTGGGTTAAAATGCCTGAAGTAGGAACAGCTTTCCTCTGCAAAAGAGGGAGAAAGCCTGTGAGTTGAGAGAAAGAGCCTGCAGCTGGGAGCGGAGGCTCGCAGAGACAGGGTGGGCGTGATCCCGCTGGGGTGGGCGTGAGGGACCCGGATGGCTGGTCCTCTTCTCCCCAGACGCTGACCCTGGGCTGAGACAAGGATCTTTCTCTGATCCTTAGACCAAAATTTCAGCAGATTTTGCATAAGAGGCTGGGAGACCTTCTGGGAGCTAAGGCTAACTGGTCGAGGGGCAGACAGCACCGTGGGTATGGCCCCATTAAGCAGATGGGGTAACAGGCACAGGGCTCGAACCATTTGTCAGGGGGTGCAGGATTCATGGTCACCAAAGTGCCAAACAGTAGTTTCGACCAGGACTGATTCTGCCCCCCGGGGAACATTGGGCAATGTCTGGAGACATTTTTGGTGTCACAATGGGGCAGGGCTGATATTGATTGGCATTTAGTGGTAATGGCCAGTAAACATCTCATTATGCACAGGACAGCCCTCTAAAAACATGAGATTATCCAGCCCCAAATGTAGTAGTGCTGAGGGTGAGAAACCCTGGATCACACCCAAATCTGGAGCTGTGTTTTTTTTCTTTTGTTATCAGCATTCAGGAGCACCCTGCTTCACTGAGTGTGACCTGGGAAGCAAGCAGTGTTTTTCAAAAGCTTTCCAGGAGATTCTGATGCTCAGCCAGGCTCCTTAAAATGCCCCACAAAGTGTTTTTCTGAGTGGACCATCTGGATGGACTTGGGTGAAGGGTAGAGAATCCATTCAAGTGCCAGATGTGACCATCATGTCATTTCATCGGACCCTTGACACCTGTGGCCAATGAGGCAGCCTCGATAAGACCTCCCCTGGGGAGCTGCTCGGCCCACCTGGTGGGTGTCAGGAGAGCCATAGAAGATCTGTGGAGAGTTGGACCAAAAATGCGGATTTGATGGGAGGCAGAGGGAAGTCTCAGAACAAAGGAATTCATGCCAATTTTAAATATAATTCCAGGCATAATTTCGCTTTCATTTTTCTCCTTTCATCTTTCTTATAACTAGACATACAAGGCTAGTCTTATCACTTATTTCATATAGTTTAATATTCTTTACTTTTGATTTAGGAAGCAGATAAATAGCTTATTTTATATTACTTTGTTTCTTAAAAAAACCCCTAAATTAGGTTGCTTTTTATTTGTGAGAGGAGTTTCATTGATTTATTTTTCCCGTGGATCCATGACCTTCCATAGACAACATCTCTGCTCCTAGTTTAGCTGGTATGTGCTTTGTGCATTCATTTCTTTACCTTCAGACTATATTTAAATTGTACAAGGTGACCGATGGCTCATTTCTTTTGGAAACACACTGGAGGTGCTGCCAAAGCCATAGCCTTCGCTGGCTTCTTTCTATCCGGCCTAAATCATCTTCTTGCCACTGTGGCCTCCCACTCTTCACTCCTCCCTCAGCGTCAAGGTTACTGCCGCTCCCACAACTGAGGAAGGAAATGACCCCTGGAGACGGAGCCTGGCTTAGCAACAGTAAATGTTCTAGGAGGTAAACTGCCTTCACTTTGAGCTTCTATATTTAAATCACTTCTTTTGAACTGAGTTACCTAGGGCGTCTGACTATCAGTGGTGATGTCAGAATTGACGCTGCTCTTTTCTCTCTCACAGCTTCCGGGGCTATTTTAAAGCATAATGCAACCTTCTTATATTTGTTAGATTATTAGCTATAGATTCTCTTGAATCACTGCTTCAAAAATGGCTCGTGCTATGTCCTAAGTCACCATGTGTCTCCCCTGGACAAAGGAATATTTCTGTTTCATTCTTTTCGGGCCAATTTTGGTTGTCATTGAAAACGCTCTGAAAAGAATTAACTGAATTCAAGTGTATTTCACGGTCAGCTGCCCCTCTGACTCCTTGCATCCCGCGAGTTAAAGGCCTTCGGAGTGGAGGGCCGTGAGATGAAGGCCTGACGAGAGCCTGGCCGAGGCACAGCTGTCTGGCGGTTCTGGGTTGCTGAGGCCACTCTTTCGCAGGTCGTGTTTGGGTTGTCTGCCCCACCAGATAAACACCAGGCTCCATTCTGGACAGACTGCTGCTGCGCCCAGGTGCTTGCATAAAAACTGCCTTAGCTTAGACCACAGGAGGTGGGCGCACTCCGTGTCTGGGAAGCCAGCCTGAGGGTTCTAGAAGGGAGTTTTCCCCTCAGCGACTCAGGCACAGCGTTCCTGTCTCTCCCCTCCCCTACTAAATGCTGTCACACATGAGGGATGAGGGCACCCAGTGGGTGCAGTTCCCACTCAGGACATCTGGAAGTCTCAGCTTCTCTCTGACGTGGCTGAATTTGGGGCTTGAGGACGGCAGGCCTTTCTTGGATTTGGTACATGAGGAAGGCCAGTGCCTTCTCCACTCAGGGCCCTGTGACTGCCCATTGGACACCACAGACCCTTTGTGGTCCTGCTGGCCCTGGCAGGGGCAGGGGCATGTCAGACCCAGACCTCAGCCTGGGCATGTCCGGCACCAACAAGATGCTCATTCAGGACTAATTGCGCCAGGCATCTGCCACCGTCATTCAAGAGTTGCCCAGGGTCCTGTGGGGAAGGACAGGTCCTGCCTCTTTGTCTGGATGCTGTCTGAGCATCGAGGGCAACTTGGAAAGGAAGGACATCTGAGATGGGCCTTGTGTGGGCCACTTCGTCACAGGTGGGAATTTGGAGGAGAGGGGCAATAACAGTTCCATGCAGACCCTCTGAGGATCCTGAGCCTTCTTGCTGCCGCCTCTTTGCTGTCCTCCGTGTCCCCTGCTTGGCCTCCATCGTACATGCATGAAGCTCAGGGCTCACAGCTTCGTCTCCACGGGCTCCAGCCCCTTCCTTCACTGGGCAGAAGAAGCAAATGCTTTGGACTAAGTCAGCAGAGATACCAGGGTGATGATCTGGGACCATAATTAGGAAATCTGAGGTTCCTTCTGCCCCCTTCGTCTGTGTGAATGGCTCACGGTGATTTCAACATTTGTATTTCTATTTTATTGTATTTCAGAAATATCTACTGTGAACGATCATAAGACTCAGTGGTCTAGAAACTTTACGTGAATTATTCCTTAAAAAATATGATGAATTCAGCTATTGGGCTTGACTGGGGTTGGAATATTCTGCCTAAACAAATATTCTGGTTAAGGGAGTGACTGTCTACACAGAACCACGGATATCTGTGCCAGTTAAGAACTAGAACAGAAGGCACATTTAACTCTAAGCTGAACTTGAGTTAATACAGATCTTTCTCTGATAGTTGAACAGTTTGTATAATCAAGGAATGCCTCTGGGTTCTTACAGTTGATACAGACTTTAATATATTAAAAAACACATGGTCGATTTGTGCAAAACCAAGGGAACCAACCCTGTAGGGATTGGAAGAGATGTTTCATTCGCTTCTTACGTGCCTCAATGCCACAGTTGTCTTCAGCCTTTCTGTAAAAGTCCTTGTCGTCCCCCAACAGTAGTTACTCTGTGCTCTGTCTCCCTCTACCCCACTGATTGAAGACTTTTATAAAAATCGTTGGTGAAATCCCTGAGACTTGACCCCAGAGCTTCCAAGCATTGCTGTTCTGAGGGAGAGAAATCTAGCAGTGGCCTGGGTCTCCAGCATGGGCTTGCGTGGATGGGAAAAGGAGTTCCTGAAATCTTTGGGGTCAGTAGCATCATATGTTCCCAGTCCTTGCACCAGATACTAGGAGAGAATGTGGACCACTGGGGAAATAAGGCCCTGGAGCAGGCTGCTGCCTTGCTCTAAAGAGGCAGAGCCTGAAAGAAAGCATTCTGCCCACCCCAAGAACAGGGGTTGACCCCTCTGCGGGAGCACTTGGACTTTCAGACAGACAGCTTCTCCTGACACCGGGGAAGCCCTGTTCTCACTCTGGAGGCATTGACCTCAGATGAGGATCTTGTGCATGATGATCCTTTTAAGATTCTCTGGGTCAGTGGAAAACCGAGTTAGACAATTTGTGTCCTCAGAGCCTCCAGCATATTATGGCTGAATGGGATCTTAAAAAGTCTTCTCTAGTGCGTCAGCTCCTGGTGCATGTCATGTCAAAAGTTGGCCTCTTATGTGTTTTTCTTGGGTCAGCAGCTTTTAGAAGCTGCGTTTGTATGTACAGTGAAGGGTGTGGGAGGGGACTGGAGAGCAGAGAGGCTCGGGATTTGAGATTTAGGTGTTAAACATTTACTTGTTATTTGGTTAGCCTTGGGAAGGCCACTCTGAGCCTGTTTTCCCGCCTGTAGAATGAGAGTCCTCTCTTTGGGTTGTTATAAAGTAGTATAATGTAGTGATTAAGAAGGTGAATTTTAGGGACACGAACCCTGGTTGCTCTGCCATGGAAATTGTGTGACTTCGGTCAAATCCCTCAACTTCTCTGTGCCTCCTTTTCTTTATCTGTAAAATGGGATGATGAGAATAGTATGGACCTCACAGAGGATTTTGAGAAGATTAGATGAGTTCATGTCTACATGTCATCTCACTGCCTTCTGGCCTCCATGGTTTCTGGGGAAAATCAGCTGTTACTCTTACTAAGAATCCCTTGGATGTGATGAGTCGTTTCTTGCTCTTACAAGGTTGTCTGTCTGTATCTTTCAACAGTTTGATCGTGATGTGTCTAGGTTTCATTTTATCCCACTGCGTGTTCTTTAAGCTTTCATGGGTTTGTTGATTAATGTTTTCCATCCAATTTGGAAAATGTTTGGCCACTATTTTTCATATATTCTTCTTGCTCTTTCCTCTCCTCTCCGCTGGGACGACCATTACGCATATGTCGGTACATTTCATTCTGCCCCTCACGTATCTCAGACTCTCTCTATTTTTTCTTCATTCCTTTTTTCTGTTTGTTCTTTAGACTAGCTAATCTCAACGGACCTATCTTAAAGTTCATGGATTCTTTCTTCTGCCTGCCCAGGTCTCTATTGAAGTCCTCTAGAGATTCCCGCCCCACCCCGCCCCATTTTAGTTATTGTAATTTTCAACTCCAGAATTTCTATTAGGTCCTTTTAAAATAATTTCTATCTCTTTGTTGATATTCTCTGTTTCATGAGACATCATTCTCATCTCTACTTTAGTTCTGTAGATATGGTTTCTTTTTGTTTTTTGAATGTATCTAAATAGGGGTGATTTAAAGTCTTTGTCTCGTAAGTTCAATATCTAGGCTTCCTTAAAGCTCTATTGAGTGCTATCCCGCCTCTCATGTATGGGCCATGCTTTTTCAGTTCTTTACGTGTTTTGTAATTTAAAAAAAATTTTTTTTTAATTTAAATTTAAAACTGGACAATTTAAACACCATACTGTAACAACTCTAGAAATCAGATTCCCGCATTTCCCCAGGGTTTCCTCCTGTTGCTGCTTGTTATCGTTGTTTGTTTAGTGCCTTTTCTGAACTAATTTTGTAAAGTCTATATTCTTTGTCATGGGTGGCAACTGAAATCTCTGCTCAGTTAGTTTGGTGGTCAGCTCGCAGAAATTTCCTAAAGTGCTTGGAACGAATGTATCTCCCAGTCTTTACCGAGGAGCTCTGTGCTAAGCGGAGAGCTAAGCACTTAGCTAAGCAGTCTACGTTTCTGCCTTAGCCTTCGCTTTCTGCTTGCACATGGCCTCAGGGGGAGTCTGAGGTAAGAGCTTAGGGCCTTCTCAGGTCTTCCCTGTGCACACCTATAGCACTGTGCATGCACATGGGCTTCTAAATTCCAAGGAATGTGTTGGAACTTTTCAAAGCCACCTGTGGACAGACATCTCATTCTCCAAGTTTGGGGTTAGCCTGCTGTTTGCCCTGTTACCGACTGCCTCAGGCGGTTATGATATTAAGCGATTGTTTCTAATCGTTTTGGACAAATGCCTCCCTGGAAAACAAACTGTTTCCACTGGGTGATCTCAGAGTCAGGTCAAAGAAAGCGAGCCTTGCATGTGGGGACATCCAGGGAACCACCAGACAGACAAATAATGATAGTTCTCTGGGAATGAGGCTTTGAAAGAGATCTGGCCCACCCATCCACTCTGGTGGCTTACAGGCCGCTGGTTTTCACTGCGTTTGCAGGCTGTGGGTTTTCAAGGCTAGGACGGAGTCGGGGGAAAATAATGGAGCAAGGTAGTTCACTGTTCTTCCTGAGATTCACCCATTTTTCTTGAATAAGCATGTGCTGGATTGCTGCAAGATTGGTTCATTTCCAGAGTTCTGAAAATGTGTCTTCGGATCATTTTTTACCAATGTTCTCATTGTTTTTATGGAGAAGAGGATTTGAGGAGGTTCTCGCTCTGTCTTTTTTTTTTTTCTGATGGCATCCAAATTTCATATATAGAAAACACTTAAAGCAGCTAAAGCAACGTTTTGCAGATAGTGCTCTACTAGTGCTTGCAGTTAATATCATTGTTGTTGATAATAAATAAGAGAACATGTGTGAACCCCATTCATCCATCCAGAAAAGAGTGATTTCATAGAGCACAGGAAAAGAGTGATCTCATAGAGCACAGAGTGGGGAACAAAAATGATGTCCACTTGTAGAGAAAGGAAAGGGAAGAAGGCAAGAATACACATTGGAAGCTTGTTTGGGGTAAGGTAGGGATCACAAGTATGGAGGGTATGATTCACTCTGGCTCTGAGTGAGAAGCCATAGACATAAGACTCTCTGCTCAGGCTCAAGGCCAAGCCATGCCCGCTGGTCCCCTGTGGCAGGTTTAGTCACCTCCTGCCAGTCTGTCTCTGCCTTGTATAGACTTTGCTCACCTCCCTGCTCATCTGCTCTGTAAACTCACCAGACTTTAAAAGGCAGGTGCCCCCTCAGGACAGGTGGACAGGACCATATCAGTGCATTCTTATGTGTGATCCCTGGAGAATCTGCCTCACCCTGCCCTGCCCTGCCCTGCCCAGCCCAGGGGAGTTGGCTGGATGATGCATCTGTTTACGGGTGTGCTCGGCAGTGCCTGAGGGGCGTGGGCATCTGGGCCATGTGATATCCTTCAGGCACATGTCCATGCCATTTAAAGCCCTCAGCCCTGGCACTCAGTGTTTCCGAGACAGCTGGGTATTTACGAGTCTTCTGGGCGTCCAGTGGGAATGAGCGAGGCAGGAGTTTCCTGGAGCCAGCAGCAGGGGAAGGAAGAGGACGGACGGAAGTGGGAAGAATGAGATTTGAGCTCCTTCGTCCCCCACACACATTGCAAGATTTTCGGGGACTTGGCACTGACTTCCTCAAAGGGCAGGTTTCAAGGAACACCAAGTCTAATGACAGAAGAAATACTTCTGATAACCAGGTGGGACACTCACCCTGGTCCACCACCACCTGGGAGTGACATTTGTAAGCACTCAAAGGGGCTTTATGTTGCTGAGCCCAAGAGCCACAGGAGGAAGCAGAGGCTGCAATGCATTGTCACACCCCCTGCAGTTATTTAGGAGGTTGTGGCAATGTATGACGAGCCCTGCCTTCTGACTCTCTAAGCAGGGTTCTTGCCTCAGCATGTGCTCTATTTGCTATGAATGCAGAGGGCTTCGCATTTGCAGAACAGACTAGTCGCCCTAATATCAGGGATTCTTGACAAGGAGTTCACCTTCAGTGTGTCACCTTCAATTGGTCACATGGTAGGAAATCGAGGAATGTACTTATATTGCAGAGGAAGAAAATGCTTTCTAACTCTGAAGGGTTCTGAGTCAAGAAAGTAAGTACAGAAGGACCGATGGCTCTGACAAAAAGTAGGTGGCTCATCTCCAACCAGGACCCAGCTTCACGAACGTGTGGCCTGTGCAGTCACTCAAGGCCCTGCACCCAGAAAGGACCTAGGCTTGGTTTCATGCTCTGCCGTCACCACCTTGCAACTCTTAAAAACAATTACAAGGATCCCTATATTTTCATTTTGCTCTGGGTCCTATAAATTCTGCAGTCTATCCTGTCTACACCTTGGAGGCTGAGAAAGAAACATGCCAGCCCCATAGGTCCCTTCAACCTGAGGACATAGGGCCACCAGCCTGTCCTTACAGGGAGAGAGTGGAGCTGGGCACACCCAGAGGAGTGACTGCTGCTGAGGCCAGAAGCCTCTAGTCTGGTCGGCCCCCGGTTTCTTTCCTGAGCCTCTTGTCCCACCCGTCCAGACCCCTGCTCTGACTGAGAAGCCCCAAGCGTCAGCAAGACAGAAGTAGCGGGAAATAAATCCCTTCATTTTACAACACAGCGCTGGCTGCAAGCATGACGGCATGCGGTTCAGATCCCCTTCCCTGGGCACAGAGAGCTGTTCTAAGGCATGAAAACCTGCCCTCTTTCCCACGGGCCACTTTTCCAGGGAGATGAGTACGGGCAGGACGCAGGGACGGGGGACAGAGAGTGGGTACATTACCCCCAGGCAGGGTGATAGGTCCGCAGCTCTTGTCCTTGCTGCCACTCATGACAATACTCTTGGTGCAAATCCGCCAGAGGCCGAAGTGGGCTGCGTCACAGGAGGCGTTGTGGTGCTCCACGTGGGGGCTCAGCACGGCCCAGTGGTCGGTCACCACGGCCACCATGGCCAGCACGATGCCCACCAGGATGCAGAAGAGGGTCACGCGGGCCTTCAGGGCTTTGGTCTGGGACATGGTGGTTGTGGAGAAGTACGTACTCAAGTCTGGGTCTGGTGGCAGCGTCTCCTTGGGCAGGTGGCAGCAGTTATAGTGCTGGTGTGAAAGCTAAGTTTAGGGTGCCCGGCCAAGCCAGAGTGGGCTGGCCTTGGGGCTGAGGGACATTGGACAGGGCTGAGCAGCTGCTTAGACGTGACAGGGGCCTGAGGGAGGCTTCTATTAATGCACAGGCACAGGCACGTCACTGTCACCGAGGATGACTTCTTCTCGGGTTTCAGGACTTTCTTCCCTTCTTGAATCCAGAAATACTTCAGGGAGGGGCAAGGAGGGAAGGCTGTGGATGGTGACTGCAGACTTGTACTGAGTGGCAGCTCAGAGGACCTGAGTTGGGAGGAGGTGAGGGGCAGGCAAGAGAGACACTTGGTGTGCGGGGATCTGCCTGCTCGGGGCTGAAGGAGAAGGGGCATTGCCTCGGCATGTGCTCTATTTGCTATGAATGCAGAGGGCTTCGCATTTGCAGAATAGACTAGTCGCCCTAATATCAGGTATTCTTGACAAGGTGAGGGCAGGGAACCCTAAAGGATACAGGTAGCTCAGCCTTCTGTTCTCACGCCAGGCAAGTCAGTCATCAGGGCTGGGTGCATGTGCCCTCATCCTCAGGGGCTGAGGGACCCAGGACCCTGGGATAACCCACCTAGGGACTCTGGAGCCCACCTCCCAGGCAAGGGCCTTAGCCCCAAGCCCCATGACATCTCCCAAACTGTAGGAAGATGTCAGGTGGGTCCTGGGCCCGGCACGATCCGACATATTCTCCCATCCCGTTCGGGGTTAATAAGTCTTTTACACCCTTATGATGCTTGCAAATCAAAGAACAGCACGGAGAAGACACAGAATCCAGCAGGACCTGGCTGTCGATCTGTTTGTTTACTGTTTTAGCTTTACCTCTACTATTGGCAGATAATAAAGATTTTCCAGTTATGTTTTTATTTATAAATACATTTATAAATAAATATATTTAAAATAAATATATTTAAGTAAAAAAGAACAAAAGTAGATTGATCTACAGGTGACTCTTAGAGGCTGATGGGCAAGTGGATATAGCAGAGGGCTTATGAAAATTTGGGACCAACATCTGAGAGGCCACAGGTCCCCCCAGGCTGGTGTCCATGTTCCTACACCCCTCCTGGGTTCTGTGTCTCTTCTTCCTCATCTCACAGGTGCCTCTTTTGGGGTGTATCTGAGGCTGATGCATGGCTGGGAATAGAGCCCAGAGCTAGGCAGGGCTTTGAGCTTCAAAATCCTGGCCTTGGGTTGACCCGGTTTATGGAAAGATGGCCTGCGTGTGGAGAAATACTCCGGGGTCCAGCCTCGGAGTCACAGGCCATTAATAACGAAGGTTCCAACTTCAGTGAGTGCTTACCCCAAACCGGCCGTTCCGCTAAGCATTTCCACGTGAGTTGAGTGAGGACGGCTGTTGCTCCCACTTTACAGATACGAACGCAGAGGCTCAGAGATATGCAGTGACTTGTCCAAGGTCACACAGCAGGTAAATGGTGAAGCCAGGTTTCAGAAGCAGGAGCCCAAACTCTTAAACGATGCTTGGGAGGAAACTTCAAGCTCTATTGCAATTATAATATGTATATATTTTTCTCTACCCTTCTAAGTTCTCAGCTCAGGCCCCTGTAACAAAAGATTAACAAGGGAAAAGCATACAAATTTATTTCACATAAGTTTTACATGACACACGAAAAGACCCAACGGAAGGGGTAAATCGGAGTGTTTTAATGCCAGGCGTGAGGAGACTGGAAAGTTGTGGAAAATATGATCGGACAAGAGGCGGGTGTGAGCTGGGTGCAGCAGACGGGGCGGGGGGCTGCGGGTCTCTTTGTTGGATTCCTCTTGGTGTCTTGGAGATGCGGGTGCCCCTTTCCTCCGGGTACAGGCAGGGGACCTCTCACAGGAAGGAGCTATGACCTGCTTCCGGGGAGGGTCACAAAGTCCTTCCCACACCTCCTGCTTCTCAAATTCCTTCAGCTTAAAATATTCAATATGCCAACGTGCCATATTCTGGGGTAGCCCGTCATGATGGATAGAAGAAACCTGCAGCCGAGAGGGAGAGGAGGTGACAAACCAGGGCCACCCGGTGAATAAGCACCAGAGCTTAGCCAAGACCTTGCCTCCAGTCACAGGCTGGTGTGAGGACAATTACGTCTGAGCAGCTAGAGCTGAGCGGCAGGTTACAAACCAGTGCCACCATCCAGATTCTAATCTCCCGAGAGCTTCTTTCTCAACCTTCCCCATCTCTGCTCCCCTTCTCTCCCTGTGCCCCCACTGTGTGCTCCCAGTGGGAGCTAACTCATCACAGCTCGCCGACAGCCGTCACCGCCCTGCTTCAGTTCAGAGAGTGACTGTCTCCAGGCAGGAGGCCCTCTTTTCCACAGAGAACTCTTGGAAGCCGAGATGTGGCACGTGGTCTCAGCCCCCTTCACACTGCCCTGTGGGCCTGACTTCTGGAGCCCGGCAGCTGGGGGGTCTCAGGAGACACTGAGTAGCCTGAAGCAGACCTACTGTGTACCAGGCACACCAGCAAAGCAGCAGTTGGAGAGAAAGAAGAAGTTCTGGTGTTTCAAGACAGACTATTTAGAAAGAAGCAGTTTTAATTTTAGCGTTAAGAGTAGATATGGTATCACTTGAAGAAGTGAAAAAGTATTTTGAATTTCCTGGTGTGGTGGGGGTGGGCA
>NW_006436283.1:11095178-11104014 GCF_000325575.1 Pteropus alecto | reverse complement strand
CTGGAGGCTTTGGGGAGTGCCTTAAGTGGGGCCTGGCAGGCAGGGTGCGCGCAGCATCAGCCACGGCCACTCTGCAGGCCTCTCAGAGAGCCAGGTTGCGCCTTCCCTCAGGCTGCAGGGGTCCTGAGTCCTTCAACCCAGCCAGCAAAAGCATTAAAGGTTGGACGGCTTCTTCCTTTTGAAGTAGTCTGTGTGTAAATTTACCTTGAACGCCAGGGGCTGCCAGCAATTCTTCTTTCTTTCTCCTGTTTACTAAAAGCTCCTTCAAACAGATCTTTTCTGCCAATGGCGGCCACTGCCAGTCTGCTCCTCTCCCCAGAGCCTTGCCGGGCCAGGAAGGGGGCTCTGTAGATGCCAGCATCTGCTGGGAGCCGGGGCTGGGCGATGTCAGCATCCTCCACACAGGTCTTACCTTTTCCAGAGCACCAAGACGGACAGCTTCTTTGGGAGCGAGAACCAGCCTGCCAGTGATGGAGCCGGCAGGCCGGATCAGAAACCTCCTCTGCCATCTCCAGCTGTGTGGCTTCCAGCAAGTCAGTAGCCTCTCTGAGCTGCCTTTTCCTTGTCTATAAAGTGAGGGCAATGATGGCTGGCTGGGAAGATGCTGTAGCATTAGAGATAATGCATTTATTAGTTTAGCCCATGGTAGGTGCTACGTACTGAACTATGTCCCCCCTAAATTCATATGTTGAAGCCCAAACCCCAATGAAATGGTATTTGGAGATGGGGCCTTTGGTGGGTGATTAGGTTTAGATGAAGTCATGAGGATGGGACCCTTACGATGGGATCAGTGTCCTTAGAAGAAGAGACAGCAGAGAACTCGCTCTCTCTCCCTTTCTCTGCCATGTGAGGGCTCAGCAAGAAGGCGAAAGCCAGGAAGAAGACTCTCACCAGAGCCCAACCATGCTGGCACCCTGACCTAGGACTCCCAGCCTCCAGAGTTGTGAGAAAATAGATTTCTGTTGTTAAGGACACCCAATCTACAGTATCTTGTTATGGCAGCCTGAGCTGACTAATACAGTAGGCGACTGATCCAGGATGACTGTTGTTGTTATTGTTGTTGTTATTATTTATAGACTCAAGATGGATCAGATTTCTCTAATGGGAGGGTAGAGATGGTGAGACTGTATTACGTGCTCTTTCTGGGTCCCCTCAGAGAAGCCCCCTTAGATCTGAGCCCCGGGTGGGATCTTCATAAATGTTTGTTGAATGACTGATGGATAAATGAATGGACAGATGGACTGAAAGAAGGAGACAGAAGCTCAAATAATTTATTCACCAGATGATCCCAAGGACATTTCTATGTAGCGTAAGGCCATAGGGACATAAGACATGGCAGCTAGGGCAGCCGTGGGACAGCTTGGACCAACGGCTAATTTGCCTCCAGGTGTGAAGGGACACCCCAGGAGGGCACCATCATCACCTCAGTGATCAAGCTCAAAAGGAAGCAGCCTCCTGAGCCAGGACATTGTCTACAGTCTTCAAAGGAAGTGTGGCACTCTAAGATAATTTGGAGCTGTCTGTATTTTTTCTCACTCAGATAAACCCGTTTTCATTTTTCTCCAATGACTGCTCTTTTCCCAAGAAGGACGAGACGTAACTAGGGGAAGGAAAGCATCAGAGCTGGGACCAGGGCACACCTGGGAGGGGGCCGAAGAAGCCCTCTCTGGCAGTGTGCTGATCTAGTTTTGAGCTCAGGCTTAATGAGGCTAAGACATGGCCTTGGGGGTTTGATCTGAAGATTCTCTAAAAAGGCAAGATGCCACCTAGTTGGTCCCAGCCTCTTTACACTTCGTCTGCCTCCCTGCACTGTTCAGCCGGGACCCTCTGTTGTATCAGGCTTGCCGCTCCCAATGTCACCCTGTGCCTCTGCCCGGAGGACCCAGGACTTTTCCACCTTCAAAGCCAGTGATCGCATCACTCTGACCTCTGCGTCTGTTGTCGCATCTTCGTCCCTGACTCTCCTGCCCGCCTCTTGCCCTCACGTGGACCCTCGCGGTCACATCAGCGATCCGGGAAAATCTCCCCGTCTCCACACCCTTAATTTAATCAGATCTGCAAAGTCCCTTTCGCCATGTAAAGTGACGGATTCCCAGGTTCCAGGGATTAGGATGTGGACATTTTAGGGGCTATTATTCTGCATCGACTTACGACTTGCTCGATTTTCTCTGGCATCCCTGTGTAGCTCAGGTGCAGGGATGGAGAAGATGGAAGGGGAGATTTAAAGGGAACTGAGGCTCTTCCAGAGCGGAAAAGGTGAAAGGAAAAGGGGCCGAGGACACTGAAGGCGTCGGCAAGGTTGAGTTTAAACGACGACTTGCCGTGTCGGGGCTGGTTAGAATGGCCTGCGACCAGGAAGAGTCGATCAATGGGCAGAAGAGTTGAGAGGTCCAGGCCCTGGAGGGCTTGATGAGGGTGGAGAACAGGTGTCGTGGTGGTGAGGGGGTGAGGGGATTGGAGCATCGGAAGCTGTGGTCCGTGAGGAGGACATGGCCCTGAACATTCTAGGGGGGACAGTCAAGGATGATGACGAGATCTGGGCTGGAGATGAAGGTCAGTCAAGGATGATGACGAGATCTGGGCTGGAGATGAAGGTCAGCGCAGGTGAGGCGGTCAGATGGTCAAGGGAGGGGAGAAAGCAGGAGAGCTGCGAAGCCCGGGGGCTGGCATGGTTGGTCCCACAGACACTGATGGGGCCTGGTTTGACGGTGGCGGGATCTGGGGTACAGAGGAGGGCTCTGCGCCGGAGGTGAAGTCTCTGATGAACGTGGAATGGCCAGGAAATCGAGGAGATGACAGTGATGAGAAAGGGTTCAGGACGGGCTCCCCAGGCCCTCAGAGAAGGCTTTTCCCCAGGCGGCTTGAGGATAATGGTTTGGAGGTATCGGCACCCCCACCGCTCCCCTCTCCTGTCATTATAAGTCCAAGGGCATGAGTTCATGACCTTCTCCGATGGCGGACTTCTGTTCCTGAAGTCGTGTCGGCAGTTTCGACGGAAGCTGCAAGTTTAAAAATATCTGTATCAGGTGTATCTGCCCCGTCTCCCCGGTCCCTGAGCAACTCTTTCTCCCCTCGGTCCCTCCCCGGCTCCTCATCACTAGGGCTGGACAGCCAGGGGTGCTATATTAGGAACCAGGGCAAGGAGCTGAAGGCACGTGGCTGGTGCTGAGCTCCCTGCGGGAAGGCCTCCCCTCCAGGCTCCCACCCGGCCCCCACCCCGCCACCCCCAGGCCTCTCCTCTTTGGCAGGTCCACACCGAGGACCCAGAACAGGACCCACCTCTGTGCGTCCTGGCTCTCAGGGCACCTGAGCGTGCTCAGGACTCGGCTCGTGCAGCCTGCCTCACCTGTGTGGAATCGGGGACACCCCAGCGGGGTTTGGGGGTTGCAAGGAAAGCAGCCATGTGGCTGTCTTGAGCACCACCACTCCACAGCTGGGGACCACCGAGGGCGGAAATGAACGGGGATCGGCAGGAGAGGCAGCTGGGGAAGGACCTTTTTCAGGGAAGGGAGGTGTCACCTGGTACCCAGCCCACTGGATGACAGGTTGCTCCCAAACAGAAGTGCTATGGGCACAGTACCCTAGGTCTGGCTCTCAGAGCACCCCTCCAGGGTCTGATCTAGAACAATCCACTTCGGAAAACTCCTTGAGTATCGTTAGTCAACACACACTCCCGAAAGCTCACGCTGATGCCAGCCTCTGAGCTGCAGTATTTACGATGTTTCTCTTTACCGGAAAGTTTCGTTTGCTCCACTGGGAGGGAGGTCTCACCTTCCTCATTTGACTGAGGAGGCAAACTGGGGCTCCCAGAGAGGGTGGGTGACTTGCCCGGCGCTGCCTGAGGGTGCCTGGAGGATCTGATCCCTGTCTTTCTGGCTCTTGGTCACCTCACGGCCCACCTCACTGCGGCTGCCGGGGCGTGAGCCCCGGAGGATGCCACAGAGCAGTGGTGTCCAGCGGGCCGGGTTTCTGGGCTTCTCCTGTGGCCCGTTGGGTTGAATTTTGCTCCCAAACCCAGAGACAAAGGTACCCCCTGCCCCAGTCCAGGACAGGGGGCCACTTCCCCATGTCCTTCTTTAACCCCCAACTTCTATTCCAAAACTGCCACTCGAAAGTGAAGAAGAAAGAAGCAGAAACTGGAATGTGGTTCCGGGAAAGGAAATACCGGGAATAAAGCAACGAGTTTTCTTAATGTGTCCACCGCCCAGATGCGCACACCAAAAGGCTGCCGGTGATCTCGCGCAAGTGACCTCACCGTTCTGTGCCTTAGCTCCCCGTACTGTAAAATCAGGCCGGTGCACAGCTCCTCAGCCTGACACTTTGGCCCGAATCATTCTTGCCGGCTGGCGGGGGGTGCGGGTCAAGGGGGGCGGTGCCGCTGTCCTGCACATTGCAGGACATATAACAGCATCTTTATCCTTTACCCAGTAAGTGCCAGTAGCACCTGCCTTCCAAGTTGTGACAAAGGAAAATGTCTTCAGACATTGGCAAATGTCCCCTGGAGAGGAAAATCGCCCCCACTTGAGAACCAATGGGCTAGTGGTTTCTCCCTTCATGTTGGGGCTGAAGGAGGGGCTCAGGTCACACAGAGATGGATATAGTCCCAGACAAAGGTGTCATTTCAAGTAGGCACTCCCAAAAAGATAAGGAGGGGGCAGCTAAGGAAGGACGCACAGAAAGACATAGGCCAGGGACCTGAGACTGGCCAGCTGGCCCCCAAACTGTTTCTCCTTTCACCTGGGCTGAGCCACATTTCCCATCTTCCCTGACTCTTAGATGTGGCTGTGTTATTGAGTTTTGGCCAATGGCATGTGGGCAGAAGGGAAAGTCACGACTTCCTGGTCCAGTAAATTCTCCCATAAGACTCTCTACTCACAAGGTCACTTGCCCTCTCCCTTCTCCATCTGCCTTTTGGATGTCAATGCCAGGGGCAACTTTAGAAGCCTTTATTGAAGATGGCAGAGCCTCCCGAGCGTGGGCCTCTGAATCCCTGAATGACTGTGTGGAACAGGGCTCTGCCCTGCCGCCCCCAGTTGGTCGAACTTTATAAGTGAGAAATAACCTTCTATTGTATTAAGCCAATTCATGTTTGGGGGTTGTTGGTTATATCATTAGCCTACTCTAAGTGGTACAAGGGAAGGGCAGAATGGGGGCTCCGAGTGGCATTTTGGTTAGGGAACTGGGACATCCACTTCTGTGTCAGTTATTGTGGATCTAACTCTGAAGATTATGGAGACAGAGTTTTTAGTTGAACAAAACACAGGAGCGACCACATGAGCCCCACATCAGAGGCTGTGCCGCGCTGCTAATGCCGACTGCCACGGGAGTCTACCAGGATGGCAGCAAAGCATTCACAGAAGTCCTGGCACATGGCGCCAATGCTGGATAGTGCTGACTCCAGGCTGATGAAGCCATCAGCCTGGAGCTTGGCAGGGGGTCAGTCGGTGGGGTGGGGCATAAGGTCTCTTCACCCTGGGACCTGGGGGCTCAATGCATCTGGGACATCAGTTTCCTCAGGTGCTCATCTCAGGCAGGAGGAAGTGAGGACACTGGCCCTCGGCCTCCCTTTGCTGAGACCAGGGTTGGAAAGGCCTTTGTGAGGCTCAAGAGTTGGTGCCTCTTGGTTCCAGGAGAGGCAGCAAAGCAGGTGGCTCTCTGGAAGTAAAAGAACTCAGGGTCTTAGTCCTAAAAGAGATGAGAACGTGTCATTGGTTGGGAAGGTGCCCTGGGCTGCAGGTCAGGTAGAACTAGGGGACACTGATTATCCTCAAGCCTCCAAGAGAGTAGGGTGGACATCTAGCCAGTGCCCACCTGCCAGGCCGAACCTGGCGGGTTACATTGTGACCAGCGGGGTCTGTGCGGCTCGTCACTATCGCCCCGATCAGAGGGGTCCCTCTGGCCCCTCCGTTCTTTGCCTCACTCCTGCTGTGGCTTGGTCTCATTTGGCCTCTGGTTGGGGCCACATTCTCCCGTCCAGCTTTGTCAGTGATAAAGCTCACATTTGGAACGCGGGTCCCTCTATTTCTTAATCATTCAGATTTTGGAGAGGAAAGGAAGCTGGTGAGGGGACTTCTTAGGAGTCCCAGCAAGAAGCTTGGGGCCTCTGAGGCCGTGGGTCTGTCTGGCCTCCACCCGCAGGTTCTGAGGCCTGGCTTGTTCAGCTGCCCAGATGCCCACACCACACCGGGGGGCTGGCCTGTCCATCTTCTGGCCCACCTGTGAAAAAGTACCTCTACAGCACCACCTAGAAGTCTAAAACCAGCCGGTGGTGCTAGGGAGGTGGCCAGCGGCCCAGATTAAAGCCAGAGAAACTGGCCCTGACCAGCTCAAAATCCACCCTCCCTCCCTCTTCTTCTGGGAGGTCCACAGCGTTTACCCTAACTGCCCGCAAAGACTTGAGGGGAGCTCTGCTCCTCTTCCTCTCCCTCCACCCCCATATCAAGAAGAGAATGTTTTAAAAATGTTTTTATTTAATTAAAAAAAAGACAACTAACCCAAAACCAGTAGTAGGTACAGGATTCACAGGTGCTTAGTTGGCAAAACACACAGGGGCTGGTTGGGGAGGGGAGGGGTGGGCACAGGCCACCGCATCGCCCCGCGGGCGCAAGGTCTTGGAGTGACAGGCGGCAGGGGGCCAGCTCCTCTCCCTTCCCTGGGCAAGCTCCGGCTGAGACACCAGGGGGAGGAGGGGGCAGACCGAAGACTAGGGCCCCTCTCGGAGTCTGGGGCGGCGTGGAGAAAGGCTGCGGAGACCAGGGGTCTGAGGTGGTTCTGCTCCCTGTTCTTCGTCGCTTCTTTTACTCTTTCTCGGCCCCTAGAGTGGGCTCTGCATTCTCTGCCTGGGACTGGGCAAGAGGTAGGCTTCGTTGGAACACAGCTTTCTCCATGAAATGATGGAAACTTCTGGGGCAGCAGGGGAGGAGGGGCTTATGTGGAAGGAACAGCAAGGCTGCCTTGCTTTTGGAGGTGACAGAGGAAGGGTCTCGGGGCCTTGCTGGGCGATGGGTCTCTAGATTTCACCCCCTTCCTTCTCGCCCGGAAAGATGGTGTCACGGTGTGGAGGGGCGAAGGTGGCCGGGGTAGGGGCATGGCGGGATGGGGGGGCCCACAGCAGGGGCGGGCCACGAGCCCTGACGCTCCAGCAGTCACTGCTGCACATGCTGGGACAAACCACCACACGAAGCCAACCTCGACGGGAGGAAGGGTTCTGAGCAAGCACAGGGGGCCTGGCACGCCATGCCTCGGCTCGCCAGCACACAGGGCAGTCCACTGGGGCCGGGACAGGTGGGGATTTCCTCTCGGGGGACGAAAGGAGGATGGCAATAACCATGACCCGGAATTGAACTCTTCGGGGCCGAGTCCGCCCAGGGAGTCTGTGAGCAGGTGGCTGAGGTAAGAATTTGCTTGTCATTTCTAAGTACGACAGCTACCGGGATCACAGACGACTGACTGCTCGAGATTAGATTACCAAGTCTCAAAAAATAAGAAAGGGTGTATCTTTAGAAAGCACGTGTTTTATATAAAAGAGGGTAAGCCCCATGTTCCAGAAAGTTCTTCTTCTGAACCCGGACATGCTTCCATGTTCTCTGCTGGCTTCCAGAGGTGGAAAAAGGGTTGGGAAAAAAAACGTCGCACGGGAAAACCCGCCTCCTGGGTTCCAAAGTGCTAAGACGTCCGTCTCGTGAGGAGGAGGGAAAGCAGAGCCCGGCCCTTCGTGCAGACCGCCTCGCTGAGCCCTTTCAGGAAGCGGAATAAATCACCATGATAGGAATCGTGGGAGCTGTTCTGCTACTTTTGAAGACGAGGGAGTGAATGCAACTTGCTCTCCCGGTATTTATCTGCAATAAATCGTGATTAATAACCACGTGGGAAATGGATGTTCTCTGATTTTTTGGTCGCTGTTCACTCGTGGGTCTCCCTTTCTCGCTCAGAAGTTCGGGCTCCTGTTGGTGAACAGGAGGGGGATGTCTGCCTTCCCCCCTCCTCCGGAGGGACAGAGCTGCTCCTTGGGCCAGTGGAACCAGACACAGCAAGAGGCCACGAGGCCACCTTTCCTCTGACCCGTGGAATCTTCTGGACTCTCAAGTACAGTCAATATGCTCTGCCCTTTCTGCGTGAGGCAGAAACTTCCAGAAGCAGATAGGAAAGCCAGCGACAGATTGTGGCCTTTACCGCATGCCCAGGCCAGCGAAGGCCTCCTTCTCTGTGAATTCCTCCACGGCCCTCGGTCTCCTCAGGCCAAGGAGAGCCGGCCCCAGGACGGCACAAAGGTCAAAGCCGCAGTCGGCCACGGGGCTTTTCTCATTAGGATCACTGTTAATTCAACAACAGGCCACTGCCGGAGAGGGAGACAGACAGACAGACAGACAGGGAAGAAGGGGCAAGCTTTGACTTCCACGTTCCCAGCTCCCAGACATGGTTAAAAAGCAGCTGACCAGTGTCCCGAGGCCCCCCACATGCCCAGTGAGTGCCCTCCCAGTGGCCCAGCGCCCAGGAAGACAGGGAAGTCCCCGAAAGCCTGTCCTTCTGGCGAGATTTGTTCCCGACAGGAGGTAATGGCTCGATTTTGTTTTCTTGGGTTGGCGAAGGCTGGGCAGCCTCAGGAGAGCGCTTGGCCTCCTGGGAGATTCTAGAAACC
Source organism: Pteropus alecto (assembly GCF_000325575.1). Taxonomy (NCBI): domain Eukaryota; kingdom Metazoa; phylum Chordata; class Mammalia; order Chiroptera; family Pteropodidae; genus Pteropus; species Pteropus alecto. The sequence goes on along the minus strand of NW_006436283.1, from coordinate 11,095,376 downwards.
AAAATCAAAACACCCTTGTGGGGGATAAAGTCAGCCTTCCGCTTCCGCGTCCGGTCTCCTGGCACTTCCCTCTGAGCCAGCATCCTAGTGGCACACCCGGAGGCCAGGGAGGGTTGGGTGTAGCTTCGTTCGGTCCATTGTGGGTCCGTCTTAAGGGTTCGATGCCCTCATGTGGGATCCAGACAGACGTTCTGGGGC
>NW_006436283.1:11092987-11095139 GCF_000325575.1 Pteropus alecto | reverse complement strand
TCAGCATGCTGACGTGCAAGCCTTCCTTCACTTCCTGCTGGAAGAAGTCGTGCACCTGCAGGAAGCCAGCCTCCTGGTCGGGGCTGTAGCTGGCCGCCGTGGTCACCTTCAGGGGCTCCCGGGACAGCGTGTACATGGACAGCTCGCCCATGGGGATGGCCCCGGTGATCTTCAGGCCCACCGGCGATGCGTCTCTGGAGGGCGAGGCCTCCGTGGACCGGGAGCTGGACCGGGAGCGCCGTCGCCGGTACCTGTAGCTGGGCATCCTGGCGTAGGGGGATGAGGACGGAGCCTTGAGGAACTCCCGTTTGGTCTTAAATCTCAACTCTTTGTTCTTCTCAATGTAAATGTTCACGGCCAGGACGCCCACGGTCTCGGCCACGATGAACGACAGGGCTCCGAAGTAAAAGGACCAGCCGTAGTTGTAATGGTTTTTTTTGTCTTCGTCGCGCTTGTCGCTGGGGTCGCCCGTGTTACTGGAAATGTAGACGATGATGCCTATGATGTTGCTGAGGCCTAAAGGGGAGCAGGAGGGGGGCGAGGGGAGAAAAGAGAGGCAGAGGTGAGACCCGCAGCCAGATGGGGCAGGCGGCGGCAGAGGGGCTGGTGGCCACTCCCTGCTTTAATGAGTGTGGCTTTATTCCGGTGGCCAGCTTGTCTAAGTAATCAATCTGGAGCGGGTAACGAAGTACGAAGTTCAGACAAGGTTTACAGTAAAACACAGGCTCTTAGCTCCTCAGTTCCCCTCCCGAAGGAGCCGTCGTCTTCCTTCTGATACCCAGCCTCTCTCTCTCTCAGACACGCACGCACACGCACACACTCACACACCCGGCATACACGCATATCTGTTTCTGCCTTTCCACAATACCCTTTGGCCCCTTGCCTTCTCACTTAACAGCCCATGGGCGAGGCGGTTCCACGTGAAGAGCTGTCTCTGCCTTTCCACCTGCATGTGGCAGCCACCTCATGGACACCTGGCCAGGACACTGCTGCGGACATTCAGGTGGCTTCCCGCCCTCTGCTACGACACAGGTGCCACGGACAGCCGTGTGTCTGTACCATTCCGCACGCACACGAGCGTAGCGGTGGGGTGAACTCGAAGCGAAACTGCTGCCTTCCCGAGTACATGCATTTACACACTTAAAAATAAGCTTCTATTTGGAGATACTTCTCGATTTATTGAAGAGTTGCAAAGAACATGCACCGAGCCCCCTTCCTACTTCCCCCCTGGTTTCCCCTGTGAACACCTGACACTGCCAGGGACACGTGTCGCAACCAGGAAACCCACTGGCACGTTCCTATTCACTACCCTCCAGACTTTTCCCAGCTTTCACTGGGATTTCCACTAATGTCCTTTTTCTCTGTTCTGGGATCCATCCAGGATACCGCATGACATTTAGTGTTTTAAATTCAGAGTCACCACCAAAGTGCCCTTCATAGAGGCACAAAATGTCTCAACAGCTTATAATTCGGATTATCAAACTTCCGGATCTTTGCCAACCTGGGGCGTGATACGTGGTCACCCTTCGTTGTGTTTGTTCGATTCTCTCTTATTATAAGTGAGGTTGAGCAGAGCCAAGCTGCCTGGGTTTGAACCCTGGTTCTACCAGCCGTCAGCTGTGAACGTTCGGGCAAAGTACTCACTTCCCTACGGCTCGGGATCCTCATGTACAAAATGGAAATACCAGCTGTACGCACTTCGCAGGGTACGAGGGGGGATTAGGTGAGCCAGTCCACACGAAGCGCTTACAACAGAGAGCGCGCTCCAGGCTCCGCTGGAGTCTGCTGTGTTTGGTTGTATCGTCAATGCACGGCCATGTCCTTTGTCCGTTTCCCTCCTTCACTGATCTCCGTGCGGATGGGTTCGAATATTTCCTGCTGGGGGACCAGAGATCCTGCCCCAAGGAAACCAGTTGTAGAGGCTGATCCCAAACACATGTTCTCCCTCCTAACACATTACACACAAACACACACAGACACACAAACACACAGACACACACATACATACAAACACACGTATACACACAAACACACACAGACACACACAGACACACACAAACACACACAGACACACAGACGTGCACAGATACACGTAGACAGACACACACAAACACAAAGACACACAGACATGCACAGATACACGGAGGCACGG
>NW_006436283.1:11038672-11092237 GCF_000325575.1 Pteropus alecto | reverse complement strand
CACAAAACCACACAGATACACAGACACACACACACACACAAACACACACACACACACAGACACACAGACACACACAAACACACACATACACACAGACACATGTATACACAGACACATACCACTCCTGACACATATATATGCCCCGCTTGGATACACACACACACACACACACACACACACACATTCCGAACACACACATATTTATTGCCCTAGAAGGAAACAAAAGTAGAAATGACGTAGAAGAAAATGCACAAAAAATGGAGCCAGGAGCCTGGGCTCCGTCGGCCTGGCCACGAGGTCCTGCGCCGGTCCCTTACTTGCTTTGACCCTCAGTTCCATGAGGTAAACAGAAGTAGCCTCCCCCCCAAGAGATTCTGTGAGGAGAAGATGAGATGGGGAAGAGGACGAGCTACGGGCACCTGTGTGGGCCGGGCACCCCTGGATGCCCCTTCCCCGTCCTCAGCAGAGGAGGCACGGCCCCCGCCATCGTCGCAATTCTCATTATCGACACTCGGATACCACCCGACCGTCTTGGGACGTGCAGACCTGGAGCGGAGAGCAGGGCTGGGCTGCAGCTCAGGCCGCCTCCCCAGTCTAGTGTAAGAAGAAAGGCGCCTCGAAAGCAAACGCACCGACGGGAAGGTGCAAGGAGCTGCGATGACGACTTAGGGAGGAATCGCCGAGCTTTGTAACCTTCCTCGCACTTACTCAGTGGAACGGGCCAGCGACGGCTTCTCCTGACAGGGACCTGCTGTGCCTATATCTGAGCTCCAGCGGTGCTGCCAGGGCACCGAGGAGGCCTCTGGCCAAGCTCTGCCCCAGCAGGCACCCGCTCCTTGTGCCCCAAGAGACTCGGGCCTGGCTTTCTTCCACGTCTGCAGCGCCAAGGCTCGCTGGGCGTCTCTGCTCCTTCTGCACGCTCGCCAGCCCCAGACCTCCTCGCCACATCTCGTCCTGCTCAGCGCTTGGTGTCTGCAAGTCCCTCCGAGTACCTCCTGGACCCCCAACTCAGCCAGGTGTCCCTGTTACAGGCTTGTGAGGCAGTGGTGCTACCCCTTCGTGGCACTTTGCACACCTGGACTCGCTATTCTTTATTGAGGTGAGGTCGCATCGCATAACATTAACCATTTAAGGTGCCCCATTCAGTGACGATTGTGCAATCACCTCTATCTAACTTTGGAACATTTTTGTCACCCCAAAAGGAGACCCAGCACCCAGTAAGCAGTGGTTCCCGTGCCTTACCCCTCACATATCTGGACTTTTGAAGTTAATCACGCACAGCTACTATACGGCCTGTTCCCCCCGCCCCGCCCCGGAAGTGTGCTCCGTGCAGCGGGGCCCAGAGCGGCCGGCTCACCTGCAGCCACGAAGAGGATGCCAGCACTGAGGACGATGTTGTTCTTGCGGCTGTAGAACCTCCCGGCACCGATGCAGAGCCCACCGAGCAGGAGCAGGATGGTGCTGAGGATGGGGAAGACGCTGGAGGCGCGCACGATGCCTGGGCCAGGCGGGAGATGGGGCAGAGAGGGTGGTATCCTCCTGGGCACGGCCATGGCATTGGCCAGCAGCCCCCGTGTTCAAGGCCCTTCCCCCTGACTGTGAACATTCCCATCAGGCCCTGGAGACCGTGGAGCGTTGGGAGCTGGGGCTGGTGGGGCAGCTGGACCAAATGTAAGTGATGACACAGGCCTGCTGGTTCTCCCCCCGGACGCCAAGTGGGCTGGAGTCACAACTGCCCACGTCTCGCTTAGGCACTCCTGCGTGTGGGTTGCACTTCTGCCCGCCAGAAGGGAGGAGAGCTCCTCAGTGGCACCAAGGAGGCCACAGTAACAGCCATGAAAACAGGAGACTGCCTCCCGTTCCGATGACACCTCACAATCCCCTGACCCCTTCATGGGCACCGTCCCCAGGAAGCCTCCAGAAGGCTGGGAGGCGGCATCTGTGACAGGCACCTCCGATGGCTGGCTGAGGACACAGGCTTTAGCACTGAGTGGGTCTGGTTGCAGGCCCTGCTCTGTGACATGCTGGCTGTGTAGTCTTGGTCACGTCACTTCACCTCTCTAAAACTGAGTTTCCCCATTTTGTGGAATGAAATTCATAATCCTATAGTTAGTTTTGTACATATAAGGGGCTTAGCACAAGGCTTGGCCACAGCACACACTTCCTAAGTGACAGCCTTTATCTCTATCATCATCGTCATCACCCCCAGGTGACAGACGAGGACAGGGAAGCTCACGACCTCGTGAGGTCACAGAGGAGAATGTGGTTGGACAGAGTGGGACGAGCATGGACCGTCGTGTCTAACAGAGCTAGATTTGCACCCTCGCTCTGCCACTGACTAGCAGGGTGACCAGGGCAGCTACCTTCTGACCACCAAGGTCCCCTCTTTTATAGCCTGGGGACAGTGGTAATACCTCCCTATAGGGGGTTGAATTGTGGCCCCCAAAAGACATGTCCAAGTCCTAACCATTGGTTCCTATGAATGTGAGCTCATTTGAAAGAAAGGTCTCTGCAGACATGAGGATGCTAAAGGTCTCGAGATGACGCCATCCTGGATTCGGGTGGGCCCTGAATCCAATGACAAGTGCCCTTATAGGAAGAGGAGACGCACGAGGGAGAAGCTGTGTGGAGATGGGGCAGACAGAGGAGGGATGCAGCTCCGAGTCGAGGAGGCCTGGGAGCCGCAGAAGCTAGAAGAGGAGAGGAAGCACCCTCCCCGTGGCCTTGTGGGAGCACGCCCCGCCCATGCCTGACTGGAGGCTTCCGGCTTCCACACGCGAGAGGGCAGATGCCTTTTGTTTTAAGCCACCCAGTTAGTGGTAATTTATTACGGTGGCCCTAGGAAAAGAATATACCGCCCACGACGATCGATGCGAGAATTTGATGAAATAAGGTTCATAAAGCACTTAGTAGGGGCTTGGGGGATGTGGGTCCCCCTTCCTTAGCACACAGCAGGGAGGAAGGGAATGAGGAAAGGAAGGGGGACGTGAAGAGGAGCCCCAAGCTCAGCCTTCCTGATGTGCCGGCAGGTTTCCCAGCCCAGTAGAAATCTCATTGGGTGGACCCTTGGTGGCCCCAGCAGGGGACAGTGAGTCAGGGAGTGCTGGCAGGCACCAAACTCCTGAGCCAGCTGAGCTGGTTTGTGGCCTTTCAGCCTCTGAAGACAGCGTTTGTCTCCTCTTCTGTAAGCCCACCAGTGTGTGCCCCTGCTTCACAGAGAGGGGTTTGTTTGGGGCATTAAATGAAGCTCTTCTCTCCGCCACCTCCTCCTCCTCCTCCCTCTGGCTTCTTACAGCCGCGGGCTCTGGGAGGTTTCCTGTGGGCTTCTGAAAAGTCCTCTGAGCTCTGCCGGCCAGCAAAGCCGGGATCAGGGCCCCTCTGATGCCCTCGATCTGCAGACCGCTCGCTCAGAGGGGCAGAGAGAAGGGAGCCTGGCGTCTCTAAGGTCGCTGAGGCCAGGTCTGGCTCAGAGCCATCCACCCCGCCCAGGTAAGTCCTGTGAGCACCTGTCCCTTGCCACATGGGCTCACTCTGGAGCTCCGGATGTGCAGACGCCAGTCGGGGTCGCTGTGGACAATGGCACAGGCTGGTTTTACGTGGAGCTGAGGGGCAAGCACGGTCAGTGTCCAGCCCGTGGCCAGATCAAGGCCCAGTGCACCTCCTTTCAACTCGCCCTCAGGCACACCCAGCAGCCCTGACACCAGCACTGTGAGGCTGAGCACAGAGATCATCCTCCTATCTGGAAGTGTGGAATCTGGAAAAGGGGCCCAGGCCCAGGGTCAGATGCTCGGGAGCCCGTGGGGCTGGCGAGGCCGGTGGAAGAGAAAGAGCAGGTGAGGTGTGGGTGGTGGCCTCGCAGCCCCAGCTGCTTGTGGAGCTGCCAACCAACAGAGGCCTCGCCGGAGCCCAGAGCCCACCAAGGAGCCCTGGTTTCTCTGGAGGGCTTCAAATGCACGGCTTGGGGGCGGACTTTGTTCTTGAATTGTCAAAGGTGTAAGAAGCACAACCGTGGACCTGCCCGGGCTGGTGCCCCACACCTGGACAGCTGAGCCGCCACTCTAGCAGGCTCTCCCACAGGGAGTCCACTGGAACCTTCTGTGACCTCCGACACACCTGTTCTCCTCTGCAGCGTCAGCACCGGGAGGGCGGAGCTCTGTTTTGTTCACTCCTGTATCTCTCATGCCTAAAACAGTGCCTGGCACACAGTAGGCCCACAAAAAACTTTCTGTTATTTATTGAATAAGTGAGTAAATGAATTCCCATGATCCCTGTCACCTGCAAACATCAGCCTCCAGAGCTCTCTCTCTCTCTCTTTTGTGCTTCTATATATTTTGAGGATCAACCGTCTGGACACAGACCAGAGGACTGAATACTAGGGACCAGGGTGTCCTGGGAAACACAGGCTGGTGACCGTGACCTTGGCTTGTCCCAGAACATTGCCTACTCCCTCCGGCCCCAAGTTCACAGGACCTATACTCTGGAGCTCCGTTTCAGGGCCAATTCTCCCCGTTTCTGCAGCTCCTGAGTGGCAAAAGCCCTCATTGTTGGAGAGTCAGCTCTGCCCTCCACCCCAATTCCACCGGCACCCAGAGCTCACAGGCCCTGAAGCCATCACCCCTTCTCTTCCTGGGGAATCTCCAGGCTTGTTAATGACCGCGCTGGTTTCCCTGTAGGGTACATTTGAGAACATTTCCTTCCCAAATAAGCTTTAATTGCTGTTGAGCTGTCACTATCCTTTCATGTGGGGAAATCACTGCTGAGGCCTCTCAGCCTTCTCTCCCTCCCTGGGCTCATTGCTGGTGCGGTCTGAGGACGGCAGGAACCTGCGCTGGACGGCGCCTGCGTGGCATGCTCTCGGTCTGCCCCCCAGACCCTCGGTCCTCCTCTCTCCTTCCAGTCCTGGGCCCGGGAGGCTAACACCATGGACGAGTCAGCGGGCACCCTTGACTTGGCTTCTGGAGGAGCATGCAGGTGAGACTTCCTTCCTGCAGGCTGTGCATCGGGTGGCTGCATTCTTCATAAAGGCCACAGCTCCCGCCAGGTGACTCTGTCCTTACGGCAACCCTTCTCCGGGTTCCCATACCTACCTCCCTCACCTGTCCAGGCCTGAAGGGGGGGAGGGGTGCGGCTTCTCCTGCGGCTCGCCCCTGTGTGCTTGCCGTCCCTTGCAAGTTTCCCATAACCTCGCCCACACCTTTGTCCATAGTCCTGCACTGACGCCCTTCGTCCACCCCATCTGCCGAGCGCACCATCTGCTTCCAGCCGGGACCTCAGGAAGCCACATTGCCTGACCTCCGGGCTGATACGTCATGAGACCAGTCTAGAAAGAGATCCTAGAGCTCTGGGGACCCTGATGGGGACAGGGGCAGGGGAATGACGAGGAAGAACCAGTGCCAATGCCCGTAACCTCAGACAAGTTCAGTGGGAAACGCAGAGGGTGTGGTTTGTTCTCTTTGGCTGGCTTCTCCTCCCTCACAGTCCCAGGGTTGGTCAGTGGGGCAAATCTGCCCTCTGAACTGTCTGAGGCGCCTGACTGCCCTGGGTGTGGCAGAAAAGGGCAGGTTCTGAGTGGGTAGATTTTCAGTGGAGCCATCCCAGCTGGGCTGAGCACCAGGGGCCACCCCAGGTGGATGGCTGTGCAGGCCGCACGCTGTGCAGGTCGAAGGCTGTCATTCATACCACAGTCTCTGCAAGTGGCATCCTCCAAATTGTGCAGCGTGCAACCCGCACAACTATTCGTGGCGACCCTATGGAATGTCGTTTGCTTGGTTCGGTGCCGGCCCCCAGAAAGCAGAAAGAGAGGACGGGTGGGAGGAAGAGGAGAAGGTGAGGGAAGGAGGAAGGAGAGGCAGATCTGGTTGAATGATTTCAGGTTCTGGGCCTGGCCAGAGCAGCCTCACACTGCCCCAGGCTCCGTGAGAACCACGTGCTGCTCTATTTCACCAGATGACTCAGAACCAAAATCCTTTCTCTTAGGAAAAAAATGATCCATAAGTAGGTGCAGAGTGAATTGTGCTCTCTCTGAGGATGGTGGTATCGATTCTCTATAAATGAAGGCAGGCCCAAGCCCCCGGGGGTCCTGCTGTGAGCAGCTCTGCGTGTGTCTAGGCTAATTCGAATGGGAAAATGACTTGGAAGTGGTGCTGTTTTTCTCCTGCTCTGCCTTCAGCTCCCTCCTTCCTCCCAGGGAGGTAGTCCCGGGCCCGGGGATGAGATCTGGATTTAGGGCATGGGGCTGGGTTTGTCCTTTGGGTTCAGTATGTGCTGTGACTTCCTGGCTCCATTCTGGGGCCAGCCACAGGATCTGGGCAGGGTGGGGATTCAAGGGGCAGCTCATGGGCAGATGAAGTGGCTGCACCAGTTGGTGCTGAAAACACTTCAGGCCTATGTAGCAGAGGCTACTTCTGCCATCTTCCTCGCTTTCTCTCACAGGCTGCCTGGCACCCAGGAGGCTGTCTTCGCGCGGGACTTCATCTGATTTTCTGAGAATAGAATGCTGGGTGTGTGTGGGGAGAGGTGGGCAGGTCCAGTGCTGGCAGGGCGATGTGCTTGGGATGTCGCAGCCCCCCAGGGAGGCTTGGCCTAGGCAAGCCTACATCTTTAACCTGCGGGCCCCGGGCCCAGCTGCAGCAAACAGCTCCTCTGAAGCTAACCACACCCAGCAGTGCTGGGGAGCGGGACGCTGGCACCCTCGTCGGCTCTCCCCAGGGCCTCGGTCTCCCCGAGCGTGGGCCTATCAGCCAAGCAACTCGTTTGGGACACCCAGCACGTCACGGCGGTGCTGAGCAAAGCTGCATCCTCTGAGTTAATGATTCCGAGTCCGAAAGGGAGCGAGGACATCCATAGAAAGGCCCCGCACCCCCACGGGGCGTATCGTTCCTCCAGCTGCCCACCCAGCACCCGGCTTCCCCTCCGCACACAGGGGAAGCAGAGGATTCTCGATACTCACGCAGGAGATACTCCGAGCTGTCGTGGTCGTAATCGTTGTCCTCTGGGAAGTGATTGATCCGGAAGCAGTGCCCTTTATAGATCCCTGGAGGGAACAAGCGGAAAAGAACGTTGTTACCGTTCTCAGCGCTCACGCGCCCATTCATTCCGGGCCTGGTGACTGCACGTGTGCCGGGCTCTGTGCAGGTCCTGGGCACGGAGAGAAGAGGCAGGCTCAGGCGTCCCCGGTCGGTGAGGGGGGCGGGGTAGGCATATGCAAAGGGAACAACAAACAGCACAGTGGCTAAGTGCCCCAAAGCTGACCCCACCATTTATGGTCCACGTCTGATTTTATCACCCATGAGCGAAAGGACACCCCATCAATAACTCTGCAGGGACAAGGGGCCTCAAGCAGAACTGTCCTGGGCAGGCAGGAAGCGCAATCCTGGAAACCGCAGAGCCGTACCTTAAACCCTGACAAAGAACTTGCCACTGGGCAGAGGGGACCTTCTAGGCAGAGAAGGGAGCCGTGGAAAGACGGCAGGAGGGTCAGAGCGTGGTGAATCTGGGGAGCGGTCAGGAGTCCAGTGACACTGGAGCTCTGAAGGACCAGTGTAGGGGGAGGGGCTGGGGCTGAAGAGGGGCTGGAGGCCGTATCAGGGGAGCTATGGGTCAGGGGTGTCAGGAGGGAACTTGCCCCCAGGAGTCTGTCTGTGTCTTTCCCTCTCCCTCAAATGCTGTCACACTGCGCGCCCCCTAAGGTGCCCACAGTGGGCAACCTGACTCCAGCCCTTCGCTCAGCATGATGGAAGGAAGAGGACCTGGAGCAAGAGACATTCCTGAGAGGCCGAGGCAGCTCCCGCCTGGTTTCCCCTCCCTGCTCTGAGAGGTGGCCCTCCCCGGAGGGAGGCAGGACACTCTGGTTAGTGTCATAACTAACTACAAGAGGACAGGCCGGTCTTCCCTTCCAGAAATTTCCGTCCAACTCTCCCAGTGCCTGCTCCCCTGCAGTCTGGGAATGCCCAGCACAGAACTGGACACAGGCAGAGGGGCGGTGCCCTGCCCTGCCAGCCGAGGCCCTCACATCCAGGTCAGCGTCCCTGATCAAGCAAGGAGCTCACCTTGACGGCTCCGCACAGCCAGGCCGGGACTGCTTCCAACTGGGGCTGATTCTTGTGCTGCAGCTGCCGCCGCCAAGTGTCCTGCTGGCCCCCGCAGCCCAGACTGACCTCACGCCGAGTTGGAAGCAGGGCCTGCGCCAGCCCAGGGCTCATCTCTAGGCGCTTCCCGTTGGGAGTGGTCTCTGACAAGCTGGGAGCACGCCGGTCTTCCAGCCGCTTACCAGTTAGCGGGCTCACTGGCTGCCTGCCCAAGCTCCCCCCTTCTTCTGCTTCCTAAGCTGCTGCCTCCAGAGAAATGGGGTCTGGGTAAGGACCCCTGCTTCCTCCTGAAGGCTCATGGGCCTTGAGGACCACTGGTGGGTGGGCTGAGCTCGGTCAAGGACAGATGAGGGTCTCAGAGGTTGATGCTTTGAGTGCTAGATGCTTCGACATTGTTCCCTGTGCCAGGTCAAGCACGAACAACTGTTACCCGCCTCAGTCTCCTCATCTGTGGAACAGGGATAACCACAGGCCTTATCTCCTAAGGCTCGCAGGAGACTCGCACGATAATAAGTAAGAAGCACTTAGGTGGTCCTTGGCCCACGGCGATGGCTCAGGGCAGGGTTTGCTGCTTTCCGACGCAGAAATCACCTGCTCCTTGCTCTGTGGGACCTTTCCTCTTTTGCGAGTGGTCGAGTTGGTGGAAAATCATAAGTGTTTGTGTTCAAGGGGGAAGCACGCCAGGGCAGGCTGGGGTCAGGATGGCCGGGGGCGGGGGGACATGGAGGCCGGAGTGGGCCACGCTCTCCCCTCCTCCCCGGATCCCACACGCCAGATACAGAACAAGCGTTTTCCAGGCTGGGGTGCACTTGGTAGAGCTTTCTGCCATTCCTCCCCGTCCCCCACACATTTTCGGGGCTACTTTATGAACCTAGACACAATCGCCAAGTCACACATGCTTGTTGCAACATGTCGAACAGTAAGAGGTTGAAAAGTAAATAATCTCTCTTCAGACACGTTTTCCAGGGTCAACAGTCTGTTGTGAATCTTCTCACATCTTCCTATTTTTAAAAAAAATGAAACTTTTTACTTGGAGATAATTGCAGATTCACACACTGTTGTAGATCAGTACCGTTACCCGGCGTCCCCATCCTCATCACATTGCAGCCAGATACTGACATGGCTACAGTCAAGACACAGAGCATCTCCACCCCCCAGGAGGACCCTCTGTGGCCTTTTATCCTCACACCACCTCCTCCCGCCCCCAGCCCCTCCTCGACCTATGGCAACCGCTAGGATGTTCTCCATTTGTACAGTTTTGTCATTTCGAGCATGTTCTATAAATGGAATCCCGCAGCTGGCAACCTTTGAGATCCGCTCTTTTCACTCAGCATAATTCCCCTGAGATTCATCCAAGTCGTTTATGGATCAACAGGTTGTTCCTTTTAACTGCAGAGCGCTCTTCCACGGCATGGCTGTACCACAGTTGGTGACATCTGGATTGTTTCCAGCTGTTACACCTGTGGTTTCCAGCTATTCCTAATAACGCCGTTAGAATCATTCATGAGCAGAGTTTTGGGTAAACTTAAGTTTTCGTTTGTCTGAGATAAATGCCCAGGAGTGCAACTGCTGGGTCATATGACAGTTGCATGTTTAGTTTTAAAAGGGACTGACAAACTGGTTTTGAGGAGGGCATTAATCCCTATTTTTAAGATGGAATTATATAATACACTTTACCCCGTCACCTGCTTTTTTTCACTTAATAATATGTACAAACATCTCTCCAGGGCAATACCTTTAGATTTGACTTTTTAAAAATCTTGTTTATTTTTAAATAAAAAATAATCAGTGAATAACTAATCCAAAAGTTGCCGAAAATCTCACAAGGAAAAAAATAGCATAGATACTAGAGAAATAAAGTTTGCTCCAACACTGATAACGCTAAAAGAAAAATGTTCTTTGGCAAAAATGAGAAAGCCATATATTTATCTGTTCAGTCTGAAAATAAAACTCAGGTTTTGAAATATTAGCTCGCATAGAGACATGTTTGTTCCAAGTACTCCTGCAATATATTTTGCTAACCTCCACTTCACATTGAGGAGGCTGTTTTATATTTGACAGAAATTGAAAATAGAAATTACTGTCCAAAATAATAACTCATTGTTAACACATTCTTTTTAGTGGCTGCGTAGCTGTCCACAGTTATCGTTCATCAATTCGACTGTATCATTGAAATAAACATACCCTTTCTATGCATATGCTACATATGCATACTATGGGTCTCCCCACAAAGAATTATGCTCCAAGATACACTGACTACACGCACTGTGCAGTGACTCCTCCACTAGTGGACTCCTTTCCTTCCCTGTCTTCTCTCCCTTCTTCCTTCTGCACTGAGATCATCTGCACAGACTAAAAGAATGGGTATTGTTGTAGGCTGAATTGTGTCCAACCCAAAAGGTATGTTAAAGTCTTGGTACCTGAGAATGTGACCTTGCTCAGAAACAGGGTGTTGAAGATATCATTCAAGTTTTAAGATGAAGTCACATTGAACTAGGGTGGGCCCGGAATCTAATCATTGGTTTTCTTATAATATGCAGACAGACACGGGGGAGAAGGCCATGTGAAGACAGGCAGAGATCAGAGTGATGTGTCTCCAAGCTGAGGGGTTCCCAGGAGAGCTGGCAACCACCAAGAGCTAGGAAGAGGCAAGGAAGGATGCCACCCAGTCTCAGAAGGAGTACGGCCCTCCTGATACCTTGATTTTGGGTGTCTGGCCTCCTGCACTGCGAGACAATCGATTTCCGTTGTCCTAAACCCCTCCGCTTTGTGGTGATTTGCTGTGGCAGCTCTAGGAAAGGAAAGCAGGTGTGTCGCTGGTGGCTGTGTGAGAGGAAGTACATCCTGCCTCTTCGTTGGGGCCCAGCCCTGCAGCAGGTGAACGCGGCCCCCCTCACAGCCACGTTAGGCCTTCCTGCTTCTCTGTCAGCTACAAAGCCCGTGGGCGGCATCTAAGAGGCCATGTTTACTGAGCATCTGCAAAAGCATCGTCTTGTTGAGTGCGCTACAAGGAAACTCATGCAGTCTCTCAGGATTAGGTCTCCAAAGCGACTTCGCCAGTCGACCGAATCCTCTAGCCAGTACCCCCCGATTGGGAACTGCCAGGGATGGGGGCCTCGCCACCTCCCACAGCATTCCATTTTTCAAACAGCTTTTAAGTTCCTGAAAGGACGCCTGCCTCCACAAAACTTCATCCTCGGGTGGTATTTATAATCCCTTTTGGGGGAAAAAAAAAATTCTTTCAATCATGTGTCAACCTTTCAAATCATGGAAGAGAGAAATCGTGTCTAATGGGATGGAAGCACAAACTATTTTTTCCAGCTGTCCAGGATTTGTGGGTGAGGAGAAGAGGTGACTTACAAGCTGCCAACAGTTGGGACCAGATGCCTTCTCTGGCCAGACCTTATTAAGAGGCTGGAAGCCTGACCTCACCCCCCCAACCTGACCCCCACCCCCAGTCTAGAGAAGTGGTACACGGAGAGTAAAAGAGGTTGCTCCCTGCCTGTACAGTCAAGAATTTGGAAACGTCACCTAAATGAATGTCAAACATTTTTAGTTCCTCTAGCCATTTCTCTTTTGATGGTATCAAGACCCTTCTCCAGCCTGGCTCCGTCCTCTGGGTCAGCTCCCAACTCTCCCAGAAGTTCAGCACCCACCATCAAGACCACCGTTCTGGGCTGGGACTGACCAGCCCAGAACCCGGCGGCACCGTCTCCTCCTCTTCTCTGGACCCCGTGCTTCTGTTAATGGGACCCGGTGTTTTTGCCGACTTGGTCTCCCAGGACTTTTTCACAAGGGCTGCCTCACCTCTCCCAACCTGTTTTTTGTTGAGTGGAGTGTTTGGTCCTTGGGACTTTACATTTATCCCTGTCCAATTTAATTTTGTTAGCATTGGCCTGAGGCATTGAATGGGGAGAAAATTAATGGCCGATGCGAGAAGTACAAGAGAAAGCCATTTCCAGTCCACTCTGCGCGTGTTCTCTCTCGGCGAACGGGCCGCCTGCCGTGTTACATGTATATTAAGTGATCTTTAGGGCGGTTAATTCTGAGATCCTGGCCCGGCCACGCTGCGGGAATACGGAGGCACTCGGAGTCTGAGGTCGCTGGCCTGTGTGCTCAGAGACTCGGTGGCCAGGAAACCACTGGTGTGAAGAGGCTTCATCAGTCACGTGGTCCCAGGCGTGTTATTTCTTCATCCACAAAACTCGGGAACTGGGTCAGAGGGAGCCCCGCCTGTCCTAAGATTCTAGGACTGTTTCGCAGAGAAAAGGTGTAGGAGTGTGCCCACGTATTAAGATAGCCATTCAGCCGCATAATCCGTGAACCACTTTGGTTAAAGGTATTTCTATAGGCAGAGGAAGCATCAGGAAAGAAATATCCTAAAATGTCTGCAGTGTATTATTTCTGGGTGGTAGGGTTGGGAGTGAATTGAAATGTTCTCCTTCCCATTTCTTTTCTGTATTTTCTGAGTTTTCTACGGTGTCCGGAAATGAACCGATAAGGCTTATTAAAAGAAAGAACAGGAACCGAACCTCTGATTCGAAGTGAAGATGTGCTGGTGCGTTCGAAATGGCCACAGGTCCACGGTGGGAGCGGGTGAGTGAGGCGGGAATTGGTGTGTCGGCTGCATTTTAGCCTCTAGTGCACGAGTGATCTCGTTGTCCTCTCTCTGGGCTGTGAAGGGCACGCCCTGATCTATAGCTAGGATGACCGGCCCGCAGCTCTCAGGGTACTGGGACGCAGGACTTCCGGTGCTAAAACCAGGAAAGCCCCTTGCGGACCAGGATGAGTTGGTCACCCTACGAGTCATTTCAGGGGCGCCAGCGTCTGACCTAAGCCTCCACGATGGGCCACCTCAGAGGTCTGTCGACTAAGGGAATCCTGGAGAAAAGAATGTGAGAGGGTGACTCAATAATAATGGTGACAATTCACATAATCCTTTACCGTTTGCGAAGCGTTTTCATAAGCGCTGGTTCATTTGACTCTCATCAACACGAACAGCTGCAGCGGACACCTACTGACAGTGTATGGACACCCTTCGTGCCACCTCATGCTTCTCTGCCACCTGTTACTCCACCCATTCATTGATGCAGCAGCTGGCTCCATGCTCCACGCACATGTCACCTGCTGATGCCTCCATTCAGCGGCACCAAAAGCAAGAAAGAGTTCTTGCTTTTTGCCCATGTAACTGGATAGGTTGCCCAGGGGAATGGCACTGTGTGTGCACATGTAGAACTATTTTCTGAGTTTCTTTTCTGTATTTTCTGAGATTTCTACGATGTCCGGAAATGAACCAATAAGGCTTATTAAAAGAAAAAACAGGAACCGAACCTCTGATTCGAAGTGAAGATGTGCTGGTGCACTCGTGCACTAGAGGCTAAAATGCAGCCGACACACCAATTCCCGCTTCCTCCCTGGAAGCTTGAGGGGTTTGCCCTCCCCCGCCCCCCCAGGTAACCTAGAGGATGGGAGCCGGTGGATAAATGTTCCCACCTCCATCCTTAGGCCCATTCTACCTGCTTCCGGGGGGTAGGTTCTAGGAGGACTGAGCCAAAGGATGATCATCAACTCAGGGACGCCCTTGCACTGGCTCTGCCTCTGTCTCGGCTTCACTGTCCCCAGGCCCTCCCCGGGGCCACTCTTTAGGATGGCCACCCAAGATACACTACCTGCGTGCAACCCCCAGCTCGGGCTAGGATGACAGCTATTGTGCTGAGCACGTTCGATGCATCAGCCCATTTCGTCTTTTTTAATAATGCTCCTTTGAAGATGGAAGAAAGAGGCTTAGAGATGTTGAAAGAAGTGCTTTCACAAGCCCCACGGCAGAGGCCCAGCTCTGAACTGGTAGGCATTCTCCCTTCCGCCGTAAAGGAAAGTCTTCTTTGCTTCATTTTTAAAAAGAGGCTCAAGGGACACCCGACGTGCACGTGGCAGAGCGGCGGCCCCTGGAATCCAGCTTCTTGACATCCCATTGTGTTCTCTGAATGTAGGAAGGGGATCTAAGGCAGTTAGGAAGGCCTCTGGTCTTCCTCCCCAAGACAAACCAGGACGTGAAGCCAGACAGCAACCCAGAGCACTGGGTTCAAGAAAACAGCTTCCTGACGGTGAAGCAGGAGGCGATGGCGCCTCCAGGCCTTGGAAAAGGCAGCTTTGGATTGGCAGAGCTGTTGGGAGGAGGAGGCCTGGCGAGGCCCCTTTCAGCTCAAGGACAGGCTCAATGTGAATGCACAGAACCGGGAGCCAGTCGAAGAGGGTGCCGAGTGGTGCTTTTCTGCACCGTCCTTTCCCTGACAATACCTGCGCTGAGCACACACTGCTGTGCCAAGCACGCGCCCGGCGCTGGGGCCCAGGTCTGAGTTAGGCATCGTCCTAAGCTCTTGTTCTGGGAGGTGAGGGTGGACTACACGAGGGCCAAACCTTCCACCAGCTTTGTTCGAATCATCTTACATGTTGGGAAATCGTCAAACAACATTTATTTTTCCAAATAGCTCTCAGTTTGAACTTTATAATAATTTGAAGTGGCCGCCTCCTACCGTGAATCAGGTCATTGTATGCTGGTCACTGCCAACGTCCAAGGACCCAATGAACCAAGTCCTTATCTCAGAGTGGGGCAGGTGGGAAGAGCGCCCTGTCCTGGTGCCAGTCACCTCCTGGCAGAGCTTCTCTTCCAGCGTTTTCCCAGGGCTGCTTATCTGTGAGCCCGGCCCCCTTCCCTAGGCCGAACCTCCCCCAGGAAGGGCGGGAGCAGCCTAGCAGGCCTGGAGGGCTCTGTTTCCAGAAAGGACCCAAGACTTGGTAGAGGAGGTGGAGAACCGAGGGGTGGCAGCGTTTGGGCCAGGATCGTAGGTGAGGGGGTGGGGAAGAGTGTTATCCTCACAATACGAATAATAGCAGGGATTTACTCAGCGTCTATTGTGTGCCAGGCGCCATTCTTGAGCAACTGGAGTTTATGAACTCACTTCATCTTCACACTAACACTATGAAGTAGGTAGGATTTGTGACTAGGGTTCCTAGGCAGGATTTGAAGCCAGGCCACCAGGCTCCAGACTATGTGCCCTTACCTCTCACATTCTGGAGGCAGAACACAGTGTGCCATCAAGGCTACAAGTAGTTCTGATCGGCTGAAGCGTGATGGGGAGGTGTGGGTGCCCAATACTCTTTATTGGTAGGAAAACTTCTTTTCCCAGACTCTTGGGCTCAGGGCACTGGCTGATATTTGAGGCTGGATAGCCTTTCACTGGAGGTGGAGATGCTCAAGCAGAGAGCTGGCAGTCCAGGGTCCCACACCTGTCAGGACAGCGAGTGGTCAGGGAGGGGCGGGGGTGAGCGGAGGAGCAGGGTTTCTGAGAGGTGCCGGTGTGAACGGAGGGGACGCCACCATGTAAGCGAAGGACACACGGGGGCCAAGCACCCAGGTAGGCCGGCCTTGTGCTTTAGACTCGGATAGCGTTGAGTAGGGAGAAGCACTGGGGTGCAGAGGCCGAGGAGGCTGGGCTGGGCTGGGGGGTCTCGCGTGGTAGCCTGACATGGGACTTGACTGTACAGTCTCCCTGGGGGTGACTTAGGGTTAGAAGGCCCTGGTCAGGCAGCAGCCACTTCTGAAGGGAGCTGCACGGGAGGAGGGCGGCAAGGAGGTATGAAAAGAAGAAGAAACGCAGTACAGGCCCCGGCAAGCAGCGTGCTCCATTTGGGGGAGACCTCAGTCCTTGCCTATTAGATGTGCCTGCAGAGGATGGACCGGAGGTCAGGATGGAGGCGGCTGAGCCCAGACCATTCAGTGCAGAGAGGCGGGGTTCACTTGTTTCTAGGGCTCCTGTAACAAAGAACCACAACCTGGGTGGCTTAACAACGTCTCACATGTCTGGAGGCCAAGTCCAAGATCAAGGTGTGGGCGGAGTTAGTCCCTTCCAAGAGTTCTGAGGGAGAGTCCGTTCCGGGCCTCTGGTGGTTTGCCGGCAGTCGCCGGTGTTCCTTGGCTTGTGGAAGCATCGCCTTGATTTCTGCCTTTGCCTTCACGCGCCGTTCTCTCTCTGCGCGTGTCCATCTCCACATTTCCCCCTTTCATAAGGACACTGGTCATCCTGGGTCCACTCTGGTGTCCCCATTTTAGTTCGATTATCTCTCGTATCCCAAATAAGGTCCGTCTGAGGTTATGGAGGTGAAGACTTCAAAATAAGAATCGGAGGGGACACGATTTAGTTCATAACACAGCAGATGTTCCGTCAGGCATCCAGGCCGCTGCGCCACGCTGCCATCGACAAACCCAGGCTCCGCGCTTTCCCACCCACTGAGCTCTTTGCCCTGCCCCGCTTCCTTCTCCCCATCATCCCCACTCCTAATTCTTCCACTTCCATGCCCGTCTCCAGAAGATCCTCCTAATAGCTATGATTTCCCAATTGGCACCCCCTGGAGTCCTCCCACGGCTGGCCTGTCTCCAGCTCCTTGAGGCAGGCTGTCGGGCAGAGACTGCAGCGTGGAGAGGCAGCGTGGGCGGGGCCGGACTTTCCTGGGGGACCCCTCGCTCCCTGGCTTGTCACTGGCTCTCCGTGCGACCCCGTTAAGCCATGATGAATGACCTTCAGTTCCTTGACCCGATTTACATTTATCGTGTACCTACTAAGTGCTCAATGCCGGGGACTCAGATGCAGCAGACTATCGGCTCAATCGAAGCTCATGTCCCCTTCCTACTGGGCACATGGCTGCACTGTATTTCTCAGCTTCCTTGGCAGTTAGATGTGGCCAGGTGACAGAGTTGTCAAATGACGTCGGAGCAGAAGTGATGTGTGCCCTTCCTGGACACTTCTCCAAGGGGGTGTGTTCCCTCCAGCTCCACAGCCTCCCCCACCAGCCACAGGGAGTGACTGAGCCAGAAAGGGCCCGGCCCGAAGGCCATTGTGCGGAAAAGCCACCACTAAGAGGACCGCCCAGTCTGAACTGTTACGTGGGCAGTTAAGTCCACTTGTCCTTTGTTTAAGACGTTATACATTTTGGTGTATTTCTATTACTGCGGTAATAATAATACAAGAAAGGAACACAACAGATGTGGTCTCTGCCATTCCAGAGCTTTCTGGTTAGAGTCATTCGGTGGCGACTGAGAAGTCTGAGGCGGGGTGTCCAGAGCGTCAGAGCCGCCCCCCCCCCCGACCCCCGAGGGACCTGGCCCAGGCTGCCAGTCAGCCGTCAGCACAGCATCTCCTCACTTGGAAAATGGGGAAATACTGTTCTGATCTTTCAGAGTTAAAGTGAGGCCCAGGGAGACCCATGCTGGTCAAAGCATTTGAGACGGATAAATCCTGATAATGTGGTGAGGGTGCGAATGTGGTTTTTAACTCCTTCGGACCCTTCTGACGAACTGTTTTCTGACCGGAGTTTGGGGAGGAGCCCTCTGTGTCCTCTCTGTGGCCGCGTGCTGGGGATTCAGAGCCTGGGCCGTGATGACACCTACCCCGGTGCCGGACAAGTTTCGCACAGGCTCTTTTCTTAGTCACTGAGATGCCTCGTTGTTTCTGTGGTATCTATCGGCTTTTGACATGGTCCATCCACTCGGCCCTTTTTTCTTTGACTCGAGCGTTCGTTTATTGACGCCTGGCCCCCTGTGGGAGTCCAAAGACGTGAGTCCGTGTAGCCTAGTTGGGGAGGTGAGGGCACACGTCACCTTCGGACAAGACAGCAGGGGCATGTGCTACATGGGACCAGGGACATGGCAGGTTCCCGCAGTTTCAGAGGATTAGGGATAAGTGCTGGATGGGGCATCTGGGACCGCTCCCAAGGAGCTGAGGAGTAAGTAGTGTTTGACCTGTGGGGTCCAGCCAGAGGAAAAGCCCCGGGCCAGGTAGGGGTGTGGGGGAGGGGGAACTGAGGTTGCAAAGGAGTAGGTGGGGGCTACGGTCTCTACAGAGGTGGCCTGGATTGCCCTGCAGTGGAACTGGGTTCAATGCCACCGGCTCCAAGGTGCCACTGTGAGCTTTCCTTAAACTGAAAAGTCCCCTCATGACCAATGTCGGGAGCTCTAGTCCCTCTCTGCTTTGTGTGTCTGGGATTCTATTCCCAGCCTGGTGGGGTGCCATTTGACCTGTTAGGTTTGTAGGCCCCATCCTGGGGCCCCTTGGGCATCTTATTTTAGTCCCAGAGGAGCCCAGCCGCCTGGGAGATTGCAGGCTGCGCTCCCCCAGGATTAACAAGCTGTCCCTTCATCGTTCCCCTCACACTGGAGCTCCTTGTGAGGAGGGACACGTTTAAACCTTGGCTCAGAGCTGGCAGCTTCCTGCAGCTGTCAGAGGGGCCATGGCAGCCTCAGTACCCGCCGTTGCCAGGAGTGCAGGGCAGGGAGGTCCGTGGGGTCCTGGGCCTCAGCCTGCCTCACCCCTCGCTCCCTGTCAGTCAGAGGAGAGAGCTATCTTGAGGAGGGTTGGGCCTCAACTTGCAACGTTTCAGACCTAAAAAGGAAAAATGACTCCTCCCTCCGCTCTAGTCTGTAACCAGGCAGTGGGCAGGGAGCTCCATCTCCAAGACACCACCTATCTCCACCCAGTGGGGTGTCCCCTGGAATGGGACGGCCCTGGAGTGAGGCCGGTGGAGGATGTGGGGGGAGAAGACACTCTTGTCATCAGCAGGGGCTGTTTCAGTGGGACTGGGCTCTGGTCTACTGTTCGACAGGGGACTGGGGTCTGTTTAGAATCGGTTCTGTTTCAAGCCCCCTCTTTAGATTCTTAGAGAAAACTCTATTTCTATCCCCAAATGCTGTCTCTATAAACCTAAACCCTGGAGATCCATTAATCTGGTAAACCAAGGCATTGCTCTAGGTCTGGACTCTAAGGATCTTGTGCTTGGACAGCTGGGCAGTGACACACAGGGACAGATGGAGGAGGGCGGCCCTCTGCCTGGTGCCAAGCTGCTCCTGAGGCTCTGATGCACCTCTCCAGTGTACCGGTGGGAATGGGTATGGGTCCCTCACACAGAGCACGCCCTGCTCCCTGCCAGGGATCCTAGCATACATCTGGCCCGAGATGGCCCAATCAGATGCTCGCTCAGCAGTTTGGATTTGGGGTCAGAAACAGGAGATCCGGGGGCTGAGGGACGTCAGGGAGTTCGCAAGTGGGGTATTCTCAATGGTCCGGGATGCCGGCCACAAAGCTCCTGGTTCTCCCCTTCCTCAGTCTTGGCTGTTAAACTCCTTCAACCCTTTGGGACCCTCCAATAAAGTCCTCTTTGGGGATCAAGCCAGAAGAAGTTGGTTTCTGTGCCCGCAGCCAGGAGCATCTTAATCCCCAACCAGCCACACCTTCTTCAGGGGAAAGAGATTCCAACCCAGGTCTGTGGGCTCCAAAGCCCAGGCCTTCCTTCCTTCCTTAGAGCAGGTCTGCAATGCTTTTACAAGGTCCAAAAAACTGGGTGCAGGCTCCCAAGAGACCACAGAACCCAGGGGAGAGGAAGGACATTGTATCCGGCGACAAGAATGCTGAATGCCAGTTCCCGTGCCACCACGTGGAGGCTGTGAGACCTGTGAATTTCAGCCTCTTGCGGTCTCAGTCGCCCGAGAAAACAATTGGCAGGCCGGTCATTAATCGTAGAGCATCTCTGTTTCCCAGCGGACAAAGTGGGGACATTCATGGATCTCACACAGTTCCATTGAGGAATGAAGAAATGAGACCGCGTGTGGCCAGCACGGAGACGGTTCCCCACAGAGACGGTTCGCCCCCATCCCAGTAAGAAAAAGCTTTCTTACCTGCCGATGGCCAACGCGCCACGCCCTTGAACCCAGTCTCCTCCTACGTAAGTGCTGTCATTTCAAGAAACGCCTGCTGCGAAGACCTCACAGATGGTTCTTGGGCCTTAGAAGCCCCTCTCCTCACAGGCCAGCCCCTGTCCACCCTACCCTGGCCCTTGGCTAGAGGGAGGACCCTGGCCTCACGCTCTCACCGCCCGCCATCCCTCATCTCACCCGGCAAGTTCTTCGAGCACCCACAGCGCCAGCCTGACGCCTCCTCCAACCCTTTGTTCCAGTGCAGCCGGGATTTTCCAGGCTTCCTGCCGAGCTTCGTAATTGAGTGGAGCCGAGGAGAGTTCCCCAACCAATAGCTTGTTTTCTCTCCCGACACAGGAAAATGGGTGTTCAATTATTGTCTTGTGATTTTTCTCTTTGCATCTGCCTGATAACTGCTGCTTGCATGAAATCTCAGTACCAAGACTCAGGGTTGTTTTCTTGTTTTTCTTTGTTTCTTTTCTTCTTTTAATGAGCAGCGAATATGAAGCTCCAAAGGGCAAAACGGCTCTCTACAGAGAGCGGCTCTTCCGTAGATTTGCCCTGCACATCTCTGGGAAGTTATGCTCCAAGAGCCTTAGAGTTTTAATTGAAGGGTCTGGGTGAGGGAAGGAGAATCGTGGTGTCGAATCATAGAATTCTAGAAGGGACTCTTGGGACCATCTACTTCATCCCCTTTACGTATTAAGAACCCGTGGCCCAGAGCGCCACATTAAAATTTCCTTCCCCGAACTGGAAAGCCACATGCAAAAGAATGAAACTAGACTGTGGTCCATCACCCCACACCAAAATTAAATCAAAATGGACTAAGAACCTGAATATGAGACATTAAACAATAACATGCATAGAAGAAAACATAGGAATGAAACTCAAGGACCTTGGACTTAAAGACGGTTTTATGAATCTGACCTCAAAGGCAAGGAAAGTAAAAGCAAAAATAAATGAATGGGACTACATCAAACTAAAAAGCTTCTGCTCAGCAAAAGAAACCGTCAACAAGGTAGAGAAACGACCATCCGAATGGGAAAATATATTTGCAAGCAATGCCTCCGATAAGGGCCTAATACCCCAAATATACAAAGAACTCATATGACTCAATAACAACAACAAAAAAAACGATCCAATCAAAAAATGGGTAGAGGACCTGAAGAGACACTTCTCCCCAGAGGACACACAAATGGCCAACAAACATGAAAAGATGCTCAACATCGGTAGCAATTAGAGAAATACAAATCAAAACCACAATGAGATACCATCTCACACCTGTTAGAATGGCTATCATCAACAGGACAAGTAACAACAAATGCTGGAGAGGATGTGGAGCAAAAGGAACCCTCATACACTGCTGGTGAGACTGCAAATTGGTACAGTCACTATGGAAAACAGTATGGAGGTTCCTCAAAAAATAAGAATTGATCTACCATATGATCCGGCAATCCCTCTACTGGATATTTACCCCAAAGGCTTAAAAATCATATCCATAAAGATATCTGCACATCGATGTTCATAGCAGCATTATTCACAGTGGCCAGGACATGGAAGCAACCCAAGTGTCCTACGATAGATGATTGGCTAAAGGAGCTGTGGTACATATGTACAATGGAATATTACTCAGCCATAAGAAGAGATGAAATACTGCTATTTATGACAACATGGACAATCATGCTAAGCAAAATAGGCCAGACAGAAAAAGTTGAAAATCACATGATATCACTTATATGTAGGGTATAAACCTAAAAGCAACAAAGGAACAGGACAAACGGAGACTCATGAACATGGACGATAGACTAGTGGTTACCAGAGGGTAGGGGGTGGGAGAGGATGGGGGAGGTAGATGGGGTTAAGAAGGTCAAATACAGGGGGGTAGGGAGAGGGTGAAGTGGGTAAAGGGGATCAAATATATGGTAGCTGAAGGAAACTGACTTTGGGTGGTAAACACAATAGAATATACAGATGTTAAATTATAATGTACACCTGAAAATTATATAATTGTATTAACCAATGTTACCCCACTTAATTAAAAAAAGGAAAATTCTCCTCCCTTGCTGGAACCGCAATGCTTCCAGGTTGCTTGGTGAGGAGTCACCAAGTTGTGGGCTCAGATGGGATCCCAGAGCACCTGGGCCGATCAGCCACACCTAGTGCCGTGTCCCATTGTCCCCCACCCCCAGAGCCCCCGCCATCCTGCCTGTGCCCAGTCCGCTGTCTGGCAGCTTTCCTGGGAGACCTTCACAATTTTGGGGCCACACACCTTCCATTCTCTTTGGGGCCACAGAGAGCACATCAATTCCTTTCCCTGCCAGTGCTGGCAGAGCAGCTGCGTATTCACAGACATCCAGCCCTCCTCAATTCAAGTCAGAATCACATCCCGAGGGCCTGCCATGTGCCAGGCACTGGGCTCAGGCGGGGAGCAAGCCAGAACCTCTCGACTTTGAGTTGGCACTGAGGGGAGGTAGGGACCCTGTGGCAGGCTCAGGGAAGCCACCCCAGGAACTGACTGACAGAAGAGCTGAGCCCTGAAGGATGTGGAGGAATTGGCAAGGTGAAGACAGGTGGACTTCCAGGTGGAGGGAGCGGCATTGCCGAGGCCCAGAGGCGACAGGTCGGAAGGCGGGGACACATCTGAGGAGGTGAAAGAGGTCCATCATACGGCGGGAGGAAGGGCAGGAGGAGGAGATGGAAGGTAGTAGGGCCTCAAAGCTACAGAGTGTTGAACAGTAATCAGACAGGAGCAGATTTGCTTTTTAGAAGGTCTGTCCCTCTGCAAGGGGTGGTGGTGGTGGTGGTAGGGGAGGACAGGGTGGAGGCAGGGAGGCCAGTCAGAATGCAGGCTCTGGGACGAAAACCTCCCTCGAGGTTACCTACCGATATGGGGCCGAGCAAAGCCAATCTGTGCCCCATCCCCGTCCATCTTCAGACTAACCACCCTTCCCCCTGGAAAGCGGCCCTGGCTTAGGGACACCCGCTCCCTCTCAAAGTGGCCTTCCCGGGGCTGCTGCACTCACATCCTCCTGTGTCCAGACTCATAGCCTGGGGGACTTGGTCTCGAGCCCCCATTTGTTCTCCCTTGCCCTTCTCAGTCTGTCCCAGAAGCCACGCCCACCCCCGAGTAGCTGCCGATGGCTCAGGGTTCCAGGGCGGGTGGCCAGTGGACTGTCATCTCCAGGCCCTTCAATTCCTAGACTAGCTAACTCGGCCTCAGCTCCCTCCAGGAGGTTTGGAGCTAAGGCCGGGGGCTTTGTTTGTATGAAAAAGAAAAAAGTAAATAAAATGCAAAAGCCAGCTTTCCTCCCTCCACAGGCACAGCAGGGCCCACGAGTGAGGTGTTGGTGGACTGGGACCCAGTGGTGACAGGCTGGCTGCGAGCAGACGACGATGGAGGAACCCCCGGGAACAGAGCAGAACAATTGTCACTGTGAGTCAAGCAGGCCGTTTATGGGGAGGATAAAAGTTAATGGGAAGCCGTGCTCCAGCTCCTTGCCATTAAGCAAGAGAAATGCCAGTGGAAGACACAGCAAGAGAGAAGGGGCGGGGCCTGCTGCAAGATCCCGCTCGCTGAGGGCCCGGGCTAAGGCTGGACAGAAGCCGGCTGCACACAGGTGGTGGGGAGCCCCATTCATCACCTGATTAGGAAGCAATCAGTATCTGGACGTAACTAACTTCATCTCTCCGGGGGCTTCTTCATCCATTACCCACCTCCTTCCCAGGCCAGCTTGGGAAGCGGGAGGGGCCCTCTTGCTAATTCATCTAAATAAAGTCATGCTCTCAGAAGGTGGCCCAGCCAGACAGCCTGAACTTGGAGCCTCCTCGGTCCTAATAGTTTACAGTTGCCTTGGCTCCTCGCCAGTCTCTGGAGATGCGCAAGGGATACGGACTGAAGTCTGGGGGTGGGGGGGGCCCTGGGGTCAAGCAGCCGCTCCCATGCTAACTACCTCTATTACCACAATAACCACCACCACTACCACCAGCAGCTAGCACTCAGGGAGGACCTCGCTGTTCCAAGGCTTAACTCGTTAAGTCCTCTTTATAACTCTCTCATGTGGGTGCTTCTGTTATCATCGACCCCATTTAATTTAATTTTTATTATTATTTGTTTAAATTAAGTTTATTGGGGTAACATTGGTTAATACAATTAACAACCCCATTTTATAGGTGAGAAATGGAGGCCCCAAGAGGTTAAGTGACTTGCCTAGAGCTGCCCAGGTCATAAGTGTAGAGCTGGGATTAGGACTCAGGTGGTCATCCTTCAGAGCCTGAGTGCTTAAGCCAGTTGGCTCTGCCACCATCACACACTGTGCACAATACATACGGGCACCAGCCGGCCTTGAGAGGGCGGAGGGAGGCCCGGCCCCTATGATAGAATGTTCCGTGAACTCCCCAGAGCATCTCAGAAGCGGCTCTCTCTCACCAGCATCTGTATCACACTGGGCACCCAAGTGGACCAAGGTGATGAGGGTGTCTCCATGGAAATGTGTGCTCAGTTGAGAAGGCAGAGCCTGGTGGGGTGAGGGAGAAACATGTATAGACTGCCCGCAAATGAAATGGACCTGGAAACGGAGCCTGAGGCAGGGGCGGGGCTGGACGGGTCAGCCCAGGAGTGTGCTGAGGCCCCAGGCCTGGCCCTGGGTAGCTCAACCATGTGCTGCTGCTGGAAAGGAACTGTGCTTAGGGGGTGTGGGAGTGGGGGACACTCAAGGCAGCGGATGCACGAGTCCTAAAGGACGGGAACCAGCAGTGGACAATCCCAGGCTCAGGAATGCACATGTCAAAGAGAGCCTGGGGACTTCACTCTTGGGGAGTCCCAGCTCAGGGGGCCTGGAATTCTCAGCATAGATCGATATCTCCCCCCAGTGACTCTCTATCAAGAACTGCCTCGAAGGGTCCTGCAGCCTGACATTTTAAAGGAAATAGCTTGTCATCCTGGACCTTTGCGGTTCTCAAAGATTACTTTTCTGGCTTCTGTGGCCTTTCTCTTGCGTGCGCTCCTAATTTCTCTCTTACTGTCCTTCTCGATCTCTTCTCGGAGTGTCTAGACTTTCTCTTCTGCCTTCACTTCCTGTCTTCACACTCCCCCAGGTGACCAGCACCCTCTGCAGCTCCCATCCCCAGTCCACAGCTTCTGCGACTTCCAACCCAGCATCCAGCTGCCCGGTGGACACTCCTACCTGATGTCCGGCAGGGACCAGACGTGGCTGTCCACACTACGCGATCGTCCTGGCCTCGGGGACCCTCCGCCTCCTCCCCTTGTCTTACCGCCCCCACCCTCTGGGGAGCGGGTCTTCACCGGAAGGCTTCTCATCTACCCCCTCTTCTGCACCCTGCTGAGAGTTCGCCCTTCAGCTGGTCTTGCACTTTTATCTCCTAAAGATGCCTCATCACTGCGTCCTTCAAAATCACCTGCCTGGATGACCACAGCACCGGCATTAACGTTCGGCTCCTGCAAGGCGAAGCTGGGGCGTGCCGGCCATCATGGGCTGGTTCCTGTCGACTCGAGTGTGGTGGCTGGCGCCTTCCTCCAACACTGAAATATGCAGGGCGCCTCGTCCGTGCCATGCTCTTCTGAGTCGTGTGCTGGTTCCAGCTCTCTCCCTTGTCTGAAGTTTTCCTCCCCTTTTTTACCTTGTGAACTCCCAGAAGTCATCGGGGCGGGCACCGCCCCTTCCAAGAAGCTGCTAGACCTGCCTTTCGAGTGCACATAATGCTCTGTGCGCACCCCGATCATTGCAACTTCCTGCATTATATTCAAATCATGTCTCCCCCGCTGAGCCAGAGGGCCAGCTCCGTGACTTATTTATCTTTGAGTCTCTGCTTAATTCATGCTGGTTGAACTGCACTGAACTCCTTTCTGCAACTGGGGACTTCTGTGGGGCTGGGAGCATGGGGGGCACAGCTCTCTCCTGGCCTTGTTTCCGTGTCCCCAGGGGAAAGGTAGAAAGAACATCCACCCTGTACTCCCATCATTCTTGTCCACTTGCAGGTGAAATACCCCAGAAATGCCACCAGGATGACCAGTAACCAAGCTGAAAGATACCGGTGGGACATGCAATGCCACTCTGGGCACAAGATGCCAGCATCACACGTTGCTTGTCATCAACCCTCTAAGTTAAGAAACCACTTCCGAAAACGTGAGCCGATTGTAATATAATAACGTGACTGTTCTAGAAGCAAATGCACGGGCTGCGCTCTGAGAACCATAGCTGGGGACCCAGCGCGACGGCTGTCAGACAAACTCCATTTTAATCAGCTCTAAACCCAAAGTGAAAACCACCACCGCGTAAACAGGCCAAACTGGTAGCCGCAAGGAAAAAAGGAAAAACCCAGGAGTCTGTCTAGATCCCATTTTCAACTGCACACGCATTATCGAACAGTCCTACGGTCTTGATGTTTCAGAAGAAATGCTGGCCCACATGGAGAAGATGCTGCGAACAGAGGCGTGGACCCCGTGAGGCCCGAGCCGCCGGTCCCGCCCTCCAAAGCTCCCCCTTTCCCCAGCTGGGACAGAAAAGCCTGTGCCTCCCCGGGGCCCGTGAGAAGCGACTGCCTAGTCCAGGCAG
The DNA here is from genome assembly GCF_000325575.1 of Pteropus alecto. Lineage (NCBI taxonomy): Eukaryota > Metazoa > Chordata > Mammalia > Chiroptera > Pteropodidae > Pteropus > Pteropus alecto. The sequence goes on along the minus strand of NW_006436283.1, from coordinate 11,065,835 downwards.
AGCTTTCATTATTCAGAAGCCATTTTCCTCCCAGTTGAGATCTGGACCCAGACACGGGAGCAGCACGTCCTTCAGTTCCCTGGCAGAGCCTCTGCCTGTCTGTGGACAGAAGCCCGGGACGCCCATTCCTGACGTTCAAGTAACAGCTGGAAAATGAAGCTTGTCCAGGTGCTGTGACCCAGGTCAGCGGCGCGAGCCGTGGCCAGGAGCCAGCACCGCGTCCGTGGAGGCCTGCATATTCCACATCTAATGCCTTTGAGTTATGGGCTTTATACCTTTAGATACCGGAATTAACTTGATTTGAAATTGGCCCTGGGGGACATTCGTTAAAGAGAAATAGAGATATTAGATTTTCTGCAAGGCGGCCCTCTCCACCTACATTCACAAGGCCGTCAGGCGGTAAACTGTATATCACTGCCATGACTCCCCCACTCCTCACCCCCCACCCCGGAAATATCCCTCCTTCGCTCACCGTCTGCCCATGGTCAGCCTCCGAGAAGGAAGGAGAATTGAGAACTGACTTCGTGCAGACTCCATGCCATGCCGCCATAATGTCGATTGCCGAATCCTTCCAATAACCCTGGAGGTGAGTATCGATGTCCCCATTTCATGGAGGAGGAAATGGAGGCTGCAGGAAGTGAGGTAGGGAGCAAATGGACAGAGCCAGGGTTTGAATTATCTTGTTCCAAAGTACATGCTTTTTACTTATGTGATACCCAGTTCAGTGGTCACCAAGACCGGGCCACTTGGGGGCCACTTTGGCAGTCAGCTGAGCCTGTTTCGGGTTGTTGATACTTGACAAGTCGCTTAAGTCCTCTGAGCCTCGTTTTCCTGCTCCGAAAGCCAGGATGATCGCAGGACCGCCTCCGAGGGCGAGGATTATGTAAAGCAGGCGGGGCCCTCGGCACAGTGCCCGATGTGCCTTTTCCATGCATGTCTGTCCTTAGAGGAGAGGCACTTTGTAACTTGAGCCCCAATATAAAATGCTTTTGTCCTTGAATGACGGGGTGTGCCAACCTGTCTGTGCACGGACGGGCATGTGCGTGAGCCGATACATGGCAGCTCCAGCTGATGGTGATGGCGGGGAGGTGGACAGACAATCATGTGCACCCATCATAGGGCCCAGCCCAGTCCTGATGGGGGTAAGAAGCTGCCTTTTGCCCCCAAATGCATGAGCTAGGCTCTGAGCAGGCGAGCACTGTGGGGTATGACCCGCAGGCAGGAGCGGCATGGAGCATCTTCCAGCGGCAGATGACAAGCTTCTGGAAGCCAGGAGCCTTGCCTGCCCAGCCTCTCAGAATCTACATTTCCAGCTGGGCGCTAATTCACAGGGCTGCTGCCAACGCTCATTAATAAATGATGGAAAACCTCTCAGCAAATGTCGAGCCCCCACTGCGGGCCTCAGGCCCACGCGAACAAGCCAGGCAGCCCTGGGTTGTAAGGCCAGGTGGGTGGCCTGCGGAGCACCATATTGCGGGCACGAGATCTCTTACAGCCAGTCCACGCCTGGGCGGGTGGGCCGGGCTGGATGCTGACACGTGGGAATGCTGGACGCAGGCGTGGGCATTCCCTCTGGGATAGTCCCTCCAGAGACTCCAGTGGCCAGGTCGGAGGTCTCTGTATTTGCTGACGGGGATCATGGCTGCTGGCTGGGGTCTGAAAAGTTAATCTGATCAGCATGTTTTCTAACTGTCTGCGGAGCTGGAGAATAGAGAAAGGGAAAGAAACACACGATCCTTGCTGGGGGGCCCCTACCTGTCCTGGGGTGAGGTGAGGTTACAGGACCAACAGGCTGGCTTCTGCCAGGAGGGAGCCCCAACTCCACCCCTAGACATAGTCTCTGTTTCAAGTGCCAGAAGCCCACTGTCCCTGTCCCCACATAATTGGATTTAGGAAGACGTGCTGGAGGAAATTGGGCTACTTACAGAGGTGTGCACTGACATTCTGGGCCCTCAACCTTTCCTAAAGGAGGAAGCCCCCCCCAGACAGGGACCCCCACCTCCCTGAGAAGTCTTGCTTGGGTGATGCTTATATGGGTGGTCCGACCAGGGACAGATCCAGATTTTGCTAGGCCTTGAAGTTGTGCAATTAGACAGGCCCTGTTAAAGAAAAAGAATACCCAATCGTGGATACACAATTAGACCCCGGGCCTAGGAAGGGCCTGGGCGGATGCTGGGGGGCGGGGCGGGGCTCTAAAGCACATAGTAAGTCCACTTCGGGGCTACCCCAGACCAGGATCCAGGGCTCCAGGGCTGATCTCATCTGTGGAAAGAAAGTCTAACACCAGAGCCGCCTCTCACTTTGCTACTTCTCAGAAAGCCCCCACCACACTGGAGGGCTCTACATCAGGCTTGGGGAGCTTTGAGAAGCCTCAGAGGGACACACACAGGTGGTTTCTATCTGACACTCTCCCCAGCCACCTATGGCAGGGGTGGGTTCCTTTCGCACAGCTGAGAGGACTTTATTATTTGACATATGCCCTGTGCCTGGGAGAATCAGTCTTCAGTTGAATGAATGAGTGAATGAATGAATGAGGTCAAGGCTTCATGGGGAAGGCCACCTCTGAGGTGAGTCTTAAAGGATGGGTGGAGTTGAGTGTCAGACGGCTCCCTCTGGAAAGGTCCCCTGGCATGCTAGCAGGGTGGTGGCAGGTGAGCCTGGATCATAGAGCGGAAGGAGAGTGGACCTTCAACTTGGCACTCCCTTTGAAGTGGTGTAGGAAGCTCAGCCTGCAGACTTGAGCTTTCACGCTTCTGATTTCTGGTTGCTTCAACATCGGGCCAGACGTTGTCCTGAACATACAGGGCCCTTGATTGGCAAGATGACCTCCTGATTGTTCAGTCACCCGAGAGTCACCCACGTGCAGTTGGGAGTTGTCAGGTCATACCCAGGGTTAATAGCCAGAGGCTGCTCAGGACGGTCCAAGTCCCTGTCTGGGTAGGAAAACCCTGGTCTGTACGAGACTCTCCTGAAGGTCAAAACAGAGAACACACTAACGGTGCCAGATGGACCAATAAGTGATGACACGGGAGGAAAAGGCATTTGCCACTGACCTGCACATCCCTACTTGACTCAGTGCCAGGAGGGGAGGGCGCCCCTCCTCCTTCTGGGGTCTGGCCTCCTGGAAGACGAGAACTGTGTGTACTTCAGGGAGGAAGTCCTCTTAGAAGTATTTGTTTGTTTGAGCATCTTGTTTCATCTTCGCCTGTCATCAGGCAAAGCTGCAGTGATTCTTACCATTTGGGAGTAGGGCAAGGGGCAGGGGGTGCCTGCCCGAGATCAGGCTGAGACCAGCCGGGCCTTGTGGCTCCAGGGCTAGGCATCTTCCACATGCACCACCCATCCCCGTGTTTCCCTTGTGAAGGAAATACGCTTGCAAAGCGGAGGGAGGGAGCTGCCATTTAATGAGCTCCTAGCAACTGCCAGTGCTTGATGGTTTGACTGATCTAATCCTCATAACAGCCCTTGAGTCTGGTACCATTGCCTCTCTTTTATAAATGAGACTCCGATTTAAAGGATGTAGAAGGAAATTCTCTGAGCCCACACCAGAAGTCACAGACGGAGCCAGGACTCCAAGTCAAATTCGTCTTGGTCTCAAAGTCAAGTTCATCTGAACTTGGTAGTCAGAATCCTAAGGTAGTCCCCCAAATCCCCTGCTCCTGGTGTGATCCCTTGAGTGTGGGTGGCACCTATGAATATAATGATTAGGTTAGTTACATAAGACTTCATTGACAGGCTGGAGGGGGAGAAGTCATAGAGACCTTCCTGCTGGCCTGGAAGAAAGCATATTATCATGTTGTGAACTGCTAATCGGGCCACATGGCAAGGAATTGTGGTTGTCCCAAGGAGATGAGAGGCCCCTGGATGATGGCTAGCAAGAGAATGGGGCCTCAGTCATACAGCCACAAGGAAACCAACTCTGGCACCAACCAATGAGCTTGGAAGAGAACACCAAACTCCAGAAAGAATGCTATGCTGTCTCAATGATGCCTTGACCACAACCTTGGGAGACCTGGGCAAAAGATCCAGCTAAGCTGGCCCAGACTCCCAACCCAAAGGAACTGTTTAATAATAAATCTATGTTGTTTAAAGTCGCTAAGCTTGTGGTAACTCGTTAAGAAACACAGAAGATTAATTTTTTCTCATCCAGACAAGTCCATTTTGCTTTCAGTAGCTCAGTCCAGCCTTGAAAATAGCCAGTGACCCAGAAAGAAATAAACATATTCACGTTGCCTTAGGAAAACGATTTTATCTCTCTGAGACTCAGTCTCCTCAAGTGTAAATGGTGATAATCACGGTGCCTACATCCTACAGTCGAGAAGGTTAAATGAGAGGGGCATATTCGTTCTCAGCCTACATTGCGAGTTCTCAACACACAGATGCTAACAACATCAAATTTCTTTTATTCAAGGTCACCCACTCTTGGGGAGCGACGTGGGAGAAATTTCAGGAGGCTGGTTAATTTGGCAGTTATTTGCAAGGTTGAATTAATTTCCCTGTATTAGTTTCTAGGGCTGCTGTAACAAAGCGCCACATACTGGGATGGCTTAAAATAACAGAAATTTCTTCGTTCACCGTTTTGGAGGCTAGGAGTCCACAGTCAAGGTGTCGGCTGGTTCCTGCCCTCTCTGATAGCTCTCGGGAAGAATCTGTGCCATGCCTTTTTCTTAGTTCCTGGCGTCCGCAGCAATCTTTGGTGTCCTTGGCCGCATTGCTCCAATCTCTGCCTCCATCCTCACATGGCCTTCCCCCTTGTGTGTTTCTTTCTTTCTTTCTTTCTTTTTTTTACGAACCCAGTCTATTGGACGAAGGCCTATCCTGACTGACTATGACCTCACCTTAACTTGCTTACATCCCAAAAGACCCTATTTCCAACTAGGGTCTCCTTTACAGGTGTTGGGGTTAGGAATTCGACATATCTTGTTGGGGACATAATTCCACTCGCATCACACTTCAGTGCCCAAGACGTTGGGAGTAGGAAGCCCTCAGCCTCCTCCTTCTTCTCTTCTCATCGAGCTCTCCGGCCTTTTCAAGGCCTTATGCACGACAGAACCAGAAATGAGAAGCCTCCAACAAAGAGCTTCTGGAACATTCCTGCCTGAGGGAGGTGAAAAGCACCTCCCGCCTGGCCCCACGTCTCGCATCCCTAGGGATTCTCTGAAGAGCAGGGGAGGCCACGTGGTGCTCGGTGTCGTTTGAGCGGCGAGAGACGCGAGGGCCAGATGAACTATGGAGACGATGGGAGGCAGGTGCCAGGAGGCAGGTGCCAGGAGGCAGGAGCCAGGAGGCGGGCACTGCCGGAGGCCAGGCTGCCGCGTGAAGTCAACAGGCAGATGTAGCAAAATCCCTAATGATGGAGCTGGATTTCTAAGGAAGACAGAAAAGCTGATTCCTCCCTTCCGAGTAAAGCTGATGCTACAGATTCAGGGGCCTTTTCCTTTCTCCCTGGACCCTCTGCCCTCTCAGTGGGGGCAGTCTACAGGAGGAAGATGCGCCAATCCAATGGCTCAAATGACGAGACCGGCCTCGTCACAGGGCACTGTGGAGCGGAGAACTCTGAGTCTGGATGTTTGTGCCCCAGGCTGGTCCTGCCACCATGGGCTGTATGGGAGGGGCTGCAGGCAGATGCAGCTCCAGCTGCCATGTGATGGCCTCTCATGATTCTAGGTGCTGGCACACAGAAACCCATGTGGCCTGGCTGTATCCTATCAGGCTGGTGGCTCTGTGGCCCTATTGTGTGCAGTTGCACATCCCTATGCTCACAAAGGGAAATGTGTAACCACGAGGTTCATGCACATGTGTGCTGCAGACCTGTGGCATGCACACACTAGGGGGATGGATGTCCAATCCCAGCCCACCGGTATCCTATGTGAACCAGTACACACAAACTAATGGTAGACACGTGGGCAGCAGAGAATGCACCTGTATCCCAGGGAACTACATTTCCCAGGCTCCCTTGCCCTTGGCTTCTGGGTTTGGCCAATAGGAGGCTCTAATGGAACATGAGAGGGCAGGAGGAAGAGAGAAGGCAGGGCATTTCTCCCTCCTTTCCTTGGAGAGTGTTTGAGGCAGCTGCTGCCTCTCTTCTGGGAGTCCGGCTCCTTCTGGAAAGTCCCTTCCTCTGTGGGCCCAGCTTCCTCCATGATCTGAGCACCTGCTGGAAGGCCTGGCCTCTGGTAAAACCACCTCCTCTTGCTTCTGTCCACTGTTGGGTGAAAGGGGCTTCCTATAGTTACTGACATCTGGGCGCCTCGTGGTTCCCCAGTATGGCTTCCCTGCTCTTCCGTCACCTGGGTCATCTCCCTCAACGCCCTCTGTTAAACGAAGTGGCTATATCGTAAGCTCTTAGAATGTGCCAGTGACTGTTTCATGCGTTATCTCCTTGAATTCTCACCTGGGTAGAGGATGGGGTTGATTACTGACTCTGTTTCATAGATGAGAACAATGAGGCTTGGAGAATTTAAATAACTCGCCCAAGGAGAAATCTCTATTCGGACTCAGTTGGAATGGGAAGAACACCAGCTTTGGGGTAACTCTCATCTCAAGCACTTAGCTGTCTGACCTTAGGTAAGTTACCTGATATTTCTAAGCCCCCCGTTTCCTAGTTCTAGAACATTTTCATCACCCCAATGGAAGCTCCGTACCCACTCAGAGTTAGTTGCATCCCTCTCTCCCCCGGCCCCTAGCAATCACGAATCTGCTTTTCATTTCTATGGACAGGTTGGACGTTTCGTATAAATGGGATAACCCGATATGTGGTTGTTAAGGTTTGACTCGTGCCCCTTTTTCCCCGCTTCATTCACATGTTGAAGTCCTCACCCCCAGAACCTCAGAATGGGACCTTATTTGGACACAGGGTCATTGCAGACGTAGTTAAGAAAGCCCTTAGGGTGGGCCCCGATCCCATGCGACCAAAGTCTCTATAAAAGGGGAGAATGTGGACTCAGACGCACGCATTCGGGGACAATGCCACATGAAGATCTACGAGCCGAGACACGGCGAAGGCCGCGGGCACACTGCCAGCAGCCGGGGCGAGGCACAGAACGGAGTCTCCCTCAGGGTCCTCAGAAGGAACCAACCCCCTCGAAGCCTTGATCTTGGACTCTGGCCTCCAGGACTGCGAGGCAGTAACTGAGTCGCCGAAGCCGCCCGGCGCGCAGCACCCTGTGATGGCAGCGGCAGCTTTTGTCTCTCTTTCCACTTCGCATAATGTTTTCCGGGCTCATCCACGTCGATCATGTCTCAACCCGGCATTCTGGGTCCTCTAGGACTTAGCCCTGGAGTGGTGATGGCGAAGCGTGTCTCGACAGCGAGCGGCAGCTCTGTCCTCTCTCAGTGAGCCCTGCAGGATGCAGACATGACCTGTGTGTGTGTGTGTGCGTGTGTGTGTGTGTGTGTGTGTGTGTGTGCGCGCGCGGTCGGTGGGGGGACCTGGCACGCACAGTCCTTCCAGGATACGCCGCTGAGGAGGCCTCAGTGAGAAGCTCTGTTTCTTCCCTCGTGGGCACACCTGTGAGATCCCGGGGTGCACATCTCCCCGTGTCCTGCTGAGAAATAGGTACCAGCCCTGCATGGCTCCTGTCACCGCCCCAGGGACATCTCCAGCTCTCCCCTGCACCCAGGGCCTGGGGGGACCTCTAGGGTTACTTCACAGTGTAGTGGTTAGGAGCGTGGCATCTTGAGGTTCAAATCCCAAGCTCTGCCGCTTGGGAGCGTTGCTGCAACTCGCTGTGCCTCAGTGTGTCCATTTGTGAAAAGGCGATAGTTAAATCGTGAAGAAATTAGTTACACCTGAGAGCCTTGTTTGGTCTGGTCCAACCAGGCCAGCTGCTGCAAAGGGCCCCGCCGTTCCCCGCATACGCCCTGGGCTTTTGCCCTAGAGCTGGACTCCTCAGTCCCACTTACAACGTCCTCTGCTCCTCCCAGGGGCCCTGTCTTGTTCGGTGACAGACCATCGACCCTGTCGCCCTGTGATGGGTTCTCCTCCCTCATCCTGACACCCAGACCGTCTCCCACATGGATCTCACGACCATCCTGTCTCCTCATTCCCTCATCCTTATTTAGGGCTCATCACTCCCGATCTGGACTCTTCTAGTGCTTTCCTTTACTGGTCTCCCTGCCTCTCCATTCTGTCTTCCGAATTTCTTTGGTGTTCTAGAACACACTGTGTCCTGCGCATCCCAGTGGCTCCCTCAGGGCCCGGGGGCACAGCAGGCACGGTGCACACATGCGGGCCGGGTACCTTTCCGTGCTGGTAATTCTGCCCAGAACCCTCTCATCCTTCTTGTTTTCCTACTGAACTCATGTTTATTTTCCAAAGCTGGCTCAGATGACCTGTCATCTAGAAAGACTCCTGTGGCCACCCCGAGGCCCTTCCCGGCCACTGTCATCGCAACCCTCACCTTGACACTCCAGGGTTTCCAACTTATTAACTCTCTCCCCTGTGACAATATAATCATTACATGAATTGTTGTTTTACTCACGTTCCCCCACCACCTGGAATGCTGCTTGCTAAGAAGCAGGTACTTAATGAATGTTTGCTGAATGAATGAATGAATGAATGAGACTTTGGGTGCCCAGGACTCAATCTGGGATCTGGTTTTCAAATTCTCTAGTGAGTTTTGGCTGGATTTGAATCGAGACTAAACAAATGGTGGGGTGGGGGCAGAGGGGGCAGGATACCAAGCAGTCTCTCAAATTCACAGTTGCCGGGCCAAGAGAAGATGGTCTTCGGGGGGGCTGTGAGGGTTCCACGCACAAGTGGGCGGTCTTTTCATTCCGAACGGCTCCGAATCATGGAACTCACGGATACGGGAACGTCTTCTTCCTCGAGCAGGTCAAGCAGGGTTCCCAAGAGGCTGGGCGCAAAAATCATTGATGAACGAATGAATGCCTGAATGAATGAATTCTCGAGTCCTCAGAATTTAGCGCAGGCTAGGTGCACACGTTCCCAACGAGCATCTGCTGGCTTGACTGGAACTGGAGAAAACCCAGGCCGGGCAGGTGGGGATCGACGGTGGCAGGTGAGGGCTGGTGGCAGGTTACCTGGGGGGGTCTTTGCTACTCCAGATGTGTATTTGCCTCTTTTAAATTTTTCTTGAGGATAATACACAGACAGCAACCCTGCGAGTGGAGCTTGATGAACACATGTCTACGTCCGAGTGACTACCGTCCAGATCTAGATCGAGAACATGTTCGTGGCCCTGGCGCTGCCCTCTTGCCCACTCCTGGCCAGTTCTCCACGAAGCGAGCCATGTCGCTGGCTCTGGATTGGTGCCGCCTGCGTTTGAACTGGCTATGAATGGAGCATGCGTATGATCAGTCTCTGTTTTCCTATCTGCTCTTTGTGAGCTGGGAGTCACCACGTAAGTGCCAACAATCAGAATCTGGGCGTGAAAGCGTGCTGGCAGGTGGTACCCCCTGTAAAACGTGGGTTCTCGGGGTTTGAAGAACACAGTTAATGTCTCCTTAAAGGAGCTGTCTCGAGCAGAGTGATTTTCACCTTCTTCACCGAGAGCACCCCATCTTAAGAGCCGCCCTCTGCCTGACAGCGAAATCTTCCCTCTTCAGGCTGCATGAGTCAGACCTGGAACCCCGCACTGCGCCGTTCCGGTCACGACGCTGTGCCCACCTCCTCCGAGAAGCCTGCCATGCCAGCCTGGCCCAACGCCAGTGTCTGACGACCCCTGGGCTGTGCTGGTGGCATGGGTCTTGCTCGCTTTCCACATCCAACTTCCCTCCCCTGACCAGCATCAGCAACCTGCACTGGGTCCCCTGGGTTCCTGGGCTCACTTGAAATATTGGCAGGACACTGAGCCACTCCAGTCTCCTCAGAGAGACCAAGGCAGCTTCTGTTCCCTGCCGTGCAGCAGGCAGAAGACAGTTTTTAGCATGGGGCAGGAGAGAGAGAGAGCTGAGAATGGGCTTCGGTGTGAGAGACTTGGGTGCAAATGCTGGCTTGTGTCCCAGGCCAGTCAGCGCAGGTCAGCCCGCCTTCCCACAGGGGAAGTGGTGCCCGTGCTGTGTCGTAAGGATGAAACAAACTATGCGACGTGCCTGCACATAAGAAATTCTCAGAAGCCGTAGCTACCATTGTGACAGCTCAGGGGTATAGCCTGGCATTGAAGAGGTTGGAATCTGAACCTAGAATGCCTAGGTTCGAATACTGACTTCATCCCTTGTTAGCTCTGGGGGCTCGGGCAAGTTACTTAACCCCTCTGTACCTCAGTTTCCCCATCTATACAACAGCAATAGCGACAGTACCTACCTTACAGGATGGCTAAGAATGAAGTGAATATCTATAAAGAGCTTGGGACAGTTCCTAGCACAGAGTAAGTGCCAGGTAAGTGTTAGCTCTCTCTCTTCTACACAGATGATACACCTGAGTAAGTAATAGTTCGTTTAATAATTAATTAATTAGCATTAAATCAGAGCTGTTATGAGGATGACACGAGATAACATACGGAAAGTTCTTGCGATGATCTACACCATGCCTGGTACACAGTGAGTGCTCACTACACGGTTGCTCTTATTTTTAAAAACATTCAAGACTTGGATGTTAGGTGAAGGAAGCAGGAGGGTGTAGGATAGACGAGCAGGTAAGGGTGGAGGGGAGCAAGGATGCCGTTGGGGTCCTGAAGGGCTGGCCTGGCCACCTTCCCGCTCTTGGGCAAACCCACCTTGATGAGTGGGTGGGTCTCCATGGGTCTCTGGACCCTGGCACGTCCCAGAGGGCTTTGTACCCAGCAGATGTGCCACCAAAGCTTGTTGATGGAAAACCAGAAATGGTCTAGAGAAAGCAACCAGGTTTAAAAACAAAAAAACAAAACCAAAAAAAGCCAGGTAAATTTCCTTCCTGATCCTCTAGAGATGGGGAAGACTGAAGAACAGGGTACAAACACCACTTCTGAGAAAATGAAGGGCTTTCAAGGGCCGAAGATGAGTACTTTGTTTTCAGCTCCAAGAAAGATTGAATGAGAAGGAACAGACATTACCGTCAGAGGCACGGCAATTCTGATGAAAATCGAGGAACAGCTTTCTAGTCCCAGTATGGGGCATCTCAGCTGTAGGACTGCTGGGCTTGAGACCCCACTGTCTGCCTCTCTACCCATTGCTTGCACTTTAATTCCTTTCTAAATTCATTTTTAAATTAGAGTTGACATACGATATTATATTAGTTACAGGTGTGCAACGTAGTGATTAGATATTTACATAACTTCAGGAAGTGATCAAAAAATATTTGCAAATGATATATCTGAGAAGGGCTTAAGATTCAAAAACATAAATAACCTGCACTTTTTTCTTACTAAGAGGGCCACTAACAGATAAGGGCAACATCAGCGGATCCCTGGCAATAAGGACCCCTGGAAACTGAGACCTCAGCATCTACTGGCGTTTGAAGGGTCAGCTGACCTATTGACTCAAAGAGGTTGTCACGGTGACGGTACAAGGCACAGTGGAAATCGCCTCTCCTGCGGCATCACCATGCGAAGATTGTTTTCTAAAGAACTTACACCGATGGAATTGGCCATGCAAAATTTTCAAGACAGAAGAGCCCTTTATATTAAAGTGTTTGAGGATTTTGGGGTGCAACGAAGCATGCTTAAACTTGCCACAGGGAGATTTTTCCAGAGAGAAAAAAAGCAAGCATTTGCTGTTTAAACTTCACTGAGTTCATATTTTAAGAAACTTTGGCCAGTCTGGCTCCGGCAGAAAAATTTCCCCAAAGGAACATTTCATGACACAGCTTTTATGTTAAGTGCTTAGTTTTACATATGTGATAAAAGTGGGTAAGACCATATATCTGGGTTTTATTCTCTTTTCACTTACTTTTGTGGTCAGTGTGGGCACATTTATTCTACGAGATGGACTTCCGGGAATGGAAACCTAGAGCGAAAAACTGCGCTTACAGGAAATAAAGATTCAACTGTGGATGGCTGGCAAAGACGTTCATCCAGGAATCAGTTTGGTTATAAATCAGGGGTGGACGGTAATAAAATACTGACAAAAGGTGATCTGGCGTGATGCAGGGGAGTGTGATCCCGGATGCGTTTAAGAATGAAGAGAAGAAATACCCTCGGTGCTGAATGAACACGCACATTCATTCATCTGTCTGAGGATTAGAGACAGGCCCTAGTGCTTTTTACATTTAAATATTAGGTCCATATATTTTTTTTCCTCCGACATAATAAAAAAGTTGAAAAGGATAGAGGGAGATAAAATAAATAACTCATATTTTAACACTTTGGTAACATGCTTTCCAATGTTTTTTTCCAGTCTCAAGGAACAGCCATAGCCACACTCCGATCTACCAGATGACCTTTTAGAGGTTCCGCATCTGTGGGTTTTTGACTCACTCAATTTGCTATTTAATAGAACTCTCCCCAAGTTTAATAACCCTCTTAATCATCGCAGAGTTAAAATAATACATTTTTGTCTAGTAACTGTCTCAAGAACTTTCAAAAGACTGCCTCGAACAGGAATTAGGAGAGGGCTTGTGATTTAAATGCGGCAGACTAGAAAGGAAAAGGGAAGAAGTCATTATGAATACGGGTAAGAGAGACGGAGGGAAGAGAGAGAGGGAAAAAGGGATGAGGAGTGGAAAAGAACGAACCCACAGTTTGGGTTTCAGAGGACGGTCATGGAGGGCGACCCACCTGTTGGCCAGGTGAGTGCGGTGATGATGGGGACAGTGGGAGTGGCAGCAACCCAAACGAGGGCCCTTGGGACGGACGGGCCAGGAGCCAGCGGGCAACTCCCTGAGATGCGAGCCTCCTGGCCTTGGCCGCCATCGTGGAAGAAGGGCGACCCTCCAAGGGGTTAGGAAAACGGGGGACTCTCCGCCCACCAGGCATCTGGCCTTGACTCACACGCAGGAATCCGTGGGCAGAAAGACAACAAAAGCTATTTTTCATGCAAGAGGAGTTGGACATCAGGAAAAATCAGAGCCCCTTTGTATGACATGCCAAACTGCTGAAGCGAGAAAATGTCTCGGGCGCGGGCTCAGATGCGAGCCGGGAACAGCGCGCTCGCCCTGGGGAGCCCGGCCGTCAATGCGCGCTTGTTACCAGGCTTTTCAGAGCGAGGGCCGGAAGCGAGTGCGGGGCATCCTTCCCCCGCCGCACGGCAAAGGAGAGCTGGCGACAGGGTCTTGGCCGGACTGTCCGGCCCCTGGACGGGAGCCTGGGTGTCCTGAAATGTCCTCAGGGCGTCTTTGGGGGGATCCATCGCCTTTTCCTTGCTTGTGTGTGGTCTGGGGGCTCGCCAAGGATTCCCTTCCCCTGAGACCCAGCCTGACTTTGGGACCCCTCCCCGCGGCCCACGTCCTTTGGGTTAGCAAATGAGCATAAACCACCAAGCACTGAACACTTGATTCCCGCCCCGAGCGAAGCACTGACAGATCTCATCTCGACTCCTGACAGCAAATCGGCACAGTAAGTATTGCTAACGTGCTCATTTTGCAGAGAAAGCAGATGAGGCTCAAAGGTAGTGAAATGACCGGCTGAAGGTCCCACAGCTAGTTGGACTCCAACCCTGACGCACTCACTCCAGGATCCGGGCCCTCCGTCACCATCTCCACCACCACGTCCTACTTCCTCTCCCAGACGCCCCTCACCATAGCCGCGGAGCACTGCAGGACTCTGGTGAGGCAGCCGTACGTGGAGCCCTGCATGTATCTTCCATCTGATCCTCTTGAAGACCCCGAGACAGGTCATGTTAGCGCCCCCACGGGAGGCCCTGCCGTCCGGGTGTGTTCCGATGCTCTCCACACCCAGCACTGTATTACGCGGCCCATCTTTCTCCGGTGGCTTCCCTGGGCCCAGAGAGTAAGTTCCCCAAGGGCTTTCAATACCCACAGTGCCCAGCACGAAGGTCGAAGGTCAGCACTCAGCAGGTGCCCCATAAATGCTTAACGATGACAGACTTTTAAGTAACACTGCCCTCCAGGCGGCCTCTGGCTCTGTGTGGTGTTCGTGGCGGGCTTTGGGAGGAGCGAGAAAGGGGTGAGGACTGGTTCCAGCTCCCAGCTGCCAATTTCTGTGCAACCTCAGGACCCTCCAGTACCACCTTCCCTCCGCTTCCAGCTTCCCGTCTCGCTCTTCGAATCGAAGTCTTTTCTCGGGGTAGACCAGGACACCTAGGGGTGGCTACATAATTTGCGGGGTGCAGTGTGAAATGAAAATGCAGGTCTTGTTTCAGCACGATTAAGAGCATGAAAGGATGCACAAAGTCCAACTGTGTCAACAGCACACGATAGGTCTGCATGCAGACTTCTGAGGAACGGACAGCGGTGTACCCACATCCACACACACGCACACCCATCAACACCAGCTCGGGGGTTTTGGGGGTGCTGGAGCCTGCAGGGTCAGAGCTGGAACGGATAGCAAGAGCGAGACGTCCGGATTGAAGCCCCGCTGCTCTCCCTCCTCGTCCCAGGTCGTGACCTCACACACCTCGCTGTGGCAGGGGCAGGGAACCGGTAGCGACAGCCTTGGCCACCAGGGAAACCGTGGCCCTTGTTAGCAGGCAGCACTGCCCATGGCCCTTGCAGACGGGCAGCAGGTGCTCTGGTGCCCATAACACTTAGGGTAGATAAAGATGGCCCACCTGCCGGACACTGCGCCTGGCACCAGACCTGACTGCACCAGCATTATGTGCCATCTAAAGTCTCAGGCCCATGAATATGGCCCTGGTGATAACAATCATTTGGCATCCTTTGAACATGACCTATAATACTGGGGTCCAGGTTTTTCTAGGGCAGTCCTAATTTTCAATTTTCTGGACCTCTCCCCACCCCACTCCACCACTTTGCCCGCCAAAGCTAAGAGTGCCACCATTTCAGAATCTCAATAACACCTCTTATGCCAACGATGACAGAAAATCCGTTGCCTGCTCTTTTATCTAGAGTTTTGGTTTAGAAAAGATCAAATGCCACAGAACCATTCATCCCATGGGGGAACCCGAGGCACTGAGGTTCAACATTCATAGCCTGACGTTTCATCACGAGGGAGAGTTGCTTCCATCCATCCAGCAGGTGACTCCCACAACCGTGACTCCCACTCCCACATTCAGGCCAGCCCTGCCTCAACCCTGTAGAGAGAGGTGGTCCTCCAGCTCTGTGCACTCAGCCCATCCAAAGCCAAGCTCTCCTGCCCCCCACCCCCAGATGACGCCTCCTTGGTTCTGTGTCCTGGGGGATGGTTTCCTTGCCTGGGGGGTGGTTCTATCATTATACCCATTTTACAGATGAGAAAACTGAGGCTCAGAGAAGCTAAGGAATTTGCCCGTACAGGGTAGAGCAGGATTCAGATGCAGCCCTCTTTACCTGCCCTAACCCCTAGCACCTGTCCTAGTAACCATCACGTGAACTTGGTTTGGCTTCATGTGATCACCTTCCTTGACTCTCTTCTGGCAGAAGATGACAGAGAAGTGTGCGGGGCTAGATCTGTGTGGCTTCGTAGGTCAGGGAATGAGTCTGACTTGATCACAGGTGGGATGTGGTCTCACTGAAGGGTGTTCAACTAAGAAACGATGTGATCTGATTTATATTTTTATAAGATCCTTCTAGCAATGTTTGAAGGGCCAGCGTGGGGAGTGGGGGACAAAAGAGAGGGCAGGGAGACCGGTCAGGACATACTTGGGCATCCAGATGACAGATGACAGAGGCTGGGAACACGGTGGAGAGAAGTGGAGGGAAAGCTGTGGTGTGTTCTGGGGGTAGAGCGGGTGGAATTGGGGGTGGGGGCTGTAAGGAATCCAGAGGGGATGTCGCAGGAAATGGGGTTTTCATCTTATCTCTGAGGTGGCCAGCACTGAGCTGGGCACAACGCAGGTTCTCGGTGTTTGCTGGATGGGTGGACTAATGGCTGGGTGGGTGGCGAGGGGACAGGGCTGATTCTCTAGAGATGAGAGCACACTAGCCAGGAGCAGCGCATCTGACTTTGGGGCCACCGCCAGCACGCAGATCTTCGCCAAGGAGTCAGGGTGAAAAGAGGTCAAGTCAACAGTGTTTCCAAGAAAATGAGCCTAAAGTCCTGTCCCCACTGCGGTGCCTCTGTGGGGGCCACTGTGCTTTTCACAGCACTTTCCCAAGCACCATCTCACTGGATTTTCACACAAGGGAGAGGGTGGGGGAAGACAGAGTATAGACAGGACAGAGGGAAGAGGGAAGGAAGAGCAAGGGAGAGAAAGAAGGGAGGAGGGAAGAGGAGGGAAAAAAGACAGAGGGAGGAAGGAGAGGATGGATGGAGGGCAGGGGGATGGAAGGGTGGACAGGGAATGGAGGAGGGAGGGAGGGATGAAAGAAGTGTGGTGGGGAAGGACCGCCATCATGTTCCAATCTGACAGCCAAGTAAACTGTGGCTCAAGGAGGTTAAGGGATAAGCAGAAAAGTGTCCAGATGGTTAGCGGCAGAATGAGGACCAGGCCCCAGGTCCCCTGACTCCCATCCCGATGTGCCCACTCTCCCGCCCCGTCCTCCTTCATCACGGCCCGTATCCTGTGACACTGGCGTCCACAGCTCTAACTTCAGTGCCTGCCTGGGAATGGGTTGAGGGGACATGTGGCCTGGGTGGCTGCCATCATCACCCCTGAGCGCTGCCTCAGCGCTAGACCCTCTTTCAACTCTTAATTGATAGCCCTCAGGTTCTGATCTGATGGTTCACAGAAGCCATGCAGAGCGGCTCTGCCTCTGAGAGGTAGTGCCATGTTCTCCATGGCCTTGAACATCCCTGGGGAGGCTCGGCTTCTCCATTCCCAGACCTCCAGGTCAGCGAGCGGACCTGGGGCCTCACTCAGCTGGGCTGCAAAGGTTGGGCCACTTAATTCTTCTGGGAACACTTCCAAGTTCCAGGAAACATGGAAACGGGGAGCAGGCAATCACGCCTTGAATATCTACAAGGTGCCAGATGCCGTGAGGGTTATTTTGCGTGTGTATTCTCCTGTAACCTCTACAACAATCCCCGGGGCTGAGTCGACAACGGTTCCATTTTACGGTGAGGGTAATAACTGGAGTTCAGAGAGGTTAGGCAGTTTGTTTGAAGACACACAGCTGACAAGCAGCAGAGTCTGGACTCCAACCCAGGACTGCACGACTTCAGTGCTGGCTGGTTGAGGCTGCCACTTCCATGTGGACTAAAGCGGGCTGTAAAGAGTGAGCTGGGACAGCACACAGCCCCTGTCTGTCTCCCCAGGACCAGGAGGTGACGCAGAGGCTGATGGCAGGTTAGCCAGGGAGTCTGATCATTTCATTATTTGGTTTTCTCTCACCTTCTGGAGCTGGGTTTGAATACAGAAAGGCCCCTCAGCCTTTCTACACTCTAGATTAGAGATGGGGCAGTGGCCGGGAGGAGGAGGGGCCCACAGACAGCATTCATCGAGTACCTCTGCCTCTGTGGGCTTGGCATTGTAGGCAGCACAGAAGGATGAGATGCTGTGACAATAGGAACCTCGCTCAGGTCTGCTATCCTGCAAGGTGGGGGAGGGCAGGGTGAGTGGAGGAGGGGAGAGAGCAGCCCCAGTTAAAACCCAAAGCCCTTGAAGCCCAAATGCGGTGGAGCCCTTTGCAGCCGGGGGACATAAACGCTAGAGGAGCCCAAGGAAGGAGCTGGGGCTGGCTCTATGGAGAAGGTGGCTTGAAGGTTGATGGATAGAAGTTTAGGGGAGGTGGGTAGAAGTGGAGGAGATGACGAGGCTGATACTTTAGGGGAGCAAAAAACAATCAGAGGACTCTTCGGACCCAAGCACGTCCCTGGCTCCAGGGCAGCGGGAGGGCAGGGGGAGGAGGCCCGATGCCAAGGCCAGGCATGGCTAAGCGTGAAGTCACCGCCTGCTGTCCCTGAGCCAGCAGAGAGCCTGGGGTCTGCAAGGGCGGGGATGGAGGGTGGTACTATCTGCTCTGCAAAGACCCTGGAGCTACACCCAGAGGGTTGTCTGGACCCCAGCCCTGTCCTGAGGCAGCAGAGACATCAGGGAGCCCCGGAAACGCAATGGAGCCCTGACCAGCTGGCCGCCCAGCGATGGATACCTCTGGGCCTCCCTCACAGCCTCCCTGTGCTGGAGGTTGGCAGTTAGGTTCCTTGTCTGGCTCCCGGCCCACACCCAGGAGCCTGGTGGAATACAGAGGCTGGGCAGTCCCGATGGCCCCGTGTTCTCTGGACAGACGCTCCATTTGGGGGACACCTACTCTGTGGCTGTGTGCTGGGTACTCTCACATTTGCTGCCTCATTACCCCACCGTTCGGTCGCACGAACGATAACCCAGAGAGGTTAAGTAACCTGCCCAAAGCTACACAGCTGCCTGGCGAAACTGGGATTTGAACTTACGTCTTTGCTCCCCCAAACCTGGCTTCTTTCCTCTGCTCCTTGCTGCCTTTTCAACAGAGTTAATTTTAATGTGTTTGATTGTCTCTTCTATAAGCGAGGTGGAATACATTCTTTCCAGGCCTCTGTATCAGAAAGAGCTAGGTTTCTCTTGAGCATTCATTTCTTTTTATTATGTGTACACTGTGACTCTTACATCCGATCATGTCCTTCTCTTTGTCCCAGGGCCCAGGAAGCTCAGAGACAAATCTGTGGCTCACCTCTGGCGAAGCAGCCAGCCTCTGCAGTGGGCGTTCTGTGCACTAACCAGCCTCAACCATCACCTTATTTGCCTAATTTTCTTTTAACTTCTGTCCCAGTCTGTCACCTATTTTGTTATTTATCTCGTCCCTTCCTTCCTTTCTTTTTCGATGGGAAGCAGAAGACCCAAACAGAGTAAAAGCCTGTGATGTAATTTTCACAGCTTCCAAAAGTTTTCATATGAAGAAATTAATACGTTAGAGAAAAAACACGTCCTTCGTCTGGTGCCATGTCCTGACTTGCAGCTCAGAAAAGACGGTCTCGTGCAGAACCTCCCAGAGTGCCACGGGGGTGTAGATCAAGAATGGTGAGGGGCTTGGGGGTAGATCTAGGCAGGCCCCACCTGGCCCATCCCTGGGGGGTAGAACCAGTCTGTTCTCTTTTTTGAGCTGTTCCCAGGAGAGCCAGCCTGTGCAACACGCACGGGAAAGTGTCCTTGGTGGAGGACAGGGCTGCTTCTCTGTGTGCGTTCGCAGGTTAAGCATGATGTAGGTGATGAACTGTGGCAGAGGAAGGCCCGCAGGGAGTGAGTTCCCTTGTCTTTCTGTATTTCCTGCTGCTTACCCCGTGCTAAGGCGCCTGCTTCTTCCCCACCTTCACCAGGTGCCCGCTGCAGGGGAGGCAGTGCCGACAGAGCCCTAAGTAAGCGGTCCCCCTCCCGCTCCCGCTCCTGGTTCTGTTACTAACGAGCCGTGTGACCTTGGGTAAGTCACTCTGCCTCTCTGGCCTTTAGTCTCCTTTGCGTGCAGAGTGTGAGGCTCGGGCTACATCAGCAGTTCCTATCCTCGGTGGGGACAGATGCTGGGGTGTCTCAGGCAGGGTGACTGGGTCATCTGCGATTCATTACTCTTAAGAAAGGGACAGAACCAGGCACCTCCAGTCACCTGAAGCAGATGCCAGGTCATGCCATTAATGGAGATGCTCCCCCCGACTTGTGTTCCATGTGTTTTCTAGAAGGAAAGAGAAATGAGCGATGCCCCTGCCAACTACCAGGAACCGGGGCCGCCCTTGCCCCCACCTAAATGATGCCTCCCTCAGGTAGAGTGGGTCCCCATGGACAGTAGCTTTGCTTTGCCTCATCCCGGGGGACATCTGACGATGTCTGGATATATTTTTGGTTTCACTTGATGGACAGGAGGGAGGATGCTACTGGCTTCTAGTGACTAGAAGCCACTGATGCTGCTAAACATCCTGCAACACACAAGACAGTCCCGCAGCAAAGAATGGTCCGGCCCCAAATGGTGCCATGGTTGAGATACCCTGCCCTGTCGTGGGGGGCAGTGGATGATGGACCCACACACTTGGGACTGTTATGAGTTGTCATGATTCTCCTGAGTTATCTCTACAGTACTTTCCGGTACTACTTGGCTGTGGGGGTGTTGGGTAACCCATGGGGTCCCGCAGCAAAGAATGGTCCGGCCCCAAATGGTGCCATGGTTGAGATACCCTGCCCTGTCGTGGGGGGCAGTGGATGATGGACCCACACACTTGGGACTGTTATGAGTTGTCATGATTCTCCTGAGTTATCTCTACAGTACTTTCTGGTACTACTTGGCTGTGGGGGTGTTGGGTAGGGGACCCATGAGGGGTGTTGGGTAGGGGACCCATGGGGGGTGTTGGGTAGGGGACCCATGGGGGGTGTTGGGGAGGGGACCCATGGGGGGTGTTGGGGAGGGGACCCATGGGTGCACTCTTGATTTCCTTTCCCAGTCCTGTTCCTCCATCTTCCTAGTTGGGACACGGCACCACTGACTTGCCAGCTGCCATAGCCCCAAATGCAGGCAGTCGTCCTTGACCTGTCTCCCCCTCCTCCCTTCCTTCCCCCCATTCCTCCCATCTCTGCTGTTGCCACTGGGCCCCAGGTCTTCAGCCTGGTCACTTGCAGTAGTGTCTAGACTGGTTTCCTGAAGGCCTCCCCTGCTTTCCTGAATCTCTATTCTCCACATACAGCCACATGTCAGATCATTTTACACCCCCTCCCCAAAGAGTTTTTATGTGATCCCACATAAAATAAAGCAAGCTCCTGACTCTGGCCGCAAAGCCTCTCCGGGACCCCCAGGCGGTGATGGAGCCCCGCCCACTCCGCCCATCCCTGCCCCTCCTCGCTCAGCTCACTCTCCTCCATCCTCGCCAGGTTCTTTCCTCCCTGGGGTCCTGGCCTTCCTTTTCCTAGTCCTGTAAGGTCTTCCTCCAGTCCTCCCCTGCCAGCTCCTCCCTGTCCCCTTGACTCACAGTCTCTCCCAGCCTCTCCCAGCACAGCCTCCTGCTCCGTGTTAATCGTAACATTCATTGGTACCTGGAAGTGTCAGCGACCCCATCAGAACGTCGGCTTCAAGGGAGCAGGGACCATATCTATCCTGCCCACACCGCTGGGACTCAGAGCCTCACGCATCTGACACAGAGCAGGTGTTGTGTGAGTATGTGTTGAATGAATGAATGAATGAACGAATGAATGAAGTGTCCCCAGCAGGCACCAGGTGACTTATATCCCTTACGTATGTGTCTAAGTAGAAAAAAGGTTGAGAGCCACCGAACTAAGTAATCTCAAGTCTCTTCCAGCTGGAGAAACGCCCCCCTCCTCCTACAAGCCCACGTTGAAGCCACAATGAACCTGGTTCAACTTGAGGCTGTGGGAGGCTCCCTGGGGCTTGTGTGGCAGAAAGTCAGAGGTAGGAGGAATGTTCCGGATCAGCCGGGCCCCGCTTTCAGATGAGGAAACAGAGGCCCTCCAGGCCCCTTCCACAGCTCCAGTTCGGCTGGGCTGGTCTTCGCCTCCCTCGCCTCTGAGACCCTGCGTCTGATGACTTGGGGCCCCTACTTCTCTGCGCTCCTGTGACTCTGTCCTGGAAGTCCCCAGTCCAGGCCCTCTGAGGACACAGACACGAGAGGTTTCTTTTAAAGAGCTGCCGGTTTCCCCCTGGGCCTTTCCGAAGCCTCAGAGACGGGGCTCCTCCAAAGCCGGCGCTGTGGTGGGGCCATTAAGTCAGATCTCAGGCTGGGGTCCATCGAGACCCTCAGCTTCTCTCTAAGTCAGGCGACTGCAGGTAAACGGATCTGTTCTTTCTGATGAAAAGAGAGAAAAGAGTAAAGAACGGAAGAGGACGAAGAGACAGAGCCGGGCATTAAGGGAAAGTGGACGTGAGAAGGGGCTACCAGGACCCCTTCCTGAACGACTGGAGAGCGAACGCCAGTTATGAAGCAGGAACAGGAAGGGCGAGCGCCCCCGCTACGGACTCGATGCTTGCATCCCCCCAAATCCATATGTTGGGGCTCTAACCCCAATAGTATTTGGAGGTGGGGCTTTTGGGAGGTGATTGAGTTTAGATGAGGTCATGGGAGTGGGGTCCTCATGATGGGATTAGTGCCCTTAGAAGAAGAGACCACAGAGCTAGCCCTCTGCCGTGTGAGGACACGGCGAGAAGGGGGCAGTCTGCAACCAGGACGCAGGCGCTCCCCAGGAATGAACTGGCCGGCACCTTGATCCTGGACTTCCAGCCTCCAGAACTGTGAGAAATAAATGTCTGTGGTTTAAGCTACTGAGCCTATCGTATTTTATGGCAGCCCAAGATGACTGAGACAACCTTACCTGCACTTTCCCAAATCTGCGTGGTTCAAATAAAGGACCCTCCCCAACTTCCCCTACCCTCCACCCCCCACCTCTTCACGCCCCCCCTCCCCCACCGGCAGCTGGTTTTTCCACCTCTTCACGCCCCCCCGCACCCACCGGCAGGTGGACAGTCTGCCTCATCTGTGCGCCCTCGGCCAAAATCCGGACTGCGGAAGGCGTCCTGATACTCAGGAGCCGTGGCCGTCCTAAGCCTCATTTTCTACACCTATAAAAGGCAGATAATTAATATTTACCTTGAAGTGTTGCTGGCAGTTACACGAACTAATGTAAGTCCTGCACAAAGGTCTTCAATGAGTGATGGCTGTTATTATTAACACGTGAGGGCAAAGGAAGGCCTGCGGGTGAGATGACTCGCTGGCACTGTGGGAGGAAGGCCTGCTCTGGCTGCGGTCACCCACCGGGGCCTGAATGGACGGGCTGCCGTGGGTTATCGCAAGACAAAATGAAAGCGAGCATGGACAGGAAAGGTTCCCAGCCCAGTGCCTGGCCTGGAGCCGGTGGGGAAAGGATGTTATTTGGATCAAAAGCTCCCTGAATGGTCTGATGTCAGGAGCATGGTTTAGAGCAGAGCTCCCCAGCTGACCTGGCATGAAGGGGTTCCAGGCGCTAGAGAGTGAGTCCCCACCCCCAAATCTGAGCAGCGAGGCAGGGCCCGGGGGGCTGGAGCCCTGGGTTGTCATCGATGACTGTCCCCTCCCACCCCCAGCCCCAGAGGGCAGGACTGACAGTTTCCTTGTTTCTGTGTACCATGGTGTGAATAAAGACTGGGCACAGTGGTGTGAGTGACGCTGTCCAGGCGAGGGAGGTGAGTGCGACTGGGGCGAAGGACCCTCAAACCCGCAGGGTCCAGAATCTCTCCACACACTTCCCCACTCGTGCCCAGGGCAGAGCTGGCACAGAGCAATCAGAGAGGCCACCCCTGGCATCGAGGCTGACATTTTAAGGTTCTGACAGAGCTGCTAGTATCCTGGGGACACCTTCATCTGTGGGCGACATGGGGAGGGGCGATGCTGAGGCTAAACTTTGCCAGGACTGTTTATTCTAGGGACAGAGCTCTCCCGATGACAGCACAGTGACCGGGTCCCTTGTGGACCCCGGCCTCCAGCAGCCCCAGTGAAAGCTCCAAAACTAACAGTGTACATGGGGGCTCTGACATGACACGAGCTGCTGTCACCAGGGCCCAGAGTCTCCGCTTCCTCTCCCATGTTTTCACGAGCTCTTTTGTCCCCAGCATACAGCACATACTCCATAACGCGCGCTTACATTCTATGCCTTGCCTAATTCCAAAATCCATTAGAGATTGAACCAACTTTGATCGAAAAGTCAGCAAAGATTTATTACTCCTTTCCTATGTCCCCAGCCTTGGGCTGAGTGTCACCAAAGATACAATGAAAGAATGAGTGGGGGTCTCAGGGAGAGGCAGGGAGCAGATGGCTGACCGTGGCTGGGACAGACTAGTTCAGAACGTGGTGGAAGAGGAAAGACAGAGAGAGAGAGAGAGAGACAGAGAGAGAAACACGATCAGAGACAGAGACAGACAGAAATGAGGAGAGAAGACAAGAGAAGACGGAAGAGAAGGGGCTATGCAATCTGTGGATCAGTTGTACATTCTCACTCCTAAATGCCTTCACGCTGCCGCCAGCTCGGCCTCAGAGCTGGGCTCCACTGGGTAGTCAAGTACTTGATTCTATTTTTAATGGCAACCCAGAAGCTGTTTAGCAGAGGGCAGGATGACATGGTGGAACGAGTTCTGCAGTGAGACAAAGGCTCAAATCTGGCCCTGCAGCCTCCCACCTGGGCACCTCCGGGCAAGAGCCTTACCCTCTCTGAGCCTGTTTCCGTCTGCAGATGGGGGTGAGGACAGGGCCCTCTCAGGGCTGTCGCGAGCATGCCACGCAGTAACATGCGCCAGGCTCTGGGTACCTGTCCAATAGAGGGGCAGAAGGGGAAGACCCAGCTTTGTGGGGGGCACAGAAAGAGGCTGGGGCGTGTCGGCCCTGGTGAAGCGGCTCCAGGCAACACCCAGCTGCCCTTCTGCGTGGAGCCCTGCCAGACTGCGTGGACGCTTCACGCACGCAGAGAGCTGGGCTCCCTCCCCTGGCCTGGCGACATCACTTATGAGAACAACCTGGAAACTGCACCCGCTGGTCGGGAGCCGCCAGCAAACCCTTCAGAGTCTCATCGTCAGTTTCTCCAGTTTCTGCTCAGAGGTTTGATCTTTTCTTTCTTTCCTTTTTTTTCTTTCATGTCACGCTTTGGGGCACTTTGCTAGAGAACAGGTGGAAATAACACATTTTACACGCAAAAGCCAACACTGAGGTGACCGAGTCTCTCCACGCCCCCAGGGAGTGGCCTGGGGTTAATGTGCTATATCTGTGTCTCAGCCTGGACACCGCTGGCAGGTGGTGGCATCGTAGATGTCAGATGGCTGTCGGACTCTGTGATGTGCTTTTATGAGATAAGCTGGCAGTTTCCACCCGGGTTGAGGGATTGTCATGATGCTTTTAGCCATGACAAGGAATCCTGACCAGCTCTCCCAGCCCTGGGTTGGCCCAAGAATGTTCCAGCCCTGGGAGGTGGTCTGGTTTGGCCCTCGAATCCCAGAGTCCTGGGGGATGACAGAGGCATTGTTGAAGTTTCCCAAATGGCAATGCCCCACCCTCCCTCTGCCAGCGGAGCCAGCTGCCCAGCTGCCCCAGCTTGGGGCTCTCTTGATGAACACATCAATCCTAATTAGGGTGAAGAATTAATAAAGGAGGCATTCGAACCTCTGCAGAGGCCGGGCTTGCCGGCATGGAGGACTTAGTTCCAATTTCCACTGGGAAACTGGAAGGCCTGGGGTCCACGTGTGCATTTGGGTGGTGACAGTGACATGACTTACTGTGCCCCATGGACAGTGCACAGTGGAGCCTGTGAGGCGGGCACTGCAGCCCCTGCTCCGTGTCTAACTCCGGTGCTATGGCAGGTAGTGATGTGGGTACATTCTCCAGATGAGAGGAGTAGGTGTTCGTGATCTGAGCAACTGCACGCCAAAAATGATGTTTTTCAAAAGAAAAAAGGAGGGTGTGATCGTGGGCCCACACCAATCCTTTGTGCGGCTGTGTTTCCCAAACTACTGATTGCACATCCCTGCTCCTGGAATACTCCACGAAGCTCCAAATCGCAAAGGGCAAAGCAGCCTAGTTCGGGAGAGGATGTGGGGGCAGAGGTGGGTAGGATTCTAGAGATAACAGGCACGGTCTAGAGGGGGAGAAAGGGGCCAAGTTGGACCTCGCCAAGCCAACCCAGCTTTAC
The DNA here is from genome assembly GCF_000325575.1 of Pteropus alecto. Lineage (NCBI taxonomy): Eukaryota > Metazoa > Chordata > Mammalia > Chiroptera > Pteropodidae > Pteropus > Pteropus alecto. The sequence continues at coordinate 11,040,293 of NW_006436283.1, read as the reverse complement.
AAAGCCTCTTTTCAGATGACTCCAAATGTGGCCAGCAGGGCCATCTTTTTAAGAGCTCCCGGCCAACCCCCACCAAGAGCCAACCACACTAAACTATCTGCAGGGGCTGTAAATGCTTTAAGAAAGGCTAGGTACCTAGGAGAACTTCCCGAACAACTGAAGGGCGGAGTTAACACGCCGGGGAAAGGTTACAGAAAAACAAAGATGAAACTCTGTCCAGGGATTTTTGCAAGGAAAGCTCTGCCAACTTCCCCTATCCTGTCTCCAATGTGAAAGCCAAGACCGAGCGGCAGACCCGTCCGCAATCTGGCTGGGACCAGACGGCCCCTCCACAGCCACCTGTTAGTTCAAGTCCCGCAGCCGGGCGGGCAGGCACCGGGAGGCGCTGAAGTCGGGCGCATTTCACCACTGGAGGCGTCCGGGCCCCTTCCCCGGAGGGAGCGGTCCCCACAGTCCTGGGACACCCAATTCCGGTTCCTAGGGGGATTCCAACCTTACAATACCTAATATTCGGCCTCTTAGCGCATCAGAGGGTCGCGGCGCCCCGCCCTTTCTGCCCTGACAGGGCGGCCACGCCCCTCCCAGACCGTTCCCGGTCCGCTGGTCTCCAGGGCGCACCCCAGTTCTCTGCCGAGATCTCCTGCTGCCTTCTTGCCAAGGGACCACCACGGAGGGCTCGCTGTCCCAATTAGGAGGGGACTGGGTGTCGCTCCCCTCCCCTCCACACCCAGCCCGCAGGAGCGGACCAGTAGCCCGGTGGAAGAGTAGGGTGCGGATTAGGGTTTCGGCGGCGTCAAGCTCTGGCGACCCGACTCACCCAGACCCGCTAGTTGCTCAGCCCCCACCCCCATCCCTCGGCCGGGGCCTGAAGCTAGTGACGAGCGGTCCCGGCGCTCCCCGCCCCCGGCCAGCCCCGCCCCAGGATGGCCAGTTCCCATAGCAATCGCACAGACACCGGTTGCCAAGCAACCCTCCCCCTCCTCCCTCCCCTCCTCTCGCGTTCGTTCCCCCCAACCCCAGCCTCCTCCCGCCCCCTCGCCAGCCTCCACCTCCCCCGGGGGCGCCGGCGCGGCCCCTCGGGATCTCTCCGGTGTCCGGCTGCGCGCGCGCGCGTGAGTTTCGGGGTGTTTCATTGTGTGTGTGCGCGAGGGGGTGTGCGTGTGCTAGTGGAGAGTTTGTGGGATCGGTGTGTTGGGGGTCCCCAGCCGGGAGGGACCCGAGCTGGTACACAGCTGGCCGGAAGGGAACCCGCACGCTCTCTCCAGCTCCTTTGTGTCTCGCGCGGAGCCAGCGCCGCGCCCACCCCCCACCTCCCCCGCGCCCTGGACAGGGTGTGTGCGTGCGTGTGTGTGTGTGCGTGTGTGTGTGTGTGTGTGTGCGCGCGCGCGCGCGTGTGTGTGTTGTTGGGGGGTGCCGGGGCACACAGTACCTTCGATGCAGCATACCCGCCACAACCCCGAGTGGGTGAGGTCGCCGCGGGCGCGGCGGGGCGGGGGCCCGTCGTCCATGGTCAGGTTGGTGCCGTTGCAGATGTGTGCGCTGGAGTAGAGCCAGTAGTCGGTGCCGATGGCGATGGCCATGAGCGAGAAGGCGGCGAAGGCTCCGGCCGTGGTCAGCAGCA
>NW_006436283.1:11031999-11038287 GCF_000325575.1 Pteropus alecto | reverse complement strand
GTTTGCGCTCTGCTCCCTTCCCCTCTCCCCGCTGGCTCGGGTTTCTCGCTCTCCCCGCGCTCGCGCGCGCGCTCTCTCTCCCTCTCCCTCTCCCTCTCTCTCTCTCTCTCTCCCAGGGTTCATTCACATTAACAGAGCGAAGGAAGCCACGGCACGGGTTCCCCAGGAGGACAGAAGGGAAACCGCGTTTCCAGCCACCTGGCTCGCCCAACCCAGGACACTCAGCCTCCCCTCCGACGACTTGGGGACTCTTTAATATGTGGAGTGTGTGTGTGTGGTGGCCTTTCTTTCCCCGTGTACATATCCGTGCCTTTACCTGGCGAAGAATGTATAGGAGTGTGGGAGTGAGTGTCAGATTTCCAGAAGCCCCAGATGTAAGTCACAGCTGGGAGACACTGCAGGCCAAGCCAGGCCCTGGCCACTCTCCTCCCGCACCCAGGTGGCTCCTGCCTTCTGCAGCTCCTCGGGGACCTGCTGGCAGGGCCTGGGAGCACCCAGACTTCGGGGTTGAGGCAGAAGGGAGGTGTCAGTCCGAGGTCTTTTGAGAAGAACATAGAATTCTTGCTTTATAGGTGGGTGGTGAGGCTGTGATTGAAGCTGGGGCGCACCCCATTATTACATTTCGGATAGCATATCACTGTGAGGCTAGGAACATCCGGGCTGTACCAGGTTCAAATATACCAGCCCCCTGTGTCCCTCGGTCTCCCATCTCTCTTCCAAACCTTTATTTCTTTTTGCCTTTCGCTCGACTCGAGCTTAACTGGCTTTCGCTTACTGCTTCCCCTTCATCACCAGCCGGGGCTCCAAGCCCTGCTGGCTTCACTTAATTGCCTTTGCTGCTGGCACGATCTCAACCTGGACACACTCCGTTCCTCTCAGAGCCAGTCCAGGCTCCTCCTCCGTGGAAAGCCAGCTCCAAACTTCCCTCCAGGAGGTCCTCAGAGACCAGCACCTGGTCTATCGTGCCTTCCTACCTCCCCAAAGCTCACGTGGTTGGCATCCCTGTCCCGTGTCCTGTGGGATGCAGCGCTGGACACCCTCAGGCAAGTGAAAGAGGAATATAGAGAGCTGCTATTCTTGCAAAATGCAGCTTAAATTTCACCTCCTTTGTGGCGCCTTCCCCGGCTCCTACTACCCGGAGAAAATCGGTGACCCCATGCTAGAATGAACAGATCGCTCACCCAGGAGATCGTGAGCCTTCTCTGTACCTGACATATATGAGAAGTGCTTAAGAAATATTTGCTGAGTGAGAAGTATTCCTTGGTTGGGGAAAATAGAGCATATAAATAAAAGGGAGAAAATTCCAAGACAGTATATATAGCCCAAGGACCAGACTGGCTGCATTAATTAGCATTGTCGGCCCCCTTCTCCTGCCTTTGGGGTGTCTGTTCTGCTTCTTCAAAGTCTCAGAGAACAAGAGTCATCATCTCTATGTTACTTCCACCCACCTGCCACCTGATCTGGGCTTCTGAACACAGCAGGTGGCCAATGTGTGCCTGAAGGTGTACAGCAGGTGTGAGAGAGCTTATTGTGGCTCAGAACAGGGCTGCTCATCTCGACCCCTAATATCCACGAGGATAAATTCTGGGTTCTATTCTCAGAAGCCCCCAGAAAGATGGATCTCAAGCTTTTCTTTGTTTTTGTTTTTGTTTTTCCTTTCATTTTATTTTCTTTTCCTTCTTCCTCTCCTCCTCCTCCTCCTCCTGCAAGGAACAAATCTTTGCCTTATATTAAATCTTAAACAGAAGCCCAACATAAACAAACCAGGTCTCCCACAAGTTAGCCTTGTAGGTAAGCACTGGCATTACTCCGGCCGGATGGGGGACCCAGAGTACCCATACCCACCCTCCCACACCACATGACGTGAAAACCGACATCCTGAGCTGGATCCTGGGACACTCAGAGATGACACCTGGGTACTGGGGCCCTCCTATAAACAACGGATCCTCACAGAGACAAAGCAGAAGTCTTCATCGGAGTCCTGCTAGACCAGCTCCCTGCCTCTTCTCTCAGAGGAGCGTGTGGGAGAGTCGAGAGAGCTCTGGGCCAGGAGCCAAGACAGCCGCCATATCCCGCTGGCCCCACGGCTAACTAGCAGGGTGATCTTGGACAAGCCGAAACCACCTGGGAGAAAGATACCGCTCTGGGCTCCCTTTCAGAGTTGTTTTGAGGGTCAAATAAATCAGCTTTGCACATTGCATACACTTAGCGACCATTGTGGAATGAGTAGTAAATGCTCCCTTTTCTACCTTTTTTTTGGACACTGTCTAGGGGACAGACATTTTCTGTTAATTCTCACTATTATCCCCCTTACGACACCTGGAAAATCCAAGGCACAGAAAAGTTGAGTAACTTGCTCAAGGCCTGACACCTGGAAGATGTCAGCTCAGATCCTGACGACGTCAAGGCCAGAGTTTTTCAGGGACACTAAACAGCCTCTTGGTCCTTGTCAAGTACTTCTTGATGGTGTCGTTATTATTACGCATTAATTTGGGGGACATGGACTCCAGTGGGGGCTTGGCAGTTTGCCTTTCCTTCTGTAGACACCTAAGTGGCAGCCATGCTTATTCCTGAGACGACGAGGGTGTAGACTGTGGAGTCAAATAAGGACTTGACCGCCAGCGAAGGGAGCTAGAGCAAACTCAAGACTGTCTGAGACCATTTATCATGCCTGGGTGATCACAATTTAAATCTGGAAATTTCTGCTCAGCTGGATTAGAGAACTCTAAGTGGCAGTATTTAACTGCTGCCCGAGGTCCCTGGAGTTTCTCCCATGTGACATTTTCAGATCTGAGTGAGGGAGGTGTCCTTTGCTTGCTCTAGGGGAGGCTCTGGATTGGCCTTGTTCTGGTGAGGCTGGACGCTTGGCATCTTCCCCCAGGGGGCCACTCAGCATAAGTTTTACTGTTGGGGGAGGGGACGTCAACATACATATTACCTCTCTGGACAGCTGAGAAGGCGGAGATATTTGGTCCTGTCCTCCAAAGCTGTCTTTTTCAACCCAAAGTGGTTTCTTTCTCTCTCTTGGGATCATTCGGGTAATTACCACAATTCTTCACTTTACTTTGACTGTGAAGACAAAGCTTTCATGAGCTCAGAACCCTCCCATGATCTCAACTCCAGGGTGAAGCGGCCGGGAGATGGCAGTGGGAGAGGAATACGATATTAGGCTGCGCGTGCCGCGTAACGTGCATGTAACGTGCATGTCAAATTGGTGAAGAAGCTGCATTTGCAGTCACGGGGAGAAGGAAGGGAGAGGCCCTCTGCCAGCTAGGGAGCGTGGTGGCTCCAAAAGCCTTCATTAAAAGCTTCGTTTCCCCCTTTGTCCTCCAGCAATAAGGACCTTTGTGTGGCAACTTTTTGTAATCTCTCATTTTCATGCCCAAAGCAGATGGTTCTGTGGGTATCAGAAGGCTTAGTTGGGGGATTTGGGAAGCTTGGGAGAGATCTCAGGTGAATAGACATAAAGAGTAATTTTGAGTTTCTATAGCAAGGGGTTGAGGGTGAGTCTTAGAAGGTTCCGGGGCTTGGCTCAATGTGGAGCCTTATCTGCAACCCATCCAAGCTGCTCAGAATCCAAAAAGAATGCCTCCAGACCTGGTACCGACAGCCTCCCCTCCATCAGATTACGCGCGCTGCAAGGAAGACTCTTTCCTTTTTTCAGTATTTCAGTAGGTTCCTCTGAGGGAGCGTGGAGATCAGAATACGCTTCTTGGCTTTATGTGTTCAAGCTTATTCTATTTCATTTGCTTATTACTTATATCCCATTCGAGGTGATTGGAGCTGGATAAGCAGCATTCTTTTTCATTTCTGCCACAAAGCAGTGGCATGCTCGCCATCCCCGCACCAGGCCAGCCCCTAGAAATGCAGAGGGGAGGGAAGCAGCATGCAAGCAGTGCCTTCTGAGTGCCAGTCACTCCGTGGGCATGTCACTTAATCATGGCAGCAGCTATAACAGGTGGACAGCTTGACTCTCTTTCTGTAGAAGATAAACCTGCAGCTAAACAGTAAGTGGCCGAGCAGGGGTTTGAACCCAGCTCTTCCTGGAGCACAGCTGGGCTCTGTCCGCTACTGCACTGCACCCCATTCCCCCGAGGGTGCAGAAGCTCAGGGTCTTCCTGCCCACATCTGTTTCCGCCCCCTCTCCTCCTTTCTGTACGTATCCAGATGAAACCAGGTTCAAATGATTATCAAAGTCACACGGGGGTGGAGAGTCAAGGAAAGAGCTGCACCTGTAGCCAGGTGGGGTGGAGCAGGCTCCCATTTCCTGGGGAGGTAGGGGGCGGAGCTGGGCTGATGGCAGGTGCTGGAAGCCTGACTAGCCTTCGGAGTCCACCTGGCTCCTACCCTCAAGACTGGCCAGAGTAGGGGAGAGGGCCAGCCCCTGACCCCAGGCTGGTGGCTTCTCTGAGGCAGGTCTGGCCTCTGGCTGCCCCTCTCTCCTGGGCATTTTCCGTTTCCTGTTGGTAGGAGGATGCAGCACCCTGCTGTCAGTGTTAAGCAGCGAACAGAACAGTGTCCTGTGAGTGAAGTCCGCGTGGGCTTATTCGAGACCTGTGTATGTTTCCAAAATTGATCCCAACAGGGGCTGCACTCGGTGCCATGCTGTGCTGTCACCGGTACGAGAACCTTCTCCGGAACCAGTCCTGACGATGAGCAGACTGATATTAACAGCCTGTGTGGCCAAAGCTTCCGGCCCAGCACGCTTGGTACTTAGCTGGTTATTCTGAGAACATTCTTTTCAAAACACTCAACAGGACAAACAGACCAGAGGTTCCTTTGTCCACAGCCAGCCTCTAAGACCGAGCCGACTCTCAGAGGGTTGAGAACACTCCAAGGAAGAAATCAGCAGAAACATTTGAAAATGGGGGCGGGGAGGATGGTCAATGACAGCTCATTCCGCGAGGAACATGTATCATTTGTGTTTTTACCAAAGGAGAGATTTTAATTCCTAAAATATAACAGCCTTGTGCAGGAGCTGGAAGAAAAGGTAGCGTTTCGTGCAGAACTTTGCTGCAAAGTGCCCGGCTGTGGAATGAAAGCTTTGGTTCAGGGTAGGCCTGGCTACTTCTGACTTCTGAATGCACCTGCCTTTTCATCTCCTGCCTCCCGCGGCTCTCAGCCGCCCGCCGGGGGATGGAGGCTGCTCCTACTCTCAGCCCCCTTGGAGCTGTGCTTGCTGCTGGGTGGGAGGGCTTGCTTTATACTGCAGATGTCTTTCTGAATCATGGATATTAATTGAATATTTGCGTCTGCCTCCTCTGTTCGCTGGTTCCACTCTCTGTTATTGAAGAGCTGCTGGCCCTTTGCTGCTTTTCTCCCCAAGCCTTTTTCTTATGAACAGGAAAGAGATGGTCGTTGGATTCAGGTTGACCCAGGTTTCTAGTCATGTGTGGCTGTGTGGCCTTGGACTAGCGCTGCACCTCTCTGGGCCCTGGCAAAATGGGAACCAAGCACCTGCCTCATGGGGCTGTTGTGTAGATTAAAGAAGGCCTAGGCGAGGAGGGGCATGACAGTGCTAGTAGCCAGTGTGTACTCAGCACTTCGTAAGCACCAGGCTTTTGAACCTCAGCAGTCGGGCTCCAGAACCCACGCTTATAATTTTGATTGAAATATATACTAAATAAGTGGTAACTTCTATTATCTTGCTCATTAATACTCCCCAACAATTAACTTTCAGTGTCCTCATCCACCGACAATCGCTGGCTTCACCAGATGCAAGCTTCCTTTGTAATCACCCATTAACTTATCCGAACCGGAAATACTGGATTTTGCTCCGTGAGACCGGACCCTTTTCTGTTGGTTCATTTTGTCCCCTGGGAACTTAGGAATGTGAATCCTCTGGGTGACAAAGTCTTCATTAAAATCGTTGCTGTCCGTTGCCAAAACTCTCTGAAATCTCGTGGCCACAGAGCTGGGCTTGTGGCAACCGGTGGTACAGGAGACAGAGCCCAGGCAGGTGACTCAACTCTCCTCAGCTGTCCCATGGCACTGCAAAGCCCACCCCCGTGGAGGTGTTGTAAAATCTGAAGATGATGTGTGAGGTGCGTGGCCTCAGCTGACCCAGGCAAGGTGGTTTGACATCAACAGATGTCACTGCTAGAGGCACATGATATGAAATAGGAAATAATATTAATCGTATGGATGAGCAATGTGCCCAGAACTGCAAAGTCCTCTTCAAGTGGTCTGCAAAATCACTGGGGTCTTCTCAGACATGTCTGCCCGGAAGTACCTGCTCCCCGCTGTGGCCACTGTGCACCTCAGGACCTTCTCCATCCCTCCCACCGC
>NW_006436283.1:11019503-11031950 GCF_000325575.1 Pteropus alecto | reverse complement strand
CCAAGGCAGCGCCAGGCAGAGCGAATTCTCAGACGCAGACATCTGGCTCTGCTCACTGCTGGATCTGATAAGAGACCATTTCCAGTCCAGATAAACGGGATAGAAAATGAATTGACTTCCTAGAGGAGATATTTTAAATGCTTTAGATCTTTTAAAATTCAAGGGAAAATATACTTTGACTGATGTATCTGTGAGAGTGTTGTCACCTGGGGAACGGTGCCTGCTGGGTGACTGAATGGCCCCACTCTCGCAGTCCATACCCAGACAGGAGGCTCTGGGGCAGCTCTGCTGGGCGCAGTTCTGTGCATCTGGGCCCCGGGTGCTGCTGTCCCCAGCTCCCGGCCTCGCTGCCTCTCGGGCTCCCGCGTGTGCTGAGCTTCAACAAGCTCTTGTCCCAGAAGAAGGGTTCATGGTGGAACAGGACGAACAGCAGCTCTAATTTACGGAACGGTTCCATGCGCCCAGCACTTTACGGCAAGAAAGATGTTATTCCCATTTTATAGATGATGAAACTGAAGCCTTGAGAGAGCGAGTGACTCTCAGGGTCACGGCGTGTGAACAGAGGGGCTAGGATTCCAGCACAGGGCTGTCTCCAGAGACCACCTTCTTCCCGCAGCTCAACAGTTTTCAGCCCTGGATACCCTTGACGATGGCCTAGGGGGATTTAGGAAGTATATGCCCACCTCTCAGAGATTCTGACCACTCTGGAGTCGGGCCTAGGCAGTGATATTTTTCAAAGCTTCCAAATGATTTCTAATTTATAGTCCGGGATAGAACCGGGACACAAGGCCATGATGATGCCTTTGGACCCAAGTTCTCCTAGAAAGTGATTTTTGATTGAATTCATCAACATACGGCCTAGCTCAGTCTCTGTGTAACTAACAGGGCAGGTTGGCTGGGGGCTCCTGGCATCAGCCGGGCTGGCTCGTGCCCCTGGTTGAGCATGGAAGGCAGCTGCTAATCTGGTATGACCTGGGAGATTCTATGAGGCTCTCGTTGCCACCTGTAGCTGCTGTGACCCAGCCGACTCCCTCTGCCCCCAGCATGGGTCATGTTGTCCGGCCATTTGTCTGCCTTCCCACCTAGCAAGCGGGAGAGTCCGGTCAAGGAGAAGAGGGCTCTGGCTCTGGGATGGAGGAGCTTGGGGACACAGGGACCAAGCCAGCACCTCTCCTCCAGCACCCAGCCCCACTGGTAATTGGAGCTGTCACCACCCAGGTGGTTCACCTGGTAGAGTCAGGGGGCTTTGGCATCAGACCAGAGGGCCTGAAGGACAAGAGGCAGGTGGGGGACCCTCATGTGGTCCTGTGCCTGGGCTCACACAGGGGATAGGGTCTGTGGGATGTCAAGTGGTAGATGCACCCTACTCTCTTAGAATGCCCCGGCCCTACCCACTGGGGCATCCCGGAGCCGAGTGCCCGGGCTGGGGGCCGTGTGGCTGCCCGCCCACGGCTCCTCCGTCTGCCTCGGCCAGCTCCCAGCAAGCGTCCCGCGGCACTTGCCAACGGAGCCAGATGCTGCTTTGGGGAAAATACCTTCTGGAGTTTGTTGTCTAAGCCCTCCCAGCTGACACCCACAGTGGAGAAGATGTGTCAGGATAAATGGAAAATCTCTTCATAAATATTTGAAAAAAGGCAAAAGAGAGAAGGAAAAAAAAAAAAGTAGCCCCAAACTCCCAGCGTTTGGGAGCATCTTAGTGATTGCTGCTGACAGATGGGATTTGCAGTGTGGTCCCAGCAGAGCAGCTGGGGGCCGGAGATCGCTTCCAGGGCTGCCAGCACCGAGGGGCCCCTTGGCTTGCCCTGTGGCTCGGGGGAGGGGACAGACCCGCCTGGGTCACTGACGGAAGCCAGGGCATACGCGCAGGCGCCAGGCTGCCCTTTATCCATAATGCATAATTGTGCCTTTAAACTCAACTGCCTTGGGACTTTTTTACAACCGGAGCACAGGCTAAAGTGGCTTTCAGGGGAGCCCCTGGGAGAAGAGTAAAGAGGCTCCAGGGGCTGAGGAGCTAACAAGGAAATGCAGGGCGAAGAGGGCGGTGTACCCAGACCGCCCGGGGGGCGCGGCACCTGCCTCCCGGAGGGGCTCAGCCGTGGGGCGACAGGGCAGGCTCAGCCCGGGCTAGAGAGTCAGCAGTTCTGCGCCTCCCCCTGGCAGCGGCCCTCCTCGGGTCTGATGGTCAAGCTCGCCATCCAGGGACAGCGCCTGGCCTCCCAGTGACAGTCCCAGTCCCGACCATACGTCCCTGTGCGCCGCTGGAAACAGAAGCTGCTGCTCCTGCCCCATGGGTGCCTGGCCTTTGGGCTCGGCACACACCCTCTTGCCTGACCTGTGCGAGGTCACTTGCCTGACTCAGGGGCCTGGTTCCTGCCTGTCTTGGATCACAGCAGATGGACGCTTCAACCGGTGGCGAGAATGGTCAGCGAGGGCAGGAACCGGGCGGGGGCGGCGTCTCTAGAAGACCGAACCTTGGGGAGGACTTTCTAGGGTAGGGGAAAGCTGGGTTATTTAAAATCTCAGTGCCGGTGCCTGTGGTCGACTTGGAAAGGCAGACGTGTTCTCAGAGCTTTGAAGGCCCCATGCGCCCTGCAGAAGGCGCCATCTGCTCTGGGGCTTCTCGGCCGGGAGAGGGGGCCCCAGACAATCCTTTAGCAGCTGACACCCTTATCTTCCATACTTGGTGCCATCACAACAGAAAGGGGCCTTCAGCGCGGGTCGGAGCGTGGAGAGGAGGCCACGTGTGAACTCTGGTGTGTGTGATGAGATGTCTGTCCCCGAGCATGAGATGAGAGGTCACAGGGACCCTGACCGAGACATTTGGAGCCGCTTTTCTCGTTGGCCTGTGTATTAGTCAGCGTGCTCCAGAGAAACAGAACCAACGGATATACGTGGATATATAAGAAGAGATTCATTATGGGAATGGGCTGCTGAGAAGTCCCACGGCATGCCGCCTGCAAGCTGGAGAACCAGGAAAGCCAATGGCATAGTTCAGCCTGAGCGCGAAGGCACGAGAACCAGGAGCCGCGACGTCCAAGAGCAGGAGAAAAATAGACGTCTCAGCTCGAGAGAGAGAGAAAGAATTCGCCCTCCCTCTTTTTGTTCTAGTTCAGCCTCAACGGATGGCGGATGCCCACCCACCTTGCTGGGGACCATCTTCATAACTCCGTCTTCCGACTCAAATGCCGATGGATCTCCTCCAGAAACACCCTCACAGCCACACCCAGAAATAATCTTTTACCGGCATCTGAGCATCTCTGACACGTAGCATTAACAACCTGCCTCCTGCTCAGAGGCTGGGAATGTTAACAGCTTCTGGAAGGAGGTAGGGACCGAGAGGGCCCGGAGCTGGGCTGCACCCTTCTCTGTCTCCATCTTGGCAGGAAGAGACACGAGAGAAGCTTCAACCACAAGGCTGGATCGACGTTCACTTCTGGAATGAGAGTCCACCTGTAATTATAACTCGGCTTCTTTCAATATATTGACTGTGACTCTAGTTCTATCTAAAATGCTATGTTCTGGACACATTTCTTAAGAACCAACTTAGAGAAACTGATGGCGAGTACAAATCTCCTGAAAGAGGGCTGGATGAAAAGCGGGGTTTGCCCCCCGACAGTGTTTCAGTTACACTTGGTTCTGAGGTCAACCAGTAACAGGACTCATGAGACTCTTACTTGTGTCTGGTCCTGGGCTCGTCACACTCTCTTTGATGATGAAGAGTAAGCATGTTCCACTCGCTCGTTTACTCAGTTGGCATCCGTGGTGGGCTGAACAGGTGGCTCTCAAAAGGTTATGTCGGTGTCCTAACTTTTGAAACATGTGAACGAATGCGACCTTATTTGGGAAAAGGGTCTTTGCCGATGCAGTCAAGATAAGGATTTTGAGGTGACATCACTCAGAATTAGGGTCCAATGACAAATGTCCTTACGAGAGAAAGGGGAGAGACACACAGAAGTGGAGGCCACGTGAAGACAGGCAGAGGATGGAATCATGCAGCTGGGGGAGAGGTATGGAAAACCCTGCCCTCGAGTTCAAACTTCTAGCCTCCACGATGTGAACAATAAACGTGTCGTATTAAGCCACCTGGTTTGTGGGAATTGGTAGCGCCGGCCCTAGGAAACGAATACAAGGGACATTTGAGGGTGCAAGGCACTGGGTTTACCACTCAGGACACAGCAGTGACCAGAGGAGGGGTGACCGGCCATCATGGAGCTTCCTCTCCAGGGAAGGAGATGGACCGGCCCAGGGAACTGGGTGACTAGGGCTCCGAGGAGAATGCAGGGGCCATGGAACCTCCCAGACCTGCTCCTCCCAGACCTGCTCCGTCATCTCCACGTGGCGTCACCGCTGGCCCACTCGTTGCTTAGGCCACAAGCCCGCCAGTCACCTTTCGCCGCCCCCCCCTACCCCGCCTCCCGCCCAGCCAACCCACCTCCGAATTCTGCCTGTCTCGCCTCCATGACACATTTGGACCTGGGCGCTCCGGTGTCCGGCTGCTTCCTCCTGGCCGGTCACCATCCTCTCTGCTCTGGATGACTGGAGATCCCTCTTCTAACTAATTCATCCCCGCTTCCGGCCCTTGTCACCTACACCTGCTGCAGTGAATTCTAGCCTCGGCAGCTGAGAGATCTGTACAAACGTCAACACCTCGCTCCCCTGGAAACCACATCTTAGCTTTCTGAGCACTGAAGATTGAACAGCACCCCCCGATAGTGGCCTGCCTGTGGGCTCTGGCTGCTGCCTACCTCTCTGTACCTGCTCAGGTGCCCTCTTCCCGGAGAAACTGACCACCTTTCCCTCCTCAGACTCGCCGAGCTCAGGGACGTCACACGCATGGTTTGTTCTCTATCTAGAAAATTCTTCCTTCCACTCATGCATCTCAACTCTTGGTCTCCATCTCAGTCCCTTGGTCTCAACTTAAACGTCACCTTGACGGAGAAGCCCTTTCCAGACTCCCATTCTGGACCGAGTGCCTCTTTCTTCTTTCTCATGTACCTTTTCTCTCAGCTCTGATCGCCACAGTTACATGGTGATTTGAGAGTTGATAAGTTTAACGTCTGTCTATTTTCCACACACGGCAAACCTCAGCAGGGCAGCAGCCATCTGTTTTATTCAAATCTAACTCTCCACCACGTAAGGTAGGGCCTGGAATACAGAAATGCTCAATAAATATTTGCTGAATGAAAAGATCATGAATAGCTGCCCTGAGCCATATGGGGGAGGGGAGGAATCCAAAAAGACCTGGCTCCTGGTAGTGAACCTCTCCAGAGATCCTACAAGTTTATTATCTCAGGACGGCAGCCTCGGAATTGTAATCACTTTGTTTTTTTATCTCTCTCCTCCCAAAGCCTTGTTTTTAAAGTTTACTTTTTCCCCGGTGGAATAAATATGTTCATTAACCCATAGGCAGCAGAAGGGGAAAGGTGGGCTTAGTTAAAGAGCATGCTTGCAAAGGTCAGACCCCCCCACCTGAAGGGAAAACTTCCTGTTAAAACGGAACATCTGATGAAAGCTAAAATGCACTTGCAGAAATAAATTGGTTGCTGTAGCAACCGGTCCCGATTCTCCCCCAGAAGAAAAACATAGAAAGAAGAGAAGGAGAAAAAACAAAAAAGTCAGCTAACTCTGGTTAGAAGGAGATGTCCAAAAGAGTTATGAGACAATATTGTAAAATGTCTCACGTTCCCAGTGTAGAAATGACGTTCTGCAGGCTCGCCTCGGTTTGGGCAATTAGCTTCTTTCTCCTGACTGACTGATTCCACATTTCCATTGCCCTCCCGGCTGACTCCTGTGGGCGGCAGAATGTTCCACACCTGCCAGACAAGGCCTCCTGTCCCCCTCAAAGTTGTCCACCAGCTCCTGTATTTAAATGCTCCCAGAAACTTGCTCTTTAAAGAGACCCTGTGCTGGGTCCTTCGGTAATGAGCAATCATCTTCTAAAGCTCTCTCATTGTAAATTCAGATTTTTATCTATGTATGATTTTTTGAGAGTGAAATCCACCCACTTGTGCTAAGAGAGTTCACCAAAGGTATCGGAGTGGGGAGTGAACTCTCCGAGGTGATTCTTGATGGTGCGTTCGGGGTGCACGGGGAAATGGGAAGCCTCTTATCGGGCAGAAGGGCAGCAGTGGGGTGCCCACTGCAGGGCCGTAGGGGGGTGGGTGCAGGCACCACCGCCTAGTCATTTTTTGATGCAATGTGGTGGTCCTAGTGAGTTTTCTCTGAGCAGATTATCTCTTCGGCATATGATTCTAAAGATTCACTTTCAAGGGGTTCGATCGTGGCAAAAAAGCACAAGAAATGTTTGTGGCCGAGGCGCGTGGTGGGTGTAGCTCATGAAGTCTGTAAGTCCACCTCACGCATCGTCTTTGTTCCACGTGCCTTTATTGAATCCCCTCTGCCCACGTCCCAATCCCTGTGGAGATGTTATCCTACCTGATGAAAGAGAATGAAGGTTATGGGTGGAATTAAGGTCCCTGATCTGCTGACCTTAAGACAGGGAGATTCTCCCGGTTTACCTGCGGCCCAACAGAATCACGAGGGGCCTTAAATTGGAAAAGGAGGGCTCAAGAGGAGATCGGAGGGACACAGCGGGGAAGAACTTGACCTACCCTTTGCTGGCTTTGAACATGGGGAAGAGGCTCCAGCCACGGACACAGGCAGCCTCCAGAGCGAGGACGGTTCTGCCTGCCCCTTGGTTTTACTCCAGGGAGACCCATTTCAGTCTTTTGAATGATGCAACTGTAAGATAAAACATTTGTGTTGTTTTAAGCCACTAAGTTTGTGGTCATTTGTTACAGCAGCCTTAGGACACTGATGTGCCTTCTAAGTGTTGGGCCCTACACAGGGCGTGGTTCCTACCTTCACGGGGTGAACAGGCCAGAGGCGGGGCAGCCAGGAAAATCAGCAGTTGAGGCCTGGCGAGGTAGGTGGTGGGGTGCTCTGGGTGCTGTGGGGGTGCTGGAAGGCTGTGCTCAGGGAAGGCTTCCCAAGGCCAGCTTTTGAGGAATGGACGTGAGGGAGAAGCTAGTGTGAGAGGGTCTGGGGAACGGCTTCCAGGACGGAGGAGGTGAACCGGCTGGGGTCGGGGCGGGGGGCCGGGAACACACCTCCAGAGCAGCAGCTCCGGCTGGCTGCAGATGCTACAGGCGAGGCCTGGAGAGCTGCAGGGGAGCCTCGGAAGGGCTGCGGGCAGCGGGGGACTGACATGTTTTGATCAACCTGACCAGAGAAATCAGCCGGAAGCAGAGCATGTCAAAAACAGAGCCAAGTGGATCGAAATGAAAACATCAGGACACTGAGCTGAAAAGGGTCACCCTCTCAGAAAGAGAGGGAGCCCTCTCTCTTGGGGACTCTATCTTCCCCTTCATCCCCCCGCCCCCTTTAGTTCCCATCCCAGCCGAGTCAGGATCCCTTGGTATTATTGCTTGATCCACTTCAAAGAATCGGGCAGAGGGCCACAGACCAGCCCGGCTCTCCCTCCTCCAAGCGCCTTCCTCGTCTCGGCTGGCAAGGGCAGCCAGGAAAAAAGGCAAATGGAAACGGGGCCACGGTCACAGGCGGAGGGCTGGGCCCGCCAGCCCTTCAAAAATTAAATGTAAACTGTAAAAATCAATTATTTAAGGCATAATTGCCATTATTTTCTAATAAAAAAAAAAGAGATGAATGCTGTGATGGATTATGAGCCAGAAGAGAGGCATTTAATTAATTTCTCGAGCCTGCTTGAAAAAAGCAATCCCCGTGGAGTTGAGGGCTGCCACGGGCCAGGCCGGGCTGCAGCTGGCTCTGCCAGGCTCATGCCCCCAGCCCGCGGTCTAGTCTGGGGCCCTTCCATGGCGGGCTGAGGCCTGGGTGGCCCAAGACAGAGCAGGAACAGCCCTGGTACTGATGGGGGCACGGGCTGGGCGCTCAGGACGACGCTGGCTTCGTGTCTGGACTTGTATGGCAGTCAGAAACGCTGACTGGGCACGCGGGAGGTCAGTGGAGGGCCAGAATCTGGATCCTGGAAGTTTGAGGCCAAGTCCAGACACTGAACTCAGCCCCTGCCCTCTGCCCAGACTACGGGACCTGCAGTGGGCTTTGAGGAGGAGCCTGAGTTCTGCTCTAGCCCTTATGACACTGCCCCGTCCAGTTCACCGGCTGGACTCCGTCTTGTCACTCCTTTTCCAGTTCGTCTGGGTTCCTTAGTCCTCATGATGACAATACCATGTGGTTTAAAACCCACCATGTCCCTAGGTACGTGCTCTATACGTATATCTCGTTTCATGCCCTCCGTAACCCCACAAAGTGGGGGTTGTTTCCGGAAACGAGAAGCCGGGGGCAGTTAGTGGCAGAGTCAGAGTCACACCTAGGTTTCTGGCCTGCCCAGCCAATCTTTCCCTCTGCGTCACTGGCCACTGTCCCAACCGCTACCCCACGGTCCCCAAGGGTCCTCACCGGACCAGTCCTGGGTTGGGGTCGCTCTAACGAGAGGGGAGATTCCTGGCGTTGGGTATGGCCACTTCCAGAAGCAACGTTATCTGGCCGCCTTCAGAGCTGGGTCATCTCCCAACCACATCCGCTTCCCACATATCCGTGTGGGTGCCAAACCCAACGGCACCACGCGGGCGGAACGCCGGCCCGGCTCCTGGTTCTGGAGCCTGCGCTCTTGCCCAGGCCTTTCTCTCCCGTCTCCATCTGGCCCACGGACCTGTCACCTGCACCCCCTAGCACCAGGCCCAGAAGACGCAACTTCTCACTCGCCAGAAGCCCCACTTCTCCATTTGTCCTCGTCACAAACAGTGGTTAAGCTGTTTGGACGCCGAAGGAAAGAGTCCAAAGGTCTGAGTCTTCCTTTCCGGCCTGGGAGGGAAGACGGACCAACGAACAGATGACGACGACCTCTACGCACAGTGCTGAGCATGTCAGAGAAGAGAGATTTCCTGAGTCCAGGCGGAAGCGTGGGGAGGCAGGGGACACTTCCCGGAGGAGGGGACGTCGACACGAACTCTCAAAATAATGAGAAGAGCAGAGAAGAGCCTCCTGGGCCAGGTGCCCAGCATGTCTGCTGAAGGGAGGGAGGGAGGGAGACGTGTTCGGGGACCTGAGAGGAGGGGAGACGGCTGAGGCCGGGACAAAGGTAGGAGTTGGGTTGTGAAGGGGTTTTACATCTTTTCTTGAAAGACATGGGGTGTCGTTGAGGGAATTTAGAAGCAAAAGACTGACGGACATGGCAAACCTCCTCTCAAAGAGACGAGGCCAGCACCAGCGTGTGGCGAAGAGTTCTGGGAGGGACAGGAGGTCCCGAGTGAGGAGGCTCGGGCCTCTGGGCAAGAGCAGGTGCTGGCGTAGGCTCTGCAGGGGCGCTGGGGATGGAGGGATGGAGAAAGATTTGGGCTTAGACGGAGGCGGCATTGGGAGTCCTGTTCAGACACAGATTTCCATCAAACCAAACTCAGGAGGAGACAGAAGAAGCCAAGCAGCTGTTTAAGTGCCAGATTCCTTCCCGGTCACTTCTGGCCCCCAGGACACACTGCGGTGTCTATTTTCATGCCCCGCTTTGAGCTTTCAGGACACGTCCCTGGGAATTGAGTGAGCAACGCCATTCTGACACTTGTGTGATTCATGGTCCCTGGGACCGGAGCTCGGGAATCTGGCTCGGCTTCTGCGGCCGCTGGCATCTAATTGATTTAATACATCAGCTAAGGAACTGCTGTTTCTTGAGCGAAACCTAAAATCGCATTGCCTCGACAGCGCAGCTGAGAAGGACTTCAACCATCCAAACGCATAAACGGAGGTGGCGCCAGGACAGTCGCCGGAGTTAATGACTGCGCCTTAGATCTGTTGTCTCTCGTGTCTCCCCAAGGGGAGGCACACACGCAGGAGAAAGGAAGGCACCAGCCACGTGGGGGGGGGCTCTTTAGAGGGTGACAATGGCCACTTGGTGAGAGAACAGGTTCCCCTGGACCCACACCCCCCTCCCAGTGGGGCTGAGATAATGAATGTTCTATGAGCAGCTCTCATCTGAAGGGAACTAATTGATTCCAATTTTCATTTTACTGGATCCTGTAATTTTTTATGATGTCTTCCTTTATGACTTGGGAGGATTTGGCGCTGAGTTGCTGTGTAACAAGAAGGCTGTGTAATCCACATGATGATCATTTATTTACCAGCAGGACAAATGGCACTTTGTGTCGTTAAGAGGGTGCCAGGCTCTCACCCTGTCGCTCTCCTTTTCCCATCTGAGACAGGTGTGTCAGTCTCGGAGCTACATAAGCCATCTTCTCCTCGGAGGAGAAAAGAGGGAACAGGATGCCTCAAAGGAATTTCGGAGACGGATCTGAAGTCGCAGCCACCTTTCCCCCTGGCGTTCTAAGAACAAATGGTAACGTTTTGGGGAAAGTCATGCTTCAAGATGATTCCCCAGCGGCCGGTGGCTTGAGACAGACTTTATTTAAGGAGAAGGGACTCGGCTCTGTCTACACATGGCCAGGGTGTTCTCTTCCCACAGCTGGCTGGGCACAGCTCCAGGAAGCCAGGTTCTGAGGCAGGGTTTCAAAGACTTAGGTCATTGCTGTTTTCTCCTCCTGCAAAAAAATATAGAAAGTCAGCTCCTCCCCGCAGCTGACTTCACAGGTTCCCGAACGCACGGCCTCCTTCATTCACGCGCTCATTCACTCTCTCGCTCCACACGCGTTTGTCAAGTCCCTGCGGTGTGTCAGGCACTGGGGATATAGAGATGAATAACACACGCGGCCCTGTTGTCAAGGAACTGACTTTCTGGCAAGGGAGGAAGAAACGAGCAAGCCAATAAAAGAATATTCGAGCGCGGGGCAGGCCAGGGGAGAAGCAGGTACAGAGGAGGGCGCGATGAACCTGGCACGGCCTCTGACCCGGGGCGGGGGAACAGAGTTTGCAAACGCTTGTGGTAGGAAACCGGATGGCGACTTTAGGGACCTATCAGCAGAAGTTCAAGGCGAGGAATGGCTGAGGTTTGGTGAGCCAAATCACGAGGGCTGTGTCTTGCCTTGCTAAGCAGTTTAGGTTTTATTCTGAAGGCAATGGGGAGCCAGGACAAGTTTTTAAGCCAAAAAGAGATACTACCTAATGTGCAATGTATGCATTTTAGAAAGATCTCACCAGCTGCAGTGGAGAGAGGCTTTGGAGAAGGAGATAGGGGGGCATGAAAACCTGACCTAAGATGTAGGCAGTGAGCACGGTGAGGGGAGGGGGAGGAGGTAAGACACCAAGGAGAGAAAATCTCCAGGGTTTGGCGACTTGTGAGACATGGAAGGGGCGGGGAGAAGGAGGAAGTGAATTTTCCTGCTGGGATCCTGACTTGGGGAGCTGGGTAGGAATGCTTTCAACAGCAAGGGATACAAACTTAACAGTGACTTAAGCAATAAAGGCATTTAATTATCTCACAGCAGTGAGAAGTCTGAGGTGAGCCAATTAGGTCTGGTTTAACATCTCAATAAATAGTGCCATTAAAGACCTAGGGTTTTTCTTTCTTTCTGCTTCCCCTCCTCAATATATTGGCTTTTTAACCTCATGGATGCAAGATGGCTGCTGCAGCTCCAGACATTTTCATGGCATTCAAGGTAAGGAGAAGGGGAAAGTGGTGGCCACAACCACATCTGTACCCTTTAATCAAAGAAAAAAAGCCTTTCCTAGAAGCTTCTGCCTATAAGTCAGTGGCCATCCCTAGCTACAAGGAGGCGAGGAAAATGAGTTTTTTACCTTTTCTGACACTGACAATGGAGGCAAGTAAGGAGGAGAGGAATCGGGCTTGGGTATCGAGTCAGCGGTGTCACCCTCCAAGATGGGAAAGGTAAAGGAAAAGACAGCATATAGTCCCATGCCCTGGGGTAAGTGGGCCGTGGGAGGAAAAGCGGCCTCTACCCAGGAGCATTATGGGGAAGTGGGTGCTGGATGGGGGAAGCCTGGGGCACCGGTCCTGGGTCCATTTGCCTCACATCCACCCCTCGCCCGGCCCCTGCTCTGTGTGGCCGTATTTCCCCGGCTCCCAGCTCATTCTGCCAACGGGAGGCACTGAGGGAGACTGGAGGGTGGGTGGAAGGAGAAGTCAGGGTGCTCCTCCGCTCCCCGCCGCCACCTTTGTCTCCGGGGCTGCATCACCTCGTAGGCTCGGCTCCGGCTCCAGGTCTCCCTGGCCGACCCCAGGCCCTCCCCTCTTTGTCCCTCCTGCCCCCCCGGTGAAGGTGGCTTCCTGCTGTAGCTAATCTCTGGGTCTCCTTACTGTCACAGTTTGGCTTCTCAGCTCCTCTACCTCCTGTGAAACCAGTTCCCTGGGGCGAATTCTCTCTATTTGAAATATTCAGAATGGTTTACGTTTTCCTGGTTGGACCCTAACTGGGACGCCTGTCTTTGAAGAGGCTAAGGGGGTGTAGGAGAGTCTGTTTTCTGATGATGGTCACCGGAGGCTCCGGTAAACAGAGAGAGAAAGAG
>NW_006436283.1:11008095-11019474 GCF_000325575.1 Pteropus alecto | reverse complement strand
GAAAGAGGGAAGGTGTCTTGGGGTGGACAGGGATGAGAGGCCGGGGTGGAAGGGAGCCATGACCGGGAAGGCCAGGAGGCTGAGCGATACCGGATGCAGACTCAGCTGTTTCCAGCCTGTGCGGGGGCCTGCTGCCATTTGATATCCTGGAGCTGGTGGCTGTGGGGCTATAGCCACTGCTGACACGCAGAAGGAACTGCAGATGTGGCACTTGTCCCATGGGCTCGGTCGATAGAGTGAGGGGAAAAGGCAGGGTTTCTCCATTTGCATCCTCTGCTTGGGGACCCACGTTTTTGCTTCCTATGGATGTGCTAAGACATAGCTACCAAGATGAGACTGTGGAAGGTTCCGACAAAGCTCACATTGGGGCGGTCAGTTCTACCCACCAGGACCTGCTTGGTTATGCTGCTTTAACCACAGGCCCCCCCCTCAAATCTCAGTGGTTTAATGCCACAAAAGTCTATTTCTCACTCACGCTACATGCCTATTTGAAATGCCCTCATGCAGGGCACTTGAAAAGTCTACCTGGGGGCTCTGCTCCTCTTAGTCACCCAGGGATCTATCTGGTCCATGTGTTCATGGACACCATCGCTGTGGGAAGGAAACGTGGAAAGCTGTACACTAGCTCTTAAAGTTTCCACCCAGGATACCTCTGCTGATGTCACACTGGCCAAAGTCAGTCACATGTGTCCAGAAAGAAGAGAAGTGCCATCTTTGCAAACAGACCTAATAAATGCATCTCGACAGAAATGGCCTGGAGCTTCCAGCCAACCATGCTGCTGCTGCTGCTTATAGAGGTGAGTCACTCACACTTTAGTAACAATTAGAGCACCTGCATTATGGTAGTAGGTCTACGTATGTAAGCTCTCTGAGGGCAGGCATCTCTATTTTGATCACTGATGTATCTAAGCACCCAGAACAGTGACCAACACACATGGGGTGCTCACGAAATATTTGTGGCATGAATTATTAACTCATCAAACCTCACAATGGCCCCGATGAAGCGGGTATTGTAATGATCTCCATTTTACAAGTGGAGAATCTGAGGGCCAGAAAAATTAATAGAGCACCAGAGCTGAACACCCTGAGTTAGACACCAGCACTGGAAATCTGGGGAGCTCGTCTCCTCTGTCTTGGGGGTGCTTCTCTCCTTCATGCAAGATGCTGCTGCCTCCCTTTATCCGTCTGCAGTTTTCAACTGCAGGGGGATTATTGGGCCCTCTCCATGCAGTTGGCTTTTGTCAAGGACCTCCCGTGCTGGACACTGTGTCGGTGTTGGTCTCAGCCCTTGAGAAACTCCCAGGCGAAGGAGATCCTCCAAGACAGAGGTGTTTTTTTGGAGATGAGGGGCAACCCGCCCCATGGGGAAAGACAACGGGAAAAGAGAGCACCCCAAGCCCTCGCTAGCACCAGGACTAGTTCTCTTCGGTTTGTTTGTCTCCAGTAGAATCAGGAGTCCATGCTCCCGCGTCTCTGTCGCATCACCCAGGGTGGCGGGGTCAGCTGGTTTTGACCCTGTGGCATTCGTTTCTTTTTGCAAGCGACAGCACTGCATCTCCCCTGAGGACCTGCTGGCGGGCCTGTCCATCCAGGAGCCCTGCCCTTTGCTGGGCAGGGAGTGGGGTTCTCCAGAGGCTGATGTGAAGACAGAGACCTCTCTCGGTGCTGGTTCCCTGGAGAAGGCAAGGCGTTCGGTGTGTGGACTGCCCTACTCTTGGTCCCCTCCCTGGCTCTTATCTCCATCCTGGGTTCTCTGAGCACCCCGCCCCCTCCATCCTACAAATCCCTTTCTGCATGGCTCAGCCAGAGATGCAAGTCTGCTGCTTACAACCCAAATCACCTAACCGATGCACGCGGGGTTACTAATTCCAGAGCCGGAGGGCAGCTCGGAGGCCATGCGATCCAGCCCTTTCATCCTGGAGCCGAACAAATTGAGGCCCAAGAGTAAATTGAAGTCTGGAGAGTGGACGTAATGGTAGGCAGCGCTGAGTGCTGACTGTGAGCGAGTCAGCCGTTTTCCTAAGCACCCCGACAACCCGATGGCCCACCGCGAAGGTTAGCATTCCCGTTTAGGGATGGGACACCAAGGCACACAACAGCTGGGCAACGTTCCCCAAGTTGCAGAGCGTCAAAGTGTCAGGGCCAGCGTCTGAAGCCAGGCCATTTGGTTCCAGAGCCCTGGCTGTGCCCCGATGCGCTCTTCTTCCTGTCGTGACACCCTCTGGGTCAAACATCAGTGTGAAGCCTGCAAGGCTGATCTCGGACTCCTCTGTTTCCTCCTTCCCGCCCTCCTTTCCTTCCTTTTTTCTCTGAGTCTGGGGGCGTCTCCACTTTTCTGTTTTGAGGGTTGTTTCCTGAGAGCCTGTTGAGCCATCAGGGGACGCAGGTGTTCACTGTGTGCCACACGTGTCCCTGCTGCCACCATGGCTGGGAGATCTTGTCCATCCCCCGAGTCCAGGCCTGGGAGCCCACAGGATGAGCAGGGAGCAGCCCTGACCTCCCGCAGTGGGTGCTCTGCATCGTGCCACACTCCGTCCGGTGTGCCCCGGGGCAGGTCCCACAAAGCGGTTCCATGGCGGACGCACAGCCGCGAAGGGTGACTGACCCTGGGTGCTAACCCCGTCCTGCACGCGTGCAGGGCCGCACCCCACCCCCGGAGGCCTTTGCGAGGCTCCTACTCGCACTTCCCCTCACCACCCGCTTCTTCCCAGGCAGCCCCCACTTCCCAGCCCTCAGCCTGGCTCTCACAGCCTCCAGACCCGGAGGAAAGAGCCTTCTGCCCCACTCTCTCCCTTTCTGTTCCCCGCAGACCTCAGCTGGGGGGCCCTCACCCAAATGCCGGGAGAAGTTCCCCTCTGATGGGCTTCGGCCCCACGTGAGGGCCCCATCCAGCAATGAGAACTGAGCCTCTTCCCATCTTACCCAGGAAATGAACCCCCTCCCCAGCCAGCTGTGACCTTCCTGGGGACAGCTGGTGCCGGGGTCCCTCTGTTAGCAGGACGTTGATCTTGCCCCTCGTGAAGCATGAGCCCCAGGCCTCTGCATCAGGGGACACCGCATTGTTTCTAAGGGCCAGTGCATATCTGCACGTGGCTCGTTCAGTGCTTTCCAAGACAGGGGAGCAGAGTCGAGGGGGTTATATTCTATTCTCGGAAAGATGGGGGGCTTTCTGGTTATCCTCCCCCCCCCACACACTATCACCACCCCACAGATATCTAGGGAGAAATGACAGGGTGCGTGATGCACAAGGCAGGTCTCACTTCTGTTAGCGCGGGGCGGAGCAGACAGGCATTACACACGCAATGACAGGCAGGGGCCATGAGGGTGCACGGGGCCTCTCTGTACTGTTTTTGCAACTTCTTGTGTGTCTATAATTATTTCAAACAACAACAACAACAACAACAACAAAAAACTAAGAAAAAGGGGGAAGACAACTACAGAAAGGTGAAGGATGAAATCTCCCTCTGTCTCCCTGTCCTGCCGACTGGCTTGTTTCTGCCCCGCAGCCCCCCTCAAAACCCCTCGGTTTCTTATTTATCCTTCCAGAATCTATTTTTGCATATACAAGCAAATACAAACAGAAATGACGGTTCTTCTTTAATTTTTATGTAAAAGTAGTATATTAACACACTTTTCTACCCTTTGGGTTTTTTTCGCTTAATACATCCTAGAAATTCTTCCATTTCAACACACAGAGGGCTTCCTGGCTATTTTTTTTTTGGGGGGAGGGGTGAGGCAACCCTTGGTTGACCTCACAGATTGCAAGGACCTTGTCAGCTTACCATTCCTTATTTTTTATTTTTTACACCTACAGCACCTGGCCTTCCTAGGTGGTCTCCCATCCAAGTCCTAACCAGGCCCCACCCTGCTTAGCTTCCGCGATCAGACGGGATCGGGCTTGTTCAGGGTGCCGTGGCTGGAGACCTTCCTGGCTGTTTTTAAATGTGCACGTGCTTCTGTGGTATGGGTGCACCATAACTGATTCAACCAGCCCCCTTTAAGTGGACATCTAGATCGGTTTGCTGTTCCAAATAACCTTGTGCAGATGCCTTTCTTACCTTCCCAGAAGTGCGATCAGTGGGTCTTTTGCTCGCTTACCTCGTGATCGAGGGGTAATACTTGGGAAGGCTGCCTGCCACTGCAGAAGGAGTGTCAGCTTTGTAGTCGGACCGACCTGGGTTTGAATCCTGGCTCTGCAGCTCAGCGGCTGTGTGACTCTGGGTGAGGTCCTTCACCTCTCTGGGCCCGGGTTTCCACATCTTAATGTGGAAGTTGATGCAGGACCCGTCTCCTAGGGTTGGGTGCTCGGCGTGGTGCTGATACGTATTTATTGCTATCCAAGTAACGAAACAGGGTGTCAGACCTTTCCTGCCTCAGCTTCCAAAGCAGCTACCGACGTGACAAATGTGACACGCTGATTTTCAGAGGAACGCTCTGAGAACGTGTTCCACCACCTTCCTTTCCGGCCGGATAATAAAACACCAGTGGGGCAGAGAAGAGAGACAGCTCTCCGGCAGGCTGCTCGTCGGGTGCCAGCTGGCTCCACTCTCCCTGTTGAAGTCATCCTACACCAGGAGTTTCTCAGGAGCCTTCTGATTCCAAGGGTGGCTCCGCTGTCAGGCCCCAGGCCCCAGAGTTGGTTGGGAAATGCGGTTACTGCTCTCTCAGGGTAGGCTGCCCGAGGCTGCTCTGGAGGGAGAGGGTGTCAGCTTTCCCTCTGCTGCCTCCTGTCACAGGACCTGAGAACCAGAGCTGTTTCAGAGGACATCCTGATGTTCGCCAGCAGGAGGATGGCACGGCGAGAGGTCATGAGGATTGGACCAGGCAGACCTGGAGACTGCATGGCCTGGAGCAGGTCACTTCACCTCCGTGAGCTTTAGGGTCCTTCACTGTAAGATGGAGATCGCACTCCTTGGCCCCCAGGCAGCCTCTATGCATCACCTCATTGAATTCTCACAGCAACCCTGAGAGACTAGCATATTCAACAGCCCCATTTGGCAGATAAGAAAACTGAGCCTAAGGAAGTCCCATCACAGGTCTTTCCACCAACACAAGGATTCAAGGAATCTACTTGGTCAGCAGGTGGACAGTCAGCCAGAGAGGGGAGAGAAGCCCCCATCCACTGGGCTTGGAGCTGCCTGCCACCTCTGAAGACGCTGGCTCCACATAGCCCAAGTCCCTCCCCAACACCAGTCCAGCTGGGAGCAAACTGGGGAGAGATACAGTTGGCAGAGCACATTAGCATCTCCTTCTCTGCTAATTAGTTTTGTGAAAATTTATTTATTTACCTATTTATTTTCACCAGAGAGCAATTGGGACTGTGGAAATGTGGTGACATGTTTTACATAAAAAGGAAAGGAAAGGAAAATGCCACTCACTGCGAGGCTTAAATCATCTCCCATGTGGACAATGAGCAAGAGTCTGGGAGGCTTATGAACAAAGGCGGGACTGGGGACAGCAGTGCTCCCGGGGCGCGAGCCAGGCAGTTCTCTCGCACTCCAGGGGCCTGGGAAAACACGCTCACAGCCCGGACAGTGTCCGCCTAAGGGTCATGTGACTGGGGTGGAACTCAAGGCCCTTCCCCACCTCCTGCTCTTGTTCATGCTGTTCCCACTGCCTGGCACACCCTTCCTCACCTCGTCTACCTAGAAAATGCCCCTCTCTGGCTCAAGCGCCAGCTCAAGCAGCATCTCCTCTGGGGAAAGTTTTTGGACCCTCAGGCATGGAATGCAGCCCTCCCTCCAACGCCCTTTCTGGGCCACTATGGCACCTGTAGCTACGTTAAGGGATTCCAGGTTCATCTCTTGACTGAGCAGGTAGGCTGCTCTGCAAATTCTATTTAAAGAAAGGATAAGTCTTATAAGGTGATGGCTGCTGGCCGAGCTGGGGAGGAAAGGCTCCCCAGAGGAGGGGGCTTTGAGCTGGTACGTACAGTCAAGTAGCTGAGAGGGTGCTGCTTAGCACGTGGCACTGGCTGGCTCACTTACCTGGGAGTCTTCCCTCCCACAATATATCTTCCTGAAGGCAGAAGGACGCACTTGACACTGTGTCCCATCTTGGCACTGGTGTTACATAGACGGCTATCTTTTGGAGAGAACTCGCTAGCATAGGTATTCACTACATACTTGCTGAAAGGATGAATGAAGACATGGTGATATAACCAGAAGACACTGGCCCAGAAGTCAGCCAAGGTGAAGATTCCAGCCATCATCTTTCACTCCCTGTGTGATCATAGACCAACCATACTCACCCATACTCATTGCTTTTGCTTCTTTGTACTCCCCTCTATCTGCTGGCTGAAAGTATCAGGCTAAGTGTAGTCTCTAGGATTCCTTCTGTTTGCCCTTCCTATGCTTGGAGAGCTTCCCAAGTTATGAGTTCCTTCCCCCAACTCCCAGATGGAAACCAGAACTCGCTTTCCTAGCCTCCCTTGCAGCTATGGTGCTGTCATGTGACCTGGCCTCCACCAATCAGACCCGCACAAGCTTTTCGCTGGCAGAGATGTTTTAGGCTATGGAGAGGCACTGCTTGCAGCTTATCGTTCAGTGGAGCGAGGTGGAGCTTTTAGGGGCGGCTGTGGTGCAGGTCCTGGTGGTGATGGCCATGTGGGCCTCTTGTGGTATAAAACAAAGCACCTGTGTTGGTGGCAGGAGTGTCTCTAGCGGGTGCGGGGATGGAATGTACTGCCTCCTCAAAGCCTGGTGGTTCGTACTGCCTCTTCTCCCCAGAGGCCATCTGTAGTCTTGGGTTCTGTCCTCGTCTGCAGAGCAAAGCTTGCAATGTTCGCATGCTTACCCACCTCTGTGAAGTCTATTTCTTTTCTCAATCCACTTGGAGGTTGGCTGACTTTACAATGGAGAAAGACTAAGAAATCAAGAGTATGAGAGTGATGTGCTGGGCTCTGTTATAAGTGCTTTGACTGTATCAACTCATTCAAGCCTCTTAGCAACACTATCAATCCGATTTTACAGATATGGAAACTGAGGAACAGAGAGATCAAATATCTTGCCCAAGGTCCCACACCTGGGACATGGAGAAACTGGGATCCAGCCTCAGGAAGACTGGCTCCAGAGCTGGTTCTCTTTGCCATTATATGATTAGCCTTATCCAGTCGGCTGAATATTTTTGTCTTTCGTCCTCAGGAGAGAGGATTCTAGCAATAGCAAATAGGGTTCTTCGTGTATGCAGACTCTGATTGCTTTGTTGTGGCTGCCTGGAGCACTGGCTTGGAAAGGATCCAGGCTCAGAAGGAGGTGGTTGATTAATAATGTCTGCCATTTAGAAGGAAGTAGTGGCAGCAGGTATACTTCAGATTTCCCGTCTCTGGACTACACCATTGAAATGTTTAGGTCCTGGATTATCCGATCAGCCTGGCAGCCTGACCTCCCTCTCCCCTGACGGTAACTCTCGGTCCTCTCGTTCTTTCCTCCAGCACCCATGCTTTTGCTTCTTCGTGCTCCCTAAAATAAGTGCCTCCTCCCAGAACTCAACAGCATCACTCCCATCTCCCATGGGAAACTGCCTATAGTCACCCCTCACCTCACTGACCTTTATTTTCTTGGAATCCCTCTGCGTCGTGATGTATGATCCAGCATTTATATATGCAGACCACCACCGGTCAGACCCCTTAAGGTGGAAGCAGGTGTGGGGATCCATCCTCAGTCTCTGTCTCCTCCAGAGTCTATCACACAGCCTTGTGCAAAGTGGATACTCAGTAACGTCTATGAAATAAATAAATGAAAGAATGAATGGATAGTGTTGGTTAGAAGTTTCACATATGTATGTCTTGCCAGCTCTTTGTGAGCAGAGATGGAGTATCTAATTCTTTGGGGCTCTCCCCAGCACCACTGTAGTGTACAATAATAATTTCTTAAAATCCGTGGGGACAGAAATTGAGCTAATAAAACCTCCTTCACAGGTTGGTTATTGAGCAATCTGAATGAGAGACTAATAAATGCTTGTAACAGGAACTCGATAACTATTTGACTATTACAAATAGTAACAATAACAATTATAATGCCACTTATTGATTTAGCTGTTTTGGCGGTGCAGAAGCTATTTATTTCATGTATTATTCAATGCTTCTCTTTCACTGTCAGTATGAAGATGTAATTTATATCAGTTAGTTTTGGCTGCGTAACGAACAACTCGAAAACTTAGTGGCTTGAAACAATAGTGTTTTATACACTTCAAATGAGTAAACTTTATTGTATATAATTTGTATATCAATAGAGGTGTTTGTTAAAAAAAAACAGCAACAAAGGGATCTTGCTTTTTGCTTAACACATTAGCAAAGGTTTTTTGTTTTTTTTTTTTCCTTTAAAGATAATGTTTTATGAACCCCTAGGGTTCCCTGAGACACTTTCAGGGAATCTGAGAGATCAAAACTATCTTCATAATAATAAGATGGTATTTGCCTTTTCCACTCTTATTCTCTCACTGGTGTATAATGGAGTTCTCCAAAGCCCCTATAATTTGGGATGTTGCAACACATTGATGCAGAAGCCGATGTGAGAATCCAGCGTCTCTTATTAAGTCGGATATAATGAGATTTACAAAAGTGTGAAACAATGCCTCCTTTCTCACTAATTTTTTGCTTTTTAAAATAGTTGTTTTTTCATTAACTATATTATTATGTTAACATGCAATTAGCTTATTATTGCTATTTTAAGTGAGTCGATATTGTAAAAATCTCTATGCTTTCATTTCTAAACTGGTTAGTATTGATAGAAATTATGCCACATAAACAAAAGCTCTTTGGGATCCTTAACAATTTTTATGAGTCTAAAAGGGCCCCAAGACCAGAAAGTTTGAGAACTGCTTTTGGAAAGCAATGTGATAACATGATCTGAAACCTTGAAAATGGCACTTTTCTTTAATCCAGCATTCCTTGGGACAAAAAATAACTTGTCCTAAGGAAGTAATCAGTGATATAGCTCAAGATATTTCTGTAAGTATATTCACAATATTACTTAAGACAGCAAAATGTAAAAACAAGGCAAATGTCTCTCCATAGGGGATTGTTTCAATAAATTACAACGGTGTAATAGAGCCTATACAGTTAATAAAAAAAATTACAAAATAGTATCTTATTGTAACAAAAAATGTCCACAATTCATTAAGTTAAAAAATAGGATACAATTCAGTGTGTAGAGTGTGATCTCATTTTTTAAAAAGTCATTTATCTACATATTCATAAAACAAAGAACCTAGAATGCTAATAGTAGTAGTATGTATTTTTAAAGTAGTCTATAAAAGCATGTATTGCTTTCTTAGTTGAAAAGCTGGGGAAAATATTATTAAAGATTAAAAAACAATAATGGTTTCTTTAGTCCACCATTTTGTGAGCTGGCATTTTGGAGTAGGCTAATCTAAATAGTTCTTAGACAAGCTGGATCAGACTCAGTCAATTTCAAGGTCTATGTCAGATCTTGGCTGGGCTTACCTATGTGTCTGTATGCAGCTGCCAATTAGCTAAGCAGTGCCAGGCCTCTTGAAGTTTAAGTTTGGAAATAACATGTCATTTTCCTTATATTGCATGGGTCCAAGCAAGACAAGGCCAGCCCAGATTCAAGGGGGTGGTGAAATTGACTTTATCTCTTCTGAATGAAACTGCAGAGTATTGTAGAGCTTTATGCATTTACTACATAGTAATACTAAAGATCCACTTATTTGGTAAATATTGACTCCAGGTAATGCCCAGTGCTAGGTATACTGCTTTTGCTCTCAGTGGGGAGAGACGCACACATCTCACCTGAATAACAAGCACACTGTGGATGCGTGGGGAATATTTGTGGAAGGAGGGACAGAGCTGGCACAGCCTCAGCCCCTCCTACCGACCACACTAATAAGCTTCGCTATTATTCCCTCGGCATGATATGCCACATGGCATAAGCAAATCATGCAGATGCAATTTACGTGAAAGCAAAGAAGGGTTTTTTTTTTTTCTTAGATGAACAAACAATTTGCTGAGTTGTCATGGAGTGTAGCCTGATCCAGTACAAGCAAACTGCTGGCTGCTCCACTTTATAGAGGAGAGAGGAAAAAAGCAAAGATCTATTCATTTAGGAGAAAATCATTATTCTGAGTTTAGACACAATCAGACAAGCATATGAAAAGAATACATTTCTTTGATGTTGCCACTGATACAGAATCTAGACATTCTAGAAGACAGCCTTGCTAGGCT
Organism: Pteropus alecto; assembly: GCF_000325575.1. NCBI lineage: Eukaryota > Metazoa > Chordata > Mammalia > Chiroptera > Pteropodidae > Pteropus > Pteropus alecto. Next base: position 11,009,288 of record NW_006436283.1, on the reverse strand, counting down.
GAGCTCCACAAACAAGCTTCAGAGAGAGGGGAGGCCAGTGTGGGAGGAGGCCGGGGAAGTGTGTGTGTGTGTGTGTGTGTGTGTGGGTGTGTGTGTGTGTGTGTGTGTGGGTGTGTGTGTGTGTGTGTGTGTGGGTGTGTGTGTGTGTGTGTGTGTGGGTGTGTGTGTGTGTGTGTGTGTGGGTGTGTGTGTGTGTGTGTGTGTGGGTGTGTGTGTGTGTGTGTGTGTGGGTGTGTGTGTGTGTGTGTGTGTGGGTGTGTGTGTGTGTGTGTGTGTGGGTGTGTGTGTGTGTGTGTGTGTGGGTGTGTGTGTGTGTGTGTGTGTGGGTGTGTGTGTGTGTGTGTGTGTGGGTGTGTGTGTGTGTGTGTGTGTGGGTGTGTGTGTGTGTGTGTGTGTGGGTGTGTGTGTGTGTGTGTGTGTGGGTGTGTGTGTGTGTGTGTGTGTGGGTGTGTGTGTGTGTGTGTGTGTGGGTGTGTGTGTGTGTGTGTGTGTGGGTGTGTGTGTGTGTGTGTGTGTGGGTGTGTGTGTGTGTGTGTGTGTGGGTGTGTGTGTGTGTGTGTGTGTGGGTGTGTGTGTGTGTGTGTGTGTGGGTGTGTGTGTGTGTGTGTGTGTGGGTGTGTGTGTGTGTGTGTGTGTGGGTGTGTGTGTGTGTGTGTGTGTGGGTGTGTGTGTGTGTGTGTGTGTGGGTGTGTGTGTGTGTGTGTGTGTGGGTGTGTGTGTGTGTGTGTGTGTGGGTGTGTGTGTGTGTGTGTGTGTGTGTGAAACAAAGTGAGACAGAGAGAGACAGAGAGCGAGACAAAGACAGAGACAGAGATGAGGAGCTTCAAATTTTTTCAACTCTAAGAGCATAGATTGCCTTAGAAGATGTTGCTTTACTTTGTTTTTTTATTTATTAAAAAAAATGATGACTTCTCCTCCAGGAAGAAGGTGCTGGTAGCAGCTGCTTCTGAATCTGCTGTCTGCATCTACCTCTCTGCCTTGCACCTTCTGAGGCAGCTACTCGCTGAGACAGGACTATAAAAGCATGGCCACCATCTGTGCCATCCAGAGACTAGACTCTCCCTTGCTCTGAACAGCTCGCAGCACCTCACAGAATACAGAGAGAGACTCCCAGGGGTGACTCCGTTCTGTCTTGTCTTCTTGTGGCCGACACATGCAGAACACACTGGGTTTCTTGCAAGGCAGAGAGAACG
>NW_006436283.1:10996910-11008078 GCF_000325575.1 Pteropus alecto | reverse complement strand
TAGGGATGCAGGCTGAGCAAGTGCTCCAGGTAGAGCTGTGTGTAGTGGTTCAAGAGCATGGATTTGGACCCCGACAGCCCTGCAACTCACTAACTGGGTAAACTTTGGGCAAGTTACTAAACTGTGCCAGCCTCCACTTTCTCATCTGCAAAATGGGGGTAATAATCGTGTCTATTGAGCATATACTAATCGTCCAGCATACAGTAACTGCTCAATAAACAGTAGTGTTATGGGCTGCATGTTTGTGTCCCTCAAGTTCATATGTTGAAACCTTAATCTCCAGGGTATTTGGAGGTGGAGGCTTTGGGGAGTGATTAGATTTGGATTGGTGCCCTTATCAGGTGGGGAAGAGACCAGAACTCATTCTCTCCACTGCATGAAGACACCAGAAGGAGAGTATGCTGGAAGACTGACCTCAGACTTCCCAGCCTCCAGGACTGTACAAAATAAATGTTGTTGTTTAAGTCATCCAGTCTGTGAAATTCTTGTCATGGCAGCCTGAACTAAGATAAAAGTAATTACACCACCATAGGGCGCTGGCATGTGTTCAAGTGTAGAGAGGGACCTCGACATTCAGGTCTCTAAAAACCACCTCATCTTTGGGTTCTCCACCCTAGACATGCACATCTCCCCCACCACCCTGCCCCACAGGGGCTGGACGGTTTCAACTCCAAGGGCAGAATGTGATTGGGAAAGTTGGTACATTTACATTACCTTTTAGCAATGCAGAGCTTCCCCGAGCAGAAAGTTACTACCTTGTGTGGTGTGAGTGTCCTGTCTCTGGGGATATTCAAGCAGAGGTTGAGTGACCAGTCAGCTCAGATGTGTAGGGGTGATTCAAGATGGTGAGTGGAGAGATGCTGCTTTTCCATCTTTGAGATTCTCTGGATCCAAAACTAGGTAAGTAATGCTCAGTGTTTAGGTAGCTGTCTCATAACTGATTCATATACTTGACTTGTGCTTCCCTGGCCCCGTCTGAGTCCCCACTCCCAGAATTTCTCCCCTCCCTGAGTTCCCCACACCTGTGCCTCCCACGTGAGTCAGCAGTGAGGGCCTGGAGATGTTCGCATCCATGATGCACTTAGAGAAGCCCTTCACAGACTGCCATTCCTGGGGCCACCTTACCACATGGCCTCTCACAGTGAGAGGCAATGCCAGGAAGGAGACACATCACGGCACCACGAGGAAGGTCATTTGAAGGTGACCTTGCTTTTTTAAACAGCCCCTTGGTCATTTCCACTAACTTAGTCTCCCTCCTGCGGCCTCCACGTGCGCGATCCCTTCCACATCCCTGCCCTCCAGGCTTCTGCTTGCCTTTAGCTTTTGTTCTGTCTATGTATCTCTCCCCCGGGGCTTCTCCTACCCCAAAGTGGTCCATCTCGGCGTTTTCCTAATCAAAGGAAAATCCTCCTTCCCTGAGACCGGCTCTGGTCCACACCGGCTCCTCCGACACCACCATCTTTGCTTGGGAGGAACAGAACGTAATCATTGGATATTTATTGATGCCAACCTGGCTTCTGGGACAGTAAATAAAATTGAAGCTCTGCCCCAGACAGGTCAGCCATGTAACCCTCGGGAACACAGCTCTCATTCCCTGCCAGCGACCATCAAGAAACCAAAGGATGTCCAATGGTCAATGGTGCTCCTCCCACCAGGCAAGCCATCAGCAAACTGCCCGAATGAGGGGTTAGAACAAAAAACTCATTCCCTTGGGGCGGAGACTGCGATTTTCTAAGTAGTCATTCCAGACACACCAATACCCAAGTAAGATGCCACAGTAAAGGATTTGGGGATTGAAGGGGTCTCGTGATTTCCCGGCTCAGTATTCGAACAAGCTATTCATTTCATCTCCATCAAGGAACCATTATCTCTTGAAGCCCCACTATTCAGGCCTCAGCCAGTTTCCCGATGACTGGCTGGCTCTGTCTCCTCTCTGGTACCTATTAGGCTCAAGGCTCCATGGGTCATCACAGGGCTTACCTTTCTCCCAGTTAAGAGGCCTTCGCTCCCAGGCTCTGTGCCCAGGCCAGCCATTTTCACCGATATCTCTTTTAAACATCGTAACAGAGCACCAGGCAGGGAAGGGAAATTAAACTGGTTTTCTCCAAGCCAAGACCCTGGGGGATCAACCAGTTGATTTCTTATTCTGTGAGTGGTGGAGAGCTGTTGGAGACCATTAGATTCGTGTTGCTAAGGAGTCACGCTCTTAGGGACAAGAAGCGGGGACTGGGACTGTAACTGGAGACAGAAAGGCCCAGAGGCACCTATGGATTCCTCATAGGACTAGACTTGGCTATAACAAACCAATCAACCAAAAAAAAAAAAAAAAAAGCCAAAATGATAGTAGTTTAACAAGATAGCTAGTCCAAGATGGCTGCTGGAGCTCCAGCCATCACATCTATATTCCATTTGGGAAGAAGACAGAAAGGGGAAAGAAAACACATGCCCTCCATTTAAGGACAATTTCTAAAAGTTACATATGCCACTTCTGCTTACATCCTTTTGGGTTGAACTTAGTTACATGGGTTTCCCCTTGTTGCAAAGAGAGGCTGGGAAATGTAGTCTTTATTTAAGGCAGTCCGTGTATCCAGTGAAACGTCAAGGGTGCTATGACTATGGGAAAAGGGAAGAATGACTGACCTGGCCTTAGCTGGGAGTGGCTTTTCTGTCCTCTGTTACCTTGACCAAAGGCAGCCACATGAACACACTTACCTTCCTCTCTTAGATGATATTCTCAGCCCACAGATCAGTCTGTAGCATCCATCTCGATTCTCCCATCATGCACTAGGCCCTGCAGATAATGGGAGATGTAAGGCACTCACCAGGTGCCCTAGATGTCTTACCTCATCCACTACCGTATGTCCCATCTATTGACAAAGAATAGGTGCTCAACAGATGTTTTGTTTTTAAAGACTTAATTTTTTTAGAGCAGTTTTAGGTTCACAGCAAAGTTGAGAGGAAGCTACTTTGAGGGGAGATGATAAAAAAAACAAAAAACAAAAAAAACAAACAAAAACCACCAAAGGAAACCTGTTGGAAGATTACAAGGAACACGGGATATTTTCAGGAGGGCTGGAGAACCAGATTTCAGCAGGCTCCTCCCCAAATCAGCAGGCTCCTCCCCAAATCAGCAGGCTCCTCCCCAAATCAGCAGGCTCCTCCCAAAATCAGCAGGCTCCTCCCAAAATCAGCAGGCTCCTCCCCAAATCAGCATGCCACCTCAGGTCCTTGGCCTTCTCTGCTGCCTGGGTGTCCAGCTTCCTTGCCTGTCTGGCCAAATGCCTGCTCATTCTCTAAGGTCCAGCCCCAAGCGTCCCCTCCTGTGTGATCCATTCAAGTAGCTCTGATGACACCTTCTGAGTCCTCACGGTAGCCAGTAACTGTGTTATAGCACCAAACACCCAGAGCTGCCCCCCAATTGGATTGTGAGCTCGTTGAGGGCAGGACTGAAGCTTTTCATTCTGATTGTTGGGGGCCCTGTATAGCGCCTGGCACATGGCGGAAGGCTGATGCTCCAGCACCGGCAGAAATAATTCACATTAATCCTGAAATGCCACTTCCCAGCCGCGCCTGTAGTGTGTCCTGAAGACATGTCTTCGTTCCGTTTTAGGCTTAAGGGTGGGAGGTGGTGCTAGCTCCCTAGGTGGGCAGAATAGGACTCAAACCAGTCGTTCGCAGTGGGGTGGGCGGCACCCAGGGGTGAAGAAGTCTGCCCTGTAGGGTGTGTCTTCAGAACAGTTTACAAAGCACCGTTCTAGGGGTGCCAGCCCTAAGGCAGATTTCGGGAAGGGCTGGTGCGTATGTGGGGAGGGGGGTGCATATGCATGTGCCTCTCTGAAGAGGCTGAGTCTGAGGGGGCTTGTGGGGTGAGGGAATTGGAAGGGACCCTCGGGCCGTTCTGTGTGTGTGAGCTGTGGACACGTGTGTGTGCATGTGCTTGTGGGGAGAGGCCAGTGTGTAAGATGCCAGGTCTGTGCTTGTGCATTTACTTCTGTGTGGAGGGACAAGGTGAGTATCTGTGTGTGTGAGGAGGAAGGATCGGGAGAGATGGTGTGTAGTGGGGGGTGAGAGAGAGAGAGAGAGGGAGGGAGGGAGGGAGAGGAGGAGAGATGAGAAGAGAATGCATGTGAGATTCGGAGCCGGTGACATGTGCTGTGACTTGCTCTGTAGGGAATCTAGTCAACCTTTCTTAAAGGGACACAGTCGGGTTTGTGGTGATGTGTGGATGGTGAACGCTGTGTCTCCTCATTTCAGAAACACGTTCATGACTATTACTGCTGTCATACCCTTTGTGCATAAAGGGCCCTTTTCCTGCCGATGAGCAGAGTTTGGACACCTGGCAGGTTGGGGCCCTGGACACACAGGGAAGGAAGGAGGGGTTGCGTGTCCCTGGGTGCCCTGGCCGCCACCCCATTCTTCTGCAGAGCTGACAGTGGGGCAGAGGCTCCCTCTCCTGGGCCTGCAAAGCCAGTGGGAGCTGAGCGGCAGCACAGAGAAAAAGGAGCTCTCACCCCAGCCCCGTGCTGGGCTCTGCCCCAGCCTGTGCCGGGGTCTCGGCCAGCTCCAGGGCGTGTGTGCCCAGGAGCCCGAGGCTATGATGCTCTGGAAGCAGCCCTTTGACCCCTCACGCCCTCGCCCCAGCCAGTGCTCAGAGGTGGTGACTACTGAGGCAGGGCCAGCAGTCTGTGTCCGCAACACCTGGAGTGGCTCAGAAACGCAGTCACCTGCATCCCAGACCTCCTGCATCGGAGTCCCTGGCTGGGGCCCGGATGTTCGACCAGCTTTCTGGGTGATTCTGATGCGTGCTAAGGTCCACAGAGCACTGTTCTAAACAACTTAAGGGAAGCACAGTGGGGTGAGGTAACTTATGCATCGTTTCCCTCCCTCGTGATTTATTAAAGATGTTTTCAGTGCCTAATCTCTGCCAGGTGCTGGGGATACAACAGAGAACAAAATCAACAAATGTCTCCGCCCTCGTGAGCTTAAATTCTAGCGAGGGGAGAGGGGAGACGCATGACACAGAAAACTAGAAAGCGAAGTGTGCCGTGTGCTGGAAGGTGGAGGAAACAGACCAGGGAGGAGAGGCTGCGACTTTCAACGGGCCAGTAAGAGATGGCGGGCAGGCGGTGAGCAGAGACTTGAGGAGGTGAGAGGAGAGGGGTAAGCTGGGTGGATATTGGTGGGAAGAGTTTCAGGGAGAGGAAGCAGCTGGTGCGAAGGCCCCAGGCGGTGATGCTGAGGTCCAGCGTGGCTGAGAGGAATAACGAGGGGGGAGGAAGCACGTGAAGGTGCAGGTGCGGCCTCAAAGCTCTTACCTTCTCTATGCCTCTAGGTGGGGGCATCTAGACTTGTGTGCTTGGGGACAGCCTGGGAACGGACCCCTGATGTCATAAGGCCGGCAGGCCCCAGAGCGAGATGGGAGCCGTGGAGGGCTCGGAGCGGAGGACCAGCCGGATGTGAGTTTACCAAGATCCTCAGCTGCTGAGCAGAGACGAGCTGGAAGCGAGGCCCAGCTGAAGCGGGAGGCTGCAGGAAGAATTCAGGCGAGCGATGACCAGGCCAGCTTCCGCTTCCTCAGCGAAGAGACGCGGGCGGCTCTATGCTGAGAGTGAGGACAGAGAGGGTGCCGGGGATTTGAGGCGAGAAAAATCTCAAATAGTCATCCAGGTGGGTGGGGCCCAAGCAGACTCGGGAAACTGTGGGGACCTCACTGAGTCTGGGACAGCAAAACGCATCCCGCACCCACTGGTGTCCACGAGGAGACATGAGGTCTCTTCTGTGCTCTCTGGCTTCTGCCAGGCCTGGAGCAAGCATCTGGATTTCTAGGGTGTTGGCATTGAGCAAAGGGGTGCCATGCACTGTCCCGGCTCCAACAAAGAGCCCGACACAGAGTAGCCGTGCAATAATGTAATCGGTGTTTGCTGGATGAAGAATGAATGGATGAAGAACTATTCTCTGGCCTTGACAGTTTACGTTGAGGGTTTTCAACCTTTTGTCTCTAGCAGTTTTGAATGTAAAATTTTAAGCAGACTCCATGCTCGAAGGGATTAAAAATCTGTCTAAATCACACTAAATATGTGAGCAATATTTACAGCGTAATCCCCAGAGCCATACGGCCATGTCTCACGGCGTCACGAAGAGTCCTCACTATCATTGCATCGTTCACTTTTGTCAGCCCCGTGCTGTGATAGAAGTCACCTCTGCTTCTCTCTCATACTGCAAAGTTAACCCTTTTTTAGGGGTTTGATGTCTAAAGTTACCACCCAAGGAGAAAACACAGTTTAATAAAAAATTATTCTTGAAAATAACGGAATGTGCCTACTAAGTGCAAAATTCCTGTTTTGTGTCCAAAAACCTCTGCCTTGATAGGCATGTAATATATACAATTAAGTATTTTTACGTAAAATAGCAATTAATAGTATTTTTGACAGAATAAAAGGACAGTTAGAATTCACTTAAATACTCGAGTCGGAATATGTACAAGGCAAAGTTCTTACCTGTTTGGGCAAAGTCATCATTTCTCTGTCCCAAGCCTTGGGTCAACCAAGGCCACGCTCGCGTTGGCATGAGGTGTGTACCCCTCGGCCACAGCAGTGAGCAGGACCTGCTCACCTCGATTATCGGCTCCACTGGGGCAGAGGTGGTGGAGGGGAGATGGACACCAGACGCCAGGTTACCAGAGAGAAGCTCTTCAGGTCCCATGAATCCAAAGAAATTGCTCTATCTGAAATTCTGGAGCGACAAACTCTGAGTGTAAAAGAGAGACTAACTAAAAAATGAACAAGTGATGAAGGTGAGGTGCAGAACCCCTGTTCCCAGGCACCCCTGGAATATAGATGCTATTTTCACAAATAGTCTAAAGCAGAGATTCCCAACCGCCAGACTCGAAAGAGACAGTGACTGATTATCACGGTCTCGAAGTCTGCATGGAGAAGCAGCTCTGCCCGCAGAGCGAATGCTATGTCTCATGCATATACAGATTGCTCTTTGTCAAAATCGTATGCTATTGCGATGAATTAACTACCTATTTATTCCAAAGCACTGTGGGATTCATAGTAACTTTTAGTGGGTTTTGTACATTCTCAGTCAGCAGATGCTACCCATGCACTCGTTAGGACGTGGCTCTGGGAAAACACAGCCTGGATCTTCTGCATCTAGGAAGCTGTGGTTCGCAAGCTATAGGAAACCGAGCTCTCCCCAGGCCTCTCCTGCTCTCCTCCCACACCAAGACATCGAGGCCCCTGTCCTTTTAGATTCTGTGTTTTCAGAACAGAGTTGGGCAGACAGGGGAGCAGATGGAGTTGGGGAGATGTGGAAATCTCGTTATCCAGGCTGCCAACATGCTGAGTTCCACTGTCTCCTGTGGAGAGGACCCAGGGAAGGTGGGAAAGCGTCCCTCCTGGTTCTCTGGTGTCCCCTGGGGCGAATGTACAACCTGGTCTTCTTCAGCCTTCGGAATCTCGGCTTCGGCTTCCCAACCTCTTAGGCGAGGTCTGCTTAATTCCCAGTCACATTTTATAAGCAGATCCTTTGCTTCTGGAAATGCAGCATCCGGGTCAGGAATGGCAAGTGATGGATTAGGAACGTCTGACACTGACCGTGTCGGCAAATTACAGCCACCTACTATGAAATCCCATCCTGCTCCAGGCCACTGTCTGGGCCGCCTCGCCCAGCAATCCTGTCCCAAGTCCCCACGTGGATCAGAAAATTCCCGTTTCTACAGACTGATCAGGGATGAGCCCAAGAAATGAAATTCGAAGAACAATTGCACTTGAGGACTTCTCTGAAAACTTTACTTTGAAATTTATATTTGGTTTTAAGCTTGAAACTGCTCTAAAAAATTTAAGCCTATAATTAAAAAAAGGGGAAAAAATGAATGTGAAAAAATTTGATCGCAATAATGATTTTTCTTTTCTTTTCCCCTTGACGACTAAATCAGAACGCAGAAGCTTTACTAAAAGGTACTTAGAGAATCATAGAAGCCTCAGTGCTGCTCCTGTCTCTAACATCAAGTCACACATGCTAATCTCCCCTTCAGTAGAGCAAGGCCTGGAGGCCAGCATCAAGCCGGAAGCCAACAACACGATCTGACATCCGTGGATTCATCTTGATGATAAATTTCTACTTCTTTTGTGCAAGACATTGAATTTCCATTTACGGTATGAGGTCGGCAAAGATTTTTCTTTTAAAGGAAATGTATTTAAGTAAATAAGTAAGTTGGTTTATCAAAAAAAGTTGACATTACAAGTGGTACCTAGGCGTGGCAAAAAAAATTGGTACACACACATAAATATATAAAATTTGGAGATCTTTGTTTATTAATTTAGGGATTATTATTTACTTATTTAGGGGTTAAGAATAGCTATCATACTGTCTCTGAATTTCAGGGAGCTTCAAAAGGGTTGTGTCTCTCCCGTGTATCTGTGGCTGTTGAATGCACCAACTTCCGCTAGCAGGCTCAATGCATGTAGTTGCTGGATCTGACCACTAGATGGGGCATCTCCCTTTTTATCTGCGCCTGCAGCCTTGACAATGGCTCCATACCACGTTTCTAGCTCAGCGTTATGCCACCATTTTTTTTTTTTTAACATCATACAAACCTTTGTTAATCGTTTCCAGAAATATTCCCTACCATTCGGGTCTCAACCCAAATGTCACCTCCTCAAAAAGGCCTCCCCAACTCCCTTCCACCCGATCGTAGTTCATGGTCGTCATTGCACCTGGACCGATCTTAGGTGCGTATTAAAGCTGATTTTTGAGTTTCAGCCCCAGCCCTGTCCACCAGAGAGCAAATTCCTCAAGGGCAGGGCCTCTGGCTAGAACAGCCTCTGGCACGCAGTAGGCAGTCGATAAATATCATTCAATGGCTGAGGGAGTGACTCTTCCGTAAAACTTAGTTTTGGGTGGTAGATGTTCAGGGGAGGTACCAGGTATTAAGAGTCAGCAAACCTGACTTTAAAAGTCATGCTCCATGATCTGCTGGCCGGGTGGTTTTGGGGCAAGTAATTTGGATTCTTCAAGACTCCACCTTTTCTTGTATGCAATTGGAAACTAGTCACTACTTTATCGGGTCATTCTGAAGATGAGGTGGTAGACAGCTTACGTCAAGTGGCCAGTTGAGTACCTGGCACACGGCTGGCACCCGGCTGGCACATGGGAGTGGGTCCTCACCCTTCCCAGGGGGAATAATTCAGAATAGACACAAATTTATACTAAAACTCCACTTATTTTTTCTGCTGAGTCCTCTGCAGTGTTCAGAAATAGATAATTAACTTAGAGCATTTAGTAGAGAAGGACAGACACGCCTTTGGGGAACTGGTCTATCAGGCTTTGGCAGAAGTTTTGACTTGACCATTTTTATGGAAAATGGTTCTATAAAATGCTTTTGTTTCTCTCCAAAAGCACCAAGCCATGTGCATAATTGTTAGAATCAGGAGATTCACCCCAACCTCCATCTCTATGTCCCTTCTCCCATCTAGGCTTCTCTTAGGTTCTCAAACCCAATTCAGGGCCTTTGCACATGCTGGTCTCAGCCTGAGGCCCTTTCCTGGGGAACTCTTACTCATTCATCAGGACTGGGCTTAAATGCCACCTCCTCAGGGAAGCCCTCTCTGATCACAAGTCCCACCAGATCAGCTGCCCTCTTTAAGCAGTGCTGTTCAGACTTGTACTTACTTCCTCAATGTCTAGGTTTCCCATTATTTGTTGACTGATAACTTGTTACTGGACAATATCAGAGAAGGGAAGCAGGTTAGTTTCTAGCCACACTCAGAGGATCCACAGCACCAAGATGGCTGCATCAGAACAGCGGGGTGGGTGTGCTCTGCCATAACCTGCATCTGCGTGCTACGTGTTTCCATGCCAACAAGCTGGGCCCTGGTGAGGAGTGCTTTCTTCCCTAAATGGCCCCCCCAAGTTAATCACAGATGTGCTGTTACTAAGGCAGGAAACTTGTTTTAAAGTTATAGCTTGTGAATTCATAGGGCCGGATCCCAGCTGTTGAGAAATTCATTTGCAAAGACAGAAAGACTACAGACATGAGTGGTGTGTTCCCGGATCCAAAGTTGGGACCTCCCCCGCTCACAGCCCTTCGCTCCCTTCTTCCTCCGTTCAAGTCCATCGGTGGTGAAAGCTTTTGGAGGTAACTGCTAGATTCTCCACATTTTTCTTCCTCTTGGCTAGCGATGGTGGCATTTCAGAGCAACCGGCAGTGTTCTGTGGCCAAAGAAGTGTCTCTGTGCAGGTTTGCAGCTTAATTATCCGCCTCCTGATTGCTGCGTCCTCCCAGCGGGACACACCTGCTCTGCCGTTGGAAGCTTGGCGCTTGGGGTGTGTGCGCGGGTGCGTGTGTGCGCGCGCGTGTGTGTGTGCGTGTGTGTGTGCGTGTGTGTGTTTCAGCTATCTCCCCCCGCCCCAAATATCGTCTGTCCAGGTAACTGCATTTGTACTATAGTGGCCTTTTGATGTTGCTTTTTTTTTAAAGAAACTGATTTTAATCATGTTCGGACAGCTATCCCCAAAGACATCCCCTTCTCTCATAAAGACTGTGTGCCAATGACTGTGACTGAGAAATGTTGTAGGAATGGCTTCCCTTTCTGTCGCTTCTTTTCCGTGTTGGTGCAAAACAGCAGACTTCCTGGGAGCCGGGCCAACGTTGGGCTGGGGGCGTTTCCTCCTCTCCCCACGCTCCCCAGCCGTGGGCTCCCCTGAGCCTGAACCCCAGGCCTTCCTGTTTTCATCCTTTTGCCCCTTGAGAGACACCAGGAACCGATAACAGGGTCTTCTGTGCTCAGAGTGAATGGAGGCACGTGACCGATGGCCTATGAGTGCCTTGTAAACATCACTGAGACTCCAAGGAAGCCACTTACCAGGGAAGTTTGGGAACCTCCAGTTTAGGGAAAAAAATTCTTTGTTCTGGATTCGTGAGTTTCAGATGGTTTCAAAATAAAATACGAAGCACCGAGGCGACTCATCATCCTCACGGGGGCCCTGCATGGACAGTCCCCCCTGCCTCCTAGGACAGCAACACACTGCCGGTCATTGCAGAAAGCTTCGTAAAACCGGAGCGGCAGCACGACAGGTGAACAGCTAGGAGGTAACAAGCAGGGCTCTGAGACTACAGTCACCAGCCACATTATAACAGGGTCTTCTGCATTTCCGCAGGAGAC
>NW_006436283.1:10985723-10996746 GCF_000325575.1 Pteropus alecto | reverse complement strand
TCCGAGGCATCGTATTAAAGAGGAAAACAAGGAATCGGCCATAAGAGGGCAGAGTTGTTAGCTTTTTTTATTATGAAATTGGAGAAACATTTGAAATTTGGAACAAAAAAAAAAAAAGCTGCTTTATGGGTGCAAGTTCCAGGTTGAATGGACAAGGGCATAATTTGATGAAGGGAAGACGTAAGTGCAAAGTACTGACTTTCAACTCCAAAAGCCTATTTTCCAGGTACAGGCTGGCTTAAGGGCTGCTGGCCTGGAAAGCACTTTAGTTACAGGTTTATGTCATTTTCTTAACCAATAAAACAGACACATGCACAATGCTCACATCTAGGTAAGTGCTGGTCTCCAGGGCCTGGTGCTGGAGGTTTTAATTAATTCTGAAAATCGCACTTAAAAGAGACATTTCAATCTAGAGGGTCTACAGAGGGCAGGAGATACGCGCTTAGTTCTCAGGAGAAGAGGTGACTGATGGGTGGGGACCCAGAAGTACTTTAGGTGTAAAGCTGCAAAGGAGGGTTTATGTGGTGCGGTTCCTAAGGGCAGAGCGAAACCGGTGGATGGAGGTCTCTCGAGGCAGAGATAGGACTGCAGCAAAGAGCATCAGCTATTTGAACTGTCCAGCTCCAGAGCTGCCTCTGCGGCAGAGTCAACACGACCTTGGGGACGTCAGGCGGAGACTCAGATACTGCACGGGGAGGTATGCAAAATCGCTAGAGGTCGAGCCGCCCTCTTTAAAGTGTGTGTGTGTGAGGTGGGGAGCTCCCTGTCTTAGCCCATCAAGTGTAGGGGACCATAATCAGCCCAGCTTGAGTCCCTTGCCCATTCCTTGGCCAGAAGAAGGGGAACCGGATGCCAGGCAGAGAAAAGTGAAACTTGTCTTTTATGGCACGTTCTTGCAGCTGCCTGCGAATCTTGTGGGCTAGGCTCATCGCGAGCACCCCTGGGATTGCTTATCAGCAATGATCTAATTATGATGATGCTCTGTTGCGGGCTGGATTCTTCAGGAAGCCCAATGAGAAAGAGTGGGCGTGACCAGGAATTGGAGGAGTGTCCCTGAGCTGGCCTAGGATTGGGCTGAGGAGGCGCCCAGCTGCAGTACAGGCTCGAACCCCTAGGGGGCGCTGGAGGCAGACCGTTGTCCCTGAGATCCTGAACGCATCCTGCTGTAGCCAGGCCATTCCGTTCCCAGGTGTGGATTCTTCAGGAAGCCCAATGAGAAAGAGTGGGCGTGACCAGGAATTGGAGGAGTGTCCCTGAGCTGGCCTAGGATTGGGCTGAGGAGGCGCCCAGCTGCAGTACAGGCTCGAACCCCTAGGGGGCGCTGGAGGCAGACCGTTGTCCCTGAGATCCTGAACGCATCCTGCTGTAGCCAGGCCTTTATGTTCCCTGGTGGAGCAGTCATTAAATGCTGGCTGCCCTGAGAAGGGCATGGCCATGGGTGAGGTGGCTTCCTGCAGCTGAGACAATTCTCAAAGGAAGGATCTGATGGCTGAGGGTAGGCCCATAGTGCTCCCAGCAACAGAGACCACAAGTCCTTTATTAAGGGGGATCTCACAGGGGCTCACAGTGTCCACCTCTTGGTAATAATCGTCATCAGCGTCATCATCATCATCATCGTCATCAACAACATCACAACTGCTCTGCTCCCCTGGGAGCTTCTTGAGAGCAAAGGGACAAGATCCAGGAGTGACCACTGCAGTTTTCATCCCCTGTTCCAACCCAGAGCGTGGCTCCTGCAAAGGCCCTCGGTGGCCGTGTGCCCACGGGGCTAAGGGCCGCCGTTTATCTACATCCTTTGCATAATCCGCTATGTGTACAGCATGTAACATAGAGTCGGGCATCATTGCTTCCTTCTGATTAGTGAGACGGAGGTGAAGCGATCTCTCGTGTCAGTGCGAGGACCAGGCTGCTGCTGTGAGGACAGGGCCCCATGTGCTGCAGTGTGTCTGCTCCCGCGATGACGCGGCCGCCCTCGCCGGACAGGCCGGCCTGGTGACCAGAGCTGGGCCACCCCTTCCGGAGCCTCCGGCCTCCCTGCCATGACCTGGTGTCCTCAACACCAACTTGCCAGGAAGGCAGCCTCTGCCGGAGCCGCCTCCCTTCTCCATCCCACCTGCTCTGCCCTCCTGTGAGAGGCATCCCGGCCCCAGCCTGGCCCCGGGGCTGAACTGAAGCAGTGGACGGGGAGACACAGAGTTTGCTTGGGACAGAGCCAGTTCTGAAAGCCATGGTGCCGTGGGCGAGCACGTTGACGTGAGGTGTCTGCAGAGAGAGGCAGAGGAGGAAGTTGAGATATTGCTCAGAGGGACATTTGGAGCAGCGAGGCAAAGAGCAAAGGGCAAAGGGCTTAGGTTGTGGAGATGGTCAAACCCAGGCTTTCATATCTACGAGCCCAGCAACCATTAGGCTAGTTGCGTGACCTCTCTCAGACTCAGTCTGCTGATCTGTCCAAGGGGAACAGCACTTCCTTCAGTAGATTGTTCTGAGGACTAGATGGAGTCCCAGATGCGGAGGGCCTGGCGCATAGTAGGTGTCGAAGAAATCTTAGTTCCCATCCTTCTCTTCTTTCCCAAGGAAACAAAGAGGTGCTGGCAGCTCGCGTGGGGCTCTTTCCTCTGCAACGTCTTGGCGAGGGGGAAGGAGGGAGGAGGAAGAGAGTGGGAGCAGCGACAGCCCTGTGTTTAGGGGGCGCAAAGACGCCCTGAACGCTCCAGATTGAGCTACTGTATAGGAATAATTATGGCTGCTATTTTTACACATTTGTTTAATAATGTTAATTTGGCGACAGCCTGATATTATAACATCCTCTCCCACATGGAGGTGGCTTTAGTTCCCTATTCGCCAGAATCCATTTGCATTTTCCTTGTGGAGTTGGGGTCTCGGGAGCTGGTGACTCTTAGCTGGAGGGGGCCTCCGGGAGAAACCCCTCTCCATATGGGGGCCGAAGCAGTGGGGGTCTGAGGCCCTGGTAATGACGCCCTGTGACGAGAGGACTTGACACCCTCCCAGCCTCCCTGCGAATGCCTCCTAGCCTTGCTCTGGGCCTCTCCGAAAGCTGGCAAAGCAGTGGCCATTCTTGGGCCATTTAACCAACTTGGGCCATTCCTGGGACTTCTTAGAGGAGAAAGTGCGATGTGGTTGTTTAATGGCCTTGGAGCCGAGGGAAAGCCCGAGGGCCAGAAAGGATAATAACACTGATATTCGCGACCTGGGGAACTGTGTTGAAATGACAATAAGAACAAAGAGTTCTGAGTGAGGGCTGGCGAAATGTTACTAGCGGATGTTTGGCAGAATCAACCCAAATGTCCATTCGTTGGAGAATGGGCATGTCCACACAACAGGGGATGCTCAGCTACAGAGCGGAATGGTGACCGAGGTACAGAAACCAGAGAGTGGACGAGGGGAAGGATTTCAGCTCATCAGTGAGGAAAGAGCCATCACAGAACATCAGCATTTGCAGCCACCGATGAAATAACGGACCTAGGCCATGACTGCCAATGGCCACTAACCTCACAATGGACAGCCGGCCAGATGTTGCCCGCCTCCTAATTCCAGATGATGAAATGAAGGAATTATTGTTAATATTTTAAGTGTGTTATTATTGGCATTGCGATTTTAAAAGGATCCTAGTTTTTGCAGATATACGGTCAAATATTTATAGGAAAAAAAAAACCGATGTAATGTTTGAGATTTGCTTCTAAATAATGGGGGGTTGGACATGTGTTAACCCCAGTCGCTGCGTGCAGGAGAGTTCACTGTACTATCTTCTTGAGAAATTCAGGGCCATTTTAGTGGGAGTGGGGGGCATAGGGCATTTATGCCTTGCCTGGAGGAGTATAAGCTGGGGCCTCCATTCCGAAAAGGCAGTGTTTCATCCAATCAAGTGCACACATACCCTGTGGTGCATGCATTCCTCTGCTTGGAACATCCCAAAGGAACCGACACACGGTCCTGCGTGGAGAGACAGGTGGCTGGGTTTTAGCATCACTGTCTGTGAGGGCGGATGGTTGGAGGCACCCTGGCCCACTCAGGTGACGTGCCGGAGGAGTCGGCGTCAGATTTGGAAGGCGAACTCACGACTTTGGCCTCTCGATCTCATTTTCCTGGTACCTGTCACTGGGATTCGGGGAAAAGGCGATGGATGTCCACTGTGGTGTCCTAGGCTATTAGAAGCTACATACTACATTTTCATGGAGGGAAAAAGAAGCATCGTAAAAGCAGCATTGACAAGGGAGGTGAGAAAGAGAAGGACATACATAACGAAGAACCGTTTATTCAAATTAAAATATGCGCGCGAAAATCGACAATACACATTTTGAGGAGCACGTGTAAACAAAAAGATACGTTATTAAACACATTCGAACAGGTTTCAGGGCTGTGCGCTATGAACTGGAGAGTATAATTAACTCAGACTCTGCTCCACGGTTTGGAATAAATAAATAAAATAAAACCATGTAGGATAAACTGTCTTGGATGGAAGCTGGCATGTGGTAGGTACTAAATAAATGGTAGCAATAACCAAAATCATATATTAACACTGTTTTAGTTATTATTATTAATAAGCTAGCAGAGTAAGTTTTTAAGAAAACTTTGTCCATTTCCCTATCTCTTTTTTCTTCCCCCAATCCGTGAAAGAGGGTCCACCACTGTGTTTGTAAGGGCAGGTTGGAAGGGTGACCCTGGAAGAGGTCAGGGAAAACAGCCAAACCTAGGGACAATCCCCATGCCTCTTGGGAAGGAAATGAGCCAGGAAGTAAAGTTGGAGGATTCCAAGAGTGGTGGAGACCAGAGTCTTCTGGAAGGTCTGAGGGGGTTGGTAGAGGACACTGGTCACCAGGCGCTGAGGTCCTGCCTATGTTGGAACAGCACCTGCACTGTGCTGGGCTGTGGGTTTCTAGCTACCTGGCAGCCTCTGCCACCCCATCTCCACTGGACTGCTGGGCAGCCCTCAGGGACACTGATTTTCCCCCCACCCAGTTGAGTAGGGGCTCAAAGTCAGATTTAATTTGATTTAGAAAAACAAGGTGACACTTGTCGCCTTTAAGTGTGGTGAAGCAGAATTTATTCGCACTATACGTTTTTCCTTTGCACCTCATGTGGCCAGCAGCATGGGAGCTCACACATACGGCGCTTCAGGAAACGTTTTGTTGAACAAACAGAAATATTCCTTCCTCCTCTCCGGCGGACGGGTTTCAGAGTGGCGGGGTCTCACCCCCCATGGCCCTCCCACTGGCCATTTGCTTCATGGCGTCCTAGGATTCAGCTGGAAAACGGGATCCAGAAGCCGGAGCCTGCCGTGAGCTCATCCTCAGGATCTGAGCCCGACTCCTCAGCACTTTGCTTGGATCAGGTTGTTGGGATGTGACAGATGACCCCTGGTCACACCCTCAGTAGTCGGTCCAAGCATGCGCCGTGAGTCTTCCTCCAGTAGCTGGCAAATGAGGAGGAGGAGGTGAGGGTCGCACTTAGGAAAATTTGGAATTGTTCTGCAGCCATTGACAACACTGGTTGTGAGAAATAATAGAAAATACATATATGGGTCTCCACCTCGGTTCCTGGTGCAGAGCTCCCGTAACCCTAGTAACGAATGCTGAGACCGCTAGGAGCATCTTTTATTCTGCATTTGGTCTTTGACCCTGGTTCCTGATGCAGAGCTTCTCAGTCCTATGGAATTTCTTGGGTGATACATAGGAGTGTCTTGTTCCAGTGGGTCAACTGTGGGTGGGCTCCTGGATAGCTTCAGGGTAGGGGCTGGTCACCAGAAAGACCCAGCCATGCTTAGAAGCTTAACACTTTCAGCCCCACGTCTATCCTCTGGGAAAGGGAACAGGGCTGGAGATTGAGTTAATGACCCACTGTGCCCGTGTGATGAAGACTCCACAAAAATCTCCAAAGTATGGGGTGCAGAGAGCTTCTGGGTAGTGGGACACATCCATGTGCCAGGAGGGTGGTGCACCCAACTCCACAGGGATAGAAGCTTCTGTGCTTGAGACTCTCCCAGAACTCGGCCCATGTATCTTGTCATCTGGCCATTTATCGGTATCCTTTATCACATCCTTTTATTATTATGTAATAAACTGGTAAATATGTTTCCCCGAGTTCTGTGAGCTGTTCTAGCAAATGAGAGGAATCATGGGAACATCTGATTTGTAGCCAAGTTGGAAAGAAGCTATTAGTATCCTGGGCACCTTCTTCTGACTGGCATCTGAAGTGGGGAGCAGTCTCACAGGATTGAGCCCTTATCCTGTGGTGTCTGCACTAACTCCAGTTAGTGCCAGAATTGAATGGAATGGTAGGACACCCAGCTGGTGTTGCCGAGAATCGCTGGGTGTGGGGAAACCCCACACACATCTGGTGTCAGAAATATTGTGTGTTGGAGTAAAGGAAGAAACGGTGAGGTTTTCCTACGTAGGTTGGCATCACGAGGAAAGATCGGAGACAAGAAGTCAGAATTAACATGTAGAGAGCTTTCGGGGGAACAATACCTCATTTTTTCCCCACTTACTGAGAGCTTTTCTTCCCCATCCATCTTTGAATGGAAACCTAGACTGTTTTTCTGATTATGGAAGTGGGTGCTTTGGCCACGCTGGGCATTAGACCTGCAGATACCAACCATCTGAAACAGGATCTGCAGAGCACTGCAAATATTGCTACCTGTGTGATCATGAGCGAGTCCCTGACCCTCTGTAGGTCTCAGTGCCCTTCTGTGTACAGGATCAAGAGGGTCAAATGGGATAATGCTTGAAAAGCACCTACTATGTGCCAACCACTCTGATAAGGGCTTTACAAGCATGTCACTGATGACGTCTGACAATGCCCCTCTGTTGGAGTTGGAGCTGAAGTCATAGCATCTAGACTGACATTCACAAGAAACTGTGTCTCGATTCAAGATGGCGAATCCGTTTACCCCAAAACTATGACTGATATTAGGACACTATCCAACCTTGATCATTTAGGGCAGTGGTCCCTAAATGAGAATCTAATGCCTGATGATCTGAGGCAGAGCTGAGGCTGTGATGCTAGCGCTGGGGAGTGGCTGCAGGCACAGATGAAGCATCGTTCACTCGCCTGCCGCTCACCTCCTGCTGTGTGGCCCAGTTCCTAACAAGCCATGGACTGGTACCGGTAGGCAACCTGGGAGTTTGTGGACTCCTGATTTAGGGCATGGAGAATTGCTTTGGATTTAATATATGGTGCTCACCTGGAGCCTGTTGTGGGGTGTATTTTGTTTCTTTACCATTTTGTTAATAAAGATAACTTAATCTGAGGAGGATATTTTATATACATACTTTTTTTTTTTTATAGATTCCATTGTCTTTTTATGAAGATTCTATTGTACCTGAAATGAGGTGGGAGGCAAACATGTGAATGCAGGCGGATTTGAGATTAGAATCGACCCAAGTTCAGTCTGCCGAGCAGACTGTTATACACGATTTCTTTATTGCCTGATCAGAAACCTCCAAAGCCCTCAAGCCTTGTTCTTTTTATGATTGCTGAGTGTGAAATGAATTATTCAAAGACCGGTGATGAAGATTGGTTTAAACTCTGCAGTCGGAGCCCTGAGACTGCAAGGTCATTTCTGAACATCTATCAAGCCCACTCTGGGCCAGAAGTCCATCCCTTGGCCTTGACAGTGGAGCGGTGAGCACTTTGGCTCCAGAATGCTGAGTGCCGTTGTCCTATTTCTCAAGGGCAGGCTCTTGCTGCATCCCAATGAAGACCAGCTCATCAGGGAAAGGGTTCTGGACCAGAGAGGCTGGGCATGAGCCCACAAACTCGACTTGCCCAAGGCACAGCCTTCATCCAAGGAGGCGGGGCCTGAGAGGACTGGGAGGAGCAAGGAGGATGCCTGGGCCTGAAGCACCCTTGGTTGCCCAGCAGGACCGTTTCCCCTTCTTTTCCTGCATTTTGTTTGTGAAGCCATTAGACTTCCAACCAGACTCTAGAGAAGGGGCTTGATCCCCAGTTCCAAGGGTAAACCCTGGTAGGTCTAAGCCAGTGGATCTCAACTATGGTGTCACGTTAGAACCATCTTGAGAACTTAAAAAAATTCATGTGTCTGGAACCCAGTCCCTAGAGCCTAGACCACAACGCAGCCTTGACAACACCTGGAAGCTTGTGAGAGACGACAGTCAGGCTCCGCCTGAGAACAAAATCAGAACCTCGGGGCTAAGACAACAACTGGCCGAAGCCACTTGTGATCGGGTGTATGGTTCCCAAGATGGTTGCCACGACACATCCCGTCTCTCAGACTTTCCTCACGATGGGACTTCGACACACCTCACATCTTGAATCGACAGGATCTATGTTTCTTTCCCTTAAATCTGGGTGGGCTGGTGATTAAGACGAAAATGACGCCAGGTAACTAACTTTCAAGGCTACTGCGAGAAAGGCAATGCTTCCTGTCTCTTGGGACATTTGCTCTTAGAACCCGGCTGTCGGGCTCTGAGCAAGACGAGGCCTTGTGAGGAGACTATGCACAGCTGTTCCAGCCGACAACCCTAGCTGAGGTTCCCAGGGGATATCAATTGCCAGACAACTGAACAAAGAAGTCTTGAAGATGTCACCATCTGACTCCAACTGTCTGAAGGATCTGAGCGAGAGCCACCTTGCTGAGCCCAGACAGCCTCTGAAACGGTACAGTTATGATTGTCTTATACTACTGAGTTTTGGAGCGATTTGTTATGTATCAATAGATAACTGGCACACAGGGTCACCCTGTCCCCTAGCCAGATGGCAGTTTAGAAATGGCCATGTGATCCAGTTTGGCCCAATAAGACACGAGGTAGAGTCTTTTGGGAAAGTTGTTTTTGTTCCTAAGAAAGCCACAGAAGAGGCAGTTCTTCTCGTCCTTCTGATGGTGTGGCATCTTGATCTGACACTTGGAACTGCTGGCACCCTCTTGCTATCCATCTGGGGATAAACTCAACCCCAAGGGAAGCACACCCAACAGATGGAAAGAACTTGGGTCCTTGAGGGCATCACTGAACTACTGAATTAGCTGGCCCTTGAACCCACACCTACTTCTGGCCTTCCTGACGTGAAGATAATACTTATTGTTGAAAGCAGTTCCAGTCAAACTTACTTGCTGTTGAAAGTGTCCTATCTGTTGTGGTGCGTAAGCCAGAAGCCAATCTCCACCAGCTCTGAGAAGGGCAGAGGTGAAGGCCAAGGTCAATGGCAATGGGGTGTCAGCTATTCCCCCCAAATGCTCCTCCTGATGGCGCGGAGAGAGCAGGTGGGAAGAAAGTTCCTCCTAGGCCATGAGCAGGATGACAGACCGGGAGGGCAGGGCCGTGACAACACGACGGGGCAGCCAAGCTTGGGTCAGAGAGATGGTGACTCTGGGCCAGCACTCAGCCCCAAGCCAGCAGCTCTCCACCAGGCATCACCAGAATCCCCATCTAAGTTCTCACTTAGCCTCACTCCTTTACGGGAAGCAGCCTGAGGAGGCTGCCCACGTCATGGATGGAGAAACCGAGGCTCAAATCGTGCCCTGGGCTTGCCCAGAGGGAGTGGCGGGGGCAGTGGGCTCCTGACTCCTGGCTCCCAGAGACTTCCTCTTGCCTTCAGGAAGAGGCTGGGTTGGGACTCGGCGAAGGAAGCAGCAGATTGTACCCCTGAACCCTCAGCCCACCGGGCTGACCTGCCAGCCCCTCACCTGCTGATCCGAGGATGAGGCTGAGACTTTGACATCAGTTCCAGGGTAATCTTTCCCAGGGAACCATCAATTCCCTCCTCTAACCGAACTCCCACCTGGAAACTTTCATTTCCCAATGGCACAGTCACATCTTGAACGCCTTTCAGCCGGGAAGGTCTTTTCTGCCCTATGTTTAGCAATGAAAATGGTGCCTCTTGACCTTGAACCTGCTTTTGAACCTCTGGAGTTAGCTGAACTAGGACCTCACTCCCTGTAACGCTATCCAGGGGAGCAGACACTGGCTGGAGAAGACCCTTCCCCTATGGCTCGGAGGAAGGAATTGGACCCCTCCCTTCTCTCTCCTTTCTGCTATTCTGGGGGCCTGCTATTTGCACTCAACTTTGTTCTTCCTTGGGGTCCCCCAAGTATCTGACCTTTTATCTAAATTCTTGGGGCTGTTATCTGGGTGCCCCTGGCAGAAGGCAGGGATTGGGGCTCTGTTACTTGAACTTGGTTGGGTTTTGCCTGTGAAGCCTACAACCTTCAGAGCTGGAGACAGAACCTGGAGACAGAGCTTAGAGATGATTCTATCCAACCCCCTCATTATATTAATAATAAAGTTGAGGACCTCAGGTCTTGGAGTGGCTGCAACCTAGCTGTGGCTCAGCACGCTCTACCCCATGGGGTGTCACAACTGCAGGTGGTGGCTGCTGAGCCTCATCGCTGTGGCCGAGCCCACCCTCCGCACTCAGGCTGGGACCTGGCCTGTCTGGGCCTGAGCAGAAGCACATTTGGCAGAATCCACTTGTTCATCTACTTCTGTGCCCACTCAGGACATGGAGTGTTTGTGTTCCAGAAGCTAATTAACTTCCTAAGAGTCTATTAGTCTATGAGAGTGTGTTCACTGAGTCTGGGAGAAAAGTCAAGACTGAGAGAATTGCAAATGGGCTCTGTGTAGCCACCAGGCAGATGGCCTGAGCTAGACGGCTGCCCGTGAAGGAACGGCCCCAGGCATGGGTGTGCCCGGTGTGCGTGGGCGTGCGTGCGCATGCATGGATGTTCTGACTCTACCACATCCAGCCCCACGCTCTACATCAACCCTGGAATTCTTAAGGTGGAATTCTGTTTCCCTGCCCTTCCCCACTTTCCCTGTGATGGTTAATTATATGGGTCAACTTGGCTGGGCCACGGCGCCCAGATATTTGGTCAAATATTATTCTGACTGTTTCTGTGAAAATGTTGTGTTTTTTTTTTTTTTTTATGAGAGTAACATTGAAACCAGTGGACTACGAGTAGAGCAGATTGCCCTCGATAATGTTGGTGGGCCTTGTCCAATCAGTTGAAGGCCTGAAAAAAAACAAGACTAACGTCCCCTGAACAAGA
>NW_006436283.1:10967128-10985674 GCF_000325575.1 Pteropus alecto | reverse complement strand
CTTTCCCTAGTCTCCGGCCTGTTAGCTTCCTCCATCAGATTTTGAACTCATCAAACCTCCCACATCAGGTGAGCCAGTTCCTTAAAATAAACCTCTCTCTATGCATCCTGTGGGTTCTGTTTCTCTGGAGAGCTTCAATACACCGCTTTTATTTAGGGAGAAAGGAGAGTCATCCAAACATTAAGGAGGGGGCTCTACCCACACTTGGTCCTCTGGAACATCACTGATAAGCCGGTGACACATGTAGATTTGTCCCTAACTCCTCCTCTCAATTCCATGCACAGCCCTGATAACAGACCGTTTCTTTGAAGGCCGTCTGGCGGTCCTGGGGGGAGGCATCACTGACTCGCCCCTGGGACAAGAAGGAGGGCAGCGAGTTCCAGGTGCGCGGGAACCAACGTCCCTATGGTTGGTAACCCAGAGCGGTTTTATTCCATAACTCGCTGGACTTCGGTGTGTTAGTCTCTCTCTCTCCCACTTTTTGAGGGTGAAAATAAAGGAGCTCATCAGTCTACGGCCACGCCACCCTGAAGAAGCCCGATCCCATCTGATCTCGCGAAGCTGAGCAGGGTCGGGCCTGGTTAGTACTTGGATGGGAGACCACCTAGAAAGACCAGGTGCTGTAAGTGTAAAAAATAAAAAAATAAGGGATTGTAAGCTGACAAGGTCCTTGCAATCTGTGAGGTCAACCGAAGGGTTGCCTTGTCTAAAAAAAAAATTAAAAGAGCTCATCAGTATATTTTTTTAAACACTTGAGGAAACAAAAGATTAAAAAGTGTACTGGCAAAGGGGCCCTAAATCATAACATCTGAGTTGCATTTATACACTGTACTATTTGATAAAAATCTTTAGATTGTGGAGAGGCTGCATGTAGGGTCCAGTTCTAAGATTAATTTCTAGACGGAAAGGAAACTGTGATGGTTGCACAGTTATTGACACGTTCACACATCCCTCGTGAGGGAGGACGATGAACAAGAACCCGTTCCCAAGGTGAGTGTCAACTGCGTGTTCCCAGGGTAAGAGCTGTCTGATTTAGCAGTTCAGCGTCCAGGCCAATAAAGGCCAATAAAGACCCGTCCTAATGATGTCACAGTCAACAACCCACTTATGTTGAAGAGTGAATTCTTTTTTTTTTTTTCCATGTGAATCAAAACAAGCCTAGCACAGTAACAGGGAAAGATTTTAGGGAGAGAAAAGTGCCTCCTAGGAGCTAATTACACCGACAGAAACTGGAGTAGAGCACATCGAAATAGCTGCCCGGGTTGGAAAAGCCACCTGGTGGTCTCCAAGTACCCTCGCCGATTCCTTGGCTGTGGGGAGAACGCGGATTATTCTGTAAACAGTAACCAAATAGTACGACAGTCATTGCAGGTGTCGATGGAGTGGAAAGTTGGGGGTTCACATTTGCTACTGGTTTGCAGGCCGGGGTTGGAAAGCCACATATGAGGGCGACCTGGAGTTTTCTACATGAGGCTGAACCGTTAGAGTTGGGGGAATTTCATAAGAGGGAATTTGCACACCGGGGGGCGGGGCGTGCACACGCATAGAGAAAAGACTACACGAGGACACGTCGAGAAGATGGCCATCTGCAAGCCAAGGGGAGGTCTTAGAAGAAACCAGATCTGCTGACACCTTGATCTCGGACTTCTAGCATCCAGAACCGTGGGGAGAGAAATGTCTGGTGTTTAAGCCGCTCGGCCTGTGGCATTTTGAATGGCAGCCTGAGGAAACAAATACACTGCCCTTCTGAAGGCTGCCAGTGCCACATGTGTGGTTTTCTGCACGACTTTCCAGAGCCCACAGGTTGCCTGCTGTGGCTTTGTGCACCCGGAACGCGATGCTGTCTTAAAGAGAGAAAGGAGACAGAAAGAAAGGCTGCGTGACAAAAATACGCAGCAGAGAGCCTGGCGTTCCGCTAGGCGAGACCTCGAACCCAAAATGGCACAGGGGGAGAAGCCACCGGGAGAACTGAGGGGTTCGCGTCCTGCAGGGCCCCTCCACTGTTTTCTGCCCAGCAGCCTTCGTGGAAAGTGCCGTGTGCCTCCCAGCTCAGGTTTCCTACGAGGAAAATGTGCATCACGCTGCCTCATTTTCTGGGGGCATCTATGTGCCCACATATGTCCCATACCCAGAAAGCAGACACTGCCCTATATTAGGATTAAATCGGCCTCCCCACCCACCGCAGAGTTCACGGGCATCTTTAGGAGAACAGCCAGATCATTCCCAGTCTGGCTCGTTTAGACTCTAACTGCACCAGGTGTCAGCAAATCCAGCTCCAAATCCCAGGCAGCCTCTTTGAAAGATACCTTCTGTTTAGGTGGGATAGACATCTGTCTACATAATTAGATTCTAGGGCCTTGGACCGGAAATGTTGCCCCTGTGAGCAGGGTCAGTATCTCAAGGGTCTGAACAGTGCAGGGGAATACTAACTCAGACCAGCCAGACTCTGGAATTCTTGTTGTCAACGTCACTTCTTTGGGTTAAGGCATTAAAGACCCCTGTTAAATAGGATATCGGGGGGCCTTACACATTAAGACATCATCAGCCATTAACACCTCTTTGTGACTTCATCAGAGAAGAGGGACCTCAGACCTGGACTGAGGCAGGGCAGCTGAATTCTGGTGGGAGAAGGAGAAAGAGTCATAGCCTGTGGGGCAGAGGGGAAGGTGGAGAACACAGACGGGTGTGTTGTAGAGGGATGCGGGTAACGAAAAGGATAAAAGATTTCACGAGGAGCACTGCTTGACAATTCTGAACCTGCCAGACCTCCCTATCGGCCCCCTTTTGGTCTGATTGCTCGGATCGTGAGTGTGAGGGCCAGACCAGTTGGCAAGCGCTCAAGTCCAGCTGGGTCTGGGGAAGGAACGTGGCATCTCAGAGCTGGCCTGGGCCTGGGTCCGTGAACTTGGGTGTGCAGAGATGAATACATAGCTGGAACATCACCGCTCCCAGGAAAGGGGAGAGCTGAAGGAATGACTGGCACTCAAGAGGTGGGGCTACACCCATGCTCTCAGCCAATCAGCTTGCCCGCTGGCTCCAGGTTCCTGACACCAACTTGGGGCAGTTAGAGATAACTCTGGGGAAAGCAGGGAGACAACAGGGGCCAAGTGACAACAGTGACGCAGGGGGGCATCTTGGTCCATCAGCCACGGGTCTGGGACTCACAGGCCAGCAGGGGGCTCGGGAGAGGCTGTCTGACTGTCCAGTCCGGGCGAGGCTCAGCACGGGGAGGATGACATCTGGTCATAGTCGGGGCACTTGAGCAAAGCTGGGTAGTTGCTGTTCATCTGCAGGGAGGCGTCGCTGGAGATGTCGGACGGGCTGCGGCCCCGGACCCAGGCATCTGGGTGCAGGAACTGGCCCGAGTAGTCGGAGCAGTTGCTCAGACGTGGGCGGTAAAAGCCGGGGTGAGGCCTGTACATGTCCTCGGCGGTGTACCTCTTCATGAACAAGTACACGGACATCACCCCAGCACTCTACAGTGAGGAGAAAGCAGAGAGCTCACTGCTGGGGGCCTGGCCTTGCTCCCAGCTGGGTCTGCATAGGACACAGCCACGAGAGCCCCTGGAGTGGAGAGCGAAGTGGACTCCAGGGCAGGAGCAGGGCCCTAGGACATCCCGGATGGAGCACTCACGGGAAGGTAAGAGAGTGACACCTTCTGGGGATGAAGGGCCGTAGAGTGGGTGGGTCTGGGATGGGTGTACGGTGTCCTCCTCCCTCTCAGCCCAGGCAGCACGCTGGGCAGCACCCTGCTCCACACCCAGCCGGTCGGAAGGGCCTTACCTCCGTTAAGAGGAAGGAGATGGCAGCGAAGGCAAACGACCACCCGTACTTGTAGTTGAAATAGGTCTCTGCATCCTTGGTCCTGTTGAGCATCTCGTCGTTGATGCTGGAGATGTAGAGCACCAGGCCCACCAC
Source organism: Pteropus alecto (assembly GCF_000325575.1). NCBI lineage: Eukaryota > Metazoa > Chordata > Mammalia > Chiroptera > Pteropodidae > Pteropus > Pteropus alecto. Next base: position 10,981,756 of record NW_006436283.1, on the reverse strand, counting down.
GAGAGAGAGGCCTGAGTGGAGGGCAGGGGCTGCTCAGAGAGGAGGCCTGGGGAGTTCGCGGACGGGGCTTGCACCTCCCCTTGGGGTTCAGGAAGAAAGCCACCGGCCTTGAGGTGACAATGCACTCATTTCGGAGAGCAGGTGCTCTCCTTCTGAAGACCCTGTTTAGACTTTTATCCTTCTAGGAAGCAGATAGTTGCAGGTAAAAAAGCTCCCTGTCCAGATACCTCCTGAGCCATCGTAACCCCGATGGAGCTCACCTCACCTGCCCAGTAGACTCACCTGTCAGAAGTACCTGACTGGACCCAGGATCCTGACACCACCTGACTGGACCCCACCCCAGACATTCTGAGTCACCTGTGGGCTGGGGCCCTGGCATTGTATATCTCAAAAGGTCCCCAGGTGTGCTAATGTGAGCTAGTAAGTGGCTTTTGCTAAAATAAGGACCAAAATAGGTTCCCTCGGCAGGAGCAGCCAGGCCTCCGACCCCTGGCTCCAGCGGTGGGGAGTGATATCATTGTGGAGACCAAGCGAGCCATGGTCTGTGTTGCCCACCTGACCACTGGCCGTGGCCCTTTTGAGATCATTAGGCAGGAGAGGTAAGGAGAGTCTGTCCAGATCCTGGCATGCGTTAAATCAGTGGGGCCCAGTGGGGCCCAAACTCCTACTGCCATTATGCAAATGACTGCCTCAGGCATCAGTCTCGTCAATTAGAGACTGTAATTGAATCAGGACATAATTAATTACTGCGCTTTGAGCTGTTCAAGTTTAATTCCATTCACATGATTAAACTAGGGCATCTTGAAAGATGAAAGTTAAAGGAAAATAGATTTGATTCAAGTCTTCCTCAGCACTTAACTCATGTTTGCATCACTGCTGGCCCAGTGGACACTGTCTATTGTCCAGATACCTCCTGAGCCATCGTAATCCCGATGGAGCTTGCATCACTGCTGGCCCAGTGGACACTGTCTATTGCTGTCACTGAAATGACTTCAAGTGGCCTCGTTCAGTCTGAGATCTCTGATCCCGTAGCTTCTGGCTGAAAAACCTCAGGTGCCTCCACGCTACTGCAGAGCCTTGACTATTATGAAGTTCATAGAAGGATAAGGAGCTTAACCCCAGGTTCGTGCCTCTTGGACTCGGTGGGAATATCACCGCGTGGGGGCAAGGTGGTGCTGAGGATGCTCCAAGCGCTCAATAAATATTTGTTGGATTGATGGATGGAGGGGTAGATGAATGGATTAACAGCTGGAAGAGTGGACGGAAGATGGGTGGGTGAGTGGATTAAAAAGATGGCCTGACAGATGGAAGAAAAGATGGTTGGATGGATAGATGGATGGATGGATGGTGGATGGATGGTGGATGGTGGATGGATGGATGAAAAGAGAAAGCACGAGAAGTTCTTTGGCATCAGGCATTCTGATCGCCACCTGGCTCCCAAGCTGTATTGATAAGAAAGTGTTTGGAAAAGGAAACTAAAGTGCCTTGGGACTCAGGTAGCGAGCAGAATGTCTGGTGTCCAACAGCCGTTTATCCTCCTCTCTGTCCATCCATCTATCCGCCCGTCCATTATTAAGCCATCCTTCTACCCGTCTTCCGGCTGAGCAGCTCCTCCCTGGCCCCTCCCTTATCAACACATCTAGGGCTCCAGGGCACCTAAAACACATGCCCTAAGAGTCACTCCTTCTTATTTCCAAAAGAAAAAGTCCTCGCGAAAATGCGCAGGTCACCTTGGAGGGGAGAAAAGCCTACTTTTTTTTAAACCACATTTTCTTCCCTTCTCGCTCTACACACTACCTGTTAGTAACCTCGGCCACAGCCATGATTCTTTCTCCCATCCCCTAGGCTGATAGTTCCCAAATCTCTATCTTTGGTCCAAGTCTGAGCCCCAGACTCAGCCTTCTGGACACCTCCTCCCAGGTGTTACATGGACGCCCCAAACTCAGCATTTCCTACGCTAAACTCAGGATCTTTGCTCCAAATCCGCTCCTTTTCCTGATTCCCTGGATCAGCGATGCACTGCACCATCCACCCAGTGCCCAAGCAAGAACCTGACACTCACCCTCGACTCCTCTCTTGAAAGCCTGGTCCTGGTCCTTTCGAGTTTGCCTCCCAAGTGTCCCTGAACCCTCTCATTTCTCTCTTCTCTACTATCACCCCTCGGTTTGAGCCATCGTCACCTTTCTCCTGTAAAACTGAAATAGCCTCTTGCCTGGTCTCTCTGCCTCCTGTTTTGCTTTCCTTCCTCCTTCCATTCTCAGAGGACTTATTCTAAAATCCAAATCTGGTCTATGGCCATGCCAACCTGAACAAGCCCGATCCCGTCTGATCTCGGAAGCTAAGCAGGGTCGGGCCTGGTTAGGACTTGGATGGGAGACCACCTAGGAAGACCAGGTGCTACAGGTGTAAAAAAATAAAAAAAATAAGGGATTGTAAGCTGACAAGGTCCTTGCAATCTGTGAGCTTGCCTTGCCTAAAAATAAATAAAACAATAAATAAAGTAAAATCCAAATCTGGTCCTGTCATTCCTTGGCTTAAAATCCTTCTGCGGCTTCTTACAAAGTCCACAATCCGTAAGGTGGCCTCAGATGCCTTCCCCAGTCTCGCCTCCCAGCACGTTCCTCCTCGCTCCTCTGCCACGTGAGTAACAATTCCACATACCTACTCCAGCGCTTCAACCTCTCTTTCCTCCAGGATCCCGCCCCACCCCCCGTCTCTACCTCTTTACCTAATTCCTGCTCACGCTTCATCTCGCTTCCTCCTGGTACCCTCCCCTGACCAGCCCTCAGTCTGCGTTTCAACCACTGCTCGTGGGCCCCAGAGTCTTTGCTGACCGCTGTCATCACCCCTTTCATGCTATGTTCATATTGCCTGTCTACCTGTTTGTAAATCCCATTACACTGACCTTTAGTGGACAGTGATGCCAGTGCCAGAATAAGGCCTGGTAGATAGCGTGACAAAGTACAACCTGGTGTCAGTCGAGGAAGACAGGCCCGTGCCGAAGGGAGCTGGGAGAGCCCAGGGGATGTGGAGGGGTCATCAGAAGTCTCCCTCCAGCTCCTACTGTGCCTGGATATGACTGACTCAGCTGGGCTGGTGCTGGGGGCTGGCCCCCAGCCATGACCGGGACTTCCCAGGGCAGAGATGTCTAGGAGTCAAATGTCAAAAGTACAGAGGTCACGAAAACAACAGCACTGACCTGAGAGGATGAAAAAGATGCCAGAGACAAAGGCCAGTATTGTCCTGTGGGGTCGGATGTGCCCGATGTTGCTCAGGATAAACCCGATGAACATGAAGAAGAGGCTGACCAGAGGGAAGGGTGTGGCCGAGCGGATCATTTCTAATTGAGGGGACACAAGGTGCTGTCATTCTCCAGGGGCCTTGCTCACTGCTCGCCCTCCTGAGTCGAGTGATCCTGGCAGTGTCTACCATTTGGTCACCAAAGCCACACCCTGCATGAGCTCCCTGGGCTCCATCCCCTCTCTGGGTGGCCTGGGGCCCTCACCGAACACTGAGTCCGCCAGTGCCTTGATCTTGGACTTCTAGCCTCTTGGGCTGAGAGAAATAGGTTTGTTGTTTATAAGCTTCCTAGTCTGTGGCATTCGTGATGGCAGCCCGAACCGACTCGTGCTGTGGATTTGGGTGCCCTCTCACTTGTCTGGGTCACAAGACTGGGAGACTCCAGCAACCTGTCACCAAACACTGGACAAATAATCGGCAGAGCAAGTTCTGGCGAGCTCGAGCCAGCACCACCATCGGAGTCTAAGGACATTAGCTCCTGAGAAGCAAGCTGGTCACACTGACTCTGCCCTCTATGCTGCTCTGCTCTGTCCAGCCAGTGGCCCAGGTCGGAACGTGTGAGGCACCTACTTAGAACGTTGACCGTGGACTCGGACGTCAGCTGAGAGTTCATAGGCATCACATACTCTATGGTGAAGCAGCGTCCGCGCTCCTCACCTGTGAAGACAAGCGTGAGCAGGAATTAGGTAAAGTCCTTCTGGAATGTGGATTTGAAGTTCGTATATTCAAATGGTATTTCCGAATGCTTCCAGGACCTTTGACATATGGCATATTTGCACCTGGGCTGGTGCACACCCTAGGGGGTCCTGTCCCCGGCTGGTGGCCCACAGCAGGGGTGGAACATGTCCTGACATTGCATCGCTCCTGGAGAAGCAGCACTGAGTGAACATGGGCCCAGGCAAGCCAGTCGCATGAAACGCGGTCGGCGCTGCACACGCAGGCTGACTCAAACCCCTGGTGGCCGTCTTTGGGACAGACTTGGCACATGCCTGGCTTAGGTTCCCCAGTGTGAGTGTCATGGAGCAGAACCCCAAAAGCCTTGTCAACCACTTTGGAAGCCAGATCCTCATGACTCCAAACTTTGTTTCAGATTTAAGCAGATACTGATGTCTCATGGTCTAGGGCGGCGGGGGGTGAGGTCGGTGTTAGATGCCGTTCCCAAAGCAGACACAAGTCGTTGGGAGGCCAGGCCTTGAGGTGTCCTCCCTGCTAAATACTGGCAGGTGCCAGCCACCATGCCCATCCCCCAAAGCCCTATCATGAAGCTGGGAGGACCAAACGATCCCTCTGCTCAGTGCACGCTTAGCTTCCAGGGCCATTCAAGAAAGACCCAGTGACCAGACTGTGACAGCTTTGGCCAGCTGAGGCTTATGGCTAGTCTCGCGGGATATGGAGATGCTCTTTCTGTGCAGGCTGGTCCTGGGCCATGACACAGGAATAAAGGACAGAGTGCCTACAGCGGCAGCTCCAAGGGCTCCAGAGAAGCCCTAGCAAGCTGGTGGGAGGCCCAGGCAGGTGGGATCAAAAGCTGCCCCATCCTGCAGAGCTGGGAAGAGCTGCACCTGAGTTTTCTCTTCGCCATTTCATGGACCTAGGAATAGGAAACGACTAAGTTTTGCCCACCCTGTAAGCTAGTGGATGTAAGCGATGCTGAGTCAAGGAGACGCACCTCCCTGAATCTTAATTTCCTCATTTGAAAGGTGGCAATAATAACAAGTCCGGCCTTGCAGTGCTGTGGGCAGGCGGTGAGATCACGGAGGCAGTGAGCTAAGGTGCACGGGGCACTTTCGGCCCTGCCCGCCATCCGCCTCCCTCAGCCTGGAAGACGGAGTGTGGGGAAGGTGTGGTTATCTTTTTCGCTCAGGTGGGAGACCCAGGTCCTTGAACGATGAGACTTGCTCAAATGGACACCACCAGTCAGAGCTCGAGTTTGCAAAGGGTCCTGGTCGCTGCAGGGAGCACTGCCCAGACCCGATGAGGACTGTCGTGGGGAACTAGGTCCTTCCAGCAGGGGTGTCTCTTCCCAAGGGTCAGGGGCGGGCTCTTGGACAGATTTTCCCAGGGGAGGGGCTGCTCCTCTCTCCAGGGCGGGGCTGCCCACACCCCCGGGTGCCCTTACCTGCCAGGAAGCAGACACGCCACAGGCCGGAGTGCAGGGACATCTTGATCTCTGTGCTCTGGTTCTGGGGCAGGACCACGCCCTCCTCCAGGTACAGCCAGTAGTCGGTGCTGACGGCGATGCCCAGGAGGCCCAGGCCGCAGACGGCAAAGACGCTGCTCAGCAGGGTCAGGGCCTTCCTCCCGCAGGCACTCATCTCCCCAGACGGCCAAGTGGGCGGCCTGCGGCCGAGTCCCACCGACAAGAAGGGGCTCTGGGGGCAGGAGAGAGGGTGAGCGGGAGGCAGCAGCCACGGCTCCTGGAAGACAAGATGAGGGGCCTTGGGAGGTAACTAAAGTGAACCCCACTTGGCTAAACTAATGAATAAAGACCGACGGGCAGCTCCCTGGACGCCAGGCCATTGAGATATGGGTGCCATCCTCTTCTCCCTTTTCTGACAGGCCACTCCCACCCTCTGCAGTCCCCTTGCTGGATAACGCTTCCCTTTTCTGACAGGCCACTCCCACCCTCTGCAGTTCCCTTGCTGGATAATGCTATTCGTTCATTCATTCATTCATTCATTCGTTCGTTCATCCAGTAATTCGTTCATTCATTCATTCATTCATTCGTTCATCCAGTAGCTCATTGTGCTCAACATGAGAGAAAAAGATGAACACTGAACGTGACACTATACTTGACCTTGAAGGCTTCCTGCCTAGAAGAACAAAGGCAATTAACATGCAGCTTGATGGAGACTGCGGTAGGTCTCTGCCCAAGACCTCGGGGAGCAGGGAGGAGGGATGGAGGAGTGAGCTCTGCTGGTGGGCTTCTTGGTATTGAGAAGGACTCTGAGGTTCAAGTGCACCCCGCAGAGAGCTGCAGGATCCAGTCAAGGGATTGGCAGCAGCCTTGGGAGGAGGCTGAAGGCAGAAGAGGGTGTCTTGGGGAGGTGTCTTCCTCATGGACTCCAATCAGTTGTAGTTCTAGGTCAACACAAGTAAAGAAGCCTCGCCACAGTCTAAGTTCAACGGGCCTCCTAAAGCCACCTAATCAGAAACCGTCTGACTCTTGCCTGCTCAGCACACAGTATTGGCAGGAGCCAGTGCTGAACCAGCCAGAGAGAAGCCAAGAGTCTATGCGGGGTGAGCCACGAGCACACCTGTTGATACCTGCCGGGGCCAGGCATTGGGCTTGGACCTGAGAAAACGTGAGAGATGAGGCAGAGGGATGTCGGCCCCCACAGATCCCGCAGCCCAGCTCAGGGCTCTGAACTCTGGCTGCAGTCTAGCGTCCCCAAAGGAGCGCCTAAAAGTCCCCAGAGTTTCAGAGTGCCTGGGTGCCACTCTGAAAGATTTTGGTGCAACTGGGCTCAAATGGAGCTAATGATATTTTTTAAGCGATCCCAGTGATCTAATGTGCAGCCCAAGTTCAGAACTATTGATTTTTGTGCTCAGAGTGTGAACCACGGATCACCTGGGAGCTTGTCCAAAATGCAGCATCTCAGGGCCCTCCAGATTTCCAAATCTGAATCTGCACTGCAATGTGGAGAGTTGTATACCTGCTAAAGTCTGAGGAACACTGTGCTAAGCACACAGGTGACTACACTACAGTGTAGTACCTACTATGACAGGGAAGCCCAGGATGTGATGAGAGCCCAGAGGAGGGTCACCCAGTGGGACTGAAGGGGGCAGACAGAGACACCTCTAGAAGAGGGTGGGGCCTGGGCACCTCAATGTGTCTTGCCTAAGCCAGTCATGCTTGCAACATTGCCAAGATGTCAACCCTTGCAATCATGCAAAACCAGAAATTTTGAAACAGGGTGTTAAGAGTTAAGAGTCAGGTGTCATAGCACCAATGGTGGGGAGGTGGGGTCACCAAGCTCAGGGCCCTGGTGGTGACTCAGGAGCCCTACATAGGGTATGGCAACATATCTCAGCTGAGGCACAAGTGTATCCCGGCTGAGTCAGCAGAAAAGGGAGAGAAGCCACACTCAAGTCTGGAGGCTTGATTTTCTATGGAGTCTGAGCGCACTGTAGGAGAGGGGAGAGAGGGGAGAGGGAAGGAACATGGGTGCTCTCTGCAAGGAGGAGGGAGGACATCTTGGCCCTCATTCCGTATCACCAGCCCTGCCCTATCTGCTGACCACGAGCGAGTTGATGGACCTACAGAATGAGCCCCACGCTAGCTTCCCGGAGGCGCGTGGCAGCCCGTGGGAGCAGAGGCGCCCTATGCAAGGCAGGAGAGCATGGGGGTTTAATCTAAGCCACTCCCTCCTGAGGTGGCTTTGACAAAGAGGGGGAAAATGAAATGCCAAACAGACTGCTCTCTCCACCAAGCCAAGTCGTTCTTCACACGACGGGGTGGGAGGCGGAGCAGGACGGCTTGGCTTCCTGATTGGGTTGCAAGGATGCAATAAAGCGCCTCCTATGAGTGGAGCACAGTGCTCGCTGCGGAAGAGGCAAAAGAATCGGAGGCACTGTGGCTTGAAGAGTTCGCGAGCTGGAAAAACATGCAAGATCAGCAGCAGGACTATGACACAGGGGTGGGGCAGCATCATGACAGGTGGAACCTGGGTCCTGAGGAGGGGTGGTGGGGCGACAGGCAGGCTGCCTCGAGGGGCCCCAGAAACACTGCTGCATGGCTTGGTGGGGCGGGCAGTAATGTGCGGTTGATAATTAACATTTTAACGGGGGTTTGCTAAGTTTTTTCACTTACATTTGAGGCTCCCGGAACCCCAGCTTCTGCCAGAGAGAATGGAATTAGAACCCCAAAGCTGTTTGGTGGGAATAAGGGCAGGAGAGGGGAATGAAGGCACGAGATGCCTGGATGACAGCCCCATGTGTGGCAGTCTCGAGAGGCAGGAAACCCAGACTGCACACTCAACCCTGTCACTAAATAGCTGTGTAACGTTGGCAAATATACCTTTCTGAGGCCCACTCTTCTCCCAGGTAACAGAGAGGAAGAGACCAACCATAAAGCTAAAGTATATCGAAGGTTTACCATTGCTAGGCGTTCTGCTAAGCACTCTACTGTCGATTTAAACGCTTACAACTCTGTTACCACCCTCGTTTCACAGGGGAGCAAATGAAGGATCGCAGAAATTAAAAAACTTGCCCAAGATCACGCCGGTAGCAAGTGGTGGCGCCTGCGTTTGAACTTCATCCTGCTTCATTCTCAAGACCCTTCTCATGCCACCCCTGTGAGTGTTTCCCAAAGTGGGTTCCAGGAGCAAAACTTCCTTGGAATATTCTAGCAAAAAAGAGCTGGTGAAAAAAAAAAGCTTGGGAAGCACTGCATTTAGGTCTTGGAGAATCTCATTGCACATTAATATGTTAAAGGTATGAAAAGCCTGTTTAGTTTTGCTCATTCCACTGTTTTCCAAACTTATCTGTCTACAAAATGGTAACTTGTTCCATGAAACCCACTTTGGGTACGAGGCTGCCTTCTATGAAGAATAATAAGGCCTGCCCTGCCCGCTGCACAAAACTGCTGGGTGATTGAACACAACAGCGGTCTGACAGCGCATTGAAAATTCTAAAGCACGATTCTGATGTAAGGAATTACTATGAAGGAACAATAGGCAAATAAACTCCTGTTCTTGCAAGGCAGACAGATCGGGGCTTTGAAATATGATAGCTGGTACCTGGCCGGAGCGGAACAGCCAATCTCAATGATAAGCTTGGCAGTGAGACCAAAAAGATTCGGGTCTTGGAGGTTTGGAAAGATGAAAGTGGAAAGGAGATTGGATCTGAATCCACAAATGCAAGATAGAAAAGAAGAAACCGAAGCTGATCTGACCTGTCGAACTCTACAAAAGCAGAGCTTCGAGCCTGGAGTAAGCTTGGGAAAAGGGCAAAGTCCCCTTCCGGACGAGGTGACAAATTTATGGAACTCTGTACAGAGTGAAAAATAACAATCTTATTCATTACACAATTGTATATGCTTCTATTATGAAGTCATAGTTATTTATAGATAAATTTCGTTGAATACGGAAAAGCCGCTGATTGTACAGTAGTAGCTCATCAGGACCTCCCCATAAGTAAGAAGTAGTATTAGCCCCATTTTGTAGATGGAGACACTGAGGCTCAGAGATGTTAAGTAAGACGTCACAGGTGGGTGACAGACTGGATTTAAACCTAGGTCTAATTCCAAAATCTGTGCGCTGGCGACACCATCTCCCCACTGAAGAAATACACAGATACAGAAGTGCTGGGTAAAGACACGCCAAAGCAGGTCGCTAGGGAATCCAGAAACGTATGTGACACAATACTTGGAAGACTGTCTTTGCAAACGGCCAAGGGTTGCATCAGGGCTGTTTCTCCCTCCCACGGGGCTGCCTCCTGGGGGTGGCCGGGCTCGTGGAGGTGCGCTCTGACTCAGCGTTTCTGATTCTGAAAACCACGTTTTAGGGCGGGAAGACTAATATTACCCTCGAAACACATATAAGAAAATCAAGGCCCAGTGCGGAATGACCTCGCCAGGTCCGTGGAGGGATGAAAGTGTGAACTGGACACCTTTGGAAAGCGAATCCAATGTGTTTTTCTTTCTCTGGACTGCATGGAAAATTACAAAAGCAGAAGATGAAAATTACCCATTCCGCCCCATCTTGACAACGACACCATTAGTGACATCTTCGTTCATTGCCTTCCGGGCTTTTTTCCCATGTGACTGCGTGTGAACACACATATTCTCCCACCCGATGTCTTCGGTTGGTGCAGGCAGGGCTGGGGGCCACCGGAAGACACTGGTTTGGAATAAACGTGTCATTCCCACAGGGTCAGGATAAGCTTGGCAGTGAGACCAAATGATAAGCTGTTTGGAATAAACGTGTCATTCCCACAGGGTCAGGGCTTTGTCCAGCTTTTGCTTTTACGTGACTGCTTCCCCTTCCCATACCATTCATTTCATTTCTCTGACGGGGAAGGCAGCTATTTTTTACAAGTTGCTACCACCAGAGAAGATATTTAAGCTATAATAGTAAATGCATTAAGTTGGATGCAAAACCACATGTATTATATGAATTCAACTGTGAAAAAAATTCATAGACCAGGAAGAAATAAACAAAAATGTTGATGGTTGCTGCTTCCAGGTAATAAGGTTATATATATTTAATTTTCTTTATGCTTTCCTGTGCTCGACAAAATTTCTAATTTAATTTTCTTTATGCTTTCCTGTGCTCGACAAAACTTCTAAAAAAAAACCAATGTATTATTTCTATATCCAGACGAGAGAACTGAATTAGAGAGAAAAAACAAACAAACAAACAAACAAAAAAAACCCAATGTATTATTTCTATATCCAGACGAGAGAACTAAATTAGAGAATAAAGTTGTCAATTCTCCAATCATTGCCCTCGTCAATAAAAAATTAGCCCAGCCAATTCCTGGGCTAGAGATGCTGAAACAATGTTATCCTTTGGGGCTTAGGGACCACAGGAAGCACCTCAGCATTGAGCCTTTTAAGATGATTACTCGGGCGCCATTACCTCTAAGTATTAGCTTGTTAATTATCAGGAATTAACAGTCGCTAATTATCATCCATGACTAGCAATTAGGAAGAAATGTCTTGTGGAGATTAAATCACTAATGGCACATTTCCCTGCCCAAGCCAATAATAAATAGACATGCAATGAGGTGCTTAGGTGCTTAGAGATAGGTGAGGGTACAGGTGTGAGTGGGAGCCCAGTTAGAAGACTTCTGGGAGGATGGGCAGGTTTAATTGTAGAGAAGGGGAGAGTGGAAGGATGGTCTATTGTAGACACTCTGATCTCCCAGAAACCCCAGTAGTGCTTGATGAAGGGTTCGGGGAGAAAGGGTTCTGGACAGTGACAGCAGCTGCTCCCGTCAGCTGGTCTGGTGCCTCAGCATCAGTTGGCCAGCTTGCAGCAGGCTGAGCTGGTGGCCAGAGGTCAACCTTCAGTGGTCTGACGCATCATGCTGACTCCCGCTACATTCTATGGTGCTGAAAAAGTGACCATAAATTCCTTGACACTCCTCTCGTCGGCGGAGGGGAGCTCCACGCATGTCTCCTCCCCTTGAGGGTAGGCAGGTTTGTGACCGCTTCGACCAGTAGCCTACACAGAGATGATGCTGGGTAACGTCTGAGGCGGGGTCATCAAAGGAGACACATTTTCTGTCTGGTTCTCTTGGGAGCTCCCTTGGGGAAGCCAGCCCCCATGTAAGAAATCCAGCTCCTCTGAGATTGCCATGCTTTAGGGAAGGGTTCTCAAACTCGGCCCTATCAATATTTAGGGCTGGATAATTCTTTGTTGTGGGAGGCTGTCACGCAGAGCGCAGGATGTTCAGCAGTATCCCTGCCTCTACCCACCAGATGTTAGTAGCACCCCAGTTGTAATAAACAAAAATGTCCCTGGGAAGGCAAAATTGCCCCTGGTTGTTTACACGGCTTTGCAGGCCATGCACAGGTGCTCTGGGTAACAACTCAGATGCTCCTAGCCAATGGTCAACATTAGCTGCCAGCCAGGGAGGGGATGGAGCCATCCTGGACGTCCAGCCCAGTGGAGCTTTTGGATGACTGCAGCCCCAGCCAACATCTGACTGCACCTGCATGAGAAACCCCAGCAAGAACTGCCCAGCTGAGCCCTTCTCAAATTCCCGACCCACAAAATCATGAGCAACCTCCTTAGGTTTTCAGGTAATTTGTTATGCAGAAGTTACCAAAACTATTACTCATTTAATAGCATCTTCGTCTCACTGCCTAAGTATGATATAGATGCCGCGTGTGATTGCCCAGAGTGTAACTTAGTGATGGAGGGCCCGAAGGTCACCGTCTGATCCCTGGAGTTTACAGCTACGTGGCGGAGTGAGTGACACCTGGGCTTTGGGATCAGGCAAATCTGAACTGGAATGCCGGTTCTCCCATTTCGCATCCTGGGCAGGTCACACGGCCACTCCCAACCTCTCTCAGTCTCTTCATCTGTAAAACAAGGTTAGCTCCATATAGGGGCTATGGCGAGAATTTATGAAAGTGGAATCAAAGAAGCCTGGGCCACCTTGCGCCACCTCAGGACAATGCCGCAATTAGAAAGTAACACCAGCTGACACCCAAAGAGCAGTGAACAGCAGGGCGGAGTTAATGGGGTAACGGTCTCTGACGGGGCAAAATGGCCCAGGCTTTCTCACCTCTAGCCAGCTGGCCAACCTCCTCTCATCACAGCAGTTGGTCCCTACAGAATATTCATCCCCCACCTACCAAATTTCAGCCTCCCCTCCCCCCGCCCCACCTCTCTCACCTCCATATCAGCTAAGGCTTTTGGACTGGAGAGATTGTAGGTTTTTCTCATTTGAGGAGCTGAACTGCTCTGCGTAATGATGTAAAGGGCGCTCGCCACTGCCACTGACTCAGGAGCTCTGCAGGGAATGGCGACCACGGATTTTATTTCACGTGCCGGCATTATGAACGCAGGCTGGGCACAAACGCGCGTTGAAGGCGCACAGGGTATGAGCATCATAGCAGGGCAAACAGAGACAGTGACGGCGAGGGTATGCCAGCTGCCACTTATCGGGCCTGTTTATCCACTGAGAATACATATTCTCGGTCTGATATCTGCCTCGCCAGGTCACATTATGATTCTTTCTTTACACAGAGGAACCTGAGGATGAAGACATAGCGGTCACCCGACTCATAGTGAAAGAGATTAGATTCACACCTAGCTGTGTCCTGCCCCCAAGCCCAGGCTATGTGAATTTCTTCCTCCTGGCAGCTATGGACACCGGCCTTCTCTTTCATTTAACCCATAAACAAACAAACAAACAAATAAATAAAATTCTGCCACCTCTCTTCGACAGCACAGAGGTGGGTTTTGATGTCAAAAATTATTCCTATCAAAGGAGATATATAATGTAAGATCTAAATGAATAATAAACCACAAAACCATTGCATACCTCTATGAGTCTGAGCAGACATGTCTGTACCTTGGAGCGTCTGTCCTTCTGCCCTGACTTCCATCACACCCAGCCCCGCCATCAGCCGTGAACCACACGTTGCCCCTCTGCTCCCGCCAAGTCACACCCTGGCTGTGGGCACATCAGGGACCCCAGAAACAGAGGAGATGCAACAGCACATGTCCCGGTCAGCCTTGACACCAGTTCTACAAGGCGAGGAGCTGCACCTCCCACCCCCACCCCCACCCCCGACAGAAATGGATTTTTATTTTCTAACATTTGCAGAAACCAAAATCCCCTTTAGGAGCAGCAGGATTCTAGAGTCCCTTCTTCCTTCAGCTTCCACTTAAATGCGATAGCAGATAGCAACGGGGGCTGCCAACTACATGATTCAGTGATGTGAAGCTTTAATTGTTGGCAATTAGAAGCCGGCTGGTGGGGCTGCCTCCTCCCGCTCACACCTCCAGCGGTGCCTGCTGAGCCTGCAACATCAAGGCCCCCGCGGCTGCCCGGTGCGAGAGAGAAGCCAGCAAGAAATGGAAAACAACTTCCTACCTGCGTCTTAATGTGGGTAGACAGGAAGGATGTTCAGACTTGATCTAATTTGGGCGACAAAGGCCATCTATCAGATCCAGGCTGCAAAAGCCTGTGGGAAAAGCCAGACTCATGGGTTTCTCTTTAGGATCCTGATTTGGGGTCTGCTGCTCCCGTGTGCTTCTGCGTCCCCAGTTGCTACAGGCTGACAGGCTGATATTCATGGGACCAGGACTGTGTGCCACAAACTGTCTTAAGCAATTGACACATATTATTAATTCACTTGATCCTCAAAACAACCTTTTGCAGTAGGCACTATTATTAAAATATGGGTAATATTAGTACCTTCTTCAAAGGGGTATGAGGATTAAACGAACCAACACATATAACCAGCTTAAAATAGGGGCTCTAACCTGGCACGTAGTGATTGCAACTAGTTAACCTTAACCACGGTCATTATCTCCACTTTATAGATGAGGGGGTTGGTGGTTCAGCCATTTGGCCTAGGTCACCAGATAGGAAGTGGGGGGAGCTGGGATTCGAACCCAGCGATGTGGCCTCCCGTTGGTTTGTCAGGCGGGTTCTGTGCAGCAGCAGGGGGCGGGTTTCGGCAGCGGGCTCAGCTCACCACCTTGGAATGGTCTCGCTTCGGAAAAGTGGAATTTCCTGACCGGCAAAGGAAACTCTGACCTAATTTTTCTCAGCGTTATCAGCCTCTTGCTTAAGAGGGCTGCAGGTTTCAAGTTATTTTCTCCTTGGCCTTTGTATCTCAGGTGGATGGACGAACCAGAT
>NW_006436283.1:10955232-10967053 GCF_000325575.1 Pteropus alecto | reverse complement strand
AGGAGGAGGAGGAGGTAACTGAGTATTCCCTGCTGGACTGAGTTATCTCCATTACGTCCACCCCCTCTCCATGCTTGGAGTCAGTATTTGTGTTTCCTGGGAGAAGGGAGGAAGGCGGGGCGGGGCAGCCTGGGGAAGACCAGTGTGCCTTCGGAGAAGCGGCCTGGACTGCATCTGGGGCCAACTCGGAGCCCTGCAGAAAGCACATCCCTCCGGAGGGAGAGGCTGCTACAGTAGGACTCTCGCGCGATGATGGGGCCAGGTTCCGAAGCACCGGATATGCTTCTGGAAATACCTCCCGCCCGCCCCGTCTCCTGTCTCCAGCATCTTTTACCGTAACTTAGGATTCCGATGGCAGGCAGCACACACGCCTCCCCTCTCTCCACCAGCCCGGATCCTTGTCCTGCTCCCTCATATCCCAGCTCTGCCCCTTGGAGTCCCGAGTTTATACAGAGGGCTGGACAGGTTGCTGTGGGTCCAGAAGCAAGGCCTACAAGCCCAGAGCTCCAGCGCTCCCAACGTTACTGCAGACAAGGAAGAGGATACGCCAGCCGCTTCAGGAGGAGAGATGGACAAGGAGAGGAAAGCATAAGAGGGATGATGTGTGTCTCTGAGGAGCTCGTTCTCAACGGGATGTTTCTGCTCCTCCGTCCGCCCTCATGGCTCCAGATGCAATGATGTCTGTGCCAGCCTGAGGCCTGGTTCTGAGCATGTCCCTCCCTGTGAGTGAGGGGATTCCAGGCCACACCATAGAGTGAAGGCTCATCGGCTCCTATGGCCCTGGAAGGTGGCCCAGTGGCTCCTGGACGGCCCTGCTGGTGACCCATGAGTCCTGAGAGATAAAGCCGAGTGCTTACCATTTTATTAAAATGACTTTAGTATCTCCTGACTGGATGACAGAACTAAAGATCTGAGCAGGGAACCGAGGGTGAAAAAGGAGGGGTTCGCTCTCCACCAAGTCCCCCCAAGAGATGTTTGGTGACAAGGGAGGGGGGGCAAGGGTGCTGTTCTCTCTGCTTCTCAGCCAGCGACACTGCCTCTCAGCCCCAGAGCCGCTGGGCATGGAAGGGCATTGGTCTGGAAAAAGAAGTACAAGGTGGGACAAGCGTGAACCTCAGCCCGGCTGTCGCTGCCACCTCTGCTCCCCGCTCAGTTCGTCATCCCATCAAGGCTGGCCTGGACGGGGGCCCTGGGCGGGCAGACGGGGGCCTCAGGCAACCGGCTCAGCATCTCAGCATCTCATCAATAATACACGAATTATGGTTTCTCTACTGAGTGGCTGTGAGGGTTCCGTGACATAAAGTAGGTCATGGGCTCTCAGCAGATGTTCGCCTTCGTTCCTTGATCCAGAAAGGGAGCAAGAGTGGCCGCCAAGGAGGCGGACCCCACTGTGGAAGCCACTCAGAGCACCGAGAGGGCGCTGGCAGGGCAGGGGCGACGGGAAGGGAAGCTCGCGTGCATCTTGCTTTCAAACCAGCCCTGAGAACTTTCTCCCGCTGAACAAGGCAGAGATCGAAGTGGGACTTTGCAGGGCAGGGATGTGTAGAAACCTACAGAACTGCCTGCTCTCCAAGAGGTCAGGCCAGGAACCAAGAGGAGAAGAGGGAATGTCCCCAGGACCCCTCCCAGACTCCCACGACATGACAGGAGCAAACGGCTCACAGCCCCAAGGCCGTATACTAGGGGGCCTCAATTAGCGTCATCTTGAAGAGTGTCAAAGACATCCCAACGCTGGATCGCATCCAAGACCAATCATATCCCACCCTCTGGTGGTGGTGACAGGGGTATTTGGGGGTGGGAATGAGGCATCAGTATTTTTAAGAATTCCAGGTGATTCCCATGTGCTGCCAAGGTTGAGAACCACTGTCCAGCATGGGGAGCCTCACAAGCCTGGACGTGCACAGACCCCACACTCATGGTTTGATTTCAGTTCAGTTCAGACTGCAGCCAAGCTATTCGACGTGGCAGCCACTAGCTGCAGCTGGCTCTTGAGACTTGAAACGTGGCTAGTCCAAACTGACACGTGCTGTCACTACAAAATACACACCAGATTTCTAAGACCTAGTGCTAAGAAAGAATGTAAAATATCGCATTAATGGTATTTTAAAACATGGACTACATGTTGAAATGGCACATTGGGCTAAATAAAATATATTAACTTTACCTATGAGTTCATACTTTATTAACATGGCTATTGAAAATTTTAAATTACATTATGCATCTTGCATTACATCTCATTGGACAGTGCTGGTCTAGAGACTAGCCAATTCAAAAATGTGTTTATAGTTCTTCTAAAAATGGGTCTGTAGTTCTTCTATTTATCAGGTTGTTTCATCTGTTTTTTGACAATAATTTTTCTTAAAATATCACCTCATGATTCCATTTCTATAACATTCTTGAAATGACAAAAATAAAGGAATGGCGAATAGATTAAGCAACTGCTGGGATCGGGGATGGGGAGGGGGCCAATGTGGCTATAGTGAGCAACATGAAGGAGCCTCAGTGATGTGGCAATGTGTTTCATCTTCACGGTAGCCATGTCAGATTGTGCTACGTTATGCTATAATTTTGCAAGATGTTACCATTGGCGGAAACTGGGTAAAGAGTACGTGAGATCTCTCCGTGTGATTTCTTACAGTTGCATGTGAATTTACAATGATCTCAGAATAACAAGTTAAATTAGAAAAAGCAACTTCATCTCTGAAGGAGTCACTTTTGTACTCTGCCAGTTAGAGTATAAAGTGGTGCGATCCTTTTTGCAATAAGCGTTGAGCCTTAAGCATTTACATTTCTCTTGGTCCCCAAAATTCTGCTGAGGAAATAGATATAAGTACAAAAATACACAAAGATATTTATTCACTGTTGTTTGTAATAGCAAAATGCTCAAACCCACCAAAATGCCTTTCTGAAAGAGGATTATAGGAACTATGGTTTATCTACTTGATGGACTATTACACAGTCATTAATGGAAAATGCTAAGATAATGTTAAACAAACAAACAAAAAATAGAATACAGAATATGGATAATTTGTTAATTTGTAAAACAAAAATCTGTTAACCTGTGGGATGATGAATATAAAAATATTAGTAGGGGCAGGTATTTTGACAGTAGGATTATGGATGAATTTGTTTATTCTTTCTACCTCACTGTTTCTTTTCCCAGATTTTGTTAAATAAATGTGTACCAAATTTTTCTTTAAATGACATAATGACCTTCCCCTTTTTAAATTAGCCGTCCTCCTGGAGCTACAGTATAATGCCCTATTAGGGAAGAGGGTGGGTGGCTGACTTGTCCCTTGCTGGTTGACCGTGCAGCCTGGAGCCCTGACTTGTAGAGGCGCAGCTGGGACCGAGCTCATGGGCAGATCTGGGCGCCCATTCCTGCCCCAGAGACACGCAGAGAATCACTGACTATTGAGAGGGTAAAAAGAAGAATGTGAAACTTCAGAGCTTATGAGAACTCTGGCAAGATACATAAGCTTTCTCAGCCTCATTCAGTAAAGATATAAAGGGGCAACAATAATATAATGCCTATTACGCTGGGGTCGCTGAGGAATGAAATGGCGTAGGGGCACAGTGTCCCCGGGAAATGTGTTTTATTTTACTGAATATTGCCACACTGCTTTACAAAGTAGCTGTTCCGAATTACACTCCCACCTGCAGTCTGTAAGTGCTGTAAGTGCTCTCATTGCTTCATATTCTCACCGACATTTGGGATTATCAGCTTTCTAAATTTTTGTCAGTCACAGTGGGAAAAAAATGATATCTCATCGCTCTTGCATTTCCATGATTATTAGTGATACGGAGTATCTTTTCATGGGTAATCACATATTTGTCCCCTCTCCTAAGGGACATCTGTTTATGTCTTTTTCCCATTTATTTTTCTACTGAGTTCTTCATCTTTTTTTAATAATTTATAGTTCTTGAAATATTCTGGCTGTTAATCCTTTGTCATATTTATGTGCTAAAACATTTTCTCATCGTCTGCAGCTCTTCTTTTTCATGTTCTGTATGGTATCTTTTGAGAAGTTCTTAAGTATATTTGAATGTATTGAACTATTATTAATTTTGCATGTCGATCTTGTATATAGCAACATGGCTAAACAAGATTCAGATTTTCTATGTAGAAGATCCTATCATCTGTGAATGCTGACAGTTTTGTAGCTTTATATCTCCTATTTCTTTTTCTTATATTGGTGCTCTATCAAGGAATTCTATATTATGTAGAAGGGATGACAAGGACATCTGCTCTGATTTGAAAGAGGATCATTCTAACATTTTACCATCAAGGATATTTGTTGAAAATATAGCTCATCAGGGAAAGGAAGTTCTTTTCTACTCCTAGTTTGCTGTAAGTTTTTTTTTTTTAAGTTACTGATTTTTATTATCTTTTCCACATTGATTGAGATTAACATGTTTATTTTCCTCCTTTGACCTATTAATGAGATAAATTACATTAATAGATTTTTAAATGTTAAACCATTCTTGCGTTACTGGGATAAATTTTGCTTTTGTTGTGATATATATTATATGTATAAATCATAGATCGACCTCACGTAATATAAATACAAATGTCAGTTTAACATGATATTTGTATTGACCTAGAATTTTTCCCACTGTCTTGTTTAGTTTCATCATCAAGGTTATATTAGAACCACGATGAGAGACCATTACATGCGTACTAGAATGGCTAAAATGAAAAAGACTGACGACACTAAGTGTCGGCAAAGATTCGGAGCAGCTAGAGCACTCACAGGTTGCTGGTGGGAATGCAAAATGGCACAGCTACTTTAGAAGGCAGTTTGTAGTTTTTCTGCAGTTAAATATGCTCTTGACAGCAATCCTACTCCTAGGTGGGCAGGTTTCCAGCCTCCTGTTCATTGAGGGGTCTCAGTGGCAACTTCTGGCCTTGCTATGGCCCAAGGCCACATCTTCCTGTCCCTGGGTAGGCATTAAAATTTCAGACTTGAGCTACTATGGCCGTACCCGGGTCCAGCATTCCCTGGTCCCCGCTGGTGTCCGTTCACATGCTCAAGGCTCTGAGTCTGAGATCCTTGAGGACTTCCACAGTTCTTGAGTCAGCTATGTACTCAAAGTGACAGTAGTTGATGGGTGTGCGTTAGCTGAGCTTACTCTGTTGCCCAAACCGGATGTCTCTACTTTGGCATTTATTTTTCAAACTCTCCCCCTCCCAGAGGTGATACCGACATCCTGAAGTGGAAATGGGAAGACTGACTGCCTCTTTCTACTTTTTGAATTTCCCAATGTGCTATAACAAGCACAAATGATTTCTCCCATTGGTGTGTGTGTGTGTGTGTGTTTGTACATACAAATGAACTTTAATTTAAAAATTAACAATAGGTGATCTATATATAAAGAAAAAAATATTTTTAAACCAGAACAGCTTCACAGCAAAGGGAAGCAGACAGAGAATTCCCTCCCCTCTCCCGGGGCATCAGCCAGCCTGCCCCAGGCTTTCGCAATGTTCTATTTTTATTTTCATTATTTAACTGTGTCCCATATACACTGCTAAGTGGAATGCTCAGCTCCATAGCTTAATGGACAACTGACCTCCATCTGCAAATGCACAAGTCACATGGAACTCCCCAGGCCATTAATGGGATCCTCCCGTCCCCTCTCCCTGTCAACTTTCGTCCGAGACCTCAGAGAGCAGGGATGGGCTGTCAAGGGGGACACAAAGGGAGTGAAGCAAGCGGCACAGACCAGGCAGTAAGTGCCGTGGAGAACATGTGCAGACCTGTGGACTGGACTGCGTCCCCTTGCAGCCTGCTCTCAGGAGCTGAGCAGCCTACGGGGCTGGAAGTGGGCTGGATATAGACTGTTCTCTCACCTCTGACCTCTGCTGGCTTGTTTCCGATTCACTGAACTCAGCTCCTGGCCAGACAGCCTCAGAGAGGTACCGAGAGGGGTTTTAATTCTTCTATGTCATCTTCTTTCTTAGTTATTTAACTCTAGACCATCACAGTGATCTAAATTGTATCAACCTTGACCCCTCCGCATTGACGAATTGTACTTGACGCTTTCATACAGGTTTGCGCAATCCCTGGATCCCTCCATCAAACCGAGGAAGAGGGCGTTGTGGATGGCACGATTCATTCGGCAAGTGAGGAAACTGAGGCTGGGGTGGGACCTCAACTTGTGTCTTCTGGGGCTCAGTCTGCTGCCTGTATTCACCCCATTCTCCCCATAAAGAGGCAGGCCTTTTTCCCAGGCAGACCCCTGAACAGAGAGCCCTGGGGACCAGTCAGCCAGGAAGTGTGATCCTCAGGACTCAGGGTCATGGGCGCCCTGAGCTGGTGCATGCTGGGTCTGCCCCTCCCTGGTGGGTAGGAAGGCCAGGCGGGAGGCCTGCTGCTGCTTTCTCTGGCCTCCTCAGGGCACAGCGGGCTGACTTCACTCCCCACCCCCCGCAGCTCCTCCATCCCCAGTACAGTGTCCCCAGGCCCATCAGATGATGAGTGTTCCTCATTCTTCCCACAACAACACATTCATCAGGAGGGAGACAGACGTTCCCATCCGGAGGGAAGAGAGAGGGAGCGGAGGAAATCAATAACAGAGAATGATGTCTCCATATTGTGCCTCCCGCGCTTTATTTCCCTCTGTAGAGGCAGGACAGAAAAAAAAACGTTGGCTGCATTTTTGATACTAATTGATCTTGAAGCGAGGTGAACCCAGCGGTGCCCCCTTAATGGTTAGCCATCGCCTGCTGGCACTTGGGTTGACAACGAGTTCTCAATCAGCACGCACAGGCCAGCCTTTTATCTGATTCGGACGTCCTGGCTCCCCTCTGCTGGCAGCACCGGGGCTGAACGCAGGTCACCAGTGAGTGGGGTGATGAGGGAGAAGGTCAAAGGAGCAAGCAAGGGTCACTACCACAGTCCCAAACCCACATCTCCTGCAGACACAGACATTCCTACCCGCCTCAGGCTCAAACGCCGTCAAAGCTCAGCTGAAACTCCAGCGCTACGACTAGCATCATCAGCCAGTAATGCTTTAGTCTGAATTTGTAGAGACTTGTCGTCGGTGGGGACAGACTCAGTGCCTGTCTCGGGGACGTGATGAAGAGTACATGCGGTGACTCATGCACAGAGCCCAGCCCACACCTGGCACTGTCATCAGCTGCTTTTAAAGCCAAGCTCCGGTAGTGTATGCGGGGCTTGGTACAGTTCCTGGCACATGGCAGCTGTTCCCCCTGAAATTTCTGAAATTATCCTGTGGGAGTGGGATGAGGGGAGGACACGAGGTGTCTGGAAATCTGGAGCCATGTCCCATCGGAAGGTTTCAGAGAGGAGTAGCTTGAGGGTGCCGAGGGCCAAGTGGGGCCCAAACACCACGTGCCTGCCACTGCGCTCAGAGCTGGGGCCTCGGAGGTGGGTGACAGGCCATCTCTACCCTCAGAAAACCGAGCACAGGGTGGCTGAGCCCCCAGCCGGGACCTTTTCCTTTGTGCATTCGGGAGGGGGGCATGGCAGGTGGGTGGCAAGCAATGCCTTGTGCCCTGGAATGGAGCTGACTCGGTGCTGTGTGCCTGCCAGCCCCATAGCATCTGGAGAATGCCTTCTGCGGAGAAGGTGAGGCCGGCTGAGCCATTTTGGGCCGCTGGGATGAAGAGGTGCAGGTAAAGATGATGTGCCAGGCAGCAACGATGTATTCTTAGACCAAGTGAGATTTACATGAGAAGTCACCTGCCTCCTAGGGCAATGGCTGGGGGTGGGTGATGTCTGATTCTATTATCCTGTTTAAAAGGTTTAGGGAAAATAACAAGTTTTGGTGAGGATGTGGGGAAATTGGTGACGGGAATGTAAAATGCTGCTGTGGAAAACAGTTTGGTGGTGTCTTAATAAGTTACACATATAATCACCACGTGGCAATGATGGAGCAACTTCACTCCTGGAAATATGTCCAAGAAAGCTGGCAACAGGTGTTCAAACAAATACTTGGACATCGGTGTTTATAGCGGCATGATTTATAACAGCCAAAAGGTAGAAAAATGTGAGCACACTAATGTTCATTAACTGACGAATAAAGAAAATGTAGTATGTCCATGCAATGGAATATCATTCAGCCATAAAAAGGACTAAAGCACTGATCCGGGCTATGACATGGCCGAACCTGGAAAGTATAATGCTAAGTGGAAGAATCCAGACACAAAAGGCCACATGTTATGATTCCTTTTATAGGAAATATCCAAAATAGGTAAATGCATAAAGAGAGAAAGCAGGCTGGAGTTTGTAGGGACACGGGGAGGAGGGAACGGGGGCTGACTGCTTTCCTTTTGGGGTGATGGCAGCTCTGGAACTGGACAGTGCTGATGGCCGCACCACGCTTGAATGCACTAAAGCCACTTTAAGATGGTTAAAAGGGTAGATTTCATGTTACGTGTCTTTTACCACAATGAAACCCCCTATAGATTGCATTTATTTATTGCAAAGAGCACGACTCACCACAATTTAAGGAGTGCATATCGAAAGTGTGTGCCATACAAGCAGTTGCGGGGGACATGGGGGAAGGTCCTCGGAGAGGTTAAAGACTAAATGTGCAGTGCTGGACAGAACCAGCCACGAGCTAACTGCTCAGCCCACTCCAGCTTCCCTCACAGGACCCCTAAGGTTAGAGCACCCCGCCTCTGCTGACACCCCCTTTCACGCATCACTCATGCATCCCACGGAGAGGTGGGACAGGTTTTGAAGGTCTTGCGGCCATATATTGTGGATCACGTGATCTGCTGCCTCCTGGAGCCACCCGAGACCCCAGGGTCAGAACTCAAGACCCTGCCTTTAACACCTGCTACTTGACCTCTGTGAGGTGCTGTGATTAGCACCTCAAGCTACATGGGTCAGGGCAGATCTACAAAGGGCAAAGGAACCAGAAGGTCTTGATGTCAGCAGCAGTGGGAGCGAATGTCATTCAACGAGCAGGTAGTAGGCAACCCCACCCCCAGCAAGCCCTGGTCTAGTGAGGTAGTGGAAAGGAACAGATGCTGGCAGTGCTGGGGGCAAGTTAGCTGATGGAGGTGATGTCACAGAAGCACAAACAAGGGCTCCTCATTGGGAACATCAGGGAGGAGGTGACACCTGAGCTGAGCCCATTACATCCCCTGGTTCCTGTCCGAAGAGTTTTCATTTTAAATGAAGAGAGAAGAGGATTTTGGAGGAGTCCGATCCCATGCCCAGCGACCTACCTACATTTATTTTCCTTTTATAAATTCCAAGGGTCTCAGAAACCATGTCGAGCTCCTTGGGTTCAAATCCTGGCTCTACCACTTATGAGCTGGGCGACTGCGAGCAAATGACCTGGCCTCTCTGTGCCTCAGTTTCTTCACCTGTAAGTGCGGTTAATGACAATGACTTCACAGAGTTGCCTGACAGATAGACAAGGTCAGTAGAGCACTCAGCATGGAAGACCCAGAGGAGAGGGCATGCCTAGCAGCTGTTGTCATGGCATCCACTCCCTTGACACTTGACCTTGGCTTTGGGGCTGGTTCACCAACAAGATGGCCTATAAGAAACTATCGGCTTCATTCTTTCCCAGCCACAGACCTCAACCCTCTTTCAGACATCATGGAGAAGATGTGACAGGCTCCGTGTTCATAGGTCCAGGAAGACAAAGTGAGTGGCCGCCATTTATCAAGCACCTCTTGTTGCTGGGTGTTGCATAATATCTGTTGTCTCTCTTAATCTTACTCACACCACCCCTGTGTATAACTGCTCTCCTCTTCATTTTAGAATTAAGGAAACTGAGGCTCGAAGAGGTAAAATAATTTGCCTAAGGTCCCACGGAGCATTCAAGCTCCAGTCCCACACTCCATCCATCCACTACCCAGTATGGGGGACAGGGGACTAGGGATAAAGAGCCTGGCGTTGCCTCCCCACGCCAATGCTTACTAGCCAAGCCTGACTCCTGAACTGTGGAACAAACACCACGACACGGTGTATCTCATAAGGATTAGATGGCAGGAAGCTTACGCAAGGCTTCACACATGATAAGCACCCAATAAATGCTAGCTCCTATTATTACTTGTGCTATCACCCCCACTGCCTCCTCTTAAGGGAGGGAACTACCCAGGGTGCTGTGCTCCTGAGGGGGTCTGCCCCTGGGAGGCACAGCCCGGATCTGCTGCCTGGCTCATCATCTCAGGTCCCAGAGCGCGTGGGCGTCCCCTCCCCCAAGCTGGGCTCTCCCACCTGAGTCAGGATCTTCCTTGGGGCCCAGCTGTGCACCCCGCCCCCCATTCCCCCATGCCAAGCTGCAGAGAGACTTCCTGGTGCAGCTGCTGAGCTTCTGCATGAGACCCCCCACCGGGAGGGCGAGTCCAACATCAGCTTCCCAGGGCCAGGCGGCCAGCCGGCTCTTCCCAGGCACGAGCGGCCCCCTCCACTCGACCTCCACTCCCTGGGCTAGTTGCCTTGGTTTCCACCCCGGGGTCTATGGCACGATGTCCCCCTCCTTGAAGGACTCACGGAAGTCCAGGCTCCCGGAGCAGGAAGGCCTCCTGCATCATCCCCACTGAGCTGTGACCCTGGCAGCCTGGCCTGGAATTCTGGGGAGGCAGGGAACCCCCCACCAAGTGAGCAGTCTGCCTAGGGTCACACCCAGGCTACTCCCGGTGACTTCTTTTTTCTGCCAATGCGGATTCTGCTCTTTGGAATGACCCATAGCGGGTCTCGTTTCTCAAACATTCTGCTATAAACAGGAACTACTTCCATAACGAGAAAACAAAAACCATAAATAAGGAGGGTCATTCCGACTCACGTATCCCTCCTTCCAAAATGGAGCTCTTGAGGTGTCCTGTCTCCCCTCCAAGCCTCCTCTCGCCCCGCTTTAATGCCTGCACTCTCTCAGGGGACACAGGAAAACGTGTCCCCTTTAGCCCTGAAGAGGCCAAGGTTCCATCCCCGATCTGCCCCTTATCCACCATGTGGTTTTAGGCAAGTTCCTTTATGTCTCGGAGCCTCGGTTTCCTCATCTGTAAAATGGGGATAATAACACCCGCTGCCCAAGACAACTGGGGGGATTTAATTAAACAGTGCGACAAGCACCAGGTACAAACCAGATGCTATGGAAGGAATGAAGCTATTATTAGCCACCATCCTCTGGAAATGTCCCAACATCAGTCTCCTTCCATTTGCCTGACATGTGGGACTTGAGACAGTATTTCAGAAAATTACTCACTGTTGGGCCCTCTGTCCCACTCACCCTCTGGCCTGTCTGCCCACCCACATCTCCTATCCTTTCTCCAAGTTCTCTGACCCAGGAGTGGTCCCTCTAGTCACACACAGCTGATTGGCTCAGAGGTAGATGCCTGACCTGAGCTGGTCCAATCACACTCCTCTTTGTGCTTTTAAAGATCGAAGCAGCTGCTGGGGCTCGTGATGTGCAGAGGGCGTGAGCAGGGAGCCCTGCAGTTGCTTGGGGAGGCTGTGAGCACCGTGGGTCCTGCCTCCTCTCCAGCTCCCGATTCCAGATTCTCATGAAACCAGACCTCGAGATCCATGCTTGGACTCAGGACATGCTTGAGGCCTCTCTAACCAGCTCCTCCCTTCTGCTTGAGCTACTCGGAGCAGAGGGTGCTCCCAGGTTTTGGCTTCTGAGAGGCCTGGGTTCAAATCTCGTGGCTCTGCCATTTATTAACTGGGTGACTGTGGGGGTGGCTCAGCCTCTCAGCCTCAGGCTTTTCATCTGTAAAAGTTTCATTTATTTGCAACCAACCAACCAAACAAACAAATAATCCACTCACTAAAAAACCTCCCAATAATGCTGTTATTATTTCCAGTTTACCAGTGAGGGAATTTGAGAGAGA
>NW_006436283.1:10954422-10955035 GCF_000325575.1 Pteropus alecto | reverse complement strand
GACACAGCAGTGAGTGATGGAGGACAGCTATAAATCCTCCAAGACCAGCCCACAGCCATCTCACTACCTGGCCTTGCTCTGGTGATAGGTGGGTCATGCCCCCTGCTCACCCTCCCACCGCCCCCCCGGTCATTTTTATATTTTGCAGACGTCCTCTGTAGACCAGCAGCTTAACCTATCTGGCAGTGGAGGCGGGGGTGGGGCACAGAAGGTGAAAGGGGGCTGGGGAGTGGGGGAGGAGGGGGCTCCCCTAAAGCACACCAGGGAAGTGGCGCCCTCTACTGGCCTTTGCTTTTTGTGCGATGAGACAGCCTTTGATTTCTCTGCATCCCCTCACAGCTCCTGCTCATCTGAGTCTCCCGTCCAGATTTACTCTGAGTCACAGCCCCGAGCCCCGAGCTGGGAGGGCTTCGGAGGTTGTGGCTGGAAGTTCCTGGAGGGAGAGGCTGCTTTATTCCCTGATGCATCCCTGACCCCGAGCACGCAGTAGGTGTGGAGAAAATGAATGATCTCTTCCGTCTCATCCTTGAGCAGATGGGAAGAGTGATCCAGGGAGGTGTGGGGACTTGCCTAAGGCTGCACAGTAAGACTTCTGACGCCAGCCCTGGGCTAG
>NW_006436283.1:10922248-10954366 GCF_000325575.1 Pteropus alecto | reverse complement strand
CTCGGGCAGCTGGGAGACAGCTGGGCAGGATGCTTCTCTGCGCAGGTGCAGCCCCTAAGACCCTAAGTTAGAGAGTCTCAATTAACTCATTGCCAGGTTCTCATTGTTCAAGTGACACATGTCAGCAACAGGATCCTAACAGGATGCTTCCCTGGGCAGGTGCAGAAGGAGCCGTCCAGCCATTGGATATCATCTTCAGGTGAATCAGAGAGTCCAGCAGTGGGGCCTTGCTGCTGGATGGGGCCCGCCTGGCAAAGCCGGAGGGCCTGGGACATCCCATCCTCCAATTAGATGGGGCAAATGTACAAAGACACACCACACATGGTTGGAAGGGCAGATACACACACCTCCTGAGTGGGGCCTGACACCCTCTCAAGCCCTGACACACACCTGTGTGCCCGACACTTCCGGAAACTTCCTTCTTGGGGTCTCCCATCACTGTAGTCCCTCCCGAGGGAGGACACTCCTGCAGGTGGAGGAATAAAGGGTTCAGCAATGGCCATCATCGGGGAGGTCAGCTGCCCATACCATCGGTGCTTCTCTACTACCCTCAACTCTCTGGGGTAATTTTTAAACTCCCATTTCCTCTTAGGATCCTATTGCTGACGTGTGTCACTTGAACAGTGAGAACCTGGCAACGGGTTAATTGAGAGTCTCTAACATAGAGTCTTATGGGCTCAAGGGTCACGGAGTCTTGAGAATGGACTTGTGTCAGCTGCTCCAGTCCCTTCTCAACCACATAGCAGATCTGTAGCTTCGGTTCAGCTTAGCTCCCAAGAGAAGCCAGGCAGCCTCCTTGGAGGAAATGGCAGAGCTGGCCCCAACGGCCCAGGGAGATGGTGACTCAGGAAGAATGGCTCCTCCTCCTCCTCCTCCTCCTCCTCGGCTCTTCGGGAGGGGGAGGAGGAGGGGGAGGGAATATTTAACTTCCCTTGACCGCCTGAGATACTGACCTTGAACTCAACAGATGGAGATACTGACCTTGAACTCAACAGATGGCACTGCCGTAGCTCAGCAAACAGATGCACAGATCTAGAGCCTGCAGCTGGGAGAAACGGAGGGTGCTGCCTGCCCTCCTGCTGCCCCCTGGCCCGAGTGTCCGGAGAGGGAGGGAGCGCTAGAGATGGCACAGGCCGCGTGACAGATGGCATGCACGGACCATACGCCACTCCCTCTAAACACTGAGGCTCAGAGAGGTTTTGTGACGAGTCCAAGGCCACACATAGCTAGGGAGTGACTGAGCTGGAATTTGAACCCACTTCTGTGTGGCTCCAAAGTCCGCATTTCAGTGTGGACCGCTCAAGTTCATGTCCCAAATGTACTCCCCAAGTTACTTGACCCTTCCGGACCTTGAAACACAAGGTAAGGAAATAATACTTCAAAGACTATCGTGAATATGCGTGGAAAACCACTTTTCCGAGGCCCCTTTGAAGGTGGCGACCCCACCCCCGACCCCCCCCCCGCCCCACGCTTTCTAAAGCTCCAGCCCTGCCTTGTCTTTCTCTCCACCACACAGCCCAGCACACATTTTCCTTCCTTTGCGTATTTATCGTTCTCTCTCTTTTGAACGTTTGCTCCTGAGGCATCACCGGGTGAACCTCTGCTGCTGATTGTTGTACCTGTATGTCATTGTTTCTTAACTGAAGGAGATTTTACCTTCTGTGGGACATTTGGCAATGTCTGGAGACATTTTTGTTGTCACAACTGTAGAGAAGGTGCTAAGGGCAACTAATGGGTAGAGGCTAGGAATGCTGTTAAACATCCTACAATGCACAGGACAGCCCCTGCAACAATGACTAATCCAGCCCCAAATGCCAATAGTGCTACACTCGTATCCCCATTACTTCAAACAGTAGCCAGCGTGTATACAGTAGGCACTCATAAATGACTGTGATGGAGGAATGAAGAACTGTTGTCATGCTGTCATCATCATTATTTAAGAATGGGCATGACTGAGAATAATCTCTGCGAATAGTCTGCATTTGGGATTCCATGGCCAAGAGGCCACACCGGTGACCTGAAACTTTTCTCCTCTGGTCTGAGCTCTGCTCTCAGCAGCCCCCAGAACAGGCTGCAGACTGGGCCATCATGAGCCAGGACCGGTGCTTGTGTCAGGCCCCCTGAGAGCCCAGGTGATGCGAGGCTGCCCCTCCCCACGAAGAGCCCACCTGCAGGCCCTGTGGACAGGGACTGACAGTTCTCAGCCCCACGAACGTCCAACACTTGCCCCCACACTAGGAAACTCAGGACTGTGTGCCCAACGGGGCAAGGAACAAGCTGCACAGGTCTGTTAGGGCAATCCCGGCCGCCTGTCACAGCCCAGGGGACTCACTGGTCTGAGTGGATTATGCCGTTTTTGCTGTTTTTGATGAAGGGCAGTAGGAGGGCCATGGGGATGTTCGGGGAGGGACAGGTGTTAGAACCTCCCCTGGCCCAGCTCAGCCCAGGCCTTTTGCTGACCTAACAAATCACACTGACAGTTTTAAACAGTCACCTGACTAGCTGAGGCGCTTGAAATGCAGAGAACACCACCTATGAACACCATGCGGCCTCGTTCTAAGGGGAAGAGAGAGCAGCGTGTAAGTGTAAAGGAAAGATGCTTTTGCTTGGGGCCCGTATTGCCTCTGGGACAGGATGTTGAGGCCCCACCCCTGCGGCAGGACTGTAGAACTGTAATAGAACTGTAAGCCTCCGGAAGCTTCTATCTAACACCTGTGCCCTCAGCAGGCCGCCCACTCCACATTCCCACCAGGAATTCACACTATGGTTCACAACTTTCCCCGCCTGCTGCCGGCCGCTGCCGCTGCCTCTCCACCCGCCCAGCCTTTCATTCTCTCAGGCCTCCTTAGGCTCACAGCCGGGCCTTTCTCTGCAAACTCGGAGGCTGGGAAAGGGCCTCCTTCTCTCTCCTGCTCTCCCCACCTTCTCTTTCCTTCCCTCTCTTCTTCTGCCTTCTCTCTTTCCCCTCACAGGTTCTAAAAGCTTTTAAACACGTCATCAGTGCTAGGGTTTAATAGCTGACAGAACTGCCTACAAGGCTATAACCCAAAGGAATGATTTTCTAATGGTGGAATATTAGGCAGCAGACAGCTAGGTTTGGGGGAACAGGATGATACTCGGTGAGCGGGGATTTTCCTGGTGCCTCTGAAGTCACAGGTAGCTGGCTTCGATTCTTCCAGGAAAAGAGCTGATCCCAAACTCAAGACGAAATAAAAGAGCAAGCTGGTGCCTGGCACCAAGTAACCACCCGGGAATGAGCCAGGAGACTGTGTGGGGCAGGCTCAGGAGGATGTGGAAGGCAAAAGGCCTGAGGCAGAAGCGCCAGCTCCCCCAGAGGTAGCGCTTGATAGAGGTTGGGTCCCAAGTCGTCCATCCTCACTTTCTGGGAATCCCAGCTCAAGTCATGAGCCATCCTGATGCAGAAAGTCACACCACTCCCCCAGCTCTAAGAGTGGCATGAGGCATCCTCGCTGCATGCTTACCTCCCTCAGTTTCAATGTCTGAGGGTCAGCCTGGGGTCTGGAAGGAGCAGAGGCGACCGGCCCTGAACACCTCCGACTAGCCAGACGCCGACTTCTGTGTCCTTGCTTTACACAGTGCCCCATTCTACAGGTGCGGAAACTGAGCCTCCTGGTCAGTGACCCAGCTGGAGTTGGAACCCACGTTTTCCACCATGACATAAGGCCTGCCGCCTCCAGCCAAGCGGGAACAATTCAGCCAACCTCTCGCCTGCATCTCCCTCCCCCATCTCAGCCCCGAGTCACCAAACCCCGACCTGAGAATGGCAGAACGCTCACAAGCCTGCTGCCAGCTGGCGGGGCCATGGGTGCAGCCCCCCAGGATGCCAGGGTTCCCACAAACGGCACGAGTGGACAGAGCAGCTTGGCTCCCCCCTGCCCCTTGGGGTGTCGACTGCCTTCCACATGTAAGAGAGAGGCAGAAGTTTGGGGTGGGGCTGTCTCAGGCACAGCTACGAAGTTCACCCTTTCTAGGCACCCTGGGGAACCTGGCCCCAAAATAGGATGCCCCCAGCTACCTCCAGAGGCCGAGTTAGCAGAAAAGTAAGGCAGAGCTAGGGCGTCTCAGGCAGGCAGGAGAGTCTGGGAAGGGTGAGGGCTGGCTGTGGTGTCAGCAGAAAGGTGCAACGAATCTGTCACGCAGTTGCCCGTGGTCCTGAGATGTCCTGAAACCAGGACATTGGATCCAGGCCAAAGTCACCCCTTGCCCACTCCCAGCGCAAATCTGGGTTGTTTGTTAATTCATCAAGCCCCAGGGTTTATGGACCTGAGGTGGCTGGGAGGGGAGGTCCCATCTTGTGTTCCTGGGATGGTGTGGAGTAAGAGCCAGCACTGGTGATGGCCAGAGTGTGACATCTGTCAAACCGAGACAGGCTCCCATTTCAAGACCCTGCCCTGAGTCCTGCTCTCATACGGTCACTGATAATCGAGTGCGAAGCAAGTGAATCCGTTTCCTTCTCTGAACTACTGCTTCCTGACCATAGAAGGAGACACCGATGTGCCTGGCAGGGTCTATGGGGCAGGTGAGAGCGAGCGGCTACACCACAGACTGTGAGCCGGCACCCTGTCTGCACGGGTGGGGCTCGGAATATGAACCTCCTCCCTCCCCAGCCAGGTTCCCAAATTCTCTGTTAAGACCCTTTCAGTCCCAGGAGGTGATAATTTGACTTCACTTGCAAATTTTTACCAAACTGCATCTTCATCAATAGTCAGATTAGGATGAAGGCAAAGAGGCATATCAAGTAATTAAAACGGGGGGCGGGGGAGGTCTTCGGAGCGATTAGGAAAAACTTTTGGTGCATCTGCTTATGGGTCCCCCATCGCCACCACCACCCCCCTTCTCCCCGCTTGTCCACCTCTGCTTTGTGGCATCTGGCAGGGACACTTCCTCCCACCCAGCCAGACGGGGGCATCCTCGCGGTCCTCACAGCCAAGCAGAAGGAGTCCCCGGGGCAGGAGGACCGCGGGGCTGTCAGACTCGCTGGAAAAGTGAGCCCACCCTGCAGGAAGGCTACGACAAGTGGGGAATTCAATCCGCATGGACGGGCAGCCCAGCTCCACAGGTGGCGGTGGGCTTGCGCTCCCGCGTTATCCGGATAATTCTGCCAGCAGCGTCCTTCAGGTCAGCCGTGGAAGTCAGCCCTCAGCTTTGGAGTGGACGACAAGAACTGCCCAGCAGCGTCCGCAAAGAGGGGGCATCACCACCTCCCCACACATCCCGAGACACACACACACACACACACGCACACACTCTTCCCATCGCACTGCCCCTGCTTTCACCGCGCGGGGCCAGGATGCGCGCGCAGGGGACAATCTGGCCCCTGCCTCGGCCGCGCGCGAATGGGCAGCGGCGCGGCGCGGCGCAGCGGCCGAGGCTCAGGCGGGAGGTCGTCCCCCGCACCCCCAGGAAGCGGGAGCCGGTCTCCCCCGGTCTCTCCCGGCTCTTACCTGGCTGGAGCGGCGCGGCCCTAATTCTGACGGAATGTCCCTTACCGGCGGGCTTTGGGACCCTGCGCGCGCTGGGCTCCTCCCGGGGAGGTGAGCCCCTCTGCAGGAAGCACCTTCGCTGGGTGTGCAGGCGGAATGTTGGGGGCTGGGCTAGAGAGACGAGGCTGTCGGAGGCTGCACAGGGCGTGGCTGAAACCCTCCCCCCAACCCCAGCCTGGGGGTCGGACTTACCCTTCAAATTCCAGCTTTTACAACAGCAACACAACAACGCCAGCTAGTATTTATCCATCACTTACTCTGCACTAGGCACTGTGCAAAGCGCTTTGCGTGTATTAAGTCGTTTGACCCTCACAACGATTTCATTTTACAGATGAGAACACTGAGGCACAGAGCGAGGGCCTGACGTGCCTGAGAACGCCCCAGCGGAAAACGGCTGAGCCAGGGATGCAGCTCTGGTCTTTCTGGCTCCAGGATCTGTGCTTTCAAAGCCTCACTATGCTTTCTTTCCTGTGGCGTTAAGCCAATTGCTCCTTAAAGGTGGAAGGCCTGGCACATAGTGGGTGTGCATGCAGCTAATATTTGTTGAATGAATGAATGAATACAAATAGGATGCATTTCCCCACGACTAAAGCTGTTAAGGGGAAAATCACCAAATAAAACCACGGATGGAACTGGATCAGTGACAGGAAAAGATGAAAACTGGGCATAGCAGCCAGTTTTTTTGAGAAGCCTTTCTCAAGGTCTCATTTAAGATTCCCAGCAAAGGCCAGAGACCACCCATGTCCCGCAGGTGGTCTCTGCTGGGCAGTGGCCAAGTCCTTAGGAAACTGGAGAGAGTGTGGGTGAGCAGACTGCCGGAGGGTGGGCGTGAGGGAAGGAGGGGCTGGAGCAGTG
Source organism: Pteropus alecto (assembly GCF_000325575.1). Classification (NCBI taxonomy): domain Eukaryota; kingdom Metazoa; phylum Chordata; class Mammalia; order Chiroptera; family Pteropodidae; genus Pteropus; species Pteropus alecto. Next base: position 10,948,007 of record NW_006436283.1, on the reverse strand, counting down.
GGGGTTCTCTCTTGCGAGCTGACTGAGGGATGTTAGAATGCCCACTTGCTCCCCAGGTCGGTCCCCTCTTCGATTTGTGCGATGCTGTTTTCCAGCTCACCTTACCATGCCCATGACGAAGTGACCATTACCTGCAGAAGGCACCCTTTAAAAAGAAAACCAGTTTCTGGGGAGGCTCACAGCCTCCTCCTCAGTCATTCTGCCAGAAGTAAATGGGAGACCTTGTGAGGTGGGTGGTCGAGAGAAAAGGGATTGGGCTTAAGTGAAAAGGGGTCTTCAATCTGATTCAGCCCCTAACTAGCTCTGCAACCTTGGACAAGTTACTTAACTTCTCTAAGCTTCAGTTTCTTCTCTCTCACCAGGGCTGACTTCGTGGGCATGTGACTTGGGCAGTCACACAGTCCCACTCTTAGAAAGGCTCCGTGCCTGCTTTTGCTATCTTAAAATTCTTTATCATCTTTGAACAAGGCACAGCATTTTCATTTTGCACTGAACCCCACAAATTCTGTAGCTGGTGCTGGTTATAACACCTACCCCACTGGGTTATTGTGACACTTCATTGAGATAATGTTTGCGCAAATGTCTGACACATGGGCTCTGGACAGAAGTTGGTTTCCCTTTCTCTGGTCTGGTCTTAAAGATGAGTAGAAGTTCACCAGGTCACCAAAGGGATGGGCGGGCAAGCGCCAGCATGGGCAAAGGGATGCGAATATGCAGTTATATTCAAGGAAAGGCAATTGGCTGGGGTCTGGTGGGGGTGGTAATTGGAGGTAAAACTGAAGAGACACGTTGGGGTCAGAGTGAAAGGTTTTCTGGTTTCTTTAAGGAGTTTGGACCTCAGACTGGAGGCCTGTGAGCAGAGAGTGTTGGGAAGGGGAGGCAGATGGGCACTAGACACCAACATTTTTAGCCCACAGTTCGGCTACAGACTGGTTCAGATAAGGAGCCAGGCGATGGATGGCGGGGGTGGGAGCTCCGCTTGGAAGCTGCCAATATGGCATGTTTGAGACGTCGCTGTAGACATAATGGGAAAATGCTGTAGGTGTCAAAGCCAGCAGCTGAGCTTGGGGACTTGGGGACTCCAAGCCTGATGAATAATGGAGCGGCCCTTCTTCCCTGGGTCTTTTTCTAGCCTTTCAATAATTCATGCCTTCCACATTGGTTGAGAAGTTTCGTGGAAACTTCAGCTTTTTCTGAATCCTGGGCCAATCTGAGCAAATGTGACGGCTTCATGCATTAGGTCTGAATTAGAAACATACACACACATGAGCACATCCAGCTTTGCAAAACGTGCCTTGTGTTCAAGTCAAGGAAAATGTCCAGTTATGTCCTGGAGGGGGACAGGTCCAGCCAGGCCCCTTGGAGGTGGCGGTGAGAGCTAACTGCCTGCGAAGCATGTGTTGGCTGGGGAGGTCCACGTGACAAGCACTCCCAAGTAGGAGACTGTATATTTTGGTGCTCAGCGCCTGCCCTGCCTACTGAAGTCAGGCTTGCCCAGAGGACCTGCTTTGGCCGATGAAATATGAGCAGGAGTGACGTGTGTCACTTCCCGGTGGAAGTGTGAGCAGCCACTGAGTACTCTGCCACCCTACTTTTCCCTGCCTTTGGGATTATGGAGACATGAGTCAAGCTACCCTATGAACTAGGACATTACTATCCCCTATTTCCAGGCGAGGAAACAGAGGCCCAAAGAAATAATTTGCCCTAGAAATGGCCAAATTATAGTGCTCAAGGGAGAACGCCATGTTCAGCCTCCATCTGCGTTGGCGTCACTGCCGCCGTGAGCGGGCACAGCATCCACAATCTTCAGGCCAGCTGTCGGGGCCCAGGCACGCAGGATCTGGTCTCAGCAGGGCACCCGGGGAGCTGTTTGGAGGCCACACATTCTGGATGACTGGGCAAACAGGAAGGCAAGGGTGACAGGGTCCCTGGCCACGCGGTATTCAGAGCTCAAGGCTTTGAGAAGCAGGAGAATGATTCTGTTTTATTTTTCTCAAGGGAGGCTGGGTCACCCAGACGATGTTTCAGGTCTACCTGGTTGGCAGGGACCTAGAAGGTGGAGCTGTGCTTTCAAATGTGTTAAACTTCCAGGTAAGATTGCTTACTCACCTGCTCTTCCTTGCCCATGGATTCGGTCCTGTTAAGTTCCCTCTTTTTCTCCTGGACTTGACTTTGCTGATGGTGAGGGAGTTGACAAAGATACTCATTCAGACCTCAGTACATCGCTCCTAGTTCAGTCTGAGCTGTTTTCCACGCCCCCAGCTTACACCCATCTCCTCTCCACAGCCCACTGAGGGCCTTGTCAGGCCTCCAAATGCAGCTTGTTAAGAACTGCTTCCTCTTCTTCAGTGAGGATGTGCTTTCTCCTCCTCCCGAGGCAGCGGAGTGTGAAACCTGGAGAGTTCACACAGCCGTTCATGTCCCTGCCAGGTGACCGAGCAACTGCTTGTATTCCCACTGGCTGGTCTCCAAGCAGCCCTCCCTGCTCCCCTCAGACCAGCTGTTCAGCTTCTGCTCTCATAATTTGTCCCCTTGGTAACTAGATTATGGCTTATGAAACAGTTCCGAAGGCAGGGGAGCCCATCAGCGAAGTGAAGACGCCTCTCCATTTTGACTGCTGAGAAAGTTGCAGGGTGGTAAAGGAAATGGTACTGAAATGGAGGCCCTGCGGGGGTGAATCCCGCAGGGGCGGGGAAGGAGGAGGCCTCCGCAGGAAAGCTTTGAAGCTGGCCCAAGAAGACAGCGCTGGAACAGGTCAGCACCTGGACAGCTCCCTGCAGGGCCAGGGAAGCGGGTGGCTGGGGGCGGATCTTCGCAAACGGTGATTACAGCCTCATAAGCCCTAGACTTTTCTTTGTCCTCCACTGAACCCTATAAACACTCTGTCTGGTGATTGGTGCCCTCGGGCCTCAGGGAAGACACCAGTCTCATCCTGAGAAGCGAATCCATGCCAGCGGTCAGCATGGTTCACGTGGGCTAAGGTGTTAAACAGGCCAGGTGACGCACGCACCATTTCTTAGAGCACTTCCGGAGCTTCCATCCGTGAGGAGGGTGACTGCGGTGGTGGTAAGCCTAGCATACCTGTCGATGGCTTGAAGGGAAGGGGGACAGCTCAGCTCACTTAGGATTGGGTCAGGTGACTGGCTGCCTCCCACTGAGCAACTGCCGTGTAGACCTCAGTGGCATGGTGGAGGGAGGGCCCCCAAAACAAAGGGCCAAGAGCTCAGGAGGCTGGGGTGGGAGCCCGGGAAATGAGAGCTGTGTCCATGTGTTTCAGAACAAAGAAGGCAGGACCAGGCTCCAGCCACCTCCCCAATTACCTGGCTCCTGAGATGACAGAAAATAGCATCTTAAATAGCCATTTCCTAGCTTTGAAGTTAAGGACAAGAGCCTCGAATGCTAGGAGTAAGGGTGAGGGTGGTTTTCTAAGCGGGCGGCATATGGGAAGGAAGCGACGTGTGCCACTGAGGAGCCACTAGCAGGGGTGGGGGCCAGATGTGTCCTCCAGCCCTAGATCTGCTTAAGAGATTCTCTGTCTCCCATACTGGGGTGGGTCGGACCCCCTGCCCCAAGCAGTGACTAAAGCTTGGGAAAGGGAACAATATCTGTGGGGCAGTCTGGCATTATGAATGAAAAGCATTGAAATTGTTAGCACGCCTGGACCCAGTAATCCCTCTTCTATGAATCTAATTATCAGTTTTCATCGTAGCCTGAAGTATAATGGAGAGGAATAGGAAACACCCTGAATATCTACTATTCAGGTATCAATTAGGACAAGGATGTCATATCCATAGGCTGAAATATTAGATAGCTATTAAAAATCAAGTTTCGACTTAAGGGTACAGGAAGACGCTCATACTACATAAATATTATTTCTATTTATTATATATTTATATCCATACATATTTACTAGGTAGTTGAATAAAAATTAGGACACAAAACTATTTATAAGGTATGACCCACTTTGCAAAAAAATGAAATTATACACGTAGACACACCACAAAAAAATAAAAACACAAGGAGATTAGCAAAGTGTTCAAAAAAAGAGATTATTATAAAGGTGATGATTACGGTCTTCTTCGTGTTTTTTTACATTATTCAAAAGTTTTACTATAAATATATATTAATTTTACAATTAAAAATAATGTTTATTATTATTTGAAATTATGGGATAATATACATCACACAAAAGATACAATTTCAATCATTTTTAAGTGTACAGTTCATTGGCATTAAACACATTTACATTACTGTGCGACCATCACCGTCATAAAAAAATAACATTTTCAATGTACCTTGACACTTGAAGTGTTCTGTACAGATGGAAATAGAGGGTTGGAAGCTGGGATATTCAAACTGCCACATGAACATCTCTCTGAAATGTACTCAAACTAGGGCCTGCTCCACAGAAACATCGAAACGATTGCTCAGGATCCTTTGGGTGGCAAGCGAGAGAAAACCAGGAAAGAGAATTGAGCGACTCGTGTAACTGGAGTCTGGATTGAGAGGGTGCGGTGGGAACAGGTCCTGGGAGGGAAGCTGGGGAGCAGATGCTGGAAGAAGGGGCAGGTGCTGTTTACCACATCAGCGAGTGTTTCCCACTTAGAAGCTAAGGAAAGGTCCCCTTATGGTGCCCCAGGCTGCTATAACTACGACACTACATTTTTTTTTTAATTAAAACAATTTTTTTAATGGAGGTGAAATTCACGTAACATAAAATTAACCATTTTAAAGTGAACGATGCAGTGGCATTTAGCACATTCACAATGTTATGCAGTCACCGCCTCTATCTAGTTCTAAAACGCTTTCATTGTCCTCAACGGAATCTGGTACCCATGAAACTGTTACTTCTCTTTCTCCCTCTCCTCAACCCCTGGCCACTACCGCTTTGCTTCCTGTCTCTAGGGAGTTGCCTAATCTGGATATTTCATATAAATGGAATCATATAATATATAACTCTTTGTGTCTGGCTTTTAAAAATGTTGTTGTTGTTGTTGTTGTTATTGTTTTAGGCTCATATACATTGTAGCATTTATCAGTTCTACGTTTTCTAGTGACTATTGTTCTGTTGTATGTATATACTACAATTTGTTAATCCATTCATCTGCTAGGGACATTTGAATTGTTCCTTTTGGCTGTTGTCACTAGTGCTATTATGAACATGTGTTGTGTATTGTACTTGAGCACCCGTTTTAAATTCTGTCAGGTATGTACCTCAGAGTGGAATTGCTGGATCACGTGGTAACTCTGTATTTAACTTTTGGAGGAGCTGACAGACCGTTTGCCACCGCGGCTGAACCGTTTATGTCCCTACCAGCCGTGTACGAAGGTTCCAGTTTCTCCACATCCTCGCCAACACTTGTTATTTTCCTTTTTCTCACCATCGTCCTTCTGCTTGGTGTCAAGTGTGTGACATTGCTTTTGCAGGGCAAGGAGTCTGAGGAGATGGTTAGCGACAGCGAGAATGGGCAGAGCTGGTCCCCCCAAATTCAGGCCGTGTTGCTTTCCCATCAGCTCCGGCCATCCTTAGAGACCAAGCGTAGGTCTGCAGAGTTCTTCTGGGCTTGGCTCCAGGATGGAGACTTCCCTGTGGGCACCACGAATTGACCTCTCAAAACATGGACCTGCCTCAGGTTTTCTAGAAGCCTCTAGCTTCTGGAAACCTTGGTTAGGAATGACAAATCCCTCAGCCATCACTTGTAAAGATCATAGATTCTGTTCCCACGGGGGGACAAGAAATATCTTTCATTTCCTTCCATCACTGCTGTCTAAAATCTCCTGGCAGACCATTCTAGGAGAAAGCTTAGCTCAGGCTGTCTGTCTTGCCTACACCTTTTCAAGACAGTGATAATTATGGGTGGCCCGCTGGGGTAAAAGCACAGGGCTGTTGGCAGCCTGGGGGTCACTGACTCAGGGGTACCAGCCACTCCAGGAGGCAGTACCTCTGCATACCTGTAACTCACTTATCCTCAGTGAATTACCAGGATGCGCTCTGGGGTGAGATGAGTCTGAGACTGAATCTCACCTTGGCCGCCAACTAGCTACTCAGTGACTTGGGTAAATTACTTGATCCCCTTAGGTGTTGGTTTCAGCATTTGAAAATAAATAATGCCCATAACATATACCTGGAAGGTCTGTTGAGAGAATAAAGGAGACAATATAGTCAAAGTGCGCAGCACAGGGTCTGGCAAAAACTAGCAAAAGTAACTGCTGTTATTAGGTTTTAATGCAGGTTCAATTATAAACCCCCGTGGAGGGGATAGTGTTTCTGGGTTGTTCACAGCCATCTACCAAAGCATCAGGCATTTTCCTGAGAGCAGGTGTTGGCGATGTGAGAGCACAGGAGAGGTAGGGAGGCAACAAAAGAGGAAAATGTCTTCTGGGCACCATGGCGTACCTGGTAGAGAGTAACCTGGATGTGCCAGGACCCCCTAGGGCCCACCTGGAGGGCAGGTGGCGGGAAGGTAGATGCTACCTGCCTGGAAGGGAAGATTGGGGATACTGGCTTAAGTCCTTCCCGAACAGGGTGTCTTCTGTGAGCCTGTAGGTGTCATGCAGTGCCAGCCACCTGTGGTCATCGTCAGAGAGGTCCTGATCAGGTCAGGGCCACCTGGTGTCTTCCCGAGAACTCATAAGTGCTGGTCTCCGTCGTGGGGTTAAGCAGGGTTTCAACTGGTAGATCAGGGCACCTCAGAGGCCAGAGGTACAACCTCTAACTCATTCCTTTATCCTCATGCAGTGGAGGGAGGGCAGAGACCACCAAGCTTCCCCGGGGGAGAGAGAAGGCAGCCCCAAGTTCCCTGGAATGTAGGACAGACCCGAGTGCCTCGGGCTGGTCAGGGTTTCTCGACCCAGCAGCACTCACTTTCGGTTGGGGGAGGTGGGGCTGCCCGGTGCGTTCATTGTAGGATGTTGAGCTGCATCTCTGGCTTCCACCCACTAGATGATAGTATCACCCCCACCCCGATTTGTGACAACCAAAAATGTCTCCTAACACTGCTAAATGTCTCCTGGGGTGCAAAGTCACCCCTGGTTGAAGACCACTGGGCCGGATGTCAACTGAGGCCTTTTTCTGCTCAGACTTCCACCGGCTTCAAAGCAGAGAAAGGGGTGGGCTGTGGCCCAACCCATGTGGGAGAGGCTACCCTGGCCCTCAATCCAGATAAATTTCCCCACTAGTGAAAGAAACAGACCCCTGCCCCATTTTTTAGTTACTTAACGCAAAACCTTCTCTACAGCAAGTCTTAATTTTCTTCTAAGGACAATAAGGTCCGGTTGCTTCTCTCATGCTGACTCTGACCCACTTCTTGTCCAATGACAGCTTGGTCCCTATTGTGTTAAAGGAATGACCATCTCCCTCCAGACATCGCTTTCCTAAGGAAGACCCTGCAATAGCCAAGGGGGGCCGGGCCCAGATGGACACGTCTGGACCCCAAAACAGCCTCTGATAGAAGGGGCAGGAGGGTCGCGGTGCATCCTGCCCACCATAAGGCAGTGGTGTGGTTTTATTTCCTTTATTATTTAAATGAACAAATTAAAGATCTGGGGGACCATTTGCCCAGGGTCACTCAGTAAGTTGAAGACTGAACTGGCATTCACTCATTCATTCATTCACTTGACATGCCTGGCACGCCCTGGAGGGATGGGGGTGACCTAGTGGCAGAGCCCCCCACTGCAGGAGCAGCACATTTTGGGCCAACGGACCAGGCCCCCGGCTGGCTCTCCAGGTGCAAACACCAGCTCCAGTGGAAATGTCATAGCAGTTCCCTGAACAGCACCGGAGAGCGTCCTATTTTCTCTCTCCTCTCTGGGTATCCTCGAGCGTCCCACTGCGCCCAACCTCAGTGGGGCTCCCCGCCCTGTCCTGTGACTCCCTGAGATGACAGGACCTGTAAACTCTCCAGATGAGCTTTGATCCCTAAGCACACCTTGGGCCTCATGACCTTTCTCGCAACAGCGAGGGGATGGGACTAGGTTAGTCATTCTCAGCTGGGGTGATTTTGTTCCCCAGGGGACATTGGACAATGTTTGGGGGCATTTTTGTTTGTCACCTCTTGCGGAGGGGCGTTGTTATTGGCATCTGGTGGGCAGAGGCCAGGGGTGCTGTTGAACATCCGACAGTGCCCCGGACAGTCCCCACAACAAAGAATAAAGAAGCCCAAAATGTCATGGTGCCAAGGGTGAGAAATCCCCAAATAGATACAACGTCAGATTCACATGCAGCTCCGAGGCGGGGGAGGTTTCATCAGAAGCTGTGTGCAGATTGCCAGGTCACCCCCCGGCCCCGTTTGCTTTGAACGGTCCTGGATTATGTCCGTGGCCCAGGTGGCATGAATAGGTCTCTGTTTTACTTTCGTAAGCGTCCAGGTTCGGACAATTAGTTATATAGTCACCCTGTCATTCAGCGCAAACAACAGCCACCCCCTATGGAGACAGAAGCCCCTGGACATGGGGACAGGGTTGTGCTCCTTTGGAATCACAGCAAAGCCTGGAGATAGGTGAGTGACAGGTGCCTGTGATGGGGCCGGGAACATTCGCTGAGACGTAGAAATCACTCAGGGCCTTGGGGACCAGACAACCCTCCTAATTCACGAAAGGATCACTCTGTGTTTTTTCAGTCTGAGGAAATTTCCCAGCAAGTCCTTGCTGGCCTTTAATCTCTTCTCCGAAGTTAGTTTATTGTTTTTTTGTTCTGCTTTGTTTTGCTATAAATTGTTCTTGCTGCCGCAGCAGGTTTTGGGCCGCTGATCCCTGGGTAAGGACTTCGGGGAAAAACACGCAGAAGGATGCTCTCTCATGCCTTGAGAAACCCTCAGGAGCTCTTTGATGCCAAGCTGCCTCCCGGACCTGCCCCCCGCGCCCCCTGCCCAGGTAATCCCCGCAGACCGTTTTGGAGGCTGAGACAATGGTTCATTGAAGTGTCCCCACTCAAGTCTCATCGGGTCACATGCTCCTGCTTGAACCAGCCATTGGGAAGGGGAATGGAGTTCTAAGGATTGACTTATGCTGGTGAACGTCCATCTGTTGGGGGTCTAGAGGACCCTGGGAGCAATGGTTACCCCCAAATCAGGCTCAGATAGGGGTTGTTAGCCAAGGAGAACGCAGGAGTGACTATTAGCTAGGCCATGGACATTTAGGAATGTTGCAGTGAACTGTGAGGTTGACACACCATGTAAAGCCCCTGCCCAGCCCCAGCCCCTCCGGGGAGAAACCCTCCCTTCGCTCATCTCTTTGATGATGGGTTGGATCGAGGTAACATGTTTTGTGTCAAATGGCCACTTTTCTTGGCCACCAGTGACCGGACCAGAAGTGGGAACTTGACCCCCTAATTCGCAAGCTTGCTAGTGACCAATGACATGGGCATTGGAGTCTCTGTCTTGGGGGAAGACCAAGAGACACCCACCTAGGCTGAGGAGGGCCAGGAGGCAGTGTGGTCAGTCGAAGTTTTGAGAAAACAGACGAGCCGGGGAATCAGAAGCACACTCAGCGTGTGGCACCCCGTGCGCTTCCATTTAATCACACTCATGAAATGACGAAATTAGAGCGGTGGGGGGGATCAGCGGTTGCCAGGGGCTGTGGTGATGGTGGGTGTGACTATAAAGGAATAGGACAGCGAGTTCTTTCTAGATAGAACAGTTCTCAACCCTGAATATGATGGCGGTTACACGACTCTATACCTATGGTAGAAGTTCATAGCAACACACACACACACACACACACACACACGCACGCACGCACGCACACGGCATGCCAAACCTGGGGAGATCGAATAAGGTCTGTAGTTTAGTTAATAGTATTTCCCTAGGTCAATGTCCTGCTTTTGATAATGTACTATGGTTATGTAAGACGTTATCATTAAGGAAAGCTGAGCAATGGTACATGAGCACGCTCTGTATTATTTTTACAAATTCTGTGACTCTTAAATTATTACAAAATAAAAAGTTTAAAACAAAAAAGAACGTGAGATGCTAACATGACTGACAGAAAAAAATTTAGCTCCCAAGGCTGCCTCGGTCCAGAGATTTTCAGCCCCCGAGCGGGTCCATCTGTGTATATTACAAACCAAGGAGCCTGAGCGGAACCAGCTCTTAGTACAGAAGTCTCTGTATGCATTTTTGGTCATTCTTTAGAAAAAAATCCCCCACATCGGACTTGCTGTGTATGAACACATTTTTAAGACTCTTGTTGCTTTGTGCCGAATTGCCCTTTAGAAAGATGGTACCAGCCTCCGCATAGGAGAGGGCTGGCTTCCCCAACTCTTGCCAAAAGCGTTTTAATCTTTGCCAAGGTGATAGGTAGAACATGGTATCTCATTGTTTTCTTTCCTCCAGGAATTCTAAATTATTTTCTTGAGCCACTTTGGACCACCTAATTAGCTCCTTACCTGGGGACTTGAGTTTAGTTTTTCACCCGGTCACCTTCATGAAGTTGCATTTCAATATTATGCCCCTAACTTGATAAAGATCACCAAAGAAAGGCCACGTGAAATCTGCTCCTGCGTTTATTGTTTTAAAACGCCCAAAATGTTGTTGAGGACATCATTTCTTATATCGCTCCGTCTCTCTTCTATGTAATAAAATCATATGCAAGAAATTTCTTCTGAAATTCAGTGCTAAGAAAGGCTTTTGTTCCCAGAGGAACACATATGCTTTTTATTTTTTTTCTGGTTATGAGAATCTTATAATTGATCGCAGTTTGGGGGGCTGCCAGGAGATTCAGAGCCCAATTCAAGGATTGATGACAGTAATTTTGTTACCTCCCGTGGGAAATATGTTTACGTTTTTATTGTTTTTGGTCCCGACCATCTATTTTTATTTTATTATTCACCTAAAGTGTTTTACTTGTAAGCCACTCCAAATCCTGAGGAAAGAGGCAAAAGTCAAAATTTCTCTAAATGATCAGCTCTGATAATCATTGCATCCCTAAAACGTAGCCCGGCCTTGGCACCTGATATAGTGCTCACATAAATACATGCTGAATGAATGAATGAATGAAGGAAAGAAGGAAGAAAAGAAGGAAGAAATGAAGGAAGGAAGGAATAAATAAAGGAAGGAAGGAAGGGGGAAAGAAGGAAGGAAGGAAGGAAGGAAGGAAGGAAGGAAGGAAGGAAGGAAGGAAGGAAGGAAGGAAGGAAGGAAAGCAGGCAGGCAGGCACTTGACAATAAACCAACCAAGAACAGCACTGATATTGATTGTAAAGAAACATGAGTTACTAGTTGATCCAAGAACAGGAAAATGTCACCTCGGAAAATAGGGGTTCAAGAGGCAAAACAAAAAGAAATACTCAGGGTCACAAAAATGTTCAGTCTTCTTATTTCTAGGAATCCAACTGCAAAATGATCCAAAATACAGTCAGAATTCTAGGAATAAAGTTGTTTATCATCGAGTTTTTAAAAATAATTTAAAAACTAGAAACAACCTAAAAGTCCAATAATAGAGGAATTAGTAAAAGATAATTATGATGATCTGTATAACGGAAAGTAGTAGGCATTTTAAATACATCAGTACAAAGAGTTCTGAATGACTTGAAGAAAAACATATGCCGTAACATTGCTTGAAAAAGCAGGGCTCAGAATTGTATTATATACATAATCTTCCTTGCAGTGTAAGATGATATGCACAGGAAGAAGGAAATATGCTACAATGTTATCACGGTTTGTCTCTAGGAAAAGATACGGAGTAATAGTAAGACATTGAAATGCATTTTTGGAGAAGGGTATTATTTCCTCAAAAGCGCAACCAAGGTAGTTTCTTGCTTTTCTGTAGTTTTGAAATATGTCCCCAAATGCAAGGTTAGTTCCCCAAATGCAAGGTTAGTCCCCAAATATCTCGCCTCGATTATGGGTTGGGACTTGCTTCTAACAAATAGAAAATGGTGAAATTGGGGGTTGGGACTTGCTTCTAACAAATAGAAAATGGTAGAATTTGCCATGATGCGTGACTGCCAAGAGTGGATTGTGAAAGGCATTGCTTCTTCCTTGCTATTGCTTCGATTGTTTGCTTTGGGGAAAGCCAGCTGCCACGTTGTGAGGACATTCCGGCAGCCCAAGGAGCGGTCCAAGGGGTGAGGAACCGAGGCCGCCTCTTGTCAATAGCCATGAGTCTCCTCAAAGCAGATGCCCCAGCCCCAGTCAAGCCTTCAGCTGACTGCTGCTCTGGGTTACAAGTGTTTGCTACAACCTCACGAGAGATCCTGAGCCAGTCCATTCAGCGAAGTCACTACCAAATTCCTGACCCACAGAAACTGTGAGATAATAAAACTTTGTTGTTTTTAGTTGCTATGTTTTGGAGTAATTTGTTACACAGCAATAAATAACTAATACACATGGTAACTATGAACTCTTTGTGCAACTATGCAGGGCGTATGTATGCGTGTGTATGAAACTTTGAAATGACTCAGTTGGGTAAAAATCAGAATCAAAGGTTTCCTTTATTTCTTAGTGCATTTTGACAATATATATCAAAAGCCCTAAAAGGTTTCATAGCTATTGACCAAGAATCCAGTTTTTGGGAATTGGTCTTAAGGACATGGAAACCTCCCACAAGAATATAATCCATAAGAGTTGGGATTTTTATTGGTTTGGTTTATTACTATGTCCCCTACACCTAGAATAGTACATGGCACCAAGTAGGGTAGTATTTTGAATGAATAAATACATGAAATAATTTATCAAGCAGTGAAGATATAAAAATTAGAATATTCATCACAGTGATGTTTATGATAGTGAAAAATAGAGAATCACCCAAATGTTAGGAAAAAAGTAAGTGATGTGTAAAGATGAATTAGAATGCATACAATACAGAATGGAATATTATGCAGCCCTGAAACATAATGATGTGGAATGATGCATGTTTTGTAGTAGACTCTTTCTTGTTTGACGTCCAGTAAAATGACCTACTGAATTAACCGACATTATTTTCCCTATAAAACACTAAATATTTCCCATGACATGCCGAATATCTTATTTCCCTTGAATTCCTATTTTCTTATATCTCTGCAATTTTATTCCCACTGTAATTTACCACAAGTCAGCTAATTCAATCCCCACACTTTTGATGCCGGCTATATTGTTTTGTAATTAAGTAACTTAATTAAGCAAATGCCACATAAACTGATAAAATACAACTATGAAGAACAGAGGTGTTTCAATGAACACAAAATAGATTAAGAAAGATGATAAAGTTGAGTTTTTAAAAATGGCCGTAGAGCTGGTTGTGAGCAAGGCAACTCCAAAAGACTAGAAAACTCTGCAAAAATCTGGAAGGACTTTGCGTTCAAGTTGCTTTTGTGAATATTTTGCTCTTCTTCAAATAAACTCATGTTGGAAATTTTAAGTCAGGGTCTGGGTATAGTTTATACAAAAAGAGAGACACCTCATTCCGAGAGAAGTCCTCATCATTCCCGTCTGGTTGTGAGTGTATAGGATTTACGTTACAATAACATGTTTAAAGCACGTGCACATCAATGTTTGTGAGCCCTGCTTCCCATGCCCATCTTCAAGTCCCCATGGAGTTTGCTAAGAGGGTTTCACTGCCCTTCATGAAAAGGTAACAAAATAATTAATAAACTTTAATGAAGTGAGCAAGTTATCACGCGTGACAGTGATTATCTGACACTGGTGGGATTTTCTTTTCCTTATCTGTATTAGCTACGAGGTGTCATTTTTGTAAATAGTCTAAAATAATCTAAAAGCGTTCCCACAGTATTCTACCCCAACCAAACCCGACCTCGCCGCCCTGGGCTGCCCACTGCTAAAGAGATCAGCTCTTCCCTTTTGACAAGTTGTCTGGCCATTAGACGATGGCATCACCTGCAGGCACATAGTTCCAATTGTTTCTGACTTCTGGGAGACTCAATGCCAGGAGTTGTCCTATGGTGCGGGGTGGGTGGGGAGCCCCACCCCCCGGCCAGTCAGCTTTGCCTGCCACTTGCTCCTTCCTCCGGGGCTTTTCCAGGTGTGAGTCAGCCGGGTGGGGGTGGCTGCAAAGGTATCTGCTATGTTCTAAGAATCGAGTGCTATTTTTCTCTGTCCACCCACATCTAGACGGCTCAAAAAAAGAAAAAAAAAAAAAAAGGGGGGAGAAAGGCTTCAGGAAACAGTTACAGAAGGGCAGCTAGTCTCGTAGGCATCGGCGTTGCCTGAGAGATGGGGTACGCTTTGAAGGAAGCCATAAAGGCGAACCCCCACCCCCACACCACACAGGATGGTCCCGCGTCCCTCCGCGCAGGACGCCTCTTTGCTCTCGAGAGCGCAGCAAAGCCAGAAAGATCAGAGACACCTGGTGCCCAGCCTCGCTGTGCTGCTTGAGAGTTATGTAACCGGAAGCCGGTTAATTAACTTGGGCCTCAGTTTCCCCACCTATAAGATGGGAACACTGACTTCTCTTCCACGGAGGTGCCGCAAGGCTTAGACGAGCAGGTTTCGGTGAAATCACACAGCGGCTCTGGATGAGAGTCAGCGCGGTTTGCTGATTTCCGCTTGTTGGCGCCTCCCCTTTCCCCTCTCCACCCCTTCCTCCATCGGACAGCAGCCTCCCTGCCTCCTCCTCCAAGAAGGTCCCCTGGCTTGGCTCACCCCTCGGCTCCTCCAGTTGGCTCTGTTTGTCCCGTGTCGTTTCCCTAGAAATTGTTATCTGACCTCCCTGGACTTGCCTTTCCTCTTCTGTCAAATGGGCGCGGTAAAGAAGACCTTCCTCGCCTGGTCACTGTGGGCTTTAAATAAATGAACGTAAAGTAACCGGAAGAGTGCTTGGCACGCTTTTGGTCCTGTGTGTGTGTGTGTGTGTGTGTGTGTGTGTGTGTGTGTGTGTGTGTACGCGCGCGCGCGTGGTTATGATTTACGTTATACTTTTATTTGTTGCCATTTTCCCCAGTGCCTGTTGAGTCCTTGAGCCCACTGCTAGCTCTCTCATTTCCTTAGAACTATATTGTACTTTCCCCTTTCGTGCCCAGAATAGGCCTCTCTCTGCAATATATTTATTGAATTAGCTTTTTTTAAAAAAAAGAATCTTGAGGAGACATCCAGTTCTGCTTTCCTGGAGCCAAAAGCACTTCTCGCACGCTCCCTGCAGTCAGGGCCCTGCTCCAGCGACGTGAGCTCTCAGATGGGGACACGATGTGGAAGTAGATGACCTTCGCCTGTGCCCACGTGTGTCAGCGTTTTAGCTGAACCATAATTTCACCCCCAGAGCACACCGAAAGCTGGTGACAAAGCTCAGGGCTTTAAATAGTCACTCAAGTGTAACTGTAGGCAGCCATTGCCTTCAGATGCTGTGCCATTAGACAGGGATTGAGAACCTGGGTTTCATGGGCCCGTGAGAAGTTTTTGAGAACTGATCTTTAATTAATTCTTGTGTCTATATCTGGTCTCCTTAATTAGTTTGTGAAATACCTTGAGGGCACAGACGATGACACAGTAATGGTTTGGGTAACATTTTGCTTCCTTTAGAGAAATTCTGAGATCCATGCATTCATTGACTCATTCGATAAACATTCTTCTGGGTCCCTACTGTGTGCCAAGCACTGCTCTAGGGGCTGGGCTCCTGCAGAGAACAGGATGGACAAACTCACTCCTCACGAGGAGCTTACCTTCTGATGGGAAAGGGCACACACACGCATGAGTGAATTACCAGTCAGCACTTTCTGAGCTCACCTCCTAACCGTTAAGCCAGCGTGTCTCAGGTCAGAGTGTGTGAGGCTGGCAGGCTGTGGGCAAGTGTGAGTTTTCTTCTGAGGGTGATAGGGAGCCATTGGAAGGCTTTAAGTAGGGGAGGGACCTGCTCAGACAAGGTTATGCTGGCTGCTGTGCAGAGAAGGCCATGGGGAATCCGAGGTGACCTCCAGGTGACAGGCAGAGGGAACAGTGGACGTGGAGCAGAGTGGAAGGGCGTGGAGCATGCTTTAGAATGGCTTTCCACAGCGGCACCCTGACGTTTGGGCTGGCGCATTCTCCGTTGTGGGGGCTGCCTTCTGTGTTGTAGGATGCCCCAACTTTGGCATTTACCTAGTAGGTGCCAGCAGCATCTCTCTCCGGTTGTGACAAACAAACAAAAAAATGTCTCCAGACATTGCCTAAAGTCCCCTGGGGGGTGACATCACCCCCAGTTGAGAATCATGGCTTTAGAGAAGACACGACAGGACTTGAAGATGGACTGGACATAAGTGGGCAGAGGTGGACATGGGACGGTGAGGGCTGTCTTTGAACTTCCAGTCTGGGTTGCCCACTATCCCACCCTGGAAGGGTAATTGCAGACACAAGCCAGCATGGTACTGATTTCAAGAAGCAAACTGCCAAGGGAGGCAAAAAACTATTCCCACGAACAAATGTGAAGTGACAACCGCAAAGAAGGGAGGTGGGTACCAAGCAAATGTGTGAGGGGGTGAGAGGAGGGTGAGCTGGTCGGGGAGGAGGGAGACGATCTCGCTAAGAGTTAACAACTCAGAGATGTGTAGAGTCAGCTGGATTCACAAGGTTTGGAGAAGGATGCTTCAGGCAGTGGGCACAGCAGGTGCAAAGGCCCTGGGGTTGGAAAAGTCACCGCACATTCGAGGAATTGAAGGAAGGCCAGAGAGTCAGGAGAATGTGGGCCCGGATGGGGCCAGATGATGCCAGAGGTGGGGAGAGTTTGCACAGGGCTTCAGAGCCGTGTTAACATCTCTGGTCCTTTCCAAGATCAAGGAGAGGTCTGTGGAGTGTTTCAAGAGACATGGCGGATGGAGCTTCACTCTGGCTGCAGGGAGGGGGCGGACTTGAGAGGCTCAGAACAGGTGGTAGACCGGTTAGGGGACTCCCAGGGGAGTCGGGGTGAGGCCAGGACAAGGACTGGGGTTGCGGGGGAGGGTGCGAGCGTGTGGGGAGACAGATGTGCAGGAGAAGGACCTTTCTGCAGCTCTTGCTGAAGCCAGGGTTCTGTGGCCGAAGTGCCAGCCCCGCCCGGCCCTGTGTTCCTGTGTCCCCAGCCGTGGGACTGCCCTTCAGGGAGCTCCCAGCTTAGTAAACAAAGACTCCCTTGCCCCTCCCCCCACAACCAAGTGGCACTTCCCAAATTTCAGGGCAGGGACAGATCCATTGGGAACCTCTACCGGCCACAGTGACTCGGGCTGGAATTCCAGCACGTGTTAGACTCTCCTCATTCTTTCAACGATCGGCCTCTGTGCTGCTGCTTGGGGCGGGCCTCACTGGTGCTCAGCCCAGCTCGGGGCTATCTCTTAGCGCCCATGCTCCGGGGGCCATTGACTTGTCGCCTGGCAGAGCTGGACTGGGGGCAGGTGGCACAGTTGTGCCCGTGGGTGCCGAGGCTGGGCCTTGGCAGTCTGGTTTACCCTCCCCCGCTGCTCAGCTGCTCTTTGTGAATTTCTATTTACAGAACATCCATCTTTAGTCTGCCGGGGGTCCCCACACACCTCCAGTCAGTCCTGTTCCTAGACTCTGTGGTTGGCTCGATAATTATCTTCACATCGGGAATCCCCTAATCAGCTTTCTCACGGCCCCCTTTCTCAAAAAGGACTGACAGACAAAAAGCCCAGGGCCACTCTCATGTCGCGGAGCCACCCTCTCTGGTCTGCTGGGGACCAGGGCCGAGGTTTCCGCCCTCGTAAGGAGAGCTCACCCTTCCTTCATGGAAGCCCCTGTTCTAATGCTTCGGATTCACGCGTTTAGCCCTCACCGTAGCCCAGTGAGGTAGGCACCATTCCAGACGGGGAAACCGAGGCATGGAGAGGCACGAATAGCTCACTCCTGACCAAACGATGACTCAGTGGGACACCAGGCAGTGTGGCTGCAGTTTTTCTCTTAATTGCCACCTAGGCGGCCTCTCCGGGGACGGATGAGGGTGAAGGGGGGTGACGGGGAAGGAGCTGCCGGCTGTCGCTGTGTGTGAAGGGGGTGGGCATGCACACGCACCAGGACCTCAGCAAGGACCTGGGCATTAGAAGGAGGAGGAGCGTGTGCCCGTAAGTGCAGAGACCACGTCCAGCTGAATGACCTTCAGAGCTGACTCGGCACGGGCTGCCGGCCCAGCCAGTGGCTCCCTTATGTCGTATTAGGTGTGTGGGACAGAGGGACAGGCTTCCGGGCACAGCTGGGCAGCTGCAATCCCAAGACTGGTATTTTATCAAGTCCTGATGGGACTTTCTGTCCACCTCCTGGTGCTCAGGTCATGTTCTTGGCCTCCGCAGGGCCAGGAGGACCAGCCACATTTGATGTTGCTGAGGTCGCTGCCCTTGGTAATCCACTTGGTGAGCTGGAAGCAGACTCTGGAGGACAGGGACCGAAGCACAGGCAGCTTTGGGTGCAGAACACGCTGGGTGGCCTGGGAGGTGCAGGACTGGGGTCTGTGGGTGAGGAGCAGGCCTTGAGCACAAGGGGAGAGCTGTCCCCAGAAAGGGGAGAGGAAGCAAGTGAAGATGAACTTGGCCCAGGCTGACTCTTGGCTTTGAGAAGGGCTATTCTGTTGTCATTGCTTTTTAATTCTTTTTGACGCTAATTCCCTAAAGAGTGTTGAGCTTGAAGACACTGGGTATGCTGAAATATTCCCTGTTTCACGTTTGAAAATGCCCCCCTGTTTTTCACCCAGGAATAAGTACAGGACGAGGGCCGCTGCCCCTAACAGTGGTGACAGTCCTGAAGCTGAGTCTACAGTGCAGCCAACAGGAAGTATGAAAATATCTATTTCTGGAGAAAAATTCCCGAGATTTGAGCTGAATTCCTTCTGAAATCCTCCTCCCGGTGGAAGGGCACAGTCCAACGTTGGATGATGTCCCCACCGGCTGTTGTGTGTCCCCTGTAATCTGGCGGCGTGGGAACGTAAGCCGCATGCAGGTAGACGGTGCCGGCCTGCCTCTCTACCACGGCCCAGTGCCTGGCACCACTGTCCCTGAGCGGTGCTTCAGGAACAGCCCAGAATGAATGAATGAATGAATGAATGAACGAATGCATGACCTACCCCTACTTTATCCCAGTAGCTGAGTTTCAATTCAAAGCCTGAAGTATTTTAAGAAGAAAGAAAGTGAACCTAAATGGAATGTGTGTGCAACGCGTGTCCAGATGCTATGAGGAATGCAAATGAGACCAAGTACACTAAGGAATGATCGTTATATTTATTCATACACAATTAATGTATCTAACAAAGCATATCATGCAAACAAAGATTAGAGGTCATACGGACTGAGGAAAGCAATATGCAGTAATTTATACATTCATCTCGCCCCCTATAAACCTAATGTCATTTGACAGCTGAATGGCCTCCGCGTTTTGTCAGTGAGTACTGACACAGAATGAAAAACCTCAACCTCCATCTCTTCTCCTCCCTCCTTCACACGTATCAGGGGTCTTACACCATGTTTTTCAATGAATGATTTAAACAAGGCATGCCCTCCACACACACACACAAAACATCATGTAGCAAAAGCAATGGTTTCAAATGTTTCTGACCATCTATAAAAGTTATTCTGAAAGACCCTAATAGAAGGGCTATGAGGTGAATTATTAGACCATTTAGACTTAAAAGAATAACTGCCTTCATGTATGATTGTTGAACAGTCCATTAATTCCCTCGAGAAAAGAATCACATTCTTCCAGGAAGAGTATCAACAAAAAAATCTACGAACAATCACAGGAATAAATACTCCTAAAGCAGAGGAGACAAAGACACAGTTGTTTAATCAGAAAATGCGAAGCCACCCTTTCGTCTTATTTTAGAAAAAGAGGTTCTTATAAAGTGGACTCGATACTTATTTTCTGAAAAGTAGGATTCTGTCTACTCCCATAAGAGATGAACTCTGGAACAGGCGCCAGCGGGCATGCTTGCTGTTGCCTCTTCTTTCTTGGGGAGAGTAACGTGTTTCTGAACTGCCCGGTGGGCAAAATCTTTGTAGGGCATCTCTGGATTTTCACTGAGTGTGAGAGACATAGGTACCCTCCGGGGACTGAAGATAGAGCTGAGGATGTGCCCACCCCCTCCCACACCAGAGGGGGTCACAGAGCCTCGCCGAGCAGATGAAAGGGCCGCAGGGACTCCCGAGAATGCTGTCCTGGGCTGCGTTTGGAAGGGGGGACAATAAAGCCACCTTTCCTACAGTCTGAACATTTCTAGACCTTAGACGGTTGTCCCCAGCGTCTATTGAAAATACGGAGGGTGCCTGTCTGCCCCTTGAACTTCCCCCTGAACTTCTGGTCATTCCGATGAGGACTCCGGACCCCACCAGCAGGGCAAAGTCCTGCAGTGGGAGTGCAGGTCAGGGGTGATCCAGCTGGCCCCTGCCCAGGCCTCCTGCAGGCTCCCCGCGATGGGGATCTTATCAAATTATCAGAAGTTTTATTTTAAAAACTCATTTTAAAAGGATTATTAAAGTTCTCTATAAAAAAGTACAAATAGCCCAGTATATCCAGTTGTTCTATTGTAATTAACAAATTCATTTCTTCCTTAAGGTTTAAAAAGAAGTCTTTGGAAGGTGTGGGCCTTAGTGGAGGGTCATTTGTAAGGCTGTCTGATGGCTGAGTTTGACCTGCACGGCTATGAACTGACACCTGATCGATCACACAGATCAGAGGCGCAGGGATCCTGGACATTCACTTTGAACCTCCCCTACATAGTCCCTGACATTACAGAACGAACAGAATCGTGGCTGACACCATTTCCGGGTGACTGCCTTCAGGCATGAATAACTCAGGCAACCTTTCCCCACTTTCTGCCTCTTCTAACAGAAATATGTAGCATCCCCTAGATTTGCTGCATCGGCCCAAATGAGAAATGACAGAAATGTTTAAGGTCTGCTATCTTTCATTAAAAGGAGGCCAGCAACTCGAGGAAAATGTTTTAAAAATATTCCCCACAACTCCTTGTCAAACTAGTATGTAGCCACGAATACCCAGAGTGTGCCTCTCCTTCCCTCTGTCGTGCCCTCGCTGTTCCTGTGACCCTCATGGTCATCACTCTTTGGGTCCCTGGCCCAGTGTCCATTTCATGATCGTGATTGTGGGGTAGCAGGCACTCCTGCCCTTGCTGCGTTTAAAGAAACAGGAAAAGGTGTGATGCACACACAAGAAACAGGTGACTCCATAAGAGCAAAGTGAGAAAATGACGATCAGGTGGTGTAGCCTTTCTGAGGCTTTTTTAAAAACCTAAGCCTCTCACTTCCCCTGCCCCCTCTTCAGCACAGACAAAACTCTCAAATTTCCCTTGCTGAGTGGAGTCAGGTGGGAACTGCAGGGCTGGTTGGTTTCGCTACTTCTCCATCCAGCCCGGGCTGTCATAACGCTCAGCAGAAAGCTGCAGAAGAAAATGGGTGGGAATCTCCTGGCTTTCGGGGCACACGGATGGTTTGGCTCAGCCCAGAGCGCTTTGAGCTGCCTCTACATAGGGAGGGAAGGGGGCTTCTAGCAGTTGGTGAGGATGCTGCTGGCATTTGGGAGATGTTTTCTGAGGACTAGGCTGTATCCCTGGCAACAAACTCACTCTCAAGGACCAGCAGTCGGTGATTTTCGCCTGCACCAAAAACCTCCAATGGAAAGCCGCTGGAAATGGCAGGAGCTTCCTTGCTAGGATGCCCTTCCCTGCCCCTCCCTCCTGGCTTCCTCCTACTGCAAGCCTCCTTCCCGACACACTCGGACCCTGCTCTTTGCTAAATTCCTTACCCACTTCTGCCTCTGCTGACCTCTTCTCAGAATGTCAGAATGTGGTCTGCACGCCCACTCCGGCAAGTCACCATGCTCTGCTAATGACCTGATGGCTCAGTGAGGTGCTCAACAGTCATTTGCTGGTTTGCATTAATCTTGGTCTTTCATAAACTTTCAACCAACCATCTCAAGTCACGCTTCCAGAGAGCTCTCAACCCTCTGACTTCCTACCGAAATTCCTAATAAGAAAGCCTTATAAGAAAAGACAGTGATTCTGCCTTAACTTGAACAGGTCATGGGGATGAAAGTAAATGTGTTGATGAGCCATCATTTCGGTTCTTGGGGCCTCATATCAACTTTCTGAGTTAGTTCTTGCCTTGAGTGAACCCCGCCCTTATCCACTGAGGACTGCACCTGGCAGCACACTCTAGATCCTTCCATTCAAACCAAGCACCCTGTGGCTTTAGAAAAGACGCCAAGCGCTGACCGCCCACTGGCCCGCAGCCTCAGAGGGGAGTCCCGCAGAAGCAGCAGCCGCCATCAAGGGAAAATGAGGCAAGGCAATTTGATGGCCTTTCAGAGTCACAGACCGGCGAGGCCGGTGGAGACTCAGATTGTGCTAGATTCTGCCGGGGGCGTGGATAGTACTGGTGACTGGGGCGGTACTCAGGGGCCAGAACTTCCTAGAGTCCCCCAGTCACCTGACCCTTCGAGGCATCCTTCTCATTCCAGCCTGTAACGGGGCTGCTGCAGTTAAAACAGCAGCCCCTTCCTTGTGCTTTTATTTCAGACGATGGCCCCGAAGCGGGACGATGCCAGAGAATTTTATAAACCGACACTGTGGCTAGAGTCTTGTTAATGGTCACCCACGTGCCTTATTCTTTCAGCAATAACCATTCTGGGCTGCCAAAATCTTTCGAGCATCAGCCTTTCCCTCAATCCAGCACATAGCACAGCACCGAACAGGCGACATCATGACCACACTTCGCCGGGCCCTGGTTTCATACTGCTTTCCCCCTAAGTTTGTCCTTGAGCCCGCTGTCCCTCAGGCAAAGTGCTGGGCCCCACGGATAGAGAATTTTCTTTGAAAACTTCGTCACACGTTCTGAAAGAATACCAAGCCGGCTGAGATGCTAAATATGTTTCCTGGAGAAGTATAAATAATTTGGAAATGTGTCGGCCGTTTCAGGGGAAGCCTGTGACCACTGCTGGCCTAACACAAGCAGGAGGCATGGGGCTCGGGAGCAAATGGCCCACACCCCACGTGTGCTTCTCTGGGACTCTGTGCCCTTCTGGGGACCTCCTGCTGCTCTGTTCTGGGGCATGGTGACTGGCTCTTTTGTTTCTCAGGCTCTTTCTATAAATTGGTCCCTTTTCTATCAGACCAAACGAGGTGCACCTGGGGAAGAAATGTCCCCACAACGTGCACTGACCAGCAGGACTGCAGCTCTGGGTGTGCTGGGTACCCTTGGGAGTTCTGAAGTCTACGGTTCATCAGAGATGGCAGAGGAAGGCGCTTTTCTCTGGTCTGACCCATTCTCTACCCATCTCTTCCTCCCATCGGGGGTTCCCGGGACAGGCTGGCTCTCTCATCCCAAAGCCCCCTCCGTGGTCACATGTTACAAACATTTCAGGCAAAGAGCCAGAATAAAATCGAGGAGGCACTTAGCTGGAAGATGCTTTTGGAGAAGAGGGAGAAACAAAGCAGCTTTCTGGAAGGGCCACTAGCAGCTTCCGTTCTGAACATTCTCCCTGTCGTAGGAGACTGGCTCCTCTGAGGACCCTGCGTGAGGACGGTGTCTCACCACTGAAGTGCTTCTTACAAGGCTGCAAAGGCTGGTTCTAGCAACAGCTGGAGAGAGAATCTGTAGCCTCTAAAAGGAGTCTGCTCAGAGCTCCGGGGGTGGCCGTGCCCAGGGGGCTGCGGACGGTTTGTCTCGTGAAGTCTGCACGTGCTGGAACAAACGAGCAGGTCCTTTCAGGGGCGGCCAGCTGGACAGCACGCTCCTGGCGTGTCCACGCACACAGATCGGGAAGGGCACCTTCCCGTCCTACCCCCTGTCGCTAACGGTAACGAGGCTGAAAAAAAGGAAAACACAACCAACCGACCAACCAAAGCCCAGGGGCGGTGATGACACACATCTGCTCAAACGTACTCGCCACACTGGAGTCAAACACTTCCCGCTGTCCCCAAGAGGAAGCGTGGCACAGGGACCCGAACAGGAGATGCTGTTAAGAAGCTAAGAGAGAATCTCATCTCAGAAATAACCCCCCAAAACTTTTGTTTGCAAGTAGAATCGAATATTTATATATATGTGTGTATATATATATATATATATGCCTAATTAATCATGTAAATTAGCCATTCATTTCTGAAATTAGATCTATGTTAAAAAAATGAATATCTCCAATACAGCGCCAATGTGCAGGGCACGCATGGGGCGGGGGCGGGGAAGAGGAAGCATGGCAGCGAAGAATTAAACTCAAACTTAATCATCAAAGGTTAGAAACAAGAGCCTTCACAAATATAGCACGATTGTGTCTTATAAAATTATTATATAATACTCTCTTTATACTTGATACGATTATATCAATAATATAGATTCACTTGTTATTCAGGTTTATTATAAACATGCAAAATTCATTGCATGATGCATTTGCAAAACATATGAAAATCCTTCTCGCAGTAAAACATCTTTGAGCTGATATGTATTCAGGTTTCCTGATTCTACAGGTCCAGGTGTGTCATTCAACATGAACTAGAAGGGGGAACCAAAACCATACCGGTTTTCATCCCAAAGGGGATGTCAAGGGCCAGAGCTGGGAGGGAACTCCATCAGCAAGGACTGCTGCTAGCTAGCGTCAACACTTTAAGTTACTGTACACCGTACTCTCATCAACGACACTGCGGCCTATTAAATAAATAAGTACAAAAGGGGGTGGGGCGCACACTTCAGCTTCTCGGGAAGTAGGTAGCAAAATATCCGCACGTGGGGGAGGGGGTTGGCTAACAACGCTGGCGAGTAGCGCCATGATTGCTGATGGCACCCCGGGTCACAGAATAATCTCCCAGAGATTACAGTGGACGAACGTATGCCCTGGTTTCTCCTTGATTTGAAACGATTTCATGTGCTCATTTAGCAAAGTCCTTAGAAGATTTGGCCTCTTAAAAAAAGAAATGCAAGTATCAAGACAGGGAATCAGCCGAGTAGGGTACAACATGACAGATCCACCGAACCCGCATCTGAGGTTTTCTTTCTCTCTTTTTCTAAACTGGTAACCACCGGATGATGACGGGGTATGACTGTCAAGGTCTGGGAACAGGGAGCTTGCAAACGGCGCCCAGGCCCCTCGGGGTTTAGGAACGGTGTCCGCTGAGGCAGAGGACAGAAGCGACACGGATGCCCACCCCCGACCCCGCCCTGCTCACTCTCTGGGCGCCTTGGGTGGAGGGGTGTCCAGCCTGCTGCGCTGGGGGGGGGGGCAAGTTCATTTCCACATCTCTGGTGGGGGGATCCTGATGGTGAAAATCTGACAGCCAGAGGATACGGAAAATATATCAAATCGTACCGAAAAGGGGGCAAGAGTCTGTTTACTTTCTAGGAAGGGTTGATCTACAGCCAGAGGTGACTTCTACATGATTAAACTGGACACTGTACATTATCATCTTCCACTAAGATAATGTTCTTGGTTGTAAGAGAGAGACCCTGAACAGTTGGTCGCATTCGGACAAATAACCCTACAATTTTCAGGCCTCCATCTGGAACAAGGAACAAGGCTGTGGCCTTAAAATTTTAGGGTTAAGAATCATTTCTCGCTGCTGGGGGGTTGGGGGGGCGGTGGGGCAGGGTGCTGGGGGCTGGGGAGGCGTTTGTTCTGGTTGGTGAGTTTCATACTGCGCTCTGTAAGATGGGGTGCACGAACTGGGGGTTGACGTACGAGAACCCTTCGAAATCAGACTGGTCTATGTTAGCAATGACCAGCTGGTCGGGAGGCGTTAAGACAGGCTGCCCTCGTGTGAAGAACTTGTCAAAGTTTTCTGCTCCTTTGCCGCACTGCGGAGAAAAAAGAACAGGAAGGAAGGTCAGTGAGGGGCAGGAAACAGGGAAGCAGCTGTCCCAGCGCGCTCGGCAGGGCGGAGG
>NW_006436283.1:10901969-10922076 GCF_000325575.1 Pteropus alecto | reverse complement strand
GGCCCGGGGGCGGGGGGCGGGGCTGGTTAGGCGGGAGGATTCTGGAGGACTTGCAGGCCTACTGGATTCAAAAGCCAAGCACAGCGAACGACAACGGAGACTCACTCGGTTGTAAATCCTCATTCAAATACCCCAGTCTGAAACCCTAGGTGGAAATGCACGCTGACGGTCAGGGCGTCGCGAGGGCACTGCCTCTTCTATTTCTTTTCTGTGTCGCAGAGCAAGCGGGGCTATGAGCATGGATGCCACACGCACGGGACCGTCGGTCACGGTTCCACGGTGGAAGGCCAGGATGCCGGGTGGGAATGCAGGCGGACGGCCCTGAACTGCGAGGCTCAGATTCTTCTTCTCTTCCAACAAGGGGATGTTTTAAAAACCTCGTCTCCTAAATTCACCTTTAACCGGCACTGGGGTAGGTATGGTGGCCAGGTTGGGACATTCACCCTGGGGCCCGGCTGGACTTCAGCATGTCTAGATATATCTGGTCAGCGGGCAGACGGGTGGACATGGGAGTTCATTAGCAGGGTAGCCTCAGGCTGGCAGTTCATCCTGGTGCTGGAGGAGGCACTGCCAAGCCCGCCGACTGTCTTGGGTAGTTCTGTCCTGCAGGTCCAGCCGGGCACTCAACGCAGACGGGGCTGCAGGGCAGAGCTGCCCTGTTAGAGGCTCTGAGAAACACAGCAGCTTACATGATGCTGCCAGCAGCCCAACCCCACAGAGGGAAAAAGGCTATCCTCACTTTCTCAGCCACCCCGAAGGGCTGTGGCATGTCGACGCCCCCAGGATCTCCGGGGAACTCCGAGACAGGGGGAGTCGGGAGGTGCGCTGGTGATGCAAATCATGATACTCCACACGTCACGAATGCTCACCCTTCTACCTGCGGATGCCACAGGGCGACGCGAATTAACTCTGAGTTAACGGACATTTTAAACTAGCCAGGCATCCCTGGATCTTTCGGAGGATGGCTCTAGGTCAACTGCGAAGCGGGGTCCATCCCATTCCCCCACCTGTAAAACGGGAGCACACCTGGCCGCTCTGGAGGTTAAATGTACAGCGTTTGGCACACGACTCGGCTGATGGTGGGAGCACCACACCCCTGCGGTGATTTTTGTAAGGCCAGACTGGCCTCGGGGGCCGTCCTTTCTCACCCGCTTTCCCACATCTCTTCCCCACCTTCTAGAAGGTTTCCTTGAGAGCCTAGTTCCATTATGCTTTTTCCACCCTCCTCTCAACAGCGAAGCAGGGGTCACGGATAACCGCCGAGGTGCCCGTCGTGGTGGAAGGCGTGCCGTAAATTCAGAGTAAGGTCTTCCTAATAGGCAGCTTTCCTTTCTGGGTTGTTTTCATTGCCATAACTTGCCACCTGCTCTTAACCGGAGGAGGTTCAGACCAGGGACTGGTGGGTGGGCACGCGAGGGGCGGGGGTAGGCAGGTCGGGGTGGAGGGGATGGTTCGGGGCCCTTCTGCGGAGGCCATACTACCTGTCCTGCTCATTACGCGGGTCCTGCCCCCCATTCCCAAAGGGGCTTTTCCTCGGAGGAGCACAGCGTCAGCGGAAGTGGGGTCTGCAGTCGGCACCACCCCCCGCCCCGTCCCACATGCGCAGGCCGCTCTGAACCACTGAAAAGCCTCCTTAAGGAAGAAGGGCACAACGTTTCTTCCCAGGAATGAATCGAGAACCAGCACTGGATTCGTCACTTCAACCAACCAACCAACCAACCAACCAGCCAGCCGGGACCACCCCGCGTGGAGCACCACGTACAGACACTGCTGTGACGATGAAAACAGCTAACGAAACAGCCCTCTGCTGGAGATGCTGGTGGTGCTCCACTGGGGTGAGTCTGCACCCGCCCCGTCCTCGGGGGCATCTACCAACATCTGCATTCATTTCTGGCTGCCGTGACTTGGGCAGGGGTGGTGACTGGCATCCAGTGGGTAGAGGTCAGGGATGCTGTAGAGGTCAGTGCACAGGACCGCCCCCAACGACAAAGAACGGTTGGTCCAAAATGTCACCTGCACTACTGTTGAGAAACCTGGGATATAGCAAAAACGGTAATGCAGGGCTGAGTTGGTCCTAAGGTCAGGGTGAGGCCGAACGAGGCGCTCGGGCAGGAACAGCCGTACGTGACGGCTGGGAACGAAGGAGCTGCAGAGGCCCAAGGTGAACGTCCTGTCGGCGCGTCACGGCCTCGGTGGAGTTGGCTTTGAGAACGTCCTTTGGGAACCCAATTAATCAAAACCCATTCAAGTGACTCGACCGTGGGTGCTCCCGGGGCCTGGCTTGGGTGCTCCCTTAACAAGAGGTCATTGGCGTTCCTTTTACAGTTCACTAACCAAGAGAAGACGAACAAGAAGGAATTCCGGGAAAAATATAAAAGAAGGTGGTCTCTGAAAGGAAGAGGAAGGCAGGCCAAGGTGAGACGCCCCTCTCCTGGCTGGAGAACTGTCTGTCCAGCTCTACGTCTGTCCAGCTGTTCTGGGAAGAGACCGCACAGAAAAGGCCTTTGCAGGAGTAGCGTCTTGAGGGCACTCACGGATCGTCTTCCAATGGGAAGTTCCAAAAAGCATGGCTTAACTGCCACAGGAAAGTAAAAACGAACAAACAAACAGAAAACGCCTCCCCAAAGAAAACCAAGCCAAAAAAGCCAACTAGAAAAAGTTTCTAAGATCAAAAAGGGGACCACGGAACGTCAACACTGAGAAGCCTGGGGACGGGGACGGATGGTCCAGGACATCGAATTCGGAAGCTGCTGTCCAGAGGAGGGTCAATCCTGAGGGCGGCCGTGGCTTGGACGGCCAGGGACTGTGCCACACGGGGCGGACGCCCTCACTGCTAAAGCCTCCCGCTAGGACCGCCGCCCCGAAGGCTGCGCTAAGGGGCAGTGGCGGGGACCAGCCCAGGCAGGCGCGGCTCAGGGGCAGCACACACAGTGGGAAGGCCCCCCCCCCACCGGACGCCCCTTCCTCCTCTTCCTCCCTCTAAATCTCGATGAACTTTCCCTGATCCCAAAGAGAGAGAGATCGCGCGTTAGCAGATGAAGGCCTTTCTTAAACCTGTTCCCGCAGGCCAAGGGACGGGAGGCTGGGACAGGTGGGGGGCAAAGGGCAAGAACGGAGTCTCCGAGTGCGTCTCAGTGAGGGCGGGACGGAAGCCTGGACGAGCTGGAGGCTGGGCCTGAGACGCGCACAAGGTCCAGGACACGGAAGGGGTTTAAGCCGAGGGAAACCATGCCGAGAAGTCGCTTTTCCCCGACAAGGGGTGGCGGGCGGTGAAGGGACCCGGCTGTTCTCACCACAGGTTCAGTCCTGTGAGAAACCACTAATTTTTCCACCATGGAGGGTCTCTTAATGCTTTAAAAATGAACCCACCGCAACTCTTCGCGAAATCGGAGAAGACCTTGAACTACTTATTTTTTGAGACGGTTGTGTGAACGACTGTTCACCTACTGAGATGGATCCCTGGGAGAAAAGACAAACAATGGCTCCCATAAGCTACTGTGTTTT
Source organism: Pteropus alecto (assembly GCF_000325575.1). NCBI lineage: Eukaryota > Metazoa > Chordata > Mammalia > Chiroptera > Pteropodidae > Pteropus > Pteropus alecto. The sequence continues at coordinate 10,918,572 of NW_006436283.1, read as the reverse complement.
TAAGGTAAAAAGGACTCTTCCCACCACCTGTGAGCCAACCCTGCTCATAACCATCAGCTTGTGGGCCAGGGGCCTCAGGTGCCGTCCTGGACCCGAAAGTGAGTAAGAGGAGGCAGAGACAGGCTCAGGGGGCACCCAGTGGTACCTGTGAACGTGTGAATGAGCACGTGAGTGAGTGAAAAATCGAGCTGGCCAGATGGCAACGCTCCTCGGGATGAGGTGGCAATGGCCACTGGAAGGGCAGCCTACACCACGGCCTGTGACAACAGGCGTGTTTGGGTTGTCCACGGCCTCAGAGCTGTAGGCCACTTGACAGCACACAGGAGCTAAAGGCAGCATTTACGACTTGAGAGCAAAACTCCTTGGCCGAGCATGCACTGTCTCCAGCTCCAAGGGCCACCTGTGCCTTTCACCAGATGAGGCTGTTGTCATCTGGGATGTAATGCGCCACACAACTGGTGTGGGGCAAAGATGGAGGGGGAGAGGCGGCCGCACCTAACTGGGCCAGCACGTGAGCCCGGACGGTTCTGCGGGCGCTCCCTGAGACCCGACGACGTCCGTGTTTACAGGGCCACAGTAGACACCCAAGGAAAGACGGATGAAGGCTGTCAAAAGCCCAGGGTATGGTTGTGGGTAACTCACTGCACCTCTTTGTAAAAGCAGAAATGGCGATGTGAAAATCCACCTTTCACGGCTGTCGTGAGGATTGGAGGAACGAGTGTGTGTGCAACCCTTTCTAAATGATCAGGAGTGACACTGACCCAAAGGTCCAGCATCAACGGCAGGCTCCCGGCCCGTGAGCAGCGTGCGAGCCCTACGTGAGGCGTGAATGAACGCTGCTGACAACCTGCCTCCCTTCCTGAGCTCCGGGTTCAGCACTGAACTCCGTCCTTGTTCTGACATTCCTACCCATTTGGTAAAAATCATTAATGAATAACATGAAATCGGGCGTGATAACGACGTGACAAGGCACGGACAGATGACAGCCTGGGTGGAATTTAGGATGGCGGCGCTGCCCGCCCAGAGCCCCACGTGACACGTGGGCCGCTTACGACCCTTTGCATGCCGTGTCACGGCCGTGGGGGGCTGGCGGGGGTGGGGCAGAGCCTGGCTGTGGAGGTGGGCTTCTCGGCTCTGACTCTTACCTGGGAGAGGCCACTGAGAGTGAGCCACACCTGTGTTGGTCTCAATTCTGTCCTTTACCTTGGCGTCTCAGTCATGTAGAGTATAACCCACGGTCGCTGGCATGGGAATTAGGGGGAGTGTGAGTAGCGTGAAAACATCTCCATCACCAAGCGAATCCAAACAAAACCCACATGAGCAGGGAGAGCGTGGGACACACCGAGCGCAAAGGCCCATGGGGACAGGGAGCAGGAAGGAAGCAGGTCGAGGGCGGAGCCTCTGTGACGACAGAGGCGGCTGGACGTGCTCCGTCTTGGGGGAACCGTCAGCCACATTTCCAGGCCCGGTTCCGGGGGGCTGACCGAGCGCTGTGCATGGCCCCAGCAGAGCGTGTTAGTAAGGACACCGCCAGCGTCTGCGCGTGGTTCGGCGCTGTCTTGATTTGATTAAACAACCAGCGGCAGAAACGTGTGGGCGCGTTCTGCCCTGGGCCCCCTGGGAGGTCACCTCCGCACCGCACCGCGGAAGCACCGGGCGAGGGAGCCGGGGCCCCGCGCGTCTGCCCCTTGCTCGGATCGGCATGCTCGGGGATGGTCCGTGCACGGCCCACACAAGCGCAGCACACGCTGAGGGTTACAGAGTGAGGTTAGCTTGCTTGTTTAGTCACCCGAGGTTCTGGAAATGTGCTCACCGAAGGCCTGGATGACCACTGAAGCCAGTGCGTTTTGGTACAGAAAGTCTGGAGGATAAGAACGGACAGGGGAGAGTATTTGGGAAACGGTCAGTGCCTGGCCTCGGAACTCGAGATCGGAGTGGCCCGTGGAAAGGACGCCACAGACCCACAGGGGCTGACAGGGAAGCACCAGCGTGTGGGAGATGCCAGGTGCAACACAGAGCGTGTGGCGTGACCCCGCCTGTGCAGACGTGCACGCGGCTCCCTGGACGGTTCCAGAAATCAGTGAGCAGTGGGGCCGGGAGCTGGGGAGGGGGAGACAGTGTCTGTCCACTGACTATCCTTCGCGACTGCTTGTCTCTTTCACCACACAGAGCGAGTATTTTAATAACTTTAAAAAAAGGAATTAGGACCTCCTTCACCTCCTGCCAACACCACCTGTGGCGAGAGACTGGAGGCAGGCTGTGGTTTCTCAGACAACATTAAACAGTACTTGTCTCCCCTGTCGCCTTAGAAAGGGACCGTTCTGGTCCAGAGAGAGCGGTTTTATCGATGGGTTTTCTGACAGACACAGGCTGGAAGGCACAGGTTAGGTGAGTGGATTCTTGCAGGTGCCAGTCACGTGTGTGTGAGGTGTGACGGGGGAAAAGCTTATCCTGCACTGTGTTCTATGGAGCAAAAACACACACTCCTTTCGGTCTTTTTTTTCTTTTCCCTTTGGGTCTTGATGCTGATGGCCAGCTTTAGACCACTGAAGGCTCCTTTTCCAAGACGGGTTGCTGTAGTAACCACTGTTACCCTGGACCTCTGCTTCAGACAATGGGAACTTGGTTCGCACCAATCGAGGCACACAGGGTCTGCGTTTATCTTGTCACTCACCACGGAAGCTCCCTGAGGCTCGCCAGAGAGCTGCTTATTTATGTTGATCGTCATCTTAAATGTCTCATTTCTTCCCATTTCTCTTTCACGCAGAAACGTATTTGGGAGAGTGGTTATTAATGAATAGAAAGACTACTTGCCTCTCCCCGGGCAGAAGATGCTGTCTCAGGCTGGTTTAAAGGCTTAAATCAAATCTAAGTACACCGTGATGGAGCAGACTCTGGTCTCCAAAGGCCGATTAGTGTTCGCATGTTGTCGGCGAAGCCTCCCGAGTGTTGAGGATCTCAATTTTAATTAGGATCACTGCTTCTGGTTCCACTGAAAGGCCAAGAGAATCACCCTCCTCGCTACCTGAGACCTGTTTAGATGCCGCCCGAGGCTGCCTGTGGCCCCATCAGCTGGACAGCTGCCCCTCTGTGCCCATAACTTTTCAGGGTGATGATGAAAAGAACAAAGCACCATGAGATGTTCTTAGTTTCAGGAAACACACATGGACTTTTTTAAGTGTAGAGAGGCATTACAGCTGCCACTTACTCTAAATGATTCAGGAAAAAAAAACAAAACAAAAACGTGTATGCGTGTGTCTGCACCCACACGCACTCGGATGCAAAGAAAGCATGGAAAAGCAAATTGGTAAAAAGGTTAACGTTTAGGGCATTTGGGCAACGGGACTACAGCATCTCTCCTCCAACCCTGCCGTTAGGAATGATTTCCAAAGAAATTTAAAAAACTCAAAAGGACCTCTGCACCCACTTTGCTAATTCGACCACCCTCGAACTCTCTCTCGACGAGCTGGTGACACCGTGAACGGAAGGACATCGGGGTGGCTGGGGCAATGAACGTGACCGCGTGTTCTCAGTGGGGCAGCCCCGCCAGCTGCTCTCGATGTGCTGGTCTCTTCGGCTCTTGCTGCAGGGCTGACGACATCCCAATGAAAGTTATTATAATTTTTTTTTTCTGTTGCTTTTTGATAAAATTACGAAAGTAATTTCCCCAGAGAGGCTACCCGTGAATGACAGGCCTATTTCAAAAGTGCTCTCCACTCATCTATCAACTCCGGAATGTTTATCTCGGTGTTAACCTTATAGATTAATTTCTCTCTCTCTCGTAAGCAGGTAAGCACAGCGAACGCGTTTGGCCTGCCCGTGAACTAGCAGTTCGGCCCCTCGGGGCCAATGGACAGAATTCGAAAATGAAGAATCAATTAATTCTCCACTGCCAATGTTTGTAGAAGCTGCTATTTGTCATGGGCAGGATGAATGGAAACTTGAAGGCTGTTCCTGGGCGCTTTATTCACATGAATAATGAATGAGGATAAAAGCCTGCGAAATTCAAAGTGACGTCAGATCAGAATATGGGGCTGTTTGGGGGTGTGCCGCTGTGGGCATACTGCAGGGACTAAAACTCGGGCCCCTTTTTTTTCAGGCGAAGCAGGAAGAAAGAGCTTCTTCTCCCTCGGTGAGTCCTCAGGGGTTTGGGTCAAGTCCTCGTTTACCTGATGCCTGGGGAAGCGGCCAGGACCCTCTCATTTCTCCCTCAGAAACTGAATATTGATCTTGTCAGGGGTGACTTAAAAATAAACTTAAAAATAAAACTGACACCCCCTTACATGGGATCTTCTGAGTATTCACGAGCCGCTTTTTGATGACTCGGGTTTTTCGTTCAGGACACCGGCCTCATGCTGAGCTGACGGTCCCCGTGTCTGTGGGGCAGAGGCTCCTCAGCGCTGTTTTCTTGAGGAGAAATGGAAAGCAGCTGGCTTTGTGCTTTTATTTTTCCACAAGGAAGGAGACTGACGTGGCTGCCTCTTCTCCAGGAGAGCACAGCATAGCTGTCTTTGTTTTTGCTTTTGTTTTCCAGAATAAACCAGCACACAGGGGTCACCCCGTCTTCTAGAAAGTCACCCTCGTCTGCACAGCTGCACATGGTGGGCCGTTCGGGGACACGGGACCCCACGCCTGTGGGCTTCTGTCCGGCAGGCACGCCCCTCCCCACTTCCACTTCTGAGGCCCCACATTCGCCGCCCTCCGGGGTGATGGCCACAGTCCCCACACCCGATTCTTCGGTCGCTCTCCTCTCTCCTCTAGGTGGGACCTGCACTGCAGGTCCCGACCTGAAGGTCGCTGTGGGATGGACAGTCCTGTGTGGAGCCTCTTGATGGAGCCGCCGCATCATGCAAGGTCTTTGGTGGCCGAAGTTCACATCCTCCGAGGCACTCCGGCACGGCTTCAGCGATGTCACTTCGGTAGGCAGGAAAATAAAAAAAGATGGGGTGCTATGGGAATCCCCACGCCTCCAGCTAAGCTCCGTGTCTGCCCAAGCCACAGAATCTCTCTACTCCCTTAGGGAAGTCAGTGATTTTGGAACACCCTTTTGTTGGGGGTTCCCCACCAAATTAAACATTAAAATGAAGATGAGAGTCCCGGCCTCACAAGCACAAACGTGATCCCCGGAAGCACCCTGCAGATAGCTGTGGGTACTTGAAGTCTTACTGCTGGTATTTACAAAAACCAAAGGCTTGATTTCCTGAGAGGCAGGAGCAAACGGTCCCTAATCCGATAAATCTCAGGGAGATTGATTCGCCAGCACTTGCTAAAAGAGCATCGAGCAAACTCCACCAGGACAGACAAGGCTGTAAACGCTGTTCAGAGGAGAGATGCTCTTTGAAATGGGTTCACTGCATACGTTAAGCAGAAGCTTCCGGCAGCAGTATGTTTGCCTTGTTTTCTCCGCGGCGATGGCTTGGCTGGAGTTGCCGCATCTTAGAAATAACAGAACTGCCTGGCAGAGAACATTCAGCTCTGTATTTTATCGGTAAACTCGTCTGACCTCCTAATGAGCTCTGGATCCGGGAGCCATACTTTTCACCGAGAAAGATGGGAAAACCACCTCACAGAATAACTTTCCCGCGCGGTTAGCTCTCTCCTCTGTGGCCGTGTGGACCCCGGTGTGTTCTGCCCTCCCGGGGACATCTGGACTTAGATGGCTTCCTTCTGTTGTCGCCGCGTGGTCTGTCTGCTCCAGCATGGCACCGCGAGAACAGGGCGATGCCCTGGAGGCAGCTGAAATGCTCCCTTCACCCGCGATTTAGAGCCGACTCTGATGCTGTGTGGGTGGCATGGCGCGGGGACGAGGGAAACGGAGCCCTGCCAGGGGCCAGGACTTTTCCTGATCTGTGTGTCTGCCCTTGACTCTCTTCTGCTGTGGGACTAAAAGTCTGCTGCTCACTCCTGCAAACCTCCGCTGCTGTTTCTACCTCCCTGCCGTGCCATCTCCTGTCCACTCCTGCGTTTCCAGATTCTTCCTCCAGCAGAATGTGGGCTTCCGGCTGGGACACCTCGCTGTGAGCAGACAGGTCTCTCCCTTCCTCAGCCCGGGCTCTGGCCAAACAGGCCTTTCGCACGAAACCTTCGGTTTTAGGGCCTTGGCCGTGATTCCTTCTGCCTTCTGTGAGTCCAGGGGCTGTGTCTTCACAGTCAGAGGCAATTTCCTGTTTCTTCTTATTTTAACCAGCACTCAGTTAAAAACCAAGCAAACGGCAGCACTCTGAGAACAAGTAAATAAACAAACACAGCTCATGGCTCAACTGCCTGACCTGTGTCTGTGTGACTCTGATTTTGTCATTGCGGTGCCCACAGGGGAAGACTTGGAGAAGTCACCGGTTTGCTTTCCCGACAACTGAGTTTAGGGTTGCAGCAGCCACAAAAAGTGGGAGACCATACGCACACGGACAACTGCTTCTGAAAGTGAGGTGGGAATGAAGAGAAAAAGATGTGATTTACGGTGACTTTGCCGTATCTCCTCTCTTTCTGGAAAGTGACAGACAAGTTTGCTCCACACATAAGAGCAGGGCCAGTGTGTGTCTCCATGCTGTTTCTGTAGAGACACTAAGCTGTGTGCAAGATGCTACTGTGGACCTTTCCTGTGTAATTTAAGAAGGCTAAAGAAATATAAGAGGAACAGGAAAATCCCTAATGTAACGTTCTACTGAGACCGTCTGTAGCATCATGTATTGTTCTGTGTTCACCCCGCCCCTCGAAACCGGGTTTTGCAAACTGCAAGGCGGGGATCGTATGAGAACCCCTGAAATCAGTGCCCAGGACTGGCTAAAGAAAAGGCAGGGAGGCAGAGACATAACGGCCCTGTTTGAAATGATGATTCGGGAGAAAGTCAACTGACCTGGTTCATTTTAGGTTTTCTTCAGTTCGTGCTAAAAATATCTTGGAGAAATAAAATCGATGGGCTCATCCCCCCCGCCCGCCGGTTTATTCTCAGAGCAGAGGACGCCTAAGCATATTTGATGAGGACGCTGCCGCCCTGAGAATAAAGCTCTGTGCCACGCAGCCAGTAACTCAGCCACCTGGGAGGGTCCCCTTTGCCTGCTCAGGGGGCGCCTGGCAGAGGAGACAGATTTAAGCTCAACCATCACAGCAGCTGTTTCTGGAACTGACCGTGCAATAAAACTGCCCTTTTGCAGCCTCGAGAGCTGAGGCACCATGACTGCCCAGCACTGGCCGAGATGGTGGCGGAGCTGGAGGCCCAGATCCACCTGGCCGTTAGAAATAGGGTGCAGGGAAAAGCAGATCCCTGGGAGGCACTGAGAAGTGGCAGGTGGCATGAATGAGGAGGCTGACGTCTTAAAGACTCGCAGTTTCTCTCCAGGGATATAAACATTCAGAAAGGCAAACGCAGGCTGCAACCAGCCGTCCGAGAGCTGGCGTATGGCTGGCTAGAGCACAGTGATGGTATGGTGCGTAAGGACACAGGTCTGGGGGCTGGAACACCAGAGTTTGCATCCTGGTCCCGCCAGTTACCAGCTGTGTGTCCGCAGGCGAGTCACTCAGCCTCTCTGTGCCTCAGCTTCTTCGACTGTAATCCGGGACAACAGTACCTACCTCGCAGGGTTGTGGGGGTTAAATAAGCTGATTGGCAAATCGCTGAGAACAGGGCCTGGTACGTAGTGTTTGTTAAATAAATGAAAAAAAGAAAAGGGAGCCATACAGGAAGAGTCAGAATGAAGGTGAAAAGGACAGGAATGGCGGTCGACACCACACACTCCTTGCCGCAGGAGCTGATGTGGGGACCGGGGCAGCGTGTGGACTGCACCCAGCGCCTGCCTATGAGCTGGCTAGGATTTAGTTACGCTCCGGGCCACCTTCGGTGCAAGGCAAATCCAGGAGCGCTGGGGACAGATGAGAAGTCGGCTGAGGACTCAGAGCAAGGAATTCGAGTCCACAAAATCCAAATCCCAAGCAGACCTTCCTTGCTGTCTAATTGGGTTGGTGGGGGGCTCTCTGCAGCCACGCTATTGGACAGCTCTGTGAGGACAGACGACCCACACCCCCCTCGCGGCCTGCTCTGCCGTTGCTCGGACCACACAACCGACGGCAGGGGCAGGCACCTGCCCTGTGGAGGCCGGAGGTCACTGGCCTCCTCTCTCCAGGAAGGAAGGTGGGTGGGACACCTCCAGGACTGGGGGGACTGGGGCTCAGGAAACGGGCTGCACCCCTGGCTCACCACTTTGGGCTTGAATGGCGGCTGGATCTCCCTGTTTTCCAGTTTCTCCCAGTCGATCCTCCGGAAGAAGGCGTGTTCTCGCACGTCCCGTTCCCCCTCGGGCCCGCAGCCCAGACGCTTGCCGGGATGTTTGGTCATCAGCTGGAAAGCAGGGGAGAGGATTTAAGGTACTCCGTGGTGACTACAGTTGGTAATAACGTATTGGACGCTTAAAATTTGCTAAGAGTGGAACTTAAGTGTTCCTCGTCCAGAAAAAGAATAAAGGGTAACTATGTGAGGTGATGGATGTACAAACATGACGGTGGAAATCCTGTCATAATGAACGGTCGTCCCTGGGTATCCACAGGGGACTGGTTCCAGGACCCTGGGGGACACCAAACTTCGAGGATGCGCAAGTCCCTTCGATAAAACAGTGCAGTGTTTGTATACAACCTACGCACATCCTCCTGTAAACTTTAAGTCATCTCTAGATTACTTTAACATCCCATACAATGTAAGCGCTGTGTAAACAGTTGTTACACTATATTGTTTAGGGAACAATGACAAGAAAAAAAGTCTGTATGTGTTCAGTACAGACACAACTAGCGACCATTGTAGACCTAACTACATACTACACATCAGCAACGATGTAACTTTTTTTGCCTGTGTATTTTAGATCTGTGGTTGGTTGAATCCAGGAGTTTAGAACCAATGGTTACGAAGGACCAACTGCATATGTATATCAAATCACCGCGTCGTACACTTTAAATATATTACAATTTTATTTGTCAATTATAACTCACTAAAGCTGGGGGGAAAAAAGAAACAAATAAGCAGAAAATTCGTTCATATATTCCCCAAAACACATGACCCAGAAGGGTCATGGCAGTTCTATTTGTAATGGCCTCAAGCCGAAGAAGAAAGAACCCAAACACCCACCGGCAGTAGACTAGACAAACGAATCGGGTACGTTCACACGATGGAATGCTACGCAGCATTGTGACAGATGGGACTCCAACTGCACACAGCAATATAGAAACATCTCTCCATCATACTGGTCAGGGGAAAAGGGCCAAGGAGCATCCACTGCACAACTCCATTTGTGCAAAGTTCAAAAACAGGCACAACTCATCCGAGCAGCGACAAGGGGGAAGTGACAACAACATGGCCTCGGACGGGGCTTCTAGGGCGCTGGAAACGAGTAGTTACATGGGTGGGTTCATTTTGCGACATGTCTTGGACCTATATGCTGATGATTTGTGTCTATTTACCTACAGTGTACCTCAAACACTGAGAAATGAACAAAGAACTCATCAAGGCATACCCAGCGAGGCGACGGAAGGAAACGGACATTTTCTAAGGGTCTGTGATTACTTCCGGTAACCGGCAATGCAATTCCGTGAGGTGAATCGGAGACTAGGGCATGGTACCATTAGCCGGCGGGGCCTGAGTTCCAGAAAGTTTTGGGGTGTGAATCCATTTTCCGCTGCGCCCTGCGTATCACCAAGCACTAGCCCCCGATGGCCGGAAGCAGTGGCGTGGGTTTGTGATCTTTCCGCCATTTTGATCAGAAGTGTGGGCAAGGTATGTCGACCCTCTTGGTCCGTGATCGCAAAAGGAATCCAAATGTACTTACTCCTTTGCAGATGGAAACGGCCTCCTTGGATAGAGATTTCGGATAAGAAACGTTGTGCTCCATTATAGACTGAAACAACTCGTCTTCATCTTCACCGTCGAATGGGGGCTATTCCGGAAAAGAGAAAGACGACAAAATATTTAGGCAGAGTAATTTATTAACACGGCACCCGAAGATCCGATTCAACACCGAGAAACAGAATGGGTTTCTTGGCACGCTGCAGGCTGCAGAGTTAGCTCAGTTAGCTTTCGGGTTTATTTGATTATCTTTAATTAGGTTGGAGGTTGTGTGATTTCCATTTTTCCTTCTGTCTCTTTAATTATCTTGCCCTGGGCAACTCAAGATAATCTTTAAGAAAAATGTTTTTGAGTAATGCTTTGAATGATTTGCAAATAAATTATAATGAATACATTAATCTTGTGATTATGCGTTCAAAATCTAATTATGATCACGTTAGGTTACAGAGGGCTTTGTTTTCAGAAGGTGGAGCTGGGGGAGGGGTTGCAGAATGTTACTGCCCTTGGGTCCTGAACACGGGGTGAAGGGGACAGCAGAACATGGGCAAAGAGGGCTTGCCCAGGTCCAGGAGTTCACACCAGGGCCCCTGTGACCTAACACAGAGCTGCCACCTGTGTGGTGGCGGTGATGGCGGCTAAGCTTCCACCTCCCTGTCCTCTTCTACCTCCCCATGTAGAGAGTGGGAGGCACGGTGGCACTGTGGGAGGTCACGGCTTTGAAGTCAGGTGGATCTAAACCAGAATTCCAGCTCCGCCACCTCCTAGCTGGGTGTCCACAGGCAAGCAACTCACCTCTTTAAGACACAGTTTTCCAATTTGTAAAATGGGATTCCCTGAGGAGTCTATAAAGTGCCCAATACTCTGTCTTATACGTAGTAAGGGCTCAGTGAAGGGTGCATACTGGTATTGTCTTTTAGGCAGATGAATTTTCATTGCGGGGGCTGCTAGGATCCTCAGGAGAATTTTGTGTGAGCTCGAGCTTTATTCTCCAGCATGTCTTCAACCCTGAGAGGTCTAGCAAATTGCCTGTCACTCTGGTGGGACAACCCACAGGATAAGCGGGCTTGTGGGAAATTTCTTAATGTTCCCCTTTGGCTTAGCTACTCTGGAGCTCAGCACAGGAAAGGCAGAGCGGGGTCAGCCCTCCTGTGGAGAATCCCATGCGTCATCTTGTATTTTTCTTCTCGTGTAAAGGAGGATGCACAGCCACTTTGGTTAGGGTCCAGATAATGACAGGGTCTGGCTTAAATTTAAATTATATCATGGACCGAAGACAACAGTGCCATCATCGGTAGGATATCCCTTCTTATGAAACATTTCCCCCTCAGTAAGAGAGGGCAACTGAATCAAGCAGAGCGTCCCCTACCCCCCACCCCAACCACCAACGCACAAATCATCCCAACCCATTCACGTGGCCTCCAACCTCCATCCTCAGCCCTGAATCAGAGGCGGGCGTGGGGCCAGCACACGGGAGCCACGCCCAGCAGAGGGAAAGATGCTGAGTATATGAAGAACGCTCCCTTGGGACCAGGTGTGGGAGAACAGGGAGGAGGGGTGGTGACTGATGCCACTCACTTTAATTTTTGGTCTAAAAATATAAATAAACGGGCCTCTTTTCCGGTTGTAAGAGCCTGGTGTTAAGAATGTCTAATTCGGTGGAAGCATGAAGGTGGGTGAGGAGGACAAAATTAGCCTCCTGTGAATGACTCAGAGCAGGAGCAGTGTGTGTGTGGTGAGTTTCTGTGGGCAGAAGGAACATGGGGCTTGGGATGCCCGCAAGGCAAGTCAGCTGGAGGCAGACACCCTGCTGGGGGCTACAGGCTGCAGATAGATGGTCACTGGGGTCAGCAGGGGACGATCCATTAGTACCTACAGAGAGCGGAGCAGGACAGGCTGGGGCGTGGGTGTGGCGGTGCCTGGCCAAGAGCGACGGTGTGGCCTGACCTCCTGTCCATCTCTCCACGGCTCCTCTGCCTGATCCCACGCAACCGCCCCCTTCTGGACGCCTGTTCCATAGCACCCGCAGAAACGTCTTCCCTAATTCGAGATCTATACACATGGCTGAGTTCCGGCCGAGGACATTTTCGTAACTAAAACAAACACGGCATGGTTTCTGCTCAGGGCTGTGAACCGCACACCTCCAGGGGGCTCCATTCACCATGAATTCGCTGTGTGTACATACTCTGCAGTGTCCTCGTGACCTGGAGGTGAGCAAGGCACAGGGTCTGCTGCTGGGTCACCAATGGGCAACTCACAGCCTGGCCCCTTGGGGCCGCCAGTCAGGATGGGCTACATCATTCGTGGGTCTCAGTGCAAAATAAACATGTGAGGCCTCTTATGAGATAATTATTAAGGAGTTCGAGACGGCAAGAGCAGAGCACTAAACCAAAGGAGCAGGTCGCTTCTGAGCTTGGGCCCTGTGCGACTGTGAAGCTGGCCAAATGTGGCTGGCTGGTGTCTTTCGCTCAACGGTGACAAAGGCTCCAGGGAGACTCAACCAGCCTCTTGGCTGATGCTCAGGAATGCTACATGGGCTGCGTCACAGGTAATCCAAGCCAAACGTCTAAGAGAAACTTTCTCCAAAGAGAAATTCAAGTGCGTGCTCCCAGGAATCCTTCTCCAGCGAGGGGAAGGCCCCCCTCATTTGAAGGCCATTAGGTCAGCGCAGCTGCAGCCCCTGTTCCCCTAACATGGACGCCAGGAAGTGTTTGGGGGATGTTCTGGGCAGGGCGCTGGCCTCTGACACCTGCTTAATGCTTTTCAGCTTCGCTCAGGTGAGCATCCTTCCGCACATGGCTAATTTCTGAAACGGAGACTGCCGTGTCGGGGATCAGGCCTTGTCCCCTGCGCGTGGAAGTCTTCACCAGGAAGCACCCCTGCATCCCTCCAAGGGCAGGGTATCCGGCCCCCTGCACACCCCTGAGAGTGCTCCTCAGAACGTTAACCCGACAAGGTATTCCTGGGTCCAAGTTCGCATCCTACGTCCCTTGTGCAGGTGTGCACTGACATTTTGAAGGGCCTGAGAAGTCCCGTATTAAAGAACGCTGTTTAACGCAATGCGCATCATTACAGTCTGGGGTTGGAAGGGTCCTCGGAGGCCCCCCAGGCTCGTCCATTGCAGTAAGATTCCCAAACTATAAAGAAAGCCACGAGGCAACATGTCGCTGTGGCAGAGCCTCGGGGTTTCACCCTGTGTCCCAGCCCTGTGTGGCCCCAAGGACTGGACCTTCTCCTGCTGGCTCATCTCGGGGAGGACAGATGCCCGTACCCCTGAAGACGTGCTGTCGCCCACTGTGGCTCTACATCGCCCGACACAGAAGCACAGCCAGCACTCGGGAGAGAGCAGCGGCGATGGCGACAGCAGCTGCAGCCACACTGACCTCCTGGCTCCTGCTTCTCCTCCGCGCCATGCAGCCCGTGGAGTGCTTTGTCGGCGGCACTCCCTCGGCCCTCACAGCGACCATGTGACGTGCGTATCATCGATCTCATTTTGCAATTGCGGTCCCTGAGGTTCCAGGAAGCGCTCTAGCCAGGGTCACGGAGCGGGGTTCAAGTCCGGGCAGCCTGACTTCGGAGCCTGGGCTCTTAGCCCTTCTGAGCAACGCCACTTCCCCGGCTCGTCCCAGTACTCAGAGTGGGCAGGGTGACCCCCGGCACTGCAGCTCGGCAGCTGGTGCACCCCGCACGTGAAGACGGCTCGGCCGCTCGGGAAGACGGTCGCGGTGCTCTGTAAGAGGCTGGTTCACGTCCTACGCGGTGGGCGGTGGTGAATTCTGAAAATCAAAGGGGGCAGGGGAACAGGCGCCAAGGCCTGAGATGTGTTAAGTCATCTTGTGGAGAGGGACCGCCTCTCGGTGCGAGACCCGCCACGGTGCTTATCTTTGCTGATGCCACACGTCCACTGAGGGTCAGCAGAGGTCACCCAGGGACCCACCTGGTGGAGCAGCCACCATCTTGGTTGTGTTGTTGGGGGGCTGGGACAGGACCTCTGGGGTGTTTTGGTCCAGCTCTCAGGTGCTCCACTGGGGAGCACATCCACCTAGATGTCATGGGTCGGAATTAGTCCCGTGCCCCACCCGATCACGAAGGAACTGGGAGGTGCAATCCCATATGAGCCAGGAGGGAGGAAGACCCCAAATGCCTGGTGAACAGCAACAGTGACCGCCACGTTCAGAAAAGCTCCCTGAAGCCCTAAATTAAAATCAGGTATTCTTGGGAGAGGAACGAAAGCAGCATCCACATTTCCTGTAACTAAGAGCAAACATGCTCTTATTTTTTCTGTGGACCCTGTGGCTTTTCATATTATTTTCGAATGATGCCTAATTTGGAATTCTTGGCTTTTCACTCACTGCTGCAAATACGTTTTCTCTGTAGCCACCAGGGTACCTAGTCTGATTAATGCCGCCGAGGTGATCCATCATCAGAGACTGACTGACTCATTTATCCGTGGGTACATTTATAATCGCTTCCAGCACTATATTCTAACAATGGAGGCTGCTCTGAACATCTCCGTGCACAGTGTTTGTTCCTTCTCCGAATTACTTCCTAGAATCATTTCCCAGGTGCGAGATTACGTGTCCAGATCACCCCTGGAACATTCTTCCAGGTGACTGCGTGCTCTCAGGCTTTGGTGCTGGAGGCAAGGCAATGGTGGAAAGTTATAATTACATTCATTTTCCTCTCACGCACACCAGCCACTGAGCCTGGGGACAATAGAGGGTCATGTGTTGCCGAGGTACCTAGCACATGACCGTTTTGGATTGCTTCTCTCCCCTCTTTCCCCCATTCCCATGATGATCTTTTAAATTTCTACAGATCTGGACTTAGTATTTCCAGCTAAACTACCTGTTAACTAAAAAGTCTTGGCTCGGTGGAACAGTTTTCTGAACGGAACCGGGGTGACCTCCTTGGAATGTAACTTACGAATTCTAAACGGGCAAACGAGAGATGATGGTTCATTCTTTCCAAAATGATTCCGCAGTCACTTACTAGTAAGTGGTCACTGGAACCATGCCACGTGCATCTGCAGATCGCAGATGACCAGGGTTGGGGGAGCGGGGAGCGCCCAAGGACAATTCAGGCTCAAGTCCTGGGATAAAGTGCTCATTACTGATTCACCAGGAATGAAGACAAAGCATTAATAACGCTGTCAGAAAGAGATACAAAGAGAGGGCTGGTCCCTTTATGATGACAACCCGCGACTGCTTCGCGCCACAATAGGCTCATTAGTGTGCTGGGTAAATACTATTTATGCCCCGAAGTGATCATATTTGTCAAGCAATCCAGAAACTGAAGACTCAGGCTGTTTACACTTAGCTGTCCCCTTGGCTGCTGACAATAAATAAAGCAAATGAGAAGAAAATTGCAATAAACCATTTGTTTTTCCTGCTCATCTTTAGCCCTCTTGATTAAAGAAGACAAATTTAGACCACGACCACATCAACAACTTTATAATTAGTCTTACTTTTCAGTAAGAGCCTCTATTCCCTCTGCTGGGTATCTGAGGTTCCTGCAGCTTTGGAGGTGGGGGCAATGCATGCAGGGCCTTTATTATCCTTTTTGGGCTGAGTCATAGCTCAGGAATATGTTCAAATTTGCATTGAGTCAGAGAGGAAAACTAAGACGGGGCGTCTGAAACGAAACCCTGTGTCTGTGGCAGATGCAGTGAGGATTTCGAGAACAACCGGCTGTGCCTGCCGTTGCCCCTGAATGTGGGATGCCTTTAAGGTGTCATATTCAAAGAGTGTCGCCATTTTCCATAGAGATTATGAAAACTTCAGGAGATTATATAAGACGGGCTGATCGACTCCGAGAAACAGGAGAAAACATAATGAAAATGTGCCGGCATGTCTATGAAGCCACTGGGTATGGGAGGGACCTGCCATAAGGAAGGTAAATGTTCAAGTCGTGGGCCTCGGGACCAGTTCAAATGAGGCGGGACTTCAACATGCATCCTGAAGGGGACTTCCCTGCAGGAGTGAGGGCATTCCCTGAGCTCTCCTCTATGGGAGAAGGATCCAGGAAGCTTGACTAGGAAGCAAAAAGGGGGTGGGGTGGGGTGGGGTGGGGGACTTTGCTTCAGGCCTGGCTTCTGAAATTCTAGTCTCTTGCTGGCCAATAGAGAGACAGCGCATTTCATCTCTTGTAAAGCGCCTGTTGGAAAGCGATCCTATTTCCGCCCAACCAATTTCCTTTGTTGGCATATGCAAATGGGATGCTTAATGAAAGCAGGGTTTGTTTTCTGGGCTCCAGAGTCAGAACATTCAAGAAGGGATCCAGGAGGGGAGCTCAGCTTTTTGTGCCTTCCTGAACGGCGAGGCTCCCACGGAGCCGATAATTCAGTCAAATTTTATTGTCAAAATTCTAAAGAGGGGGAAATTAACTGAAGGAGCAGGGAACTTGTGTTTTGCCAGCTGTGGTCTTCCTGACAGTTGTTCTGTATAAACCTGCTTTTCTGCCTTTACAAATGGAGGTATTTGGCCTAAGACGAACATTTTGTTGGGTGGAAAAGACGGAATAAATTATACACAAACCACTTTTCACATATAATTCAAGACTTACTATCACTGAGAAATAATGACCAAATGTAGGCTAAGTGGCTTGCTTGAAAGTCCCTGGGCTGGTTAGAGGCAAGGTCTATGCCTTATGTCTTTTATCATTTAAAAGACTACCTCGGTATATAAAAGACATAAGATACAATGAAAGGTATAGAGGAGAACTCATCAGTGGCTTCCCACCCCGGAATGAAAGCCAACGGTCTGGTGACGATCTTCATGCCCC
>NW_006436283.1:10893664-10901689 GCF_000325575.1 Pteropus alecto | reverse complement strand
GCACCCTCCTAAACACTATATACATATAAATAAATAAATAAATATTTTTTTTATCTTGCTTTGTTACCTTTCTGTTTGGCTTATCACTATTATATATTTTCCTTATTTATCTTGTCTATGTATTGTCTCTTTCTCTAGACTGTAGGCTTCATGATAGTATGGCTCTTCATTTTGTTCATGGTTATCACCACACGCACAGTAAGCGTGCATTCAGGAAGTACGTGTTGAATGAAAAAATGAACAAATCGACGGGTGTAATATGTCCAAAAAGGTGACCTTCCCCCTACCCAGAAACAAAGATTCAAAGATTTCCTTGGAGGAAGCTGTACTGCTCTGCATTTCTTGCCATTCTCTCTCACTGAGGCTTTTAGCCATGGAGGATCAAGCTTCTTGGCGCCAGTGCGTGAGTGCTGGGAACTAGAACAAGCTGCCCACCACAGACTCATTTTTCAGTCTTACGGCAGAGGTCTGGTAGAGGCTCACCAGACCTGTTCCCGCTGGCTGAGCTCACAGGTCCGTGCTACCTCTAGCCCTCTTTGCATCTCAGTGGGGCCAGGTGGCCCGTGGGAACTAGAACAAGCTGCCCACCACAGACTCATTTTTCGGTCTTACGGCAGAGGTCTGGTAGAGGCTCACCGGACCTGCTCCCGCTGGCTGAACTCACAGGTCCATGCTACCTCTAGCCCTCTTTGCATCAGTGGGGCCAGGTGGCCTGTGGAATGCAGGCCAGAGTGATGCAGGCCACCTCTAGGCCTGGCACCTAGAACATTCTGTGCAACTGTCCTTCTGCTCTCTTCGCACTGGCCCGCTGAGTAAGGAAGATTCGGTGGGGGAATTTGAGGCCCTAAAAGATGGTGGAGCCAATGGATGGAAGAAGCCTGGAGCTCTGAATGACCATGTGGATCAGCGAACCCCCCTACCCCCCACCACACAGGACTGCACTGAGAATGTGGAATAAGCCTGTGTTGTGTACTGAGCCACTGAGATTTTGGGGTGGCTTGTTAGAACAGCCGGTATGACTTACCCTGACGATGCAGATATTAAGGCCATTATATTGGAAAGTGCCACGTTAGGCAGTAATGCACTTGGTTATCTGATACATGTCACATTCCTAAGAGAAACCTAATTTGCCTTTTCTTAACTGAAAGTTCGGCCTCACTGGACTTTTGTAACAGTTATAATGAACTGTCAAGGGTGAGATAAGGAGAGACAGGGAGAAGCTATTAAAACACTGCTTCAAGTTTAACTGTCTTCTTCCTTTAATAAAAATACCAATTACACACATGGGCAGCAGCTGGGGTGATCTCTGCAGACACACTTGCAAGGAACCATAACCTGACCCCAGTTTTGAGACACTGAAAACTTACAGAGGCCGCTGTCATCATCAACGTGCAGGAGACTTTTGTGTATGATGCGAAAGCTATAGATTGTCTATACTCTGGGGTGTAGCTTTCAGTTTGGGTTTTTATGACTAGAGAGTACGTTTTGCGCATACTGAGTATAATCCACATTCAAGGGGGTATTTCTCTCGTTCACCCGGATCAGGGACGTCAGACCAGCATCAGCCACATCACACTGCCAGGTCCGGGTATTATGGCCTGAGCAGCGCTGAAGTAGATGCTCTGTACAATAAGAAAGCAGCGTGGAAACATAGTGAAACGTTTACCTGCCCGGCCAGCATTTCATATAACAGGACGCCGTAGGCCCACCAGTCCACAGATTTCCCGTACGGCTGATAAGCGATTATCTGTGTGAAAGCAAATACATCAATTACATTGAGTGGCAAAGCAAAAAGCCTGTGCTAGAACAGAGAAGGCAAGCATGTAGGCATTGATATACTTGGTTCATGCAAACGAGGGGCTGATAATATCTGTCTTTGATTTCTACAGCAGGGGAAGAGCGCTCTTCAAATCAGACACGTCAAGAATTATCGCCCCACAATTCAATGCCAAAAACCCCATTTTGGAATACCTGTCTGAAGGTAGCTTTAATTATCTTCACTGGTAAAAAATATTTGGACACTGAGGTGGGTTTAATTCTTGGGAAAAGCCAGAGGTCATTCAGAGCTAGGGGTCTTATAAGTAAGATAAACTTTGAAACAGAATTTCACTAAAAGTAATAAAGAGGATGATGAGAATGAAGAGAACAATGATTCAGGTAAAAATTCTAGTTTTCTGTGTTGCACGTAGAGAGATACAATAATATCTGTTGAATGACTGAAGTTTTAAAATGTTTTAAAAGAGAAAATAGCATAATCAAATGTAATGTTTGGACCTTGTCTGAATCCTTGATTCAAACCAACCGATTGTAAAAGAGAAATTGGGAAAATTTAAACATGATCTTGATCTTAGATATTTAGGGATTGCTGCTAAAATTGTTAGGTGGGAGGAAGGGTATGGTGATTAGTTAAAAAGTGTCCTTTTCAGTTCGAGATAAGAGTATTTATGAGTGAAATGTGTGAGAAATTAAGTATTTATGAGTAAAGTGACATCTTAGATTTGTTTTAAATACTTCGGGGGGAACAGATGAAATGAGTTGGCAAAATGCAGACAGCCACTGACGCTGAGTGATGGGCCCAGGGGACCTCCTTTGCCTCCTCTAACTTTGTGGCCATCAGAAGTCCTAGGATAATTCGCAACCTCCACTCATGGAAGAGAAATACTGATTTGAATTTCTAAGGGCAGCCAGTTTATTTAAACACTGGCTTCAGGCTGCATACCTGACACACACAATTCCCAGGCCCATGGACCATGTGTCAGGATTCAAGGTGAAGACATACTAACAGGTACTCAGCAGGACCACTGTGCCACTTTACGTATGAATTTGACTTTGAAGTGTTCTAGGATATGTTTTTTAATGGCCTATACTGTGTCTGGGACATAATTAAATGTCCTGGGACATAAACTTCTTGTATGTCTGGCCATCTCCGTGCCTTTAACATATTACTAATATTTCTTCCTGTAGAATGAGAGGTGCACACTCTTGGGGCTCAGCTCAGTGTGGGCAGTGACAAAGGCGGACAGGTTTAGAGTTGGTAGCTTTATAGCTCGTTTTCTTTGGAAAGAAAATAACCACCAGAGGGACCTAAGAGGAGGCTTTTGCTTCTTTTTAAAACTACGTTTGTTCTTTTCTGAAAACTTGGAAAATACACACACACAAAGCACACACACACAAAAAAACCCTACCAAAATGAGTCTCTAGTCTATTACCCGGTGACATGGAATCATGCATATCATTCTAGTTCCCAGACCGGAAATTACTGGATCGAAGCCTGTCTTGACCAAGTAGAAACACAACAGGTATTCTCTCTGGGGGACCAAAGGCACCCTTGCTGAGCACCTGCTATCAGATGCTCTATACGAATTTTGCATAATCCGACGAGACAGAAATTATCATTGTCCCCACTGGATAGGCGAGAAAACTGAGGCTCCAGAAATTTAAGAGACTTGCCTGAGGCCAATCAGTTAACAGGCGGTGCTCCGAATATTCCCGTGTTTGTTTTAAAAGTGTAATCCATGGCTTTTGAATACATGTAATCACTCCTACTAGGATTAATAAAATATTAATCAAAGAGATTTGCAACGATCGTTTTTGTTTTGTAACTCTATTTCAAAAGCTCTCGAATAAAATTTGTTCTTGTAACTAATATGTTGAAACTGGTCCCTGTGATCTGTTTTCAAAAATCAGTGTTTTAGTTTGTTTGTAGCACAAGCAGAACTGAGGCACCACGCTACTGTGTGAATTATGAGGCTGAGGAAAAGGGGGTCCTCAACAACGAGGGGGTCACGCTTTATTTCATAGCCGATATTCTAGAAACATCCAACCAGGCTTACCAACCAGACCGCTCTGCGTGGGTGGTGGGACAAGGCCCCCGAGTTTGGAAAGGTGGCAGAAGTCAAGGGTATGGAAACTCTGTTTCTGGTGAGAATGATTCACAAATCCTAAAAGCCAGGGCCACCTGAAGGTTTTGTTTTGTTTTTGACTCTGTATCAACTTTGGTCTCACTTACTTTTCATTTCCTATTTCTACATCATTAAACTCTTCTGACTCCTGCTGCTAACACCCTCTCCTTCCAAGGCTTACAAAAGCAGAATGCCAAGTGCTCATGGCTTGTTTTCCTTGGCGACAGCATTCATCAGTCCCTAGGGCCCACTAGCTCGGCTACTGGGTCGAGATTACAAAGTCACTTGGAACATGGCAGTGCCTTCGGGTGTAATAATAGGACGGGATTTAGAATTTAGCTGGAGCATTTCCTCCTGGAGATGTCTGCCATCTGTCACCCCTGGCTTGTGCCCTGGATGAAATGGGAAGGTCCGAAGATCTAAGTCGCATGGTACGGGGTACAATCTTACCAATGCAAATTCAGTTTTAGAATGAAGCATACTTTTCCCTCAGTGATTAGCTATTGATAAATATGTTCCATTATCCAAAAATCTCACTGTAAAAGAGAAACAGGATGTCGGTTACACTGTCCCTCGTGAGCTGTCGAGACCCGCATGGTCCAATAAGGAGCCACTGGCCACATGTGGCTACTGAGCATTTGAACACCGAGATGTGCTCTAGGTCTAAATTACACATCAGATTCTGAAGACTTAGTACCAAAAAATGCAAACTATCTCATGAATAATTTTTTTATTTTGGATCTATTAAATTAAATAAAAATATATTAAAATTAATTGTACCTGTTTAAGTTTTTAAAATGTGGTGGCTTAATGCAGCTGGCTTGCATTTCAGTTCTGTTGGACAGTGCTGGTCTAGACCCTCTCACTGGCTCCCATGACCCACTTCTGGTTCCCTGGCTTTCGTTGGCCAAGGGAGCCAGCTTCGGGCTGAGGACCAGGATCCGAGGCCACAGAATGGATGCTGAGGCCCTCTTGTGTCTGTCCCCACTGAAGCATGTGTCTTTGGCACTGGTGGGCCAAGGGTGGCTTGTAGCCACGCCTGGGGGATTGCCAGACATCCTGAAACCCCAGGCAAGGGGCCCCCGTGATGGCAATTTGGTTTCCCAGAGTGAAGAAACTCACAAAAGGAGAGGCTGACTTGGCAAGAGGTCTCTAGTTGGCCGATCTCCCTGCAGCACATGGGAGGTTGGACTTCAGCTTCAAAGGCAGACCCACCAGCGGGATCACTGTCATTCAGTTTTACCGCTATGTGTCATTATGATCATTAGTATCATACTTATCTGAGCCCACTGCTTAGGGGAGGTGTGTGTCAGGATGTTATAAATAGCTGCCTGTCTTATAAAAGTGAGATGTGAATGAGCTTTCTCCCAGCCTGGGCACAGGACCAGGAGTGAAAGGGGTTAGGGGAGCAGCCTCTCAACTCTTACCAGGCCGAAGGCCCACAGCGGCTGGGCAGGTGTCGCTCCAAGGCCACCCACCCTTCCGTCCTCCGCCAGAGCTACACGCTGGAAGGCCTCCCAAAGAGGGTAGGGCTTCAGAAGCTTTCTGGGAGATGGCGGGGGCAGCGAGGCAAGGTTTGAGATGCTACTGGCGATAGTGACGATGGCGGTCATTGCTGTCACCATTATGATATTCGGCATGCTCCAGGCGCCTTAGCTCTGTTAGCTGACTCGGCCCTCATAAGACCCTGACCAGGTAGGGGCACCCCACTCCAAAGATGAGGAAATGAAGCACAGAAAGGTGAAGCAGCTCGCCCAGAGTCACCCAGCTAGTAAGTGGCCAAGCTGGGATTTGAACCCTGGGTGTCTGGCCTTGGCCTACACACATTTGACCATTTTGATAAACTGATGGTGCATCAGTTCTCGACCCAGCATGGTTCCTTAGACAGCTGTGGCAGGAAATGGCCCAATGAAGGTGACTTTTGCCAAAAAAAAAAAGGGTTCAAATCCTTAACGGGATCAAAACAGCCAATATGCCTGCTCCACTCAGGAAGTCTGGTTCTGAAGGCTTCGTCTCACAAGGCCCCCGAGACCGTAACGTGGGTGCGAGGACACTCGCTCTCCCGTTCCTGGCTGCTGGACTTCCAGCCGGCTCTGCTCTTCCTGCTCACGTTACATTTACTCGCTAAACCTCCGGAGCCCATTCTAAAACAAATGGCCTGACCATGCAGGCTCTTTCCGGGCTGCCGCCACAAAACCACGCTGGCCTTGATGCGTAAAACACGCTCACGTCATTTTACCGTCTCAGAGAAACCAAGTCATCCCTTTCTCAAAAAATAATGCTCCCTGTCGAAACAGCACCGTCTGGGGAGAAGGAAGATGGGCCTTCTTTCTGGGCTGTTCTGTCCTCACGGTTGGGACCCCGAGTTCACTAAGCATCCCCTCCAGTTCCCCCAGTGGCGCCCACAGCCCCAGGGCCTCGCAGCTCCTGGAGCCTCTGCCACCTTACGTGGAGACTGCTTCTCTGCCCTGACTCGGCCCCAGACTCTTCCCAGCAGGGACTGGGCCGTCCTTCTGTGCACCCAGCACGGTGACGCTCCCTCAGGCTGTGTGGGGGAAATGAGGCGATCTGATGCCAGCCCACTCCGCAGACGGCACCGACTCACAGCTGCAAAGCCCAAAGGGCTCGCAGGATTGCTGGATGGCTGAGGCTGCAGGGGACCTTGGAAAAGTAATCGCGTGCTTGAAGGTCACTGGGTGGTTAATGGCAAGGTCCGTGTCCTGTTCCTGCAGCACTTAGCCTAGAGCAGACAAACAGGAGACACCACGGCGTGGCTAGGGAGGCACCCGCAACTCTCGGCCTAAAATGCTCCCCAGTCAAGCACATCCAAGCCCAGAATACCGGAAGGCGATGTAAGGAAGCACATGGCGGTGACCACGCTCCAAACCTGACTGCCGGAGACCAGCTCTGCTACTCAGGAGCTGTGTGGCCTTGGGCAAGTTGCTCACTCCCTCTGAGGTTCCCTTTCTTCCTCTGTGATACTGGAATCCCAGCCCCCATCTGGCAAGTATGTGGTGGGGGATTACGTGGCAGAGGTCTAGTAAAATGTGTTTACTATAGGTGAGCTGAATATATATCACTCCATAGGTCCAACACCAGACATAAGCCTGGCCCCCTGACGCAGCAGGCAGGTGAAAGTGATCTAAGGCAAATAAACTAGACCCGGCTCACAGGAGGACAAAGGAAACATCTGTCATGATTAACATCATGAGAGATGATATTAATATCTATTAAACACTCTGAAATGATCGTTGGCCCTGGGAAATTCTCAGTAACGCTGAATCTTCCATTCATTCTCTCAGCCACTATTAGCTTACTATGTGCTGGACACTATTCCAGGCACAGGATGCAGAAATAACTAGATTTAAAAATCCCCCTCTCAGGCAATTGAATGAATTTTTACCAGGCCACAAAACTTCAGCTTTCTCCTTTGTCATGGTCTTAATGCACACTCCCTCCTTCCTCCTTCCCTCACTCCCACTGTTCACAGCTAACATACACTTCTTTGCGCTGGGCACTCTGCCAGCCACGGGGATTAGGAATCTAACTGGTCTTTGGCCATGCCACCCTGAACGTGCCCGATCTCGTCTGATCTCGGAAGCTAAGCAGGGTCGGGCCTGGTTAGTACTTTGGACGGGAGACCACCTAGGAAGACCAGGTGCTGTAGGCATTAAAAAAAAAAAAAGGAATCTAATTAGGGAGAGACAGACGTGAAAACGGACAAATGCACTAAAATGTGCTACCTCAGATCAAGAATCTTAGTATATATATCACATAAGAAATACCTGTGACATTTGAACTTTGTGGATAAGATGCATTTTACAAGTACAAAGAAAACTGCTGTAAGATGAGAATGGTTAAGTCTGGAGTCCAAATTACATATTTTCCATTAGACAAAAACTGTGGCTCTCGCTAGGATTGGAGAGAACAGAAAGTGACTTTTCTAACCACAATAAAAGTGCTTTAAGATCTATTCATAGTAACCACCTCGTCGGCAGCCCTGCCCTGGTGGTGTCACTTTGCACTGAGTGGAAAGCGAAAAGCAGGACAAGCTAAGTCCTGCTCCCCGCAAAGACCAGAAGACTGACTGGCACAAACATGGCTTGTAATCATTCACTTGGGC
>NW_006436283.1:10889683-10893618 GCF_000325575.1 Pteropus alecto | reverse complement strand
GAAGGAAGGAAGGAAGGAAGGAAGGAAGGAAGGAACGAAGGAAGGAAGGAAGGAAGGAAGGAAGGGAAAAGCAAAGCTTAAAGCCTGCCGATTGCAGACTCTTCCCAGCTCTACCCCAGGCTCTCATTTAGAAGAGAAAGACCACACTGGCTGCATTTTTTTTTAAATTAGTTTTTGTTGTTGTTGTTGTTGTTTAAAAAAGAGAAGTTTTAGGTTCAGGGCAAAACTGAGTGGGGAGTACGTTCCCACGTGTGCCCTCGTCTTCACGCGCATGACCTCCACTACGGGCTGCCATGTCTCGCCAGAGTTGTAACATTTGTTACAACGGATGAACGTGCCCGGTCACGTCGTTATCACGTCGTTATCACGCGAAGTCGGTAGTTCACATCCCAGTTCAGCCTTGGTGTTGTTCCAGTCTATGGGTTTCGAAAATGTATCGTGATGTGCCTCTACCACTGTCAATCATACAGAATAGTTTCACCGGCCTCGAGAGCCTCTGTGCTCTGCCTAGTCATCCCCCCAACCGCTGGCAGCCACTGATCTTACTGTCGCCATAGTTTTGCCTTTTCCAGAATGCCACAGAGCTGAAATTGTAAAGTATGCAGTCTTTCCAGATCGGCTCCTTTCACTTAGTCATATGCATTTAAGGTTCCTCCGTGACTTCTTCAAGGCTTGAATAGTTTATTTCTTTTCAGTGCTGAATAATATTCCATTATCTGGAGGCACCAGCTAATGTCCACTCTTACTGTCGCCATAGTTTTGCCTTTTCCAGAATGCCACAGAGCTGAAATTGTAAAGTATGCAGTCTTTCCAGATCGGCTCCTTTCACTTAGTCATATGCATTTAAGGTTCCTCCGTGACTTCTTCAAGGCTTGAATAGTTTATTTCTTTTCAGTGCTGAATAATATTCCATTATCTGAGGGCACCAGCTAATGTCCACTCACCCACGGAAGGACATCATGGTTGCTTCCAAGTTTTGGCAGTTATGAAGAAAGCTGCTATAAACATCCACGCGCAGGTTTTTGTGTGGACACGTTTTCATTTCATTTGGGTAAATACTTAGGAGCAGAACTGCTGGCTCATATTGTAGAGACTATGCTTAGCTTTGTAAGAAACTGTCAAACTGTCTTCCCAAGTGGCTGTACTAATTCTGAAGGGGCCACAAGTAACATTCTGAATAAAGTGCCAGCCTTTTGATCTGGCGGGCAGACGTCATCTGTGCCCGGAATTTCTCTGATTCTAGAATGTGTGCTGTGGACGGTGGGACATGATCTTCTGTGATCCTCGGTTGAAGCATTGATAACATTGAGCTGCATGAGGCAAAAGGTTCTCATTTCAAGTCTCTGTGTGATTCTTCTAAGTAGGCTCTAATCTCTGACGTGGGCTGATCTCTCTCTAGCTCCTTGGCAACGTTTGTTGTCATGGAAGAAGTCAGGAAGGTGACGAAGGGGCAGGGACGACAACATCTTCAAGGACGTGGGTCACCCAAACTCTTCCAGCCCAATACCCAACTAACGTCTATCACTTCTTGTTACATCAAATAAATTAAATATTTCTTTAAATTCTGTCTCTTCTCCCAACCCGATATTTTCAAGAACCTCTTTAACAGTGAGATACACTGAGAACGTGGTACTCATAGCAGAGGTCAAATTTGAATCCAGGCTACCTCTGGGCGTGGTCCTAGGCTACACTGGGCCGAGCGCCACTCCTATCTACTACTGGGGAAATCGAGGCACGGCAAGCTCAAGGGTGTGACACACAGCGGGAACATGGCAGAGCCAGGATTCACTCGGGTCTGGCTTTCTCTCTCTCGTGATGCCTCCTCTGTGTAAGCAAGAGCTGGGAATGGTTCCGGGACATCTGACATATTACCTCTGGGACCTTCCTTCCAGTTCTGCTCGATAAGAGACTTAACGATGGTGACTACGAACATATACAACACATCTTGATCACAACCTGACTAATGTGACCCAAACCTGAGACTCCACGCCGCCTTCGGGACCACCTTTAACATCTGGGGTTGGTGGGGGAGGAGGGAGACATCGGGGCAAGAGCAGCTGAGGTCCACGCGCCAAACACCACAAACCGACCTAACGCACTGTTAAATACAACATGTTCTCTCCTCCCACCCTGACAGGTACCTTCTGGCCCTGGTCACCGCAGGGCACCCTAGCAGAACACCACAGACCGAGTGGCCGAAACGACGGCAGTTCGCCTTTTCCCAGTTCTGGAGGCCTGAAGACCTGGCCCACCCCACTTCTCTTGCCAGCCCCTCCTCATCACATCCATGGAGGGCCTTGTGCACCCCGGCCTCACGTCCAAGCTCGGTTCCACTGTCCCCTGTGAACGGCCACCGACCGACACAGGAGCGCACACGCCAGCAGGGTTGTGTCCCTATAAGGCTGGACCTTGGGCAGAGTCCCCACAGGTCCTGGAAGGGAATTCTCAGGCCCCGGGTGGGCCTGTCCCTTTGGCCCTACAGACCTCAGGCCCTAAAAGGAGAACTCAGGTGAGGCGGGCCACAGAAGAGTCCTCTAAAATTGGGGACAACAAACTGCAGCTGGCAGGCCAAATCCCGCCTGCCTACTGCTTGTGTGCAGCCTGTGAGCTAAGCACACGCTTCTGATGCTTTTAAATGAAAAATGTAAAAAAGACTATCAGCCTTTGGCAAGAACAGTCACTTAATTTTGCCTCTTGGCAAAATCTAAAATGTAGATTGAGGCAAAGCCTAAAATATTTACTCTCTAGCCCTCCACAGAAGAAGTTTGCTGATCCCAGCTCTGACACACAGGGTAGGGGGGCCCTGTTTGCCTGGGTCCTCGGAGCCTTTGAAACTGCCCCATTCTGGGGTGCTGTGTTGAGGATGCTTCCACCAGCCGACAGCAAAACCAGCAGCCCCCAAAGTGGGCTGCGGGGTGCCCACCCATCCCGTGTGCCCTCCAGCAGTGTGACAATGCCACGCCTCCCACCAGGACAGGCATTTTCGTCGCCTCCCTTGGGACCGGGCTGGCTCTGAGACTTGCTGTGATCTACAGAATGTGGCGGAAGCAACACGGTGAAGTTCCAGGCGCAGCTTTAGCGGCCTCGTGGCTTCTCTTTTGCCCACGGGTAAAACTGCTGAATGATGAGAGCCCCACAGGAGAGGAGCAGCCCGAGGCCATCCTGGGTCCTTCAGTGCCAGCGGCAGTAAGAAGCCAGCCCTGCCACGCCCTGACTCACTGAATCACAACGTTCCCATGATTGTTGTTTTAAGCCATTAAGTTGTACGGTAGTTACCCAGCAACAGATATTGTCAAATCATGGGCAAAAATTTAGGAAGTGCTTCCTCTGAGGCAGGCTAAGCTCATGACGGGCAAAACGCAATCTTCAAAGCCGTACTTTGAGGAAGGTGCTATGATCACCCCTTTTTACAGATGTCACTCCAAGTTGTGACAAGGGCAGGACTGCAGCCCAGAGTTCACTACGCATAATGAAGAGCTGGCCCCCTGAAACCAAACGGGAACTCACTCCAGGGGTGGACACCAAGTCTGCACTGGGCTAACGCACAGCAGAGCTGAACCAGCCTAGAACTTAATGCATTGTCATCGGCCCCCTCGTCTCTCTCCAAGTGGTTCTCAAAGTCGATCGCCGCGGCCCTTGTCAGTGGTCTCTCTTGGGGTGGCAGGTGTGTGTGAGGGGGGCTGGTGCTCAGGAAAAGTGGGGCAGGATTCACAGCTCGGCGCCCACTGTGGAGTCCTGCTTGTCTCGGGCCCCCTCTGCAGAATGGGGAGCTGTTCAAATGTTAACTGTGCAACGTGCAACCCCACATAATAACTGCCGAGGGTCAAGGCGTGAGCTGGGAGTTAGAGGCACATTTCGTGCCTGTAAGAGCTTTACCGACTGAGATAAAACATTTTCCAGAATTGGGAGATTTCACAGGCTCGTGGGGTTTTTTA
>NW_006436283.1:10861692-10889513 GCF_000325575.1 Pteropus alecto | reverse complement strand
ACTGAGAGAGGAAGCAGATGTCAGCGTGTGGTGTGTACTAGGAGGTGAAACGATGTGGGTAATCAAGACACCCAGTCCCCTCCCCGCACCCCCCATCGCCCACCCCCACCGCCTGGGCAATTCTGCAAAGCAAAAGGCAAAACAGTTTAGAAATCTCTGACCCATTTTCACAGGATTTATACAAATCCCCAAATGAGAGCTGATTAATGCATCTACAGATCATGGGGGTAAAGACTCACCATGGAGTCGTCAGGGTCAGGGTTAGGGTTTAGGGTCAGGGTCAGGGGTTATGGTTTAGGGTCAGGGTCAGGGTTCCGGGCCTGAGACAGCAGCTCGTCTGCATTTGGAGTGAGGCATCCTCTGCGTAGCAGCTCAGTTGTTATCCGTGGTCCCTTCCTCTCGGGACAACAGTGGATCGGCCCTGGGTTCAAAGCCTTGAATTGGGGCCGTGGGAAAAATTAACGGGTCTCTTTGCACCTTGGGTTCACCTTTTGGAAAATCGAGCCAATAACCCTATCTTTGCAGAGCTGATTTATGGATTCAAAAAAAAAAAAAAAGATCAATGAGGCCCTTTGCTCTGGGTCTAGCACATGGCAGGCATTCATGAAGGGGCAGATAACCCACAAGGAGCTGGCTACATGTGGAGGGAAAACTGGATGGAGGGGTCTGGAGGAAGGCCTGGGCCACAGCTGTTTTGTGAACCACAGCATTGCAGAGGGCGCCAAATATTCCAGAAGAACAGGGCTGAACTGATTAAACCTGGAACCAACCGGGAGAATTACAATGCAGTTAAAGAGCTGTGGGCAGATGATACAGCGTATGAGATAATACAACCAACATAATTCCTGAAAAAGATCCAAGGAGAGGCACACAATTTAAGGAAGCACCCAAAGGAAAGCCTGGCTCTGGCTCTTTAAACGCTTCTGGGAGGGAAAGTGGCTGCTTTCGTTTCTCCTTTGATGCTGGAGTCATCGGACTGTGACTTTACATAGAGAGAAATTGGCCTTTGACAGAAAGGAGGCCGCCCTTGGGTTTATCACACTCTCTCTTTACTCGGTGCTTTCTTTGCTCCTGCCCACGCCGGCTTGGTGCGGGGCCCGCGGTTCAGAAGGGCTGCTCGCGGAGGAGCCTCGGCGGGCGCTGAGTGGCTTCCCTCCCTCCACCTCGTGTCCCCCTTTCTTCTCCGTTTGGCAGGTAATTTACCGCCCGACTGCCCGGCTGTGTGCGCCGCATGAGTTATCTCCTCATTTAACTTTCAGATATCTTTCCTTCTCTGACCCTTTCGACGACCCTTTCCCCAAAGGCCAGGACGAGTCTCCGAGATGTTAACCCTGGGGCACCCTGGGAAGTGTGGGGGACCCCGGCTGATGTCCCCCTAACCTTCAGATGTTCAGGCCCCCGCCACCGGCTCTGTGGGTTGATGAGGTGAGGCTGTCCTCTGAACTCCGCCCCAGGCCACCCACCTCGCCCTTGCAGTGCCAGCCTCCGGGGCGCCCCAATTCCACGGCCTTCGTCTCTGTCCGGCTAACAGCCGCGTCTGCCCCACCACAGCCACATCTAGGAACGCAGCGCGTCACGTCACGCGCTCCGGATCCACCTGCCTATCCGGACGCCGCTCCAGACCCCAGGGAAGGGGCGCATCGCTAAACACAAGACAAAGATGCTGCCGTGCGGAGCTCACTGGGACGGACGGACAAGAAATACATACGCGAGGATGCGACATGGTCTCCCAGAGGGTGATGAGCGCCTCGAAG
The DNA here is from genome assembly GCF_000325575.1 of Pteropus alecto. Classification (NCBI taxonomy): domain Eukaryota; kingdom Metazoa; phylum Chordata; class Mammalia; order Chiroptera; family Pteropodidae; genus Pteropus; species Pteropus alecto. The sequence continues at coordinate 10,887,759 of NW_006436283.1, read as the reverse complement.
GGAGACGGGGCAGGCAGGGGTCGGGAGCGCTGGGTGGGGACCGGAGGTTTGCGGTTTTAAATAAGATTGCCAAGAAAGGTGGCCTCCCTGAGGTGACATCTGAGCTAAGGCTCGAAGGAGGTGAGGGAGGGACCCCCCCTGAGCCCCCCGATACCTGGGGGAAGGACACCCCGGGTAGGTGTCCAGGATGCCACAGCTCCTTGGTTCTGCCTCTGCTGCTGTGTGCTTCCCATCCTCACACGCCTAATACGTGGCTCCTCCCCAAATGTGCCCTTGACCCCCTTTAGAAGAGAGATCACAGCTGATGGCCCATTGGCTGAATCTTACCTGCATACATTTCTCTTAATATATATTAAAGCCAACTTTGAACAATTTGGCACATTTTACATAAAAATGCAGATTTCTGGCTGCCCTCGTGGGCAGTGCTAGGCCAGCCTTGCTGCGGGAGAGGCCAGGACCCCCAACACTCCCAGCAGTTTGCACATCTGCTTACAGCCGGCTTGGCTGCGGGGGCAGCAAGGCGCCCATGAACTTCTCCCCTGGCACGTAAGCTATGTTGGTGGTGCCATCTGTTACTGCCAAGGGGAATGCTGTCTCTCAACCTGCGTCTGTCCTGGGCTGCGGTGGCCCATTTCTAACTGCCCCCAGCCCCTCCAGCCGGCCCCCTTGGGGCTCTGCTGTCCTCCCGAGCATGCCCAGGCAAGGAGGCACCTGCTGAATACCTGCCCGACCGATGACGCGTGAGGGAGAGGGGCTCGGGTGTTGCTCGTCCACCGCTGGCTTTGGAGGGATCTGCCCAGTATTCACAGCTAGAATGCAGCCCTTCTGTCGGGGGACACAGCCGAGTAGGCATCGCTGAAGTCTCTCCCGCCGTCACATCTCATCAGAGGCTCCCAAAGAGCCCCAACAGCTGTGGAAGTGCTTCGTCAGAGCGCTGAGCTTTGAAGCAGCTGATGAGAGTCTGAGGAGCAGTTGTGAGCAACGGGGACCGGTCGCACACTGCGGGGAGGGGAGATGCAGATACCGGGGGCCCCGGAGGCTTTGGGTGTGCCCCTGTGCCCCTGTGCCCCTGTGGGGACGTGGATGCGGCCGCGAAGGCGAGGCCACACACGCCGGATGGAGGAGGGGTGCGACCAAGGAGGGCTGTCCCCAGAGAAGATTCCCAGCGACCTGGTGCCCCCTCGACCGTGACAGAGATCGGTGGTGGTGACGTTAAAGGAGATGCTGAAGACCCTCACCGGAGGGAGCATTCTGAACGGTACGGGGGAGCGGAAGTGAATGACATCACGCCCGACCCAGGCCGTGGCAAGCAGAGAGGCTTTGCTTCTGCGACCTTTGATGACCACGACTCTGGAGACGAGACGGCCATTCGGAAACGCCATCCTGTGCATGACAAGTGGGAAGTGAGGAAAGTCCTATCCAAGCCAGCGCTTCACCCAGCCGGAGGTCAAGGTGGTTCTGGAGACGTCGGTGGTGGGCGTGCAGGTGGTTTTGGTGGGAATGACGACGCTGGTCGTGGAGGAAACGTCAGTGGTCGAGGCGGCTCTGGTGGCGGCCGTGGTGCTGGAGAACATGGTGGCCGTGGGGATGGTTACGATGGATTTGGTAACGCCGGGAGCGGGTTTGGAGGTAGCGGAAGCTACAGTGATCTTGGCGATTAATTACAACCAACACTCTCTGGGTTTTGGATCCATGAAAGGGCAGAAGCTCTGGCCGCCGTGGTGGTGGAGGCCGACACGTTGCCAACCACGACACCTCGCTGGCGGCGGCACCTCCAGCAGCAGCAGCAGCCGTGGCCGGGGCTACAAGGGCTTAATGACGGCCAGGAAACGACGCTCGGCAGGAGAGGAGGCCCAGACACGGGACAGGGAGGCTACAGGGCACAAGAGGTTCGTGAACTCAGCCCAGCACAGTGGTGGCAGGGCCTGGCTGCTACGAAGAAGACATGGTTCAGACAATCTTCACGTGTCTGGGCAAAAAGCCTCGAGGACTGTGTTTGTGACTAATCGCATAACAGGTTACTTTGGTTTCTGTTCTGGGGACAGTGTACAGCATTCCAACAAAGGGTTTTAATGTAGAGTTTTGTTTGCGCCCAGACTGCTGATTGCTGAATAGTCTGATCGTGACGCTGAATAAATGTGCCTTTTAAAAAATGTGCCGTGTAAAGTCAGTCTACTCTGAAGCCATCTTGATACATCGCCTCAACAGTGTGAAGTCAGAATTCCGTCAGGTGATGCCAGGTTCCGTTTGAAATTTACTTACAACCTGCTTGGGCACAGAAGCCATTGTCTTCAGACAGCTGAATTGACAGTTACTGTGCTGTGACCTGGCGTTCTCCGTTCAAAGGGTCACCCCAAGCAGAGTCGTGGACTTCGCCTGGTTATTAATGATTGTTGGCACACCCTGTGCAATGTATCTAAATTGAATTATGGTACCAGATAAAATTATTGATGGGAATGAAACTTGTGTATCATCCATTATCATGTGTAATCAATAAACGATTTAATACCCTTTTGGAAAAAAAAAAAAAACAGCTGGGACACAATCCCAAGTGACCGTCTGCATTAGAGATGACAAGGCCTGACCATGCCCCAGGCCCGACTGCAGTTCAGATGGATGAATGTCCATCTCCTAAAAGACGTCAAACAGAAGATGGTCTATGACACCCTCGTGCTCATTTTCAACCCTTAGGGGGCTCTCTCCTATCCCTGGAGATGGCGCGATACGGGGAAGGCATGTTCGGTCTCTGGGGTTGGAGGGTCTTGAGTCCTAATCCCACCTTTGCCTGTTACCAGCTGTGTGACCCTGGGCAAGTCGCTGAACGTCTGTTCATGGAGAAAATGGGGCAACGCAGAAGATGTGCTCGGGGGGCATGGTACAGGGAAGGCGGTCACTGCATCACGGCCGAGAGCCTTTGCGCGAGGTCTCACATGCCCCCTGCAGGGCCAGGCTGCGAGGAGGGATTCTGCAAGGCACCTTTTCACAAAGTGTCACCCCCGCCGCAGCGGGAGGTACCCGGAGGTCCCCCGGCCAGAAGCAAACACTCTCCCTGCGGCTTTTCTTTCTTCCAGGAAAGAGCGGGCGATGCTAGTACTCAGAGTCTGGTTCTTGGCTGCTTGGAGATAACTTGATTTGCGACTGGATCTTACACAGCGAAACAATGAACTTTCGGACGGGGGAGTAAATCCAGATGAAGCTTTTGTGTGGCCTCCTCGAGGACCCTCGCTGACCCTGACGAATTCCTCCTATGTCAAAACGAGGAGGACCCTCGATGTCAGCATCAGGAACTGGTCTCTAATGGTCAGCGCTCCTTTCGTGGGTGTCCATCTCGGCTCCCAAATCGCATCTGTTAGTGACATTTTCTGCCTTAGCCCATCGACCGGAATAAGGAGATGCTGCAGTACTAATCCATTTCAAGGTTTCTGAACAAACAGCCATAAATATTTAAGCTTCCGCTTTGCCTATTAAGGAAAATACCATCTAAGATAATTATTTTGCCTCCACCTGACAGGAAGATTTACACAGAGGATGGGACCATTTTAACCTCGGAGCAAATTCAGAAACCTTGAACCCAGACGGTCTTTCTCTACCCCACAATCATTCCGATGCTCCGAGATGCCGAAACGCCTAGATCCTTACAGGACAAATGCCAGCACAAGGCGAAACGAGCTGAAGATGCTGTCGATTGAGTTTCCAAAGTAAGTGAAGCTTGTTTTTCAGTGAAGGTCACCTGGAACCTAAACATGATTTTGGTTCCTGCTCGTTGGGTGTCGCCTCTGCTAAACCGTCAGCGCTTTGGGGGGCAGGACCCCCTCTACTTCTGTGCCCCCAGTGGCACCACCCTCGGCACAGTGAGCAGGCAGAACGCTCTCTGAACACGTGAAATTTTGGGGGGTTTGAGCAGCGTTTAGTGTGGCCTGCAGGCGGCCCGAGTCTGGGGTTACTGCCTGATTCCAGCATGTCTTAGTCACGTGGCCTCAGACCATGACTTTGCCATCGGGCATCTCACCTGAGACACGGGCCTGACGTTATGCTCCTTCCGAGGTTATTTATGAGGGCCGAGGATGAGTACGTAAGGTAGTAGACATTCAAAAAATGGCGGGGTGCTCCCCGTATTATTGCTTGTAAAGTGGACAGAAAGAGAGGAATGCAGGCTGGCGGAAACTGAGGACCCCGTTATCCTCTGTGCAGTAAGAGGCCCAAAGTCGGTTTTCACTGCACCGCGCTCTCGGATGGTGTGTTCCCAGCATCCCTCTCCCTGACAGGTGTTCTCAGGATAGATCTTTTGATAGCTTGTTCTCAGGTTCATAGCATGACATGGCCAGCCCCGCAGAGGCACCATCTTCTTCTGGTACCTTCTAAATGGCAATCAACTTCTCGGTTCAAAGAGTCTTTCCAGGCCAGCCTAGCCTCTGCTCTCCTCCAAAATGACGGCGAGAGCCAGGGTCTTCTAAGAGGGGCTGGCAGGAGGCTGCAGGAGGCTCGTCATCCCATGTGGCGAAGGCGGACAATGAGAATGGCAGGACCTACCTGCCTTGGGACAGACAATACTCCACGCTGCAGGCAACATCCTTATGGGGTTATCATCCCCATTTTACAGGTGAGAAAACTGAGCTGTGGAATGTTTAAGTAACTTGACCCAGGGGTAGAAGCAGTGCTCAAACATGGCAGCCGGAGTTCCAGAAAGCGCTCAGATGAAAAAGCCTATCTATCTCACGAGGTTACGTATTGTCTGACTCCATCAGAGAATGTTCTTGACATGACAAAATTATAGAATGAAAAATAGCGGAATGGCTGCCAGGGGTCAGGGATGGCGAGGGAGGGAGGTCAGGAGGGAGGTGAGTGTGGTTACAGCAGGACCACAGTGGGGCCGCCCTGTGAGGATGAAACTGAACCGCCACAGGAGATCGCGTCGCACAGAACGAAATAAACAGACACGCGACTGAGCGCAAGTAAGAAATAAAATAAAATAAAAAGGCCCAGAGTTACCAGGATATTTTAGAAGTACATCTAGGTGGAGGAAGGGAGTAGGGAGGTTATCACATACAGTTAGGACGCCATCGTGAGTGTAAGAGGCTGAACATGGCCCCCCACCCCGAAGGTGTGTATGTCCTTACCCCTGGAAACTGAGCATGTTCATTTTACCCCATAAAAGGGACTTTGCAGATAGGATTAAATTAAGGATTTTGAGATGGGGAGAAGATCCTGGATTATCTGGGTCGGGGTCGGGGGGATGGTGCTCCATATAATTAATCACCGGGTCCTTAGGAGAAGGAGGCTGGAGGTTTGGAGTGAGAAAAGCCACAGAGAGAGATGATAAGACACTAGGCTTCTGGCGTAGAAGACGAAGGATGGAGCCAAAGACGGGGGACAGCCCCCGGGGGCTGAGAAGGGCCAGGTGCTGCAGTCTCCCCAGAGCTTCTGGAGCGGGGGCAGCTGAACCCACAACTGGACTTTAAACCAGTGAAACCGATTTTGGACTTCTGACCTCTAGAGCTGTAAGATAATAAACCTGTATTGTTTTAATCCACTAAGTTTGTATTTGTCATAGGCGCAAGAGAAAATCAATACGAGGAACACTGAAAAGACGAGCTTCGATCATTTGGAAAATTCCACCTGTGTGGGACGCTGTCATCCCTGGTGGTATTGGATGGCGGAGGTGTCACTGGACATAGGAAGCTACTCGTCTGATCGGCAGACACTTTTATTTCGAAAACTGCTCCCATCCCCTGCTACCAAGCTTTTACAGCGTCCAGTGGGTGTTACGTGGGGCTGGCACAGCTCATAATCACTGTCTACTGAATCCACGTCAGCCTGTACAAGGCTTCCAAAGCGATGCTGCCTCAGGAGAGCGTATTCTGTCCCTGTACCATCTCGCTGTACTTCATGTTTGAAAATAAGACTATTCAAGCTCACGTGATGCCTGGAGATACTCACATGTGAGTTCTTTGAGGGGAACAACCCCAGTAAGTTAACCATCAAGATAACATATCAGCTTTGGCCATGTAATTCGGAACTTAAGTTTCTAAGTAAATATTCTAACTCTACGTTTCCGTGCTGTCTAGGACTGTAACAGACAAAAAAGCCTTTAACAAAGGACTATAAATTAGCTTCCCTCTTGGAGTTACACCTGCTACTGAGGGTCTACTAGGTGCCAAACATTGGATCAGTCACGTTCATCCTCATAGCGGTTCTACATAGAGCTTGCTATTATTCCTAACTCGCCTCTGCAGAGACGGGTTCAGAGAGGTTAAGCACCTCACCTGAGCTCCCACAGCCTGCAAATGAGAGTCAGGACTGAAGCTCACACTGGTATGATTTCTAAGCTCACGTCTTTCCCAATGTACTGCCTGCCTCCGAAATCAATGCGTGGGGTGACATGTTTGACAAATGCCATAAAAGCTGCCGACAGCTAACGTGAGAGCTCTGTGAAAAGCAGAAGGTTGGGCTAACTCCGAATCCATTATTTTTGCCGTGTGCTCAACTCAATAGGGAAAATATTGTTCCATTCACAGGGCCGTGTGTGCAGGGAAAGTCAGCCACACAGCGACCCTGGGTTGTAGCCCATTCTCTCACTGGCATGTAGAAAGCCTCATAAAACAGGAAGAAAATGACGCGGTACGCATGATAACAGAGACAAAGCAGTAGGGCCACTGCTGTAAACATACGAACCTTGGAACCATTTTGCTTCTAACCACTCCATGAAGCTATGTTCTTCCTAGATTCAGCACCATGCTCCGTTCTAACGTGTCGTTTAGAGCACTAATGACTCTGATTTTGCTGAAAAGCCATCCTTGGAACCACCTTCTGACCCCGTTTATACACGCAGAACATTTTCACAAGCGAGATCCCTCCTTCCCTGCTCAACAGTGTTTCTTAAATTGTTTGACCACGACCATGTAAGAAATACATTTTACCGTGCGACTAGCTCGCAGGGGCACATAACGAAAATAAAAGTTCCACGGAACAAGACAGACGCTTGTTATGAGCAATGGGGTCCCACACCTTCTCTTTCTGCGTTGCTCCTATTAGCCTGGTGGAGTCTATTTCGCGGTTATAGTTCGCACAGGGACTCGGTGACTCACTGATGACCCCATAACCCCCAAGGGAGCTGTGGTTGCAGCTGGTCTAGGAAATAAGGAGAACCGGGGTCCCTACCTCCGGGGCGATGTAATCTGGGGTCCCACAGAAGGTCCTGGTCGTGACTCCCTCCATCATGTGTTCCTTGCACATCCCAAAGTCGGCAATCTTGATGTGTCCCTCTGAATCCAGCATGACGTTATCTAGCTTCAGATCCCTGCAAGGAAGCGTGATAACATCAGCGTCCTTCCCCCGATGTACCCTGGTCTGCTCTGGAGCTAGCGAGACAGGTGGATGCCTGACGAGCCGCCATCTCAACAGCATATTAAATACAAGGCCCAAGAGAGTGGGGACCAGGAATCATTCTTATTACTTTTTAATCTCCAGAGCCTAATGTAGGGCCTAGGAGACGGTCGGTACCTAATAGATGCACGTGGAATGAATGACTCAGTGGCTGAACTAGCAATTCCCAGCGATGGCTGTGCAAGCGAATCACCCGTTTGGCAGGTCCGGGGAGAGCCTGGTCATTTGATTTGTTAGTATCCCACACAGCGGGGTCTGACGCACAACCAGGTTTGCAAAAAGCACAAGTGTTTCACCGCACTGGGTCACACTCGCACCCTTGCTGTTCTGCCTGGCACCACGTGCCCTTTTAATTACTCTTCCCTTGACACGGGAAAACGTTCTTCTTTCTTTGGCTCCAGACCGTCCACTGCAGCTAACCAACGGAAGAATTTAATTCCGTCATCTCCCCCTCGCCTCTCCCTGGTTCCTCGTGTTCTTCTCTGGCTGAGCATCTAATAGAAATTCAGCTTCCACTGCTCCCTGACCTTCCGTCCAAATAAAAGGCAGTGGAAGGAGGTGTTGGTGGAGAGAAAAGCGTGTTTTCTCGTGGAAAGCGGAAACAAGATACATCTTGCAAGGTCCAGAAATCAGAAGGTGGTTCTGATTTGCCTGGAGGCTGCAGACGAAGGTGGGCCCCAGCAGGTCTCTGCTACCTCGGGGATCATCAACTCTGTGTCTTAAGTCCCCATCTCAGAATCACATGCCCACAGAGGCCCAGAGGTCCAGCAAAACGCTCAGCTTCACCGATGGTGGTGGAGCCTCACTACATACCTATAAATGATTCCTCGTTTATGAAGAAAGAACAATCCAATGGAAATCTCTGCTGCATAGAATCTGGAGAAAAAAAAAAATGCTGGTCAGGTTTCTGGCTTGCTTCTCTGAATTCCTGTTGACTTGGTACCTCCCAAGTTCAGGCGTCCGAGAGGTAACAGAGTGTAAGACCTGTGAGAGACCTCAGAGACCAGCAATGCCGCACACGTGTCCTCCCGACCCTCTGCTGACCCTTCGCCCTGCCCTCTGCTGCTTCCTCTCTCCACTTTCCCCTGGGAACGATACAGCTAACAAACCAACAAGACGCGTCGATTATCTGCCTAGAAACAAGTACTTCTTGGCTGGGGTGGGCGGACAGGTAATTTACTGCTTAAGAGAAATTCGTAATACAATTTTTTTTTTTGAGAGTGGCTCTTCTATGTCGGGACTACGATAGAGTGGAGAAAATGACCATTTTCCTATTCAGGAACAGAACACGTTAGTGTTTGAAAATCCAATTATGCCCTGGAAGACAAAGTATGGTGTGTGATGAGCCCTTTAGCTGGTTACCTCACCGCACCCCTCCCCCCGCCAACCCCAAGTGCAGGGATAAATGGGACACACTGTGATTCATAGCTGAGTTTACCCGTTTCAATACTTCATCATAAAAAGCAGTTACTGCCATCGCTTCGAAACTGTTAATAGGTTAATATCTGACGTGCAGAATACACGCTGAAGGATGTTTTAAAATCTGTATTGCATTTGGGAGTCTTTGAAGTCTGAGAAGCCACAAAACTGTGCCTGTGCAAACATCACACCCAGGAGATTTAAAATAAGCAATGCGTCTACATGAGCACAGAAAGCTCCCCGATGAGTGATAAGGACGGAATTCTTCGCAGAATGGGGGGCGGCAGCTCTGGGAGCTGGTGGGAGAGAGCGATGCAGCGGGGAGGGAGAGGAGATGGGCTTACAAGTGACTTTTCCACGACTTTTCCTGCTTTTCCGTATTTTTAAAATAAAACCTTTTGGCAACACGGAGACAAGGAAGGGGGCCGACGAGACACCTCGCGTTACTTTACAACACAAGGAGGCTTTTCTGCTATTTGTTCTTCACAGCTCTGTCTTATCGAGCTTTATTTGACAATCGGAGCATTTTAAAGCTTTGTGACTGAGAACACAAGAGAGGGGATAAGCGGAGGCATTTCTGACAATTGAAAAGGAAAAACGAAAACAGAAAAATCCGCCTTTGCATTTTGTAAGCTTGCCACCCATGAATTCCCTAGTCTGCCTTCAGTCAATTCCCCAGGACAGATCATCCACGCAGGCCACAAGTTCTTCAGAGTTATCTTGTAGTTGGACTATCAGCCAGAGTCCTGTTAGCATTTGCAAACTTGATTCATCAGGGAACATGGTCGCTGTGCATCCCCGTTGAGGGAAATGAAACAGCTGTTTGTTTAGATTTGCTCCCGTTGAGTTTCCTGTGACTTCCTGTCCCCTGAAAAATGGATGATTTTCCAGGTATCCAGGCCCGCCCTTCACATGGGCGAATCTCATCTTCCCCCAGAGCCCACGTCTCATCCCTGGGCTGTTGACTCTTGCATCCCGGCTTCCGAGGCCCGTCCCCATGAAAACTTCCAAACCGAGCTCACGATTCTCCCCACAAACCGCCTCCTCTCTGCTGGCTGCCCCCGCCCGAACCTACAGTGGGGTGTTGCCAGAAGAGGTTCCTCTCTCCTCAGCACCCCAATCACCGAGTTCCGGTTTTCTTCCTCCAGGATGCTTCTCAAAGACACCCCTCGTTGGCTCCAAGGTCCAACCCTGATCACGGCTCCATTCTTTCTCCTCGGCATAGACCTTTACCAAGCCCCGTGCACCAGCCACTGCCCTCCCCCCGATCCTTCCTCCTCCTCTTGGCCACTGAGCTCTGTGAAAACTTGACCTGCCAATGTCGAGTCCCCGTGACGCCCCATCCAGCCTTCTGCTGCCCCTCAGCCAGGCCCTCCACAGGCTTATCACTCCCGTGCCCCGCATTCCCTACCCCTCCACACCTCGCTCCATCTCTCACACCTCGGGGTTGGGCATTCTCCGAGGACATTCTCCCCCTACACCCCTCTTTCCGGGGGGTTTGCATGGTGTCCTGTGCCACCTCTAAAGTTACGGCAGCGCATTGCAGCTGTCGAGTGGTGTCTCCTGTTTCAGGCCAGGCGGTGAGCCCCCCGAGGGCAGGGCGCCCCTCATTCCTTTCACACTCTGAGGTGTCTTGTCGTTCCCCTTTCATTGTGGGTGGCCAACCACGTGTTCAATAAAGGAGACTGACTCAAGAGACGAGGGTGGGATTTGGTGACTAGGGGGTTATGCCAGCGTCTCCAACTTACAAGACATGGAAGAATCCTCTCCCTAGGAGATGTTTAGACGGGCTCTGCTGACAAATCTGACCCCGGGGGCGGGGTGGGGCAGAGCGCTGCACCTCGAACTGGGCAGAGCCCTGCGTTCCTGTTTCATCCAGCAGAAGTTCCCACTGGGGAGACTGTGTGTCTAAAGGAAGGGACTTAAAAAAAAAATACTCACACTGCTTGGGGTTCCTTAAATTTTCCTACTTGCTGGATGTGGTACATGAGGTCCCCGCCGTTGACGTATTCCATGACGAAGTAGAGCCGATCCTGGGGACCAAGGGTCAACACGTCAGTGATGCCTCTGCGGGCGGGGCGGCCCCCCTCGCCCTCCACAGACTGTGTCTTGCTTTCTCATTAGTAAAATACGTGGGCCGCACGGACAGATCTGCTCAGTGGGGCCTTTCGATGTTCCTCCCCCTCCCCAAGTAAAGAATCAATAGAAAACCCTACCACATGAAGCAGAAAGCCATGGCGTCAGTCTGAAATACTGGCTCTCTGTCAACATGTCAGCTCCCTCCTGGCTACGTGTGGCCCCTATGATAGCAACGGCCTCTGACGGTCGTCCCTTTTCTCCCATGATACATTTCATGATACAGACATGATACATTTCTAAGTCAGGGAGGGTGTGAAGACTCCATGTGGGCCACTTATTTAATTTTAACTAGTGTTTCTGAGGCATGTCTCAGAGGCATGCCAGAGTAACGTGGTCATGTGCTCAACGGGATGCTTCTGAAGACAAATCTCGCGAGTTGGGTCGGGCTTATAAATTATAAATGCTCAATGACATTTACTGTGGGGGAGGGGGCTGGAAACGGAGAGGCTAACCAAATATCCTTCTGCATCCATCATGAGCCCAAAATATTGTTTTTGATGTCCTCTGTCACTGTCAGGCTAAGTGCTGGCCCCATGAAGGGCATGCATCTGAGAACCAAACGAACCTTCCTATTTCTGAGGATGTGACACTAATACAGGTGGGGAAACGGAGGGAATTTAACGGTGAAATAACTAACAACACAGCACCCCGAGGCGAGAGCTGACCTCTGCTCTCTTCTAGAAAACATCGCCATTTCGCAGAGGTTGTTAAACATTAAAGTGTTGCACAGGGAGAAAAAAATGATGAAGCTGCTGCTAATAGCCAGGAAATGGCTCTGGGAGCCTCGATCTCTAGCTTTCCTGTTATGAACTTTAATTTCATCTTTATTTCTCTGCTTTGGAGCTTTCTGGAGCTTAATCAGTGTAACCAGGGTTACGGGATCCGGGCTGGGATTCAAGACATAGTTGTCTCTTCCAGGCAGATCATCCTTCTCTCCTTGGTGCTACTTAGATGCTGCCAGGAGGGAGCTGTCCAGGCCACTGGCACAAGGCTGACACGCAGTGGCCGGCGCAGGGCTCTGCGGCCCCACTGCCCATCCTGAGATTGTGTGGCTGCTATTACCACTTCGAGATTCTAAAATCCGAGAGTATGCAGGGATGCCTCCCGAGAGATTTTGAGGAGAGACATAAAACAGAAAATCAGTTTCTGGCCAATGGGAAGATGAGAATAATAAAAATCACAACGGTTACAACTACAGATACAGATACAACTACAGATTATTAAGTCGTATCTTAAAAAGGACAGCCACTGAGAGGTGGAAAGCCTCGCTGGGGTCCCTTCTCGATGTTTATATTTCTGGCAGGTCACTGGCAAACACCATGCCAGCACCCGGGCCTCACGAACCGCTAGCTGATCAGTGCTTTGGAAGTTTTTGGTCCTGTTTAGTTATACCATATGACGGGGCTCAGCAAATTTTTCCCATAAAGGGCCAGACGGTAAACGATTCAGGCTTTGCGTGTGTCTTGCAACTAACTACTCAACTCCGCTTGTGCAGCACGTAAGCAGCTGTGGATGACAGGTAAATGAACGAGCATGAACAGTCCGAGAAGACTATGATATTGATGTCTGGATTTCGTCTGATCTTCACATGTCATGAAGCAGTGTTATTTCTTAAACCTTTCTTAGAGCTCGTGGGCTGTACAAAACAGGCCAGATTGCTAACCCCTGCTGTGTGCGTTAAAAAAAAATAAAAAAGAACATTCTCTTTTATGAAATCGAATCTCCTAACGTCCCGAGGCAATGCGTGGCAGCTGGCTTAGCGGTCTGAAAATGCCAGGACTGTGAGTCGCCTCATTGTGTTTGTAGCTCTCAGTCTTAGCACGTTGCTTGGCGTGGAGAAAACCTTTGACATGAACGTTTGCTGAATTAAATGGAATTAATGCCAAGTCTCTAAGTAGGGCACATTACAGAGAGGGGACGCTCCAAATCTGCCAGTGGCACAAGACTGAGAGGTTGTCCCCAGGTCACCTCTGCTTGGCAGAGAAGAATGTGGGGCGGAGTAGTCCCCGGTTATGCCTTTCTCCAGCCTTCTCCACAGCAGGAAGGCGGACACAGATGCTGAGAACCCTTGGGTTGGGGGCAGCCCTCGAGAGCACGCCGTGTGGTGTGTCCCCGGGGGTCCTTACCACCGTCTGGAAGCAGGAGTGCAGCTGTGTCAGGAACGGCGGCTTGTCAAGCAAAGCCAGCACGCGCTTCTCTACCATGGTGCATTCCACGTCGTCGTCCTGGATCACCACGTCCTTCTTCAGGATTTTGATAGCGTACAGTTCTTCCGTACCCTTCCTGTCGGCCAGCATCACCTGAGAGCAGACAAAGGGCAACCGGGAAACTTCGAGGCATTCTTCTGGTGCTGGGGGTGGGGAGGAGCCAGGTCGGGTGACAGCTCGGACAGTACGTGCAATGATGGACATGTGTGATACGAACACGTGTCAAGTTCCGCTCTGTGCAAACTATGAAATAGTGCCTGCCAGTCATTGCAAACTAAATCCCTCCAGCACTGTATAATTTCTAAGCTGTCCCATCTGGGTACTGTGTAGGCTATTGCCACACGATGGCGCTGTTGCGCCCGCTTAAAGGACTTTGCAACATTAATCTTAGCGTTAAGTTTTGAATTATGCACATTTCTCAGGAGCATCCTTCCGGCAACAATGTGACTGTTCTTTATAGGCTTCCCACGAGTCAGGAATCCAGGACAATGAAAAAGGTAGGGTCGAAATCAATTCCTGGATCTATGTTGAAATTCGGGGCCAGAAAAGCCACATGTAGACAGACATACAGGCTGATCGCTGAAGAAACCCAGCTCAGTATCTCTTAATTATTACATTCGCTCACCACCCCACGAGTCAACACTTAATTTTAGTTGTGAAAATTATTCATTCTGGAATCCAGCCAACATTTTGGAGCGCCCGTTCTGTTCTAAACACTGAAATAGTGACACACAGTGAACCCTGTGGCTTTTTGGATACAGTTGCATTTAATGACATGAAGCAGGATACATCCAGGAAATGAGTAAGGAGAGCAGAGACCTAAAGGGCGGCTCTGGAAAGCTCAGGGAGAACGAGATGATCCCAGCATGCTGTGCAAAAGCCCGGCCACTTCGCAGGACCTCCTGCTTACCTTTCCAAAACTCCCCTTCCCCAGGACCATGAGGAAATTGAAGTCGGTGAGTTTCACCCTGTCAAGGTTGTTGGAAGGTTGTCTCCTGTCTTCTGAAGGACTGATTACTTTGTTACCAGCAGGGCCAAGCTTGGCTTTCTAAACAACAAGCACACAAATGAAAATAATCATTTCTTTTTCCCCCAGGGAAAAGATTGATAGAAAACGGTTGTAACTAAGCTTGATGCCAGGTAGGAGGCGGGACAGGGTAAGAAAAAGAACCTGAGGATGATGAAATACCTATTCACACTCAGTAGCTATACTTACCCTAAAGGCAGCATTTGCAAAGTACCAAAAAAATAAAAATGCCCTTACCTATCAAGAGGCAACTCTTTATACAGTTAATGAAGCATGGAGCCACGGGGCTCTATCAAGGGCAGGCTGAGTCTCATTCTGGAATATAAAAGGTTAACTTCTTGGGAGAAACTGGTGCTTTGTGACAGTTAACATAATAAAAGAAATAAACTGTGTGCTGATATTTTTCTTATTTCTAGGTTTTCCAATTTAACATGGATCTGCATAGAGGAAACTTGTATCCACGCATAAAAGGGGGAAGAGTATCCTCTGGAGAGGAACCGTTTAAAAGGCACGCCGCCGCCGTGGGGGTGATTTATTTCTCCTTTAAAAGCCACGGAATGAAAAACATGGTGTTTTTTAAAGTCGAGAACTGAACTCGTGAAGAGAAACGGTGAGACGCCTGAGACTCTGGTTTCACACAAAACAGGCTCAGCCCTTTGGGCCTGAAGAATATTTGGTCAGTGACATGTCAATTACCAAAAGGAGTTTTTATAAACGAGACTCGTGCCACACGAAGGTCCTAGAGAGATGATGCCCTCACCACTCTCCTGACGGGGGGATGGGAAAGGGGACGTCAGCATCTCACGTCAAAGGCAAAAAGTAAGAGGGCTCAGCCGAGAAAGAAAGACAAGTGAGGTCCCACAGGAACATCTCAACACCCGGCAAAGGAGCCTGGAGGGGTCGGAGAAGCTCCCGCCGGGATTCTGCATTTCGAAATCTGCCTGGCGGTGAGGGATCCAGGTGCTAGACTTGTCAGCTGCTGACAGGCCAGGGTCCTGGGGCCACAGCCCTGAGTCGCAGGGCCAAGGCTCCTGCTTTGGCACATGCTCAGTGACAGGGTGCACCCCTGTCTCCCGCACAGAAGACACGACTAGATGCAGCTCTGAGCTATGGGGCAGGTGCCAGCTTATCACTCGGGTCAATGAGGGGGTTACCAAGAGCACGTGGGGAGCAAAGAAGGCATTCGGGGGGCTTCATCATGTGATCGAAGCACTGGCACCAGCTCTTGGGGGAAAATGTAGGATTTGAAATATTTTCTTGAGCAGCAGAGAAGCCTTTTGAGGGGCCATCTACACTTTGAGCAGCTCTCCATCCCACAATCAGAGTGAGCTGCCTCGCGCCAGGCTCTGCTGAAGGAGCCTTAGCAGAATGAACCCCGTCAGCGGTCTCCGGAACCCCAGCTCTAACGCAGCGCTGGGCGCGGGGTGTGCCCTCGACATTTCTGCTGAATGAAGGAAGACATGAAGCCAGACTGCGTTCATCAGATGCGGGGCTACGAGGCCAGGCTTCTCTCTGATAAACAGAACCGGTTTGTAAGGGGGTCGAACCTCACGGCTGGAAGCAGGTGCTCTGATGAACGAGCACACCCGTTTAACCACAGACATTAAAACATGGCGGAAGGGCGGCCCTGACGTTTTTGTTTCCAGGCTGAGAGTATTTAATACAGTTGCAATACACCCCTATTGGCAGCGCATGTAGGAACTTGGGGGCCAAGCTCTGTGAAGACAGAACCTGAACGGCGGCGGCACATGAACTGGCCTCCACTTTCACAGCGGATGGAAGGAACTTTAAGACAGACTTGCGACAAAGCGCCAGGACTTAACCCCTGGCATGACATCAGAGCCGGGGCCAGCCCCCGGCCTCCGACCCGCTGCCCCAGGAATGACGGCAAGCTGAGAAACATTCTGGTTTGTGTCCAACTTTAAAGGAATCATCGAGAAGTTTGAGTTAGAGAGGAGAGTACAGACTCTGCCGCTCTGTTCTGCCCTTCCGATGTATAAAGAGATAAAGTTATCGGAAAGAAGCACAAAGAGATTATTTTCATATCATCAGGAACTTGACGATAACATCTGCAAAGACCCAGACACAATAGACGCATTGCTTTGAAGCGCTTGAAACAAAGAGCATGTTGACCTGGGAAGCTGAGGGTGGCCCTCATCAGATGCTTCGGACTCACGGGCATTCCCAGTCACTGCTCCTTCGACACATTTTGCCGCCGTGGGTGCTGACGGAGGGACGCGGGCTGATGTCGGTGTCGGCCCCCAGCATACAGACAGGGGCTCTGACACATGTGCATCTACTGCCGTCACTGGGGCCATCGCCCAGCAAGGGCCCTGTGAGCTTTGTGCTATGATCTGACCTTAGTCTAGTTATAAGGACAAGATATTGCCCCCAAAGTTAGGCTAATGGGCTGTAAATGCAAAACAAAACAAAACAAAACAAAACAAAATGTTTTTTGCATCTGAGTATTTTGGGACCCAACTGCAAAGTGATCTTAGACTCGGCTCTGAAATCGATGGGTGAGGTTTAGGAGGGATGTCACAGAAGACTCCCGGTCCCAGGAGGTGGAGCCGGACAGAGCATCAGAGCAGCTAGCGGTTCTCTACGTGGTCATCCAGCCAATGGCAGTGACAGCGCGTCCAGGTTTCCCCGACAGAATGTGCCTCCAGAGCCATGTCCACACGGTCACCCGTAGGTCTTGCTGCTGAATGGCATAGAGGCGCCTCCAATATTGAGTTTTCAGAAGCAGCTCTTCTGTGGTAAAAAAAATTTCCATCGTCTCAAAATCTCAGTAGTCTGGGCCTGACTTGGGCCCAGTCCCTCTGTCAACCTGGGTCTAGTAAATGATGGAGTTGGAGGAGACAGCCAGTGGCCATCCTGGCAGCTGTGTTGCCAGGGGCCTGCATTCAGAGAAGGCACAGGAACTCCAGGAAGGGGGGTCTCCACGCCCCCAGGAGAGGGGGT
This sequence comes from Pteropus alecto, assembly GCF_000325575.1. Lineage (NCBI taxonomy): Eukaryota > Metazoa > Chordata > Mammalia > Chiroptera > Pteropodidae > Pteropus > Pteropus alecto. Next base: position 10,870,620 of record NW_006436283.1, on the reverse strand, counting down.
CTCCACGGCCCAGGCCTCGGCCTCCAGTCTGCTTTCAGCCACCTTGTCGATTCCTGCCCCGGTCCATCACTCCCCGCCAAGCTGCCAGAGTGCAATCCTGCCCCAGACAGTGTCTGCAATGTTCCCCTGACCTTGACCTTCACCTGGCTGACTTCTCCTCCTCCTCTAGGTCCAGCTTACCTGTCGTGTCTTCAGAGAACTCCTCCTCCCAAAATTCCTGCTTTTCTCCCTCGCATCAACTAATATGGCAACTGGTAAACATCTATCTTTGGTAGCCCCCTCAGGGGTGAAGACTGTGCAAGAAAAGACCCTGACTTATTAAAAAGGCATAGGCAGTTTTAAGAGAGAAGATAAAACTGAAAACTATGATAGATAGTGTTGTATACTAGACTAAAGTGACTTTAGACGCTGAAGAGTCAGCACGCTTTTTAAAAAAATTAGACCGAAACATGGTTTACTGGCTATGATGAAACAACTCAGAATTCAGAATTTTAAGTTCCTTGAAAGACGGCACATTAGCATCAGGTCATCGTGATGCTAACTGGATGACCAGGTCGTGAGAACAGGCTGTGTTCTTTCCCCATCAAAAATTTAATAATAACCGACATGTGTCTCATTTCATTTCACAAGAGATATTCTTGAAAAGTCATAACAGTTTTGCAATCATCGAAGGTGTTCTCAATTTAAAGGACTCTCATGGGGGCACATGTAAAGCACATCACACAAAGTAAATCTGAATACTGCAAATCCAAATTCTCGGAGGTTGGGGCTGAAGCGTGTACTGTGTCTGAGGAGCTGTCTGTGTGGATGGTGAGAGGCTCTCCACATTCGACTCATGAGTAGGGGGCTAGAAACGAATTAAAACTGAGAAGTGGATGTGCCAAACTATGACACTGAATCTATGCGGGATCAGCTTGCGGTAGACGTTTGTTTTCTATTAAGCTGGACCATTTTTTTGCAACAGCTGAGATGTGACAATCTGACCTACAGTAATGGCAATTCCCAGTGGTTTAACCTAATACTGTAGATACTCGGCAGTGTTTGAATTTTGTACAATAATTGTATGTTAACTTTGGTATGTGGGAAAATGGAACAAACACACAGGGAAAGTACGGAGTCATAAGCTGCCAGCCTCTAACACAACAGCATCCTGCCCAGCACTTCTTTCAAGAGGTGCTGACTTGTCTGCAGTAGGAACCCAAACCCAAAGATTCCTCTCCAGTACAAATGCAGAGACTTAAATGGAATCCCGTCTCCCAGTGGTCTAGCCTACAGCACAGGACCTTCAGGTAACCGTCCGAAGAACGCTTTACCATTCGACTATGGTAACTGTGTCCATTTGTATCGATTTTGTGAATGTGTCTTCAATGATACTGTGTCTCCTAGCCTGGTAGAAATTATTTATCAAAGACCTTTGCATAGTGTAAAGAGATGAACCCGACAACAGAAGGTTCTTTCTGCTTCTAAGATTCCAAGGGCAGACAGGACAACAGTGATCGACGGTAGAAGCAAATGAAGAACTGTGGGTTTCTTTTATACTTTTTTTCCTACAATGAAAATGTTCCGTGTTCAGGGCTTCGCCGAACAACCCTGGCAACATACTACTGTTGGGGTTTCGGTGCCCCTCCACGAGTAACAGAAATAGCTATGCCGTATGTAATCAGGGACCTACCTCAGCAGAGCATCTTACGTCTAAGGTGACTGTGTGTTCACCTGCACCCACTACAATACTAGTTAAGTGAAATCGAGTGATTTCTGGAGAGGAAAGCCTCCAAGGAATCGGGAAGGTGCTTCAATGATTCTGTTAACAGAGCACAGCTCATGTATTTCTAACAAGCCACGAGTCACGACATCTATTACCTCCCACTCAGTAACCAGGCAACGGGTTAAGATGATGCTACTTAATGGGCATCATAACATCCTGGGCAGCACAGCCAGGTAAGTAAAATGCCTGTTGTTCTCTGGCTATTTTTTCATCTTTGGAATATGCCCAGCATGCTTGCCACCTGAGGGCCTTTGTGCTTTCAGCTTCCTCTGACCCAGACACAGGATGCTTTCCCAGGTGATGCTTCAGCCCTGAGCTTCCCTGCCCCGCCCTGCTCGACATGGCACCCCGAAGTCCCCTTCCCGTGGTGTGTGTCCCCTCACACTCTTCTCACTACCTATTGTGTATTTCTCTTTCTCCCTCCACTGATCTCATCTGTTCTGTCCACTGATCTATCTCCAGTGTCCAGGAGAGAGCCTCAGATACTTTTAGAAGGAATGAATGAATGTGTATGCGGGGAAGGCAATTACTTCTGATATAAAACTTTTTAAAGCAGAATGATTGCTTTAAAGTAATTTCTACTATAATGCTGCTTCTTATTGTAAATATAATACATTTTATTACATTTGTTATAAATTATTTTAGAAAATTTAATATGTGTGGATAAGTTACTTATTATAAATATAATACATTTTATTACATTTATGTTATAAATTATTTTAGAAAATTTAATATGCGTGGATAAGTTAAAAAAAAAAAAAAAGACAATTTAAAACATCCATAATTTTATCACCCAGAGATAAACATTGTTGACGTTTTGGTGGATATGCTTCTAATTCTTTTTCATGTTTCCTTCATATATTCAATAATTCCTTTGAAATATGTAGAATTCTAGTTTGCAACCTGCTTTCCCCTTCATACGATGTGAACTTTTCACGTTATAAGCACTCTTCTGCCACGTGATTTTGGTAACTGCACAATGCCCCACTGGCGTGGCTCTATGTTAGTCGATTTAACCACTCCCCTACTGTTAGACACCTAGGTTATTTCCAGTTTTCAGTCACATGCAGATAAACGATTTCGTAGTCCAATCTTTATGCATATCCCTAATCTCCTCCAGGCTAGGTTCCTAACGTGGAATTTCTGGGTCAAGAGGTACAGGTATTGCAAAGGCTGGTGGACAAGGCCAGACGTTTTAATCTGACCATGCGAAGTCAAAGAGAAAAAAAGAAACCCAGAGAGCCAGGGCGGCCTAATTCCTGACGGCAGAACCTTGGTTTCTTTTAGATCCTGTGTCTAACTTCATGGCTGGAATTTCTAATACTACTTCTGTTTCAGATCTGGCCATTCAATCTGCAACTATAACCTGGAGGCGAGGGGCCCTGTGATTCCTCCCACACAACTGTGTGGGCACCTGCCGAGGAAGTTTTCTCCTGGGGTCGGGAATCACAGCTGGACGGGCAAATCACAGGGGTGCATCGTTCATTCTCTGGCTGGCACCACAGGGGAGGATCCCAGAACCGGAGCCTGACAGCCACAGGAGGGTCCTTGGGAAGGTCCAACATGCCATGAGTACAGGTGAAGACACTGAGGTCTAGGGAACTAACTCCACTCTCTCCAGCCACGGAGCAAGTTGGTGGCAGTGCTGGGGGAGGCGGACGAGGATGCTATTTCTTCTATTTTGGTCCTTGGAACAGGACCTGGATTACCCTGCAGAGATTCACTCCCCTGTGCCAAGAGCTGCTCCATGGGGGATGTAATCTTCAACAGACAGCACAACTGGGACGGAGCTTTCAGTATCTGCAGGGAAGTTGGAGATAAGCTCATCAAGGCCACTACCTTCCAGATGAGGAGGCTGAGTAATGAGCCTAAATCAATTTTCCTCCCTGGGCTCTGAATCGAGAACTCTGGTCTTTGAATTCAGTGCTCATCCCCCTATATCAAGGGGAGGCAAACGTAAAAGGACCGGTAATAAATATTTTGGATTTTGCAAGCCAAATACCGTCTCTGTTGTAGCTACCCAGCTCTGCCATTTTAGTGTGAAAGCTACATGAATGAATGAGGGGATGGGTGAGGCTGTGTTCCAATAAAACCTTAATTACAAAAACAGGCAGCAGCCAGAATTTGGCCTGTGGGCTGTCGTTTGCCTACTGTTGCCCTATATCATGCAGGTTCTCAAATCATTCATCCTCATTTGCAGTTAGATTTAAATAAAACATCTGTATCTCATTGCTACCTTATCAGGACAGCAACAATTAAGAACCTCAAAGGCATGTGAATTAAATTACTATTCAGTCTCTTTCATGATGCTTGATACGCTGACTCGTACAGGAAAAAGCTCTCTCGCAGCCAAAAAGCCTGGTGAGTGAAGTCCCCACTCACTGGAGCAGAAATGTAAGGGAAAGCACATTAAGTCATTTTCTTAATGAGAAATATTTTTATGGACACATCCACTTAGGCTTTTTGCCACTGTCGAAACCAACTCACAGGAAGCAGGCAGGCCTCTGTTGTCACGGCAACTGAACCATACTCTCAGGAGAAACGTGGGACCCGTGACATATTAGCACTTTGCCCAATGTGGAAAATGCAGAGGGCCTGGTTCTTCTTGTACCGAGCATCTCACGCCTCCAGCATCCTGCCGTGCTGTTTTCTTTCCAGCTACCCTAGTTTTCCCCGCCCTTCGGGAGCTGTCCCGTGAATGCTGACACACACCTTAGGCTAGCTGTCACTGCCTGGCTCAAGGACTGCTACTTGTCTGACCTGCTAAAAAGATCCCGGGAAGGCTGATGCCCTTCGTTCTGCCCAGCTGCTGAGTCCAGACTTACGGAAGGATACTGGGACCGAACACTTACCCCTTCCAAGTTTTCTCTCTTGCAAAAAGACTGTCTTTCTCTCACTAGGAGGCTGACGGGACACACTCGTCTGAAGCCTACCTTCGAGAAAGGCCTGGGTGAGTGGGTACGGCCACGGCATGTTACTGTTATGGTATTTGTGGCACTTAAGTAATTTTTTGAGCCCTCCATCCTTTTCCCGCTAGGAATGTTTCCCTTTGGGACTAACAGTGACCCGGCTTTATCAGTTGGCCGTGGCAGGGTCAGAAGCCACGTGAACTCACAGATGCTATCTGTTTTCCAGGCTGCCACCAACATTGCTTAGAAGTAGAGAATTCTCTTCTGTGCTAGGAAAGCAGAATAGATGGGAAATGGGCTGGCGCCCGTGTAAACCAGAACAGACTGCAGGTGCCACACAGACATAAAGAAACCCTAGACGGCTTGCCTTGTCAGCATCCCGATGAGTCCCTAAAACCACGGAGCAATTGGGAGCATAAAGAGGTAACCCACCCATCTTCACATCCATCAAAAAGTGAAGAGATGCAGGCACAAGTTCATTGCTATCCACGTGCAGGTTTCAATGGACTCTTTTATTTGCAAATCTTTACTGCCCTCTTGTGGTATTTATTTTCTGAACAGATTGCATCTTGACTAGGATCTTTTTGAGGTTCACTGTCTGGTGCAGAGGTAAAGTTCCCTTAAGTGTTGCAAAACAGCACAAACAAGACACACACATTCTGCCTTCCCAGTCATACCTTTAATTGCTCATGTGAGAGCCAGGGCTTTGCATAATGCCAACAGAATTTGTACGGATGCCAGAAGTGTGCTGTAGAGTCGCGGGGTGCTTTATTTCTAGAAAACAATAAAACGCCAACCTGTTCTGGATGTCTCTGTGTCTCCTGAATCTCTTCCCAAACCTGTGACTGGGCCCAGACTTTGCAAGTCACAGATGCGAGAAATGGGGAAAGGGAGGCGGTGAGGGCTTCCGGAAGCCCTGGAGGGGTCTGAGAGCGCCGCTGCGTTTGTCTTAAAAGCAGAAACACAGAGCGATCTGGGAAATGATGAGAAATGATGACAGTCACACGAGGGCAGAATTCAATACAAAAGCTACCACTCGGGAAATCTGACTGGAGCTAAACGGTCACAGAACGGCAGCTCCTGAATTAAAAACAACACAAATGACAACGATAACCACGACAAAAGCCAGTAATGGCGATAAAGCCCGGGACCCTCTCCATCCCTGTGCAGCTGGTCTGGACCCCTAGTGAAAGGGTCTCCAACCTTCATCCACACGGAGGTAAAATAAAAAAATAGGATCCTTTCCCTAAAATGCTGGATACGCTTGCTCAATCAATTTAAATTTTTTTAATAAAATGTCTCTAACTGACAGCAGCATTTTGAAAGCGGAGCCGACAGCAATTAAATTTAGCACAAAATTTCCATAATCGTTGATTTCATCCTATCTTCACTGAGCATTTTTAAACCACACCAGTTTTTTAAAAATGAGGGACCTAATTATAGTTCAATAGGACACCTGCTTTCGAGGCTGGCGGCAGCTGCACTGTTCTGGGTTGTTCTCCGGGTCCCTGTGGCAGTCGGTGGACAGGCAGCTGGGGGGCGGGGCTGACCTGGTGAAGAGCAGGGGCACCGATCCACCAGAAGTGGACTGGAACGCCAGCCATGGTTCTGGCTTTGCCAAGGCCTCAGTTTCACTTGTAAGTGGACGAGGACTTTCTGCCACCTCCCACGTGGGTGCTGCTTCCTCCCCACGGGTCAAGGGCGTGATCAGAGCTCAGCAGCTGCTTCCGGGCTGGGGCATCAGAAAACACACCTCCCTGAGGAAGTGGGCAGAGAGCAGCAGAGAGGAAGCAAAGGGCCAGTAGGACCTCCCCCTAAGGAGGGTGGGGGGTTCTCAGCCGCCCTCAGGGGACATGACAGAGCAGCCCCCCGTGTGTTGTAAGAGTTGGTCTCCAGGGCAGGAGGGGACCTCTGCGTAGGAACTTTGGGGGAGGGTGAGATTTGGAGGGGTGGGAGAGAAAATGTTCCCTGCCTTGGAGGTGGATGGGGGTCTTATGTCAAGAGGCCGGGAAAGAGCCAGTAAAATTTAAAATAACTCAACTACTGTGACCCTATGGGTACCCACGAGCTGCTGGGGGGTCTGGGGAAATAAGGGCCACAAAAGGTACACTCCGAGAAATGAGACCATGACTGTCCCCCACTCCGAAAGCCACCAGTTCTGTGCAAATGTGGCTGCTCGCCCATGGCCACTGGAGAGAGTGGCGGAGAAAGTCCTGTCTCCATGCTTCTTCCCAGCCCGTCAATGGAGAGAAACAGTCCCTGGGGACCAGCCACGGACGGGGTACTGACAACCCTCTTTTCAGAAGAAGCCCCGAGGTGAAGACTAGTTCACGCACAGGTGAGCGAGGCCGCTCTGAGAAGGGGTGTGAGTGAGCGATGGCGCCCCGTTTTCACCGGAGTTCCGACACACAGGTGACATTTCGTTCCTCAGGTAGAATAATCTGTTTCTTGTCCTAAGACCCACAACGAAAAGCACGCGAAACGTCAGGACCACGCACCGACACAACGCACGTGAGAAGAGAGGCGTGGCTGACCGGGCCCCTGCGGACCCTGATCCCACACGAGCTCAGGCCGCCTCATGTCACTTCTGCGGGCGGGGTAGGGGCTCGCGCTCTTTCCTGATGGGCTTTGTCTCTCATGCACAACTGGGGTCTCCCAACCCAGGGCCCACGGGTGGTTTAGAAAGCGCGACCGAGGGCTGGCTTCACTTAAGGGCGGCTTCTGAGAAAAACAGCAGGGCACAGCGATGCTTCCGTTAGGGAGGACTGGGGGGTGGGGTGCAGGGAGGCTGCTGAGAGGGGTAAACGCCAGGCATTGTCCTCAGTGCCTCCTCAGTCACTTCCTTCTTTCTCTCGACAACCCTATGTGGCTGGTACTTTAACTGCCCCATTTCAGAGATGGAGAAACCGAGGTAAGAGAAACGAGCCAAGTGGCCCGAGGCCACGTAGCTAAGAGGTGGTGGAGCTGGGACGTGAGGCCAGTAACCTGACCTTAAACACTACACTGAGCTGCTTCCTTCGAGTGACAAAGTGAGAGGCGTCCTGCCAGCAGGAGGGGCCCGGGAGAGGACAGTCCTTCTGCAGAGGGGACAGCCCCTCGTTGAAGTTGGGAGGAGCCACAGTTTACCTGCCAGGATGGGGCCCAGAGAGGTGAAGGCTTTGTCTTCATCTTCTCTTCTTCTTCCCACTGCAGCCCCATCTGAGTTCTGCCACCCGCACCCAGCTTTCTCTACACACTGGGAAATACAGACCCACAAGACGTGTATTATTCTCCCCGGAATAACAAAGCTTCTGACAAAATAACAAAGACAAAAAGCACACTGCTCAGGCGTGTCACACCGCACAGGGAAGAGACGTTTGGGACACAATTAGGACCCGAGGACCCCGCGTGAGTTCGTTTCATCAGCGACCTCTGAAATCACAGGGTACGAGATAACAGATGACGTATTCGTTTTTAAGCAGGAACTGTCTCCCGTCCTGGAACGGTCACGGGGCGCCTGCTCACTCTGAGGACGAAGGACGTTTTCATTCTGAAGGAAGGAATCGTCCAGTGGCTCAGGGTGGCCGAGCTCTGAAGCTGTTTCTAAGTGAGCGCACCGTCCCGTGCGACAGGGTTGGAAAACACAAAATGACAGGGAGCAGTGACGGCAGGAGTCTCGAAGGGCTGACGTCTTCCTACGTGAAAACTCTCTCACTCTGCGGGAACTGTGAAACCTCGAAGAATATTTTCCTCCTCCCCACTGCCAGTAACTCTGGGCCACTAATCTCTCGTGGCTACGGGGACACATCTGTGGTGTCAGCTACAAGTTCTAGAGATGAGAAACTTTAACGACATTATTTACTAGATGTTTTACTTCGTATGGTGTTTTTAAAAAGAGTATTTTACGTTGATCTAGCTCGGGGTAGGGGGTGGGATTTTCCCCTTGCACATTCTTCGCCCAAGTATTGGAGTGTTTAAATTTTCCAGTTGGTTCTAACATGAATATGCCATAACAATCCGGAGCTGATTTTAATTATTAACAAAGGCAATATATGGAGAGCACAGCTGGTCCATGGCCCCAACCAGCTCCCCCAAAAGAGGGGGGTGTTGTCAGAGATAACAATAGAGCAGATTTTTGAAATAATTTACATGCAAGTTGCAAAGTTCCATTGGATAGTTTGGAGACAGAATGGTTGATTATGTAGTGACAGTTGTGTTGAGAAGAAATTTAAAAAAAATAAGAAAAAATGAAACACAGTGAGTAATATTAACCAG
>NW_006436283.1:10840630-10861644 GCF_000325575.1 Pteropus alecto | reverse complement strand
ACATCTTCCATATCAATGCACACACGTAGCGTCAGCACGCCATACTGATTGCATGCTAATATGGATGCACGCCTATATAAAACTGGAAATGAGTCTTAATATGTGATTAGAAACAGATGCTAACAGAAAGAAAGGAAGATGTGTTGTCATTTTAAAGATGCACTCTTTCTGTTCACTCGATGCTTTCGAATTAGACTTGAACTTATTGTCAGTGACTCATAGGAGATTTTGCTAGGTCCTTGGTAAAATGTTTAGTGAATCTCGTCTGAGGAGCAGGGAGGGCTGGTATACTCTCTGGGTGATCGATACACAGGCATTTTTCCTCACTGGAGGGCTGTGGCCATTCGGACGGAGGCAGATAAACTAGGACACAGTAGGCATGAAGTTCAAGAACACACAGTGCATCCTTAAGAGTGCAGAGCATGGGTGGGGGCTCAGGCTTGGGAGCCACAAATACCAGGGCAGACGTTTTTGTGGAAGAAAAGGTGGAAGGGGATGGCGTGGAGGAAAAACTACCTTTAAGAAGCGGACATGACATCCCTGTAAAAGACAGGAGAAGGAGAAAAACTGCTAGGTTAGTGGGGGAAATGCTGGGTACGCAAGACAACAGTTACCACCGTGAGAAAAATCAAGCTCGAGTATCACACACCACAGGCTCCCCTTACAAAGCAGACGGAAAGCAGGAGGTAGAGGCAGTTAGCCCAGGACACAGTGTGAGGGTCAAGGAGAGAAGGAAGGTGACCCCTCAGACGGGCGCCACTCCCAGGCGTGGGAACTAACTCTTTCTTGCAGTAATGGTGGAAGGACTCGTGCCAAACCCCAGGGAGTCAAGACTCTCCCGCCTCATGGCCTTTAAGTGGCCCCACATGGCTTCACATCAACAGCTCCATTCCGTTCATGCATGTTTCTTTTGCTCTGGGCCAATCTAAAAGATGGAGCAATGCGGGTATTTGGTTAATGAAGTGTCTAGTTACCTGATCATTTTATACATAGATTGCCATTATTCCATAAATGAGAATAAAACCACCAGACCCACTTATCATTAAAACTATCGGTAAAATCATTCATCTTTTCTTGTGATGCAGAAGGCTCTTGAGTATCTCAAGGTGCCCAAGATTACTGAAAAAAAAAAAACATCAACTGGCCAGGTAGCTGCTTAACCAAATGCCAGGTAACCAGGTTTTACTTTCCGGGCATACTTCCCGTTCACCCTTCCCCTTCTGTCTAAAACAGCCCATCGCGACTCGATAATTTCACTTTCTCAAGTACTAATCTGAGAAAAATAAGTCGAAACCATCTTAAGAGAGAATTTCATACAAGTGGTCATGGCGATTAATCCTGCAAGCTGTGAGTCAGCTTCTGGGAGAAAATCTGAGAGAGAGGCTGATTTTCTGAATGCAAATTCCATAGCCTGAAAGGGTCACAACATCCCCGAGCCCAAGAGAGATCAAAGACAAACAGATTACACTTTGCACACAAGGCTTTGTCTGTGGAGAGAAGACACTGGCCGAGTCGTGAATGTGACGTCTCTTCAAACAGGTACGCATAGATTATCCTCTATGACATCTCATAATTAGGGCCCCTTAAATCTGTAATCACAAAACCTATTTATCATTGTTCTCAAAATAGGCCATTTTATTCCGATCCCAAATGCTCTATTTTAGTCTAGAGATCTTAATCTTCATCAGGACGAAAGGGAACTAACAATAGCCACCAAAACGTCCTTATTGGCATCTCGGTGATGGAAAGAACCTGAGAGGAAATGTCACCAGCGTTCCTCCCGTAACTTTCTGAGAGTTGCTCAGTCTTTGCCTGAATACCTCTGGGTACAGAGGACGACTCTGGGTTGGCGGAGGTGTCCTGAGAAGCGCACGGCATGGCTTTAGAAGGGTCCTGCCTCCAACTTCCATCTGCATCTAGGTCGCCTGCTCCTACAGGGAGACAAAACTCCTCCAGCTGTTGACGTTTCGCAGCCTTCCCGCAGCCACTCAGAAGTCTCAGCTGTTTCATGCTTGGACATGACAAGTCAACCCAAATTTCCTCTTGAAAGAAAGGCTCATGGAGTGAATCAGCCATACTCCCACAGCATCTCTCCACATATCTGCCCGAGCTCCGAGGGAGCACACCCTGGGCCGCATGCCTGGGTGTCGGGGTAGGAGGTGAGCGAGCTAAACACCTCTGCTCAGAGTGAAGATGGTAGATGTCAGCTGAAAATGCTGCCTAAATGTTAACTGCCTGGTTTTCAATTAAGTGCTGAAGACACAACAGCCATTGAATTCACTGAGTTTCTGAGCAATGACACTCTATGAGCCCTGACCTGGCTGGCTGGTTGGATGAGCTGGGAGGAGCCATAACCATGTGTCCATCAAAGCAATAGGCTTAAAGGGCAAACAAAAAAACCCAACGACCATCAACAAAAACAAAACAAAACACCCATGAGCATCCCAGCCATAGGTTCCTGGGCTTCTCTTTGGGAGCTGCCATTTTGAGTTCTCTGAGGCCTCTGTGGCCCCAAGTCCTTGGTAATGCTATGTCACACCAGGCGGGCCACCATCTTTTCCTCAATGAAGCTGGACTGGCGTCTCAAGAGCGGGAGATGCCAGTACCTGTACGAAGAACTGACTTGTGGCCTGAGTCAAGATACGTGCTCACCTAGTCACTGCTGGGTGCGGGCTGAGTAGGCAGTTCCATTTCCCCCGCACCGTGAGGCTCAAGGGCATAACCCACAGAGTGGAGGAAAAGGAAACAGCCTCGCATCTGCTATGCTACTCAGCAGCATCTCTAAGGACAAGGTCCGTGTCTTAACTCCCTATCCCTAGGGATCGTGCTTGACTCATTCACCAGATGGAATTTCTAGTACCATTTCTGTAACCACACAAAGTATGGGAAGAACGCTGGCCCATCTCCAAGAGTGACCATATTCATCACGCATATGGTTTTGCCCAACTGCTAAAGGGATTTCGGTAAATAGGGGAGGCGGACTCTCTGGGCCACAGCCGCAGAATGGCCTCTGCCAGGGATGGCTTCCAGCGTCTTCCCGGATATGTGGGCTCAGACATCCTCACCTGTGATGTCAAGGAAAGCTGGGTGAAAGCTGGATCCCTCGAGGGGCCTGATGGGTAGATTCTGAAGCATTTAGAGCAAGACCCAGGGGTCTTACTCTGGAAACATGAAGGTGGCGAATCTTACAGGGGGGTCCAGAGAGTGAGGAGTCTCAGTCTGCACAGTGAAATATCGGACCCGTTTAAAAGGCTTGAGAATTCTGTAAAGGTACAGGTAGGATCTGCAGGACTTTAGATAGAGGGACGTGAAGGAGAAGGAGGGCCTTTCCGAGGGGACGCGGGCATGATGAAAGTCATGGCGTAGGCACGGAAGGGAATGGGAAGTGTGAGTGTCACAGGGAGGGGGCCGGGGACAAGAAATGAGGGAGGAGTGTCATCCCAGACAGCGACCACGGCCCTGCTCCTACCTCGCCGAAGTCCCTTCTGTGCTTCCGTCCTCCCATCGACAAAGATGATTTTAAACATCCCCCCCAGTATTCAGTTATTTTAAACATCCCTCTAATATTCAGTTATTCAGTTATTTCCGGGGGTCGGTAAACTTTTTCTGAAAAGGACCAGAGAGCACATAGTTTAGGCTTCGGGGGTCATTCCATCTCTATTGCAGCGACCCAGCGCTGCCATGGTAGTGTAAAAGCGGCCACAGACAATAAGTGAATGGATGAGCATGGCCGTGCTAAGAAAACTCTATTTATGGACAATGAAATGAGAATTTCGTCTAATTTTCAAGGATCACAGATAATACCCCTTTTGATTTTTTTCCCCAAGCATTTGAAAATATTAAAACCATTCTTAGCTCACAGGCCACACAAAAACAGGTGGTTGGGGGTGACTGCCACCCTATTTAACATAAATCTTGGGGGCGACGGAGTCTGTGCTCGCTATCTTCACGACCACCACGGAAGAACCTGAATTTGTTTACTCGTTAGTTAACACGTCACATCCCCTTGACTTTAATAGCACGGGGATCACCTGGGGATCTTGTGAAAATGCAGATTCTGACTCAGTGAAAGTCTCAGACAGGGTCTGAGATCTTGCACTTTCAAAGAGCTTCCGGAAGATGCTGATGCTGCTGGCCCACATCCCGTACTTAAAGTCGCCTTGTCCTAGTTTGGCTTCAGATTTGGCTTCCAAGACAGAACTGAAGTTGCAAGAATCTGGAGTGCCAGGGTAGTCACCACTTTCTTTGTCAGGAGACCCCAGGAGTTCAGAACCCTTGGTACTGACCTCTCTAGGGACCCCCTGATCCTAATTCTCTGTAGGAGGACATAGTCCTCGGGAAAAACAGCAAACAGCATTATGTGTGATGTCACTCTTATTCCAGGCTTTTCTTTTTTGAAGCTTTAACTTTTTAGGTGCATAAGATAGAGAGCCATAAAGACCTGTGTCAACATGTTTCTGCCATGTCTGCGTTAGGGGCAACAGACACTGGCTCTGCCTTCTCTCCTTCCATTCCTGTCAACAGAGAGAAGCATCCTTGGTATCTACTAATCTCTTGCGGGTACCAGGGCCTGGGTACGTGTGGAGAGCTGCTCTGAACATTTAATATTAGGCTCGCCCTGCTTCTTCAACCAGCAACATCCACCCACAAGGCCACCGCTGTAGCTATAAACACAAGGCTTTTTATGTCATTTCAGGAATCCATTAGGATGGAACAGACAATTAGAATGTACAATCTATTTTTTTTTGGGGTTTCTCAACAAAGTCATTTCTACAGAAAGAGTCTCATACTCTACCGACTGAGCTATCTGGGCCAAACACAGTCATTTCTATAAGACAAATTAAATGGGAAACGTATTGCCAATGCTATAATATAAATGCATTCACTCTCCCTTACGGACTAATCATGAATTCTGTGCTGTTGCTTTCGGAGGCGTTCTGAGTTTGCTCAGTTGAGTGCCAGTGTTAACCTCTGTCGACAAGGATCTAATGAAAGCGTGAAAATGACTTCCAACACTAAACCTTGTCCTATTTCAGTTTAAGATTTTGCTTCCAAGACAGAACTGAAGTATAAAGATTAAAAATATCTCTTTCAATTGATGTACATTTTATAGATTTCTCCCCCTAACATCACACAATTCAGAAAGTAATTAAGCTATTTAGGGACTAAAAGAAAAAGGGGAGCAGAATCAATATCAGGGGCACAGAGATTTTCTGCTTAGCGTCCAAAAGGTCATTGGAAAGTACTCAGGTTTCCATAGTAACAGTAGCAGGTCTGATCATATCAACAAATAGCTACTATTTATCTGAGAGTCTCCAATGAACTATTCCCCCCCACCTCCCAATCTGGAGAAGAAGAACGTTCTGAATTAGATAAAGTCTTCAAAGACAAGGGAGGGTTTGGAAAATCCAGTTTCAACAGTGGTAAACAGAAAAATGCTTGCTTGCTCTTTCTACATCGAGCCTAGCATCAGAGTGTCATCTATGCTGATTTAAATATCTTAACTATAACAGTAATTGGATTCTATTAGCTTGTTAATTAGTAACAGGAATAATAATCTCGAAATGTTTCCATGGAAGAAATAAGAGGAGATACATATGCGATCTTGAGGCAATCTGCAGAGTCTCCAGGGTAATCCTTCTAGTAGTTTCTGGACCTGCATTTAGGATTTATTTTGTTAAATATGGAAATATGAAAATGGAGGGAGGGAAAAGTGACTCCTATGCCTGTCTTTGGGTGTGGTCAGTCTGAGAAAGCCAGGTAGAGGGCTGGGGTCATCAGTCCTTCTGGCTCCATTTCTCTATGGGAACCAGGACTGGGGAAGCAGGTCTTGGTTAAAATAAATGGCCCTGGAGACGAGGGGCGAAGCCTTAGGAGGAAGGCTCTGCCTCAGAGGAGAAGGGGATGGCAGAGCAGGGACTGTGACCTGGGCTCCAAAGCGGAGGAGCCTAAGAGCAGCTCGGTCACTTGCTTCACCTTTCTGCCTCCGCCCAGACTTCTCCCCTTCCCGTGATTTAAGACAACCCCAACTCTGGAGGTCGATGTGGGCCAAAGGGCTCAGGGGGAAGAACCAGCTGACTAATGAGCACAACACGACAATGCTCGAGCTCACTAATAACCATGGCAATGGACCAATGATGGTCAGATCCTCCGGAAATGTTTTAAACAAGGAAAAGATGTGGTTAGAAGATACGTTTTCTTCCAACTGGAAAGTTGAATGTCACCCGTAACTCCCTAGGCATGGCTCGGGATGCAAATGATCCAGATCACAAATTTTGTGAAAGATCAAAATAGCAACATGCCACCAACAGAAATACTGGACTTCCATGGAATTGGTAACAAATCAACTGTTATTTCTACTGCGACTATCCTTGTTTATACTGTGCTCATTCTTGGTGTGGTTTATAGCGAACATCTGTCAGATGTGCTCACTTGAGTCTTTAATGAGGACCCTAAGCCAAACCACTGCACCAAGGTCAGTGCAGACGACTCCTTAATGGGAGACTGTTTACTCCCCTGACAACCACTGAAACCCTGTTTTCTCCAGAGATTATCTGATCCTTTGCCAGTTACACAGAGTTCCCAATTTACGAACACATTATGTTCCAGAAATCCATCTAAATGTACATGAGAATATATTTTCCCACAAAAACAATGTTATAAATGGTGATGTTCTCACTAATATGCCTCTATTTCATAATGTGGCTGGACCAGAGGACACAAAATATGCCCACTATTTAGGGTGCAGTTTCAACACGAAATCCATTTTTTTTTTTTAGAGAAGCTCCAGAAGCTAAAAAAAAAAAAAAGTATCCTCTATAACCCAGTTTCTGCAATAAAATGCTGCTGCTGCTACTGATAATAAGAGCTAACATTTGTTTCTAAGTTTGCTTTTAGGACTCTTCTATTGACTCATTCAATCTTTAAAACACTACTATTAAGTAAATACTGCTTATTAGTCCTATTACAGTGAAGGACATGCACAGGGAGGTCATATGGTTAATAAATGACAGAAACCAGGATTCGATTCTAGAGTCCATGGGCCTAACCGGGGGTTGGTAAATAATGGCCCACGGGCCAATCAGTCTGGTCTGCTGCCTGTTTTTGTAAATAAAGTTTTATTGGAACACAGCCTCATCAACTTGTTTACATGTTGTCTGTGGCTACTTTCGTGCTACGAAGGCAGAGTTGAGTAGCTGCAACGGAGATTCCCTAATTCATAGTTACTTATTTTAAACCTATGAACTGTAAAGCCTTAAATGTTTATTATGTGACTCTTTACAGACAGTGTGCTGAGCAAGGGCTAGAGCATCCTCTGGCCACCTCTTCTCCAATGCTGGCTGTGAGTCTCACATGGGCCGTGGAGGCCTAGAAGCAGGAGGAACAGCAATCCTGAAGCCTGCCACCGTGATGGGCAGCCCAGGAGGAATCGCCCGCCAGCCCAGGGGGTTGTGATGTGTTCATTTCTCAACAAGCTTCCTGCCTCATTCCCAAAATGCTCCGCAGCAAGGCCCATGGGAACCCCACAGACGGGAGGGTCTGTTTGCTTTATTTCTGAAACATCGCTGAACGAATGAACAAATGTACGATTCATCTTTATGAATCAGGGACAGGTGTACTTCATTTGAGGCAAACATGGAACCGGTTAAAGGCCCACAGGCACACTGTCCGTGGAGATCGTGGCCAAGGGTCAGGTCTGTTCTGTCCTTCAGGCAGACGGACTACTCTAGCGGGATGGTGCGTTACAGAGTAAGGTCATTTCCAACCACCTTGGGAATTTCTTTGGCTCCTATGAGCTTCACTCACTGATCATTCTGTTGGCCAAGACTGTCGAATCAACGGCAAATTAAAAATGTTTTTTCCCATGTGAGAATACGAATGCAGTGGCAGAGTTATAAATGCTCGTGTGTTTTGATTCTTCTTTCATCGTATGGAATGACTTTTCATTCCTGGGGAAGGATCCGAAAGCCACATTTAGTTAACTCTTTCTGGAAACTAGAGCTGGACGTGGAAAGAATAACCTCGAGACTAGATGTTGTGCACTCCCACCGAGCGAGGCCTTTTTGGCCATCCTGCTGTGTTTCTCCCATTGTGATTCACCACTGACCTTTAAATTTTAAAAAAATGTCACTTAGCCGAATCCAACTGTTACCAGAGGATGGGAAAGTATAAAGAGCGGGTAGGGGAAAAGGACGAGCATGATGGGAAGTAGGTCAGGATGGCAATTATTTGGAGAGAAACACACAAAGAGGGGAGTCTGTAGACAGAGAGAAGCCATCATACTGTGGCTGGGGACTGAGACGGAGGAAATGGGGTGATGGTTAAAGAAAATCCCATAAAGAGCACCCCAATGCCAAATGGCACCCTGTTTGGGAAGGCTGGCTGTCGGCAAGAACTGCTCAAATGCTGACACAGCCTTTCTGCACTTGGCACGCTGCTTCCCAATGGTTCGGCACCGGGGAACTGTCGCAACTATCACATCTGTAAACCTTGACAAGACACCGTTATACGATTAAACCCCTGCCTAAAACCCGACCTGACTATTCTGTTTAAAAGGCAGTATGACTCAATAACAACAACAAAAAAACAAAGGATCCAATCAAAAAGTGGGCAGAGCACCTGAATAGACACTTCTCCCATAAAGGACATACGAATGGCCAACAAATATATGAAAAGATGCTCAACATCGCTATTAGGGAAATGCAAATCAAAACCACCATGAAATACTATCTCATACCTGTTAGAATAGCTATAATCAACAGGACAAGTAATAATAAATGTTGGAGAGGATGTAGAGAAATAGGAACCCTCATACACTGCTGGTGGGACTGTAAATTGGTACAGCCACAATGGAAAGCAGTATGGAGATTCCTCAAAACATAGAATTGATCTACCATATGATCAAGCAATCCTTCTACTGAGTGTTTACCCCAAAGACTGGAAAACCCATATCTGAAAAGATATTTACACACCAATGTTCAAAGCAGCATTATTCACGATGGCCAGTTCATGGAAGCAACCGAAGTGTCCTATGATAGATGACTGGCTAAAGAAGCTGTGGTACATATACATGATGGAACATTACTCAGCCATAAGAAGAGATAAAATACTGCCATTTGTGACAACATGGATGGACCTCAAGGTAATCATGCTAAGCGAAATAAGCCAGACAGAAAAAGTTAAAAAATCACATGATATCACTTACATGTGGGATATAAACCTAAAAGCAACAGATGAACAGGACAGACAGAGACTCATGGACGTGGACAACAGACTAGTGGTTACCAGAGGGTACGGGGGGAGAGGGGAGACAGATGAAGTAAAGGGGGTCAAAGATGTGGTGACAGAAAGAAATTCAACTATGGGAGGTGAACACACAATGTAAATATATATGCCTTACTGTTAAAATGTATAGCTGAAACTTATTGGATTTCGTTAACCAATGTCACCATTAAAAAAAATAAATTAAAAAAATAATAAATAAAATGCAGCACGACAGTTGTCATAAAATTCTCAGCATCTTTTTGACACCATCGTCTAGTGGGTTTCTGCTCTGTCTCTTGCAGTGTGTTTTACAAATGCTCTAAGTAAATGAGCTAATATGGATTCCAGTAAAATCTAGGAAATAGAAGCCGAAAGATGTTTAAAGAAAAAGCTGAAACACAATTCACGCACGGGCTCGGGGCTCGGGGCTCGGGGCTCGGAGCTCAGCGAGCTGGATGGCAGAGGCTCAGCCCCCCCCACGAAACTCTGCTATTCTCTCCCCTCTCCCATGCCACTCACCCCTGGCCTGATGCTCCACTGCAAAGTGCACAGGTGCCCCAGGAGGGAGGAACCAGCATGACACACACATGGCCTCTAAGCAGCCTCTGGAGACAAATGCTGCACTTCTGGCCTCAAGCCCTCTGGCCTGGTTTATTTTTCTTTATCTTTTTTTTTTTTTGAACTCTGGCCTTTATAAAAAGCTGGACTCGCTGCCCAGAAAAACAGAAAGGTTACTCACTAGGAAGCCATGGAAACGGAACATAAGAAGTGGGTTAATATTTCTCTATCAGCAATGCTAAGTCTCAGCCATTACCAAAGGGACACCATCATGATGCACCAATACTGTTTTTCTCTTAAATGCGTTCTATACCACCTGTTCCCGACCCATGGGTTGCTCATGACCCCCACTGTGCCATTCAACTCAGTAAGGTTCTTTTTAGTTCCACAGGCCTCTCTCCTGCCTGGGACATCTGAGTAGTTAACGCTGGCACTCGAGCGCCCCCAAACTCTCTCGAGAAGGACTCATCCCTCATAGGGGTGGTGTGACATTGGGGAGGGGACTCCTGTCCAGTATTCCAGGCTCCTGGCCTCTGCTGTGGGGTGGAGATGACCGTAGATAATGAAGCAAGTGAAGAAAATAAAACAAACAGACACAGAGCTGACACGGGCCCCTGAAGCTACTCCGAAGCCCAGCTTCCATCCGGGGTTGCCTCTAAATATTATAAGGCCTCTGGAATGAACTTCGTTTTATATCTGTACGTATGTAAAGTGGCAAATGGCGCCCTGTTTGGGAAGGCTGGCTGTCACCCAGAATTGCTCAAATGTTGACACAGCCTTTCTGTCCTGGCACACAGCTTCCCAACGGTTTGGCACTAGGGAACTGTTGCAACTATCACATGTATAAACCTTGACAAGACACTGTTATATGATTAAACCCCTGCCTTAAACCCGACCTGAATATTCTATTTAAAATGCTGCACAACGGTTGTCATAAAATTTCTTTCTGTCTGTCTGCCTATTTATCTATTAATCTATTTATTTTTTTCCTATTTCTTTTTCTCCTATATTTTTTAAAAGCAGAGGTTGTAAGCTGGTTCCCACTAGCCGAATCCTACCTGTGTCTAAAACAACATACATGTGTTTGACCCACTCAGAGTTCAAGTTTCAGTAAGCTACTAATAGTAAAAGAAATCAGAACATGTCATGCAAAAATCTGGACTTTTGGCTTCTCTTGAAGAACCGGAAGATTTGGCAGCACGGGACCCTCATTTGTGCATGACAATAATCAATAGGCACCGAGTAGCCATGGCTGCCACCTTTAGACGAGGCCTGCACTCATCAGCACACCCCAGTCCCCACTGCTCCATATTACCTCATCAGCCCTGAGGCCTGCTATTAGCTGCCATTTACGTGCATTATCCGTGACTCATTTCACTCATTTACGCTCCTGAGGGCATCCGGGCTTACAGCTCCTGCTTTTAAATATTTGCCATCAGCATCCACTTTAATCGAATATCAGTATAATAAAACACTTCGAACACTTTTATGTTTTACATCCTTTGGAATTCTCTCTACCTGGACATGACCTACATGTTTCTTTGGGACGAAACTTTGTTCGAGAGAAGGAAACAACAGAAAGAGGAAAATAAGACCAACATCCCATCTGTGTCGACATTTCAGTCACGGTACGGAGGCGACGTGCACGTACGTGTGCGTACGTGTGTATTACGTCTGCGTAGGGGATCCCATGGAATCCTAAGCCTGAGGAAGAGAAAGATTCAAAAAGGAGGTAGCCGGCTGCCTAGACGGAACTGCCTGTTGTATGTATCCCTCAAAAAGCCTACATGCAGGGTGATTAGAGAAAACAGAAAAAAAAAAAAGAAAAAAAGAAAAGTTGTGACTCGGAAACACAAGCCAAGTGAGTGTTTGGAGAAAAGGATGTTCATTAAGAGCCGAGAAGTCTGGGGAGGAAAGAGCAGTGGGGGTAGAGAGAAGGAGGGAAGGGAGCAGAGGGAGAACAGGGGGAGGGAGAGGCGAGGCGAATGGACCGGAGAGGGGAGGACGGAGAGCGCTGGCCTCTTCTAAAGACCTAGAGCAAATGTTCAGAGGCTGGTCCGGTGACTTATTACATCCACATGAACTCCGAAATGAAGGCCCAGGTGGCGTCCGCCGCGTGGGGGAGCACGGCCCTTCCTCCCAACGGGAGCGCGGCACTCGGCGCCTCGCCTGCCTTGCACGATGGGCAGACCGACTTCTCACGTGGAAGTCAACCGCGTCCTTTTCCAGGTCCCACTCCCTCAATGACGATAGACATAGAATGTCGAGACGGCTTGCTGGCTCTCCTCAAAGTTACGCTTTCTCAAGGAAGGGCAGTTCCAGCAACTGCACTGGTCTCCTCACCTCGAATTTCTGCCGGAGCTCCGCGTTTCCTTCCTCATCTCCTTCTGGAATGGGCACGTTGTAGTACTCACCTTCTTCTTGGTTAAGCAACTTGTACCTTTTGGAGACACAGGAGAGAAGCACAGTCAGGCGCTCTGCGTCTGCACCACCCCAGGCCCAGCATCTCCTGTCCATCCCTCTCCAGTCCAGCTGCTTCCGAAACGCATCCCGTGGGGAGACTACGGCCAGCTAACTTCATAGTCAGTGTCCGTTTTAGACTTAAACCAGCTTGTCTGCGGAATCTCCAAACGCTCTAACATTGTGAGATGACTAGCCCGTGCCTGACACAGACGTAATGGCCTTGGGCTTCCTTACCATCCACTGGCCGGCATCTTCATCAACTCCGAAACGCCGAAGGAAAGGGAGCCCATGAAGTCGTTCCTTGTTGTTCGATCCCAGTCCCAGATTTCTACGGACAGTCGTCGGTCTTTATCCGAAGGTTTTAATTTGCTACAAAAGAACACACGTACATAAACATACACACGAGGTTCTCTTGATCACGGTTTCTTGGGAGATACTCCATGCTCGTGACCTGAGCCTGAGATTATAAAAACACATGTTCAACTCTCTTACCGTGATTCCTCATTGCCAACAAAGCAGCCCCCTGGCAACCAAAGTTCTAGACTAGAGACTAGCAAACTATGACTCACGGGCCAAATCTGGCCCGCTGCTTGTTTTTGTAAATAAAGCTTTATTGCAACACACCCATAGTCATTTGTTCACAGATTGTCTATGGCTACTTTGGCTCTAGAACAGCAGAATTGTGTGCCTGCAACAGAGACTATGAGACATAAAGTCTAATGTATTTACTATCCGGCCTTTTACGGAGCAAAGCTTGCCAGCCTGTTCTATAAAACAGAAAGCTACCTTTCTGGCTGTCCACAGGTAACCTGCTTCCTGGGCTCTAGTCTACGGAGGGAACCATCTGCTTGTGCGCAGCTGCAGTCAGCGCTTTCTCACCCCTGACTTATTTGTGCCATTCCTTCCTCCCATGCCCCTCTTCCTTCTTTCCTTCTACTGTCTCCGCCTCTGAAATCCTAGCACTCCATCAAGGCCCACTTTAAATGCCACCTCTGCCAAGAAGTCTTCCCTGCTTAAAACTGAGGATGGTTTTCCCATTTCAGTGGCAATGGTGGCTTCTATGTTATTTATGTGTTCCATGTTTTAAAAAACATTCCAATTCTTACCTTACATCATCCCCTAACCCTAGAAAGACCCTAAGTTCATCGAGAGGTGGGACATACCTTACATGTTTTTATACCTTCTGTAAGAGAATTTTCGTACAGAGTACGCATGAATAATAATTTGGGGCTGGCATCACATAACTCTTGGTAAACCAAGTTACTGTCCATCAGACAGCGGTGACAAAAGCTACCTCTCCCCAACCCCAGCAGCAGTATGAGAGAGTCTTAGGAATGAAGCAGTGTTTAAAGACGTTCAAAACAAGCCTGCCGCATTATCTCCGACAACGAGGCGGGCAGTTTTGCAGTGTGCAGGGAGGGACTTCAGTCAAGAAGAGAAGACCACACTTACAAGGTAAACGACTCATTCCACTGAGGGTTCAGTGTGGAGCGGATGGTTTTGGTTTTTTGTTTGCTTTCATTCTTGGGATCAGGAATAAGTTTCAGCTTCACGTAAGGGTCTGAAAGTCCATTTGGATCCATAGGGATGAGATTTTTTGCATCTCGTACTGTGAAGAGAGAAGGAGAAAGGATCACTTTACAAAGAGAACGGAACCATCTTGCTCAGTGTCAGTACGGAGCTGAATGAACGAGACAGCAAGACGGTGTCTGAGGGGAGAGGAGGCGAGGACCGGAAGTCTCTGACCCTCGGCAACAGAAAAGCTACCTGCTGCCCCCGCCTGCCCCCCATCACCAAAGATAACGGGCCCTTTTGTGGTCAAGCCGTGAGACTCAGCATGGACCTAGACCCGAAGCATCTGTGATACCGGGGTGCCTGTGAGGAAAGAGAAACCCGAGTCCCCCCCTGCACCCACCCCGACCCGCGGAAGCAGAATGTGCACTGAGCCCCCGGGGCCAGCAGCAGCCCTTCCTGGGAGGACTGGCGCGTCCTCCCTCCCATGCCACCAGCTGGCCTGGCCCAGGCGTTGCTCCTGGGAGGAGTCTGCTCTTCTCTTTGCAAAGGGCACGATTTCCAACCTGGCTACACACTGGAATCGCTTGGGAGGGGCTCTAAAAATTCCAGCGCCCAGAAGTAGAATCTCTGAGGGCTATGATCCAAACATCGGCTTTAGAAAGCTCCCCGGGTGATTCGACTGTGCATCGGGGGCAAGAGCCGCCGGTGTGCACGGCTGTCACGCAGAATGCGCTCCACCTGCGTGCTACGGCCTGCTATGCAACGTGCAGCAGCACCTGGGACATCACCCCCGCGCTCGTTAGACAGGTAGGCAGGTCTCGCCCCCAAATGACGAACTCAGAATCCTCACTTTAACAAGACCCGCAGGTGACTCCAGTGCACATTCGAGGCTGAGAAGTACCTCCACGGGAATCCAAAACAGCTAGAATCCAAAACACCTCGCTCCCAGAGGCAGCCGTGTTCAGAGATGCAGCTGGTCAGCCTTATTACAGTGGGAGTGGCTAGTGAAACAGGTCCCTATCTTTCACTGTGATGAGAAGGGACAAAGGCCTGAGTCTGTCCACCCCAAACGTCTTCCTCATCATCTAATGGCATCTTTATCAACACGGTTGAAATTTCCCAATCACCAGGGTCCCTAACGAGCCAGGCGTCACGGGTGCACATCGAACGGGGACCGGGCTCTCAAGCCCAGCGCCTCCCACCGTGTGGCCCCCGGACCGGCAGCACCAGCATCACTCGCTGATCAGAACTCGGGGTTGAGTCCAGCGACCTGCGTGCACCAAGCCCCCAGGGGATTCTGAGGCACAGTACAGTTGGGGAACCACTGCTCTAGCCTGTCAGTAGCGGTCATCAGCATAGTTCGAGTGTTAAAATTAAGAATTTCAGAAGAACGTTCGAAGAAGGTGTTGGACTTGACGGGGGTGGAGACAGAGGAGGGGATGGGAGGCGCTAAAGGTACTGGGTCTTTGGGCACAAATGGGGGGTGGGGCGCAGCCCTAAGTGCAGAAGTCACAGACGAGCGTTGTCCATACTAGTCTGGGGACACATGGAGTGTGAAACCTGCCAGCCAACAGCCTTCTATCCTCCTTGCTTGGAGGCCTCAGCGTAGGAGGGTGACAGAGGGGACCACATCCAAATAGTCTGAGTGGGGAGGAGGCTGGCTCAGGTCTACCAGCCACAGAGAAGCTGAGCGTATGTTCCTCATAGTCCACTTATGCCTTCCAAGAAATTTTTCCCCATAAGACAATATCTATCTTCACCCAGCGGCGAGTGGATGGAGCATAAACAAGCATGAGCTTTGCAGCTCGGCAGATCCCCTTTCAAATCCTGCCTCCTTTGCCATGTAACTCCAAGCACTGGGGAACTTAAGTTCGTGAGCCTACCTTTCCTTATCTAGAACCGGGGCATATCTCTAGTGGTACAGGATTGTTGGGAGAATTCAATGAAATTATATACTATGTGCTTTATACTGTTGGTGGCTTAGAAAATAGAAGAGCCAAAAAAAAAAAGAAAAAGATCCCATTGTGCGAGCGCCCACTAGGCCCCAGGCACAGTGTTTTGGACCAACCCCACGACCCACGATTTCAAAATTTTCAATGAGGCAGGTGATCTCCAGGGGAACTGGCTGCCTGAGAATTCCCCCAAGCTCAGGCAGAAAGATTTTAATGCAATGCATAAGATCTAGTCTCCTCAAATGGCAACCCACGTATCACAAAAGATTAAAAATTTGAGCACAAAAATAAAACTCTCCCACAAGGAATGAAAATGAGCCCAAAGTCTCTCTCCAATTGAGCACTGGAATGAGAATCAGATGCTTTTTGAAAGGCGGAAAAAGCCCTAGAATGTCTAACACTGAGGCTACATCCCAGATAAGCTCATAAAGAACCATCGAAGCTGCCAACAGCTCTGCCAGTTGCAGAATAATTGTGGGCGCGGGCCTTATCATCTTCAATTTATAGTCCTGACAGCCAGCACACACAAAATCATTTAAGGCTGATCTCTTCTGAATGGTGACGAGTTAAAATCTCGATAGGATTTAAAGCTGTGGGCTTCCTCCTGTGATACTACCTTTTAAGTTGAAAAATTTTAAAAGCTGTCAATTGCAAATGTCATTGATGCAGACAGTGAGTGGGTCCCAATCCCAATTTCTTATTGCATGGTGAACAGCCGCCGGATGTGCGACTCACTGCATGCTGGGACACCTGACTCAGGACTGGGTGTGAGTAACTTGGAGTCCCACTATGACTCAGAATGTGGGCTCAGGGACCAGGCTGCCTGCGTCTGAATTCTGGCTCTGCCACTTCGTGGCTGTATAACTCCGGGCAAAATGTTTAACCGCTCTGTGCCCCAGTTTCTTCACCTGGAAAGCCATTCCTCACTATGAGAATTACGTCGGTTCATATGTGCAAAGAGCTTAGGATGGTGACAGGCGCATGAAAACAGCCCCGTGCGAGTAGGGTCATTGCTGGTAATAAAAGCTCCTGGCCGAGAACACAACCCCGAGGCTTAGATGTTCAGAAACTGGACCGACAGCTTATGAACTGGCAAGCACATGCCGTGAAGAACATTGCGATGTGGAAATTTTCTAACGTGGCTGCACATGCGGGGTGCCCGCAACGTCTTAAACGAAGTGGCAGTGTGGAGGGGGTCACTGACGGGGCGGGTGTGGGGGAGCTGGAGGAGGCTAAGCTCGGAAAGAGCGGAAACAAGTCGGGGAGTGGATGAGAAGACGGGCTAGAGACACGGTGATGCGGGTGTCAGAGGCGGTGAGGATGCTGCCCCGGCACAGGTGCCACTGGGGCTGTGGGTCTCGACCTGAGCTGTGCGCTGGAAACACCTGGCATGTTTGAGTGGAACACGGATGCCTGGGCCTCCGCACCCCCAGAGAGTCTGATTTAATTGCTCTGGTCTGTGGCCCAGGAATTGGCGCCTCGTAAGCTTCCCAGTTGAGTAGCATGCGAAGCCATTCGATGCGCCTGGCGGTCATTCTCAAAGTGTGGTCTCTGGACTGGCATTGCCGGCATCATTTGAGGACCAGACCATGTTTCATGTTAAAAAAAAAAAAAGTAATAATCTACTCACTTTTTAACACTCAAGGTTTCAAAAAGTTATCACTCAAACCTGATCACTGTGGTGAATGGAAAACCAAGATTGTCTGCCATAAATAGGAAGTAACCATAAAAGTAAATACAATGAAAATGCAAGGCTCCCTTATTTCCTCCTGCTGATACAGTTGCCCGAGACCTGCTCTTAGTGACAAAGGGGACATTAACGAGCCTTGAGAGTGTCTAGTTAGAGTGTTAAGGATATTCCAGGCCCAGATAAGAGACTTTCTCTAAGGTTAAAACCAAGATGGAAAGAAAACTGAAAAGGGAATAACTTTCTCGCCATGCCATTTAATGCTTTTCAGTGTCAGTTCCGTACCTTCAGGAGTCATCTCAAGCGTGACCGGCCCCGCCCGCATGGGGGAAGCGGGTTGGGGGCGTGCCCATTTTGAAACAGCGGGTTGGGGCACATTCCATAGTCTACGAGCACCCGTGGGTCTCAGAACAGGCTCTGCACAGGTCCCACGGCTCGATTCTTGTCTTTCATCTTCTACAAGAACCGAACTGCTTTGACCCACAGAATTAAGATCGGAAAAACAACACAACAACAACAACAGAATGCTACTTTGATAAATAAACTATGGAGAATGACATTCCCCCACCCCTCATCATGCTGGCTCAAATTTGGCACGGTGGGCGGTCTCTGCACACAGCAGCCCCACGTTTCCTGTGCTCACTCAGTGGCAGAGGCATTAACTGTGCTGAGCCGAGCCTGTGCAGATGAGCCCCGAGCCCCGAGCCCCAAGCCCAGAGGGGAAGCAGGCAGCGGGAACGCTTTGCCCTCACATCTCATTAGAGGTCCTGCAGGCTCTGTGAGGACACATCTGCTGAAGAAATCCATCTGGGCCCTGGGATTCGCCGTTTGAGAACGAACGTCTGTTTTGTGATTCCAGAACTTTAATAGAAATATAGCATCGGATTATCTGGCCATCTTTTGGCTTGAGGTGCCTGTTTTGAGATCAGCTGTCGAGCCCGGCACTGAGAAAAACCAGTCCAATTGAAAGGTTATATAACTTCCTGATAATGTAAGACATCATCTCTGGACAAAACCCACTTGAACGAGATTATGAAGACTGAGAAATGGCCCCGTGGTGCTGCAGAGGCACCTGGCAGAGGCGACGGGCCGAGCCCAGAACACATGTCAGGAATGAGTGTTCGGGCGTGTGGCTCTCATCATGGGCCCCGCGGGCTGGGCAGCCTTAGCCAGACTCGGGCACCTCCATCACCAGCATCCCACGGTACCTGGAACAGCCGACAGTTAGGAACGAAGCCGGGGTTTTGTCAGGGGCCTGCCTGATGGGGGAAAGAGGAGATGTGGATGCAGGTGGGTGGGTGGGCAGGAGGGAGCGACCGCCATATTTTCTTGGGCACAGGCAACCTAGACCCACAAAGACTTGCAGTCGAGTGACTGTGTAATGTGCATTTGAGGATA
The DNA here is from genome assembly GCF_000325575.1 of Pteropus alecto. Taxonomy (NCBI): domain Eukaryota; kingdom Metazoa; phylum Chordata; class Mammalia; order Chiroptera; family Pteropodidae; genus Pteropus; species Pteropus alecto. Next base: position 10,842,807 of record NW_006436283.1, on the reverse strand, counting down.
CAGTGTGACAGGCTCACTGTCCTCGGAGAGAGGCTGCAGATGGTGGCTGGCTCCTCAGGGGACAGCCTAACATAGCGACTAGAAGCTGGGTTCAAATCCTTGCTCTGCCACTCATTAGCTGTATGACTTTGGACAAGTCACCCCACTTCTCAGTTTGCTCATCTGTAAAAGAGGCACAAGAATGGTGCCTGACTCACAGGGTTGTTTTGAAGACTAAACGAGTTAACAGACATGAAGCATTTAGGAGAGGACGTGGCACAAATGAAGTGTTACGCAAACATTTGCTGTTCTCACTAACAGTCATGTCAACAAGGGTTTGCTATCTTTATTAATCGCCGTCACCGCCAGCACCTCCCAGGAGGCTGGGTTGCTTCTTCAGGTTAAAGAAACCTAGGAAGTTAGAGGGACAGTTCGTATAGGACCGGAATTTCCAGACCTCAGGGTGAGCTGGAGTTCAACAGGCAGCTCCTCGTTGTTCCAAAATAGCTTAGAATTCAGAACATTAATGCAATCCTTGATCCATTCAGAGGGTGGTCCAGATGGTCTCATGATCCAGAGAATATATGAAGTGTAATAATAAAATAAACACCCGTGAGATCACCACCTAACATAAAAGCTAGATCAGGGCCATCACTGCCGAATCCACCTAGTGTCTTCCTGCCCGTGCCACCTCCCTGTCACCCTGTGGACTCTCGCCCTCACTCTGAGGCTGTCTTAGGGTACTGGGACTGGGCACAGGGCATGTGGAGGCACCGACGGATTCAGCCATGACACATAAACGCAAAGCTTCGTTGAGGCCACAGCTGAATCCCCTTCGCCTGCAGACTGAGTTTGTCCACACTGACCCACAGTAACCTTGCCCATCAGGGTTCATGTCTGTATAGGGACATTGTTTGGTGATGCGGAAATATCAAGTACGTCCAAATCCAAGGACACAATGGCCCTTCGAATGCTCTGTTTTGCTTTAGAAAATACTTCTCTATTTTTAGTGCCTTTTCCCCAGCTCTAAGAACACCTCTGTTCATGGTTTCTGTTTGAAAGCCAACAACAAGGACAGAGGCTCATGACGGGGGCTTGCTGCAGAAGTCAGCACTGTTCAGTGTGCTGACTCAGGGACCCCCGCCCACCGCCACCCTTGCTCGACAACAAAAACACGAGTAAACAAGAGTCTGTAATCCGCCCCCGCATCGTGCATAAGCAAGATTGATGTTTTCTGACCCTACAGAGAAAACAACCACCACACAAAGACTCCTCTTTGTTTGAAGTTACCAACAGCAGAAGAAAGATGCTGAGGGCACAGGGGAGTGTGGACAACAAGCGAGGGGTTAGTGCCTGGGGTGAAAAGGACCTGGTGTCATCTAACCTCAGGAAACGGTGATGGCGGCTTCCCAGAGCCAGGAACCAAGTCTTAGAGCCAACCCAGAGAACTAATTCTGATCATTGTTAGACAGCCACAACGCCTTCTTTCAAAGAACTGTAGACCTGTGATTTCTTTTAAAAATACAATCACATTTGAATATGTTTCGCGTCAGAGGAACTTCACGGGTTATTTCCAAGAGGTTTGCCTTTAGAGAGAAGGCAGAGGTGGGTGTGCGTACGTGATCTCTCACTTCTCCCTTGAGAACGGCTGATTTGGACCACGTGGCAGTGGGGATGTGGCTGCCAGTGGAGGATTTGAGAACGGCTGATTTGGACCACGTGGCAGTGGGGTGGCAGCCACATCCCTGACCCTATCGTACCCAGGGAGCTAATGAACATGACGATGGTGACAGGGATGGTAAGGGACAGCATTCCTGGAGAGATGACTAGGGGGCTGGCACCGTTTTCAGTTCTTTGTAAGGAGACACTATTCCTAAGCCCGTTTGCAGATGGGGGGTCTTGAAGCACAGAGAGGTGTTTCTACCTGCTTGCCACGCAGGCTGACAGGCGGCCAAACCGGGATTAGCGTGTTAATTGTATAAAACCCAGCTTTTGCTTGTCATTGGATAGCAATGACCGGAACAAGCCTTGCTCTGGGTGGTAAAGCTGGCCTCAGCGAGGAGGAGATCGGGGCAAGTTTGCCCAGGAGAACGGGGAGGAAGAGACCGCACCCCCCTCCAGTGGAGGATGGGAGACTGCAGAGCACGAGGGGTGAAGTGAACACAACCTGGGGGCAGCGGTGGGTGTACCTCAGGGCG
>NW_006436283.1:10826155-10840607 GCF_000325575.1 Pteropus alecto | reverse complement strand
TTCCTGCTTCTGTGCCTTGAATGTAGTTAGCTAAGGGGGCTGCAGCACTGGATTTAAAGATGTGAGTGTGGTAGATGTTGAGATGCAAATTCTAAAATCACTTAGCACGTTGGGGTGTTTCGGTCACTAAGAATCAAGAGGTGAATGCCTGAGCCAAGCCAGCCACGATGTCACTGAGACACAGGGCCCAGGGACGTCCAGTGGTCACAATACCAAAGGGCTCTCTGCCGTTGCATAGTCAGGGATGGCGCTTTGAGCGCGCTCTCCCTCCGTCTCGTCTCCCTGCTGAAGATGCTAATTCTAGGGCAAACGGCACGTGGAAAGCACAGACAGATGATCGCAGTGGGGGTAGAGCGAGCTAGGCAAACACGAGGCAATGCAAAGACCTCTCAGATCACAAAACTAGTGAAACCAAAGGAAATGACATTCTAGAAAGTAGCACCAATGCATCCAAAACAACGTCCTCGTCCCCTAAAATAAAGCTCAAAATATCCATCGTGTGCACGCCATGGGAGGCCTGTCCGTTGGGACTTTTTTTTTTCCTGTCTAAAAAGCATCCTCTAGCCCCATGTGGGAGTGGAAGGATGGTTTGGGTTCATAAAATGTTTGGCCCCTGCCCGACTAATGCCTGCTGGCCGAGGCAGGCTGCACCACTAACTGGGGTGTGCTGGAGAGCGCCCTGCCTCAGTGAATATTCTAGGACACATCTCCGACTTTTCAAATAAGGTCCCATTTGTAGATCCCAGGGATTGAGGCCGGACGTTTTCCAGCGGTCATTATTCAGGCCACACTGGGTGCCACTGCAGTGTTCCTTCGTGGGGTGATGGAAAATGAAAATGGTCAGGAATGAAACAGTGGTGATGGCGGCACCATCTTGTGAATACACGGAAAACCGCTGGATGGTACGCTCCAAAAGGGTGACCTTTACAGTGTGTGAACTATCTCTCTACAAAAAGAACAGGTCCATTTCTTGGCAGAGGTCCACGTGCCTGAGTACACCTGCTCGCTTAACCCTCACAACTTGTCCTGTGAAACTCACTCGGATGCCCATTTTCCAGACGAGGGAACTGAGGCAGAGATGTTAAGTAACGAGCTCAAGGTCGGGCATTCAGGGAGTGATGAAGTTGAGTGAGCTGACTGCTGACTCTGGGGCCTGAGCGTTTAACCTCTGCTCCATCCTCCCAAGGCGGCCTCTGCATTCAGGTACAGCATCTTCCTCTATAAAGGACCCGATTGGAAATATTTCAGGCTTTGCCAGCCATAGAGCCTCCACTGCAGATGCTCAAGTCTGCTGTTTGCAAAGAAGCTACAGTTTGTAAAAAAAAATGAACATACTGTGTTCCAATAAAACTTTATTAAAAAAAAAAAAGGCAGTGGGCCAGATCTGGCCCTTAGGCCATACTTGACTGATCCCTGACATAGGTCTCATACCACGCCCCTTCCCCCCCACCTCCCGCAACACCACACTTTAATAGATTGAGGGAAACTGGCCGGTACGTCCTGGATACTGCTCTGTTTCCTTTTGGTTCTTTCTGCTTTGATCTGAGCCTCTTGAGCTCTGACCCTGTCCTAAAGCTTGGTAGGAGTCCGGGGCTGGGGCCGGGGACAGAGAGTGTGTCTTCTGACAGGAACTAGAACCCACCCTTGTCCTTCGCTGTCCCAGCTCTTAGCAGACACCTCTGGTATGGACTTACTGTTGCTTCCTCCCTCCAGGGTGCCTTAGGCTTTTTTGGCGCAGTAGTCTGCACTCCTAGACTAACCCGATCTGCAGCCTACCAGCTGGAACCCCAGATCTGGCCCGGACCTGCTGCAACCTGCCAGCCTCACCTCGTTCAGGCCCCCACACGGCGGCTCCACCCAGGGACCAAAGTGCCAACAGTGAGGATGATAAGGCATCAATGGGGCCGTTCTTACGTGACGCAGCAGCTGCTCTGGAAATGGGAACTGGGAGGAAATGTACACCCAGGAGCGCTGAGATGCAAACACGCCGACCTGCTGGACAGCGGGCGCGGGGGCGGCCCGTCTGCTTCCGGTTCACCGGCTGTGCTTCCCAGAGCTGACGGCTCTCCCTGCTGCCCTCCTAACAGCCTAGGTGCTCAGTTCGGGAGCACCGAGTGGTCCATGCGCTGAATCAGATAGAAAACGGGGAAAAAGCCTTTACCTCCCCAGCTCCAAACGACGCTGAAACGCAGCCACACCACAAAGCTGTCAAGTGTCCTCGAGATTACACTTTCCTGGTCTAGGAAGTTACTAGGAAGAACACCGCGTCCTCAAGGGTTGTTTTCGCCTTACTTAGGGCCCCTTCCGAGGATGCTGCAAGAGAGGAACTGTGTCTGCGAGGCTGCCAGTTCCCTCACGTCGCTACAAGTCAGTTCTGCACCAGGAGCCAGAAGCCGGCACGGCAAATGTTGGTGGAGAAGCTCGTGGAGTGACAGATTGCTTCTGGAACAGGGTTTACCGAAAGCCCTTCACGCGGGATGTTTCGGGGGCTGTCAAGCTGTGTAGCAATAGGCGAGCTTCCGGGATGAGGGGTCTGAGTTGGAGTCTCTCAGACCAGCAGAGACACGAGCCTTGGCAAAGGCGGGGCACGTCACAGGTGATGGCACAGGACCCTGGGAAGGACCAGAACCCGTGAGGCCGAAGGCCATCAGGTCGGACACCACGGCAGAAGGGCCTAGGCAGGCTCCGGCTGGCACAAGGGAACGGGCGCACAGAGCTACAACTCCCAAGTCGCAGGTTTTAACTCTGGGTGACAGGCCCATCCCCAAAGTCTTCAGGCCAGATCATTTCTTCTCTTGTAGCCATCAAGATTAACACAATATTACAGTGTTTATGACCATTTTAGGGCACCTATGGGCGCTGGGTTGAGGATATCCACTGTATGCCTTTAGAGCCCCCTTTCCAAGACTGAGGGGTCTTCCTCCTTCTGGCACACGCTTCCAGAACCAGCATGCAAAGGGACAGGCAGCATTCCTCTAGGTGGACTCCTACTTTGGCTGGGGATGGGACGGGGCACGGGAGCTGGGAGAGGTGATGCCGATGGGGTCGAGAACCGGCTGGGAACTGCCCTTGGATGGGAGGTGCAAGTAAGTGGTCCGTCCACAGCTGCCGTGGCACAGTTCTCCGTTAGCATGCGTGTGTTAGTGGATGCCCACTCGTGGTGGAGCTCGGTCTGGCCAAATTAATGGTGAAGTGTTGACAGGCTAGGTGATCACAAACTAAACAGTTCGATAGAACTGTTTAGCTAGGAGAAACAAAAAGTCACATTCTTCTCTCACGAACAAATTAGAACTGAGAGATTTTCAATCACAGCTTGAGCGACTCAGTATCTCTGAGGCCCCCAATGTAAAAAAGAGGCCAATAGCCTGTGTTCTCTATTTTTCACTTCAGTATTTCTTTCTAAATTTTAGGGACGCTGCATCCTCTGGTCCACACTCACCGAGAGCATGGTGGCACCACGAGCTGGCACTGGTTCTGATTGGTAGGTTGTTAAGTGTGTTAAATATGTAACTGCACCCAACCCATTGCATTTACTAGTTACATAACCCGAAAGACCTATTCCACCCCAGTGAGGCCGGTCTCCTTGCTACTAATGGTCATGAACCCACACTGCCTATGTACGCAGGCACGGCCTGCTAACTACACGAACCTCCAGGCCACGCTTGTCCTGTGCTTCTGGGTTCATGCTGCCATCCCTGGGCCACGTGGAGCTCACCCCTCCGTTTATCTCGGTAATCACCAGCCCTTCCCTCGGCACAAGACCCATCTTCTCTGTCCTGCCACCCCGGAGTTGCATCTCTACAGACTGACAGCAACTTCGGAGCGGGGGCTGCATCATATCCTACACCTGGAGTCTTCCCCCAACCCCCGCCCCACCAGGCTCAGCTCAGGGCGAGGCGAAACCCACGAGTGCCCCGTGGATTCTCATTTGGCTGAAAAGCTAAAACAGGGAAGCTGGCGAACTTCTCATCTTTTGCTTGCAGCACACAAAGTGACCACTGGAGGGACTCTCGGACAAGGAAAAAAAAGAACAGGCCCGTGCAATGGAGAGTAAAGACAGGCCAAAAGGAGTCACACACTTTGTACAAAACGTTAAATACTTGGAAGAAGTTATCACTGAGCCCACAACGCGTTAAAAGGAGATATGACATAGCTCCGGCTTTCAGGAAAAAACGTATCAGAAGGGGCAGTGTATTCTTGGGGAAAAAAGTACCATGTAGAACTTCTCCAGATTTTAAGAATAGAATGCAAAGATGTCATCGACGTAGATGAAAAAGGGACCACATACTAAACCTGACAAGGCCAGGAGAGGCCAGCACGGCGGGCCCTACAAACTCACAGACCGAAACTAACCACACAGGATGCTCTGAACATAAAAATTCCTAACGGGTCCTGGCGGGTAGTCAAAGATCAATCTTGACCTTAAGTGAGCCTGTCGATTGTCTTTGTGCATCGAGATAACATGCCCTGAGAATGTCGGAGTCGTCCTATTCCCAGACCCCTCAGGGCACAACCCACAGCACCAGAGCACGCGACCACGGAACCCCTCATGGGTATCCTGTCCCCCCATGCCATTTCCATGTCCCACGAATGTTCATTATTAACTCTCCTGTACCCACCAGGGTAAAAGTGTCCCTCCGTTTCACTTTGATCCCATCCCAGAGAGTCCTGCTTTGCTTTCTCCCACCCCCTTTATCCAAGGATTCCCTGGAACCCTCCCAAAGTCTCCTCCTTTGATTCTAATGGATAGAATAAGCTGCAAAACTGCCATTCTTAGGAGCATGTTCTCAATCCATTGAGATTTTTGCTTCCCCATAACTGCTGTCAGTTTGGCTCCAACAGACTCATTAACATTCTCTTTAGGTTCAGACGTTGCTTACACTGACAACGACAAAGGACAGGTTTTGACTGGGGAACGACAGCTGATTCTGTGAACAAACTGGGGTCTCGGTAACTCGGTGTGATCTGCTTGTCCAACTCATGCTGTGTCAAGTCCGCTGCCACCATCTGTGTCGATGAACCCCGCAGAATTTTGGATTTGCTCTCCCTTGTGGTAATAAACTAGGACCCGTAAGTTTAAGAGTCGTTCCTTTATTGTCAAAGACAAAAGCAGGAAGGATGAGAGACACTAAAAATACACCTGCTCGGCCATCCCCATCCCTCTACACATAATCCGTACATAAATCTAGATTCGGGACATAAGGCATCTCGCACTTCAGGACTTATTTATGGAATGTTCTGTCTCATCGGTGAGAATCACTGCTTGGTGTGGTAAGAATGTAATTTCTGTCCCGGCTCACCCAGCGGCTATTCGCGTACTGAAAAGCGGGTCTCAGCAACTCTTCAACCAAAGTCCCGCTGGAATGAAACTCAGGAAAGAGAATTTGGAGGACTCTCCTATGGCATGAGACGAGGAAGGGTGACATGTGGTCCTTGGAAAAGGCTGTAAATGTTTCTCTACTTTTTCCTTTACAGTTGCTGGAACATCACAATTTCCATCGAAGTTCTGTAGCGCTGATGGTCTCGAAGGAAATGGCATCCGGTTGTGAGGGAAATGATATTTTCCAGTTTCTGAGAGATGGGATGACTCTCTACAAACATGGGAAGACTTTAAGAAATATCTATTTTTTTCTTATTACAAGAGTAATGGATACACTTTTTACACAATTTGTTTTTTTATTATACAACATTTAAATCCACGAAAGTGTAAAGAAGCGAACGGAAACCACCTACACTACTGCTGTAAGAGAGAACTGCTGTTGGCACATTGGTGTATTTAGTGCCAGTCTCTTTGCTCTGCATATATCTATATTGAAACGTTTTTATAGAGCTTGTATCTATGAATGCAGTTTTAGATCTTGCCTTTATAAAAGAACGAGGCATGCTATGAACACACTTTACACGCCTCACATCTCATTTTTCAGCTAGATCGTCATTTATTTACTCAATCCCGTTTGGGGCTATCTATGTAGTTTAAAATTCTTCACGTTGAAAAATAACATAGCACCTGATCGTCTTTATGCATAAGAGTCCATCTGAAGCTTTTATTTTCTTTCCTCAGGACATAGTCTTAGAAGTAGATCAAAGGGTACAAAATCATTTCAGACTCTTGACATATGTTGCCAAATTATTCCCCCGAATGTCATGGCAAAGTCTTATCAACGGTGTGGTGAGAAAGTAAGAAAGAAAGAAAGATTGTAATCAATTTCTTTGATTACTTTTGAGGTTTAACTTTTTTATTTTTATTTTTTTAATTTTAAATGTGGTTATTTAGCCACTTGTCTTTCTTCTCCTTTGATTTCTCCAAGTTTCCTACAGGGCGTGTGTTAAAAGAATTTTCTTACTGGCTCAGAAAAGCTCTTTAGAGGTAAATGAATGATAATGACCCTTTGTCATATTTACTGCAAACTGCATTTAGATTGCATTCGCTGTGCTTCCAGGAACACAAAAGCTTAAGTTTTTACACAGTGAAACTTGTCAAACACTTCCTTTTTTTATTTTTTCCATTTCTTTGACGTTTCGAAAATCCTTGCCCTTTCTGAGATTAGCTAAATACTTACTTATGTTTTTATTGCTTTTTTTATATTTAATTTTTAAATCCACTTGAAATTTATTTCAGTGTACAGTGTGAGGCAAGATCGAACTTATTTTTTTTTCTTCCAAACGTTTAGACAACTTTCCCAGCGACACGTGAGCCGTCCGTACCTTTTCCACTGGATCATGTGGCTTCTGTCCGTTTCCAGGAGGCCATACATTTTAACAGAGTCAACTTGGTGGTAATTCCTATAATAAGCCCATGTTTTAAGTTATTCTAGGTTTCCAAACAGTGTTTTCAAATACCACTTTCCATCCAGGTGCATCGTTTTATGACTCGGGGCCATTCCACTCAGCTGCTGCTGTCTGTTCACCTGATAAATCTCTGTATCTGTGTCATGAAAAAAAAAATCTCGTTCTGTTTGCCTTTCCTCTCGACCTGTTTGCTCGGGTGGCTTCCTAGTCTTGTTTCATGGAGGTGGTGTATTCTCGCATTCCACAGACGCTTGGACGGCGTTTTCTCAAAAATTCTTCTGTCGTGCGCTCTCCTCAGCAAATCCATTTTCAGAGATGTTCCCCATAACGGCATTCGCTTCCCTTTATTCCTCCACGTATATTTTTTAATGGGCTACATACTATGTGTGTATTTTCCTTCCTCGTTCATTTTCAGACGAACGAGCTGTATGCAGATTCGGGGGCCGCCACAGGCACTGTGTTTGGCTTCCCTTGGCTGGCAGCTCCGGCCACTGCTTGGCCACCTGCGCACAGCTGGATTTCGGGCTCCCACGCACGGCTCCCGGCCCCGTATCGCTTTGTCCTACACCCACTTCACAGTGGGCGGAAACCGAACCGCTGCATCCATCCGTGGTGTCCATTCCGAGTCCTGCTGACACTGCGTTCTTCCTCACCTCCACACCTGTCCACTGCCCTTCGCACATGGGGCTCATCCACCTCAGGACATAACCCGCGAAGACCGGCCCTATCCTGTGGCCGATTCTTTCGTTCTTCCTTTGGAAGTTACGCTGTGTGGACTGAGAAGAGAGGGCAGCATTTTGGCCCCCTGAAATCCGAGAACCTCTGGAGTACAGGGGCGCCTCCCAGTACTCCCAGTGTTCTGGTTGGTGAAGACCCTGTTTCTCCGAGCCGAGGGGAGGCGTCGAGAGTCTAGGAAGACTCCTGCTTGCTTTCAGCTGCACAGGGCTTTGCTGATTCATGCACCAAGCATGGCCGCACCACTGATAAATTTTTTAATGCAGAACCACGCCGGCTCGTAGTCAGAAATTTCTCTAAGATGGCAGTCAGTGGTTTGTCTGTCTCGACTGTGGGCTTCCGTCTTTTCCTAGGTCTTCCTAACATTTCACAGGGACACGAGAGGCTGCATTTCAGAGGTTCCCAGCTGGTTACCTTAATTCAACCGAGAAATCTACTGAATTCTCTAGCAGCTCTTGGAATTTCACTCTGTCTTCTTAGAAAACCTGGTTAATTAAAAGACAGATGCCTCTTGACCACTCTCAGTTTGCATCCCCACCATCATGTCTCATGGCAAACACTCCACCTTTGCTTTCATGCTGTCACCTTGTCACTGTGTGGGGAGCTTTTTCAACATCTTTGAAAGGTCAAAGCTGTCTGTTCAAGTCAATTCTATATCGTCTCATTGGTCATTTCACCTCCAGCTATGTTACTAAACCTCCAGATACTCCAGATGGGATGTAAGGGGCAGCAGAGGCCAGGGGAGGGCACCGGGCGAGGCGCAGGGTGGATGTGCAGCCCACTCTGCTCACTATTCGCTTTCTTGGGCAATCTCTACTGAATCATGTCATCTGTCTAGAGAGCAGCTAGGTTGGCTGCACGAGGAAATCTCCACGATTCTTTCTGCTTTGAACGCAAGCTGCCTACGCACTGATAGCATATGCTTATGCCTGTTTTCCTGGACACCTCACCTATACCCAAAGCTGTATGTTTCTAGTCTGGATACTTGGTAGTTAAAGGCCCTTTACGTTGTCCTTTAACCTGGAAATAATTCCTATATTTGCGGGGGAGTCATAGGATGCCTTGAAGATGACGGCTGTGGTTGCCCTCCCTGCCTGCATGTAGATACAAGATTCTGCATGTGAGTTTGGAGGTTTCCCTGATCTCTCGGAGCTGGGGTAGGGCTGGGTTTCTGTCACAGACCTGCAGCTCAGCAACTGCTCTAAGATAAACGTCACTCCTCTACTATTCGGGGTTACTTCATACAAACCCCGGGCTCCACCACTACTGGATCGGAGCAGAGCTTTGCCACGTCCCCTAAAGAAGACAGAAGCTTCCCAGACTCGCAGGACCAGCCTGTGTCCATCACGAATATATTCAGATAAGAGAGAAAGAACAGAGGCACCAAGGCAAACACCAGGACTGTCGGTGAGACTGGTCCAAAGAGAAGCATCGGAGCATCTGACTTCAAGTGCTTCTGGCCCTAGAGGCACAGCTGCTTCTCTCTTGAGATAAATGTTAAATCTGAGCCTGATGCCATTAAACATTTATTTAATCCCCTTGCTATAATTCCATGTTCACTTGGCAGCGTTCTAAATCCTGAGGTCTGTCTACAGTGAATGAAAGGCATTGCCCCAATGGATTTCTGCTCTTTGTGTTATCTATGGGATGGTGTTTTACATGGCAAATCAATAAAATGGGTTCATTATGTTTTGCCTTCTTGGGCATTTCGACTCTACTGGAGGGGCTGCTCTGGTCCAGTCAACAGACACACAGCTTTATTTCTCTCTGTAAGTTAATAAACTGGCGTCCTGATACACTGCTCAATCTAAACTGTACTGGAATTGGTCTCTATAGGTCCGGCCATTTCTGGGGGGTAAGAAGAGGGAACCCTGGAGTTCTGGAAACAGAAGGCCAGAATTAGCCGCACCTCCTCCCCTGCCTTGAGATGCTATGGCCCCTCCATATGTATGTCTGTTTGGGGTTCTAGAGAGCTCTGGTTTTAGTAACTTCCCTCAACACCATCCCAAGAATATGTATGTTTTTAAAAGTAAATCTAATCGACTAGAACTTGACTGCAATCCTCAAATGTTATTGCGCTTAAGAATCACCTTGGAGAATTCACTGATTACACAGATTTGCAGGTTCTACTCGTGAAGGACTGGACTCAGGATGTCTGGGGTGGGAGCGGTGGTCTGTGAATCGAACGGCATGATGCTTGGAGAAACCTGGCATGGGAGAGTGAGCAGTTAACAGCCCCACTGGACTGTTATATCATAGAGGGTCCTTGGCCCACCTGAGATCCCCCCCTCGGCCATTCCTACACACATCCCCAAACCAAGCAATAATCCCTCTCCTGGGGCATCTCCACTCAGCAGGGTGATGGGAGAGCTGGTGCTGAACCAACGCTGACACAGGCGACTCATCAGCCTGCACCAAAAAGCCTTTGGGTCATGTTCACATAGGAAGTCCCTGTCATAGAAATGTTCTTCATGGATTCAAGTTTCCCTCCACCTGTCACAGGGCAAGTCCTTGAAACCTTCTAACTCTCCATTTCCTCATCTATAAAATAGAGATAAGAAGAGTCTGACCCAATAGGAACTATAAGTATGAAATGAGATTATGTAAGTAGAATCCTTCGCATGGTACCTGGCACAAAATAAGCAACCAGTAACTCTTAACTTCTGGTATTATCACCATCCGATCATCCAGGACAAAAAAACCAGCCATCATGTGGACATGCACTGAAACTTACCATACGCCAGGACCCTGATAAGTGCAGGGAATCTGCCCTGGGAATAAGACCATAAGGGTCCTGGGCGCTTGGGGACCAGCACTCTAGTGGGCATACAACATCCGCCTCCTAAGTGGCATATAAAACTGGGACAGATCGCTCTAGTTCTGGGTCACTCTCACGTCCGAACCAAATGCACACACCCTCAGGGACCAGCCTCACCTTCCCCGGAACAGGAAATGGTGACGTGGCCTTGGGAACACCACTCCTGGGGTCATGGCTGGCACAACAGCTCCAGGCCACGAGACTTTGGGTTCTGGGTCTCACTGGGGGAGCTTCTCTCTAGTACTGGCCTAGACGGCACTCTCAAACTGGGAGACCCTGGTATCCTATGATCTCAGAGCATCGAAGCATCCAAAAGAGAAGGAGCCACCAGCACGCAACAATAAACAGAGTTCGCTGGAAGCACAGAGGGAGGGGCAGGGGGCGCTGTCATTATTCTGCTCTCTCCTGGCACCGCAGATAATCACTCCACTTGTATTTCTAGCTGCCCAGTGATTATTCTTTCCTCCCCAACCCCCGCTGATCTAACATTTCCCTTCTCAGAGGACAAGACGATACCAGAGATGAATCCACGGTGAGAACTCAGGTTTGGTCTGGCTGACGTGTCTCCGGAGTCATTCACTTTACAATTAGAAGGGTCGGGCTTGAGTAACTAACAAGGGGAGAGGAAGGTACCTCCCACCCTTCCCTCCTCCGCTTCCCTTTCAACTGTGCTTAAAATAGACTTGAGTCGAACTGAAAATAACTGGGGAGATTAAATTAAATTAAATCAGGCCTGGCTCCGAGGCAGTTGCTAATAAAATCATAACTGTTTACATCAGTGTGGCAGACAAAGACGAAAATGTTTATTGGTTCTTTATTTTTCTTCCCTTCAAGAAGATGAATCCTCAAGAGGTAAAGCCCAAGGAAACCCACCTGGTTTCTCTCACGTTTACGCAAGGAAGTAGGTGCAGAATCCTTGGGGGCTGGTTACCCCAGGAACTTGTTCTTGTGAGCTCGCCTGAAGGAGCCCCATCTGCCGGTGGCCTTTGCTGGGCTTCCCTGCCAGGGGTGTCCTGGCTGAGCATCATGCACGGTGCCTGGTTAGCTGGCGACAGTCCATATGCTCCATCGGTTGGCAGAAAAAGGGATCAGTTGTCCTCCCCCAAGGCTGTGCCCACAGCTTGCGGGACCAATGACTCTCCTATACATTCTTGGTCACCAAAATGGGGCTCAGAGCTGATTCTCTGAGGGGTACATTTATTAGTGTCTACTGGAGGTTCATGTGAATGAGAAACTACGAGTATTTGTCTTTGGAATGCTACCGTCCTTGGAGAGACAAAATTATGGTAAGAAGCCATTTCTTTCCCAGCCTTTCTCTCTGTTGTACCACTGCAGTCTTTAATCTGAGAATACAAAGCTGAAGATAAACGTTAATTAAACTTATGATGTCAGGGCTAAGAGATTTTTACCTGGCGAAAACCTCAACCTCAGTTAAAAGAAAAAAAAATCTGGACATTCTCATTACCTCCAGGGTCTTTGTGTGACTGGGCCCATCTGTCGATACCTTAGGCCACCACAAGGTGTTCACCTACATCAAACCTAATGCAACACTAGATTAATTCTGGAAAGACAAGACTGGGGGCTGCGTGTGTGCCTTGGATGTAAACTTCTGATACAGTGACATGAGCCAGCTGCTAAAGCACTCACTGAACCGGCACAAGCATCGAGACTCAATGAAGAGACGGCCAGCGTGGCAGAACCCGCAAGTCAAAGACGAGTCACAGGATGAAGATCCTCGTCCCCACGAGGCCTTAAGAGATGAGCATTTGGGAATCTAAGTGCTTTGCGGGGAGGACAGAATGGGGAGGGCACCTGCCGTACTCAGCAAAATCATCACAGTTTACAAAGTAAGCAGGAGACACATCGTTTTCCTAACCGAGGGAGTGACTGATGGTGACGATTCCTGGATAAAATACACCTTGCTTTTCTTTTCCCTCGCTCAATGAAAGCTAGGTAGCCTGGCTTTTTTTTTCTTCCATCCGGGAGAGAGCCTGAGAATCCAGAGGCATTGTTAGCATGTTGCAGACTCGTTTATTCTCACGGCTGGAATTCCTCGTGAAAGCAGAGTTCCAGGGGTGAGAGTCACAGGGCTGCCAAGGCCAAGTACGCAAGCAGCCTGCAGACACAGCTGCCCAAGGGCAGAGCCGTTTCAGGCCAAAGAGCTCAAAACGCAGGCCGCGGGCTTTGTCCAGTTCCCGGGGCCCTAATCACATGTCTCCACCTTTCCTGGGCCACTTATTCCGCAAGCTACCTGTGGCCCCTTTCTAAGAACTCAGCGTCCTGCAGGTTCTGCTATCACCACACCTCTTCTGCGTCAACACCATTTACACTTAGAACCCAGCGTGCTGTTTCACAGCTTCTAAATAAATAAGAGGGGTAATTAACGTGCCGGGTGGCTGGATCGGACAAATGTCGCTGAGTCAAAATGGTTTCTTTATCCGTGGCTGTTTCTGGAAACTGGCCAGGCCAGGAATATGTCCATTTGTCCAAAAGGGACTTATGAGTCATATCTGACGCTTGTATAGAAGCTCGGACTCTGCCATTCCCTTTAGCAGTTACGTGGATGTGTGACATGGTTGAAGAAAAAAGGCATCGAAGCAGAAGGCAGGTGTCTGGCCCTAGTCCCTGCTCCCAAACCCATCTTCTGTACCACCCTGACGAATGGCTTATGCTGACAGCGTGACCTATCGTTTCTTCTGCCTAGCACCATCTGCTGTTCCCTCTACCTTTATCTGTCCTCTTATAAGGCCTTGCCCTTCAGCCACAGTCGGGTACTCCAGAGGTGGCACATGACTCAAAGTAAGCCAACGAATCCTTCCTGGGACGTTTGGATTTGTGCCTGACACAGCAGGAGACAAGCTGTGAGGGACACAAAGCTGTAGGACTGTCACTGGCCACGTCTGCTACCCTGTGGAGGAAGTCTAACTTGCCCTGAACGATAGGAGTATGCAGAAAGAAGCGAGATACAGAGAGCCAGTCTGTTTCCAGCTATTTCAATGGTCCCGCAGTATATTCCAACTCTCGAGTTCCATAAAATATGCCCCAATTTTTTTTTTTTCCTGATAACTTTCTTTTCTAAGAGTTAGGCTGAAGTTTGGTTTTGTCTCTGACAACCCCAAACTCTCCACTTAGTCGTCATGTTCCTTCTTTAGTCCGTGGTATTTACACACGGACAATGAGGGGGTCGGGTCACAGAAGAGGAAGAGGAAAGGGGGTGCCACAGTCTCTCCTCTTCGATGGAAATAGCGCTCCAAATAAGATGCCACTTGAAGGCATTCGTTGCTCAAACTCGTTTGGAAAGTCACTAGACCCAGGGCTTCTCGGGCCTCAGAATTCCTGGAGTCTCCAATTGCACCCTGAGTTCCAGCAGGGCCTGCTGAGTGGCACGGCCATTCATCAGCTTTCTCTCTGAAATGACTCTCACAGCAACAAAATGCTAGGGCCGCAGGGAACCACCAAGTGCACGGTTCAAGTGCCTTCATTTGAATTTGCAGACGAGGAAAGGGAGACGGAGCGATGAAGGGATGAGGCCAAGGTCTGCGAGTTCGACTCTTGGCGGTGAACAGTCTGAGCTGAACGTGCGGCTGTCACACGCGCGAGCGGCTCTCCCTTCCGAAAGCGCCGATTCCACAGGGTGTTTCCGGGGAGTGCTTGGCGGGCGTGGCCGAGGAAGACCCTCGGCAGGGGGAGACAGCCCTTCCTGAGCCTGGCTGTGGTCCCTCTTACTATCTTATAAAGCCCCTGTTCCCTTTCTTCATGGGGTGCTAGTCGATTCTATGCGCCTAGGATTTTTTTTTTTCTTTCAAAAACATACTGGCATTCGTCAAAAGCCCAGAGTTCTGAGGGTAACAGAGTCCCTGCTCTCTTGTGGGGGGACTGAAGTAAGTTCAGGGTCACCCAGGGAATTAGCTGAGAATTAATAAGAAGACTCCAGATCGTGCCGTGTATAATGTGCTGTCCCCACACACTTTCCTTTCTGGCCTCTGAGCAGATGTTCACCCACCAGAGCTCTTCTGTGGGTAGTCACCGGCAGACCCTATGAAATGAGAGTGGCGATATGGCCAAAGAAATATGCCCCCCATCCCCCATGCCCTGCACCCCCACTCCCAG
>NW_006436283.1:10810270-10826109 GCF_000325575.1 Pteropus alecto | reverse complement strand
GAGACGAGACGTCAGTGTGGTTGAGGCCGCCTCTCCCCACCTCCCCCTGGTGCTCAGTGAAGCCGGCATGTCTCTGCCCCCCAGTGGGTCTGGGCTGGTGAAGTGACACTTCCCCGCGTGCAACTTTCCCCAGATTCGGCACCCCCACCCCGAAAACGTTTATAGGAAGCTCGCCTTGCATCTGTTCTTGCTTCAGTATTCCAGGGGGGAAAAAATGCCTGCCTTGGTTTTAAAAGGAACCCTGACTGTCTTTAACTGAACCACAAACCTTGCGTTAATTACCAAGGGAAATGGGTGGCAAAGTACAACTACTGTGCTGCTCAGAAAAGTGCCCGTGGAGGGGTGGGGTGCTCTGACACCCCAGCTTCCCCCAGGTAGCCACTCCGCAGGAAGTGGATATTATAGGACCACCCTAGGAGCTGGCTTATCTCAGATTGTCTCAGGCGATCTGCATTCTAAGTGGAACCGCCTGGGCGTTGAGACGAACAGTCTGAGGTCTCTGCACCAGGTTGATGCCAACGACCAGAGCATGTGCATGCGAGGTAACTGGAGGTTCCTTTGCAAAACATTTGAAAAACAAAGGCTTTGTGGGATGGGGGAGAAGCTTGGTGTTGGAGGGAACCAGAAGATGGTGCCTGCCTCCTCTAGCTTCTTGATGGGTCACTCTCACCCGCACTTGAAGTGAGGCGAGAGAGGAAACGTCTCTGCGTTTATTTGGGGACGCTCCCGAGGGTGAACAAAATGATTTGCGAACATTGAATGTCCAAGTTGTCCAGAGAGGCACCGACCTGCTCTGTGTTCTCCCTTCCACCCCGATCCCTTTTACATCTTCTCCCCCATCAAAGAGTTAAAAGACAGTTTCCATGAAAGTGACTTAAAAAACATCATTTGCAAGCTTCTAAGAGATTCCTCACTTGGCTAACGCATTTATTTTCTAGAGGAAGATCAAGTTCTTTGCAATAATTTCATGGCAATTAATCTTTTGCTTAAATGATAATCCTATAATTAGAAGCAATTAAAATCCGGCATGAGAATGACCTGCTCAGTCAATGTCCCTGTATGCTAATGGGCTAATCTCCAAAGAGGCCCCGGAAATAATTTGTTTCTCCTCTTCCCAAGGATGCGGGCCTTCAGAGTCCATCTTAAGAACGCTTCTTCGCGACAGGAGTCACTGCAATCAAAGATTCCAGGGGCCTGAGATCGTCTTAAGCAGCAGAAAGAGAAGCCATGTCACCTGGAGCTTGGATACCAAGGTATTTTACACAAAGGCAAACGGTGCCTTAAAGAAATGACACTGGTGCCTTTTTGCCCCTGCCCTAGTCCTGCTGCCTCCCACGGACCACCAGTGACTAAGCACCAGGGTGGAGAGCTACGCTGGAATCACCGCACAGAGAACCATGCAGGAATAACCATCCGTAGGAGGACACACGGCTGGTTGGTACGCATTTGACATTTAGCTCTGCCAAAGATAGGTCCCACAGTCAGGGGTACCACAGTCAGGATGTAAATAATGAAATGTCTCTCTGAGAAGATGCGACCTCTCTCCTGGCTGATGTGTGTTTCTCCGAAGGACCTCAGAAGTCATGTGGCTTCATGAATTAGACTAAAACAAGATCGTTTCCCCTTGATCCAGATATAGGGCTAAAATTGGAAGAGTTGCTTACATTTGGGATAGAGGAGCACGGTACAAAGCTGAGTAATATTTTTACGTCGGGCCTACGGGACACTTCCACCATCACCGCCACCATCATCATCTGCTCATCGAACATATATTAGGCACAAATTTGAGGCACGGGACCAGGCAGAGGAGACAAGACTCCACCTCTGACCTCAAAAGGCTAACGACGGTCTGTTAGAGGGAGATCAACATATAAAACAACACATAAGTAAAATCACATTATAAATGTTATAAAGGGCAGGGGGAGAAAGTGGCCAACTGTAGGCAGAAAATGCTAGGAGAGGCTTCATGAAGGAAACTGGAGCTGGGTGTTAAAAAGATGTGCCCAGGGGAGCAGTGGGGGACAGCAGAAGTGAAGGTGAGGTGTGGGAAGGAGCCTGCCCACGGGGAAGCAGCACTTAGCTTTTCTTTACAACTAGAATGGGGTTGAGGGGCGTTGGGGGCCTAAGGGATCAGACCGGAGAGGCAGGAAGGTGCTGGCTGCTGAAGGGGTCGCACAGACACGTGACACCTGAGACTCAGGAATGTCCAATCAAGGAAGAAGACACAGTGGATAAACCCGCTGAAAACACTCCAGTCATCACCTAGAGGCACGTGCATTTGAGCAGGTGTCCTAGAAGTCCTCTTCCGTACAAGCAAACCGCTGTTTGTTTTCGACTTAGCCGTCGTGCCTGTTTCTTTTGCAAAGGACGTGCTTGGGTGTTAAGCACGAGGAACTTAAGGCAGGCAACCGCTAGAGATGGGTTCTTCCAAGACCGTGAGAATGCGAGGAAGGAACCTGGGCCAGTAAGAAAAAGCCACTGAGGGCACGTGGAGAAAGGACAGAGTCAGGTCACCTGTCTGGCCAACTCCTGTGCAGTCAGCACACACCCTGAAGGGGTATTTGTTCCCGTCCCTGCCCGTTTTCATGCTTCATTTTAACGCAGGGAAGAGCTGGGCCAGATCCCTGCTGCCATTTTTATTTCCAGCCATTATCTAAGCCTCGGAAAGTGGAGGCTCAGGGAAATAATGACAGACCCTCACCCACGACGGTGCCTGCGGCACCGCAGTAATTA
This sequence comes from Pteropus alecto, assembly GCF_000325575.1. Classification (NCBI taxonomy): domain Eukaryota; kingdom Metazoa; phylum Chordata; class Mammalia; order Chiroptera; family Pteropodidae; genus Pteropus; species Pteropus alecto. The sequence continues at coordinate 10,823,376 of NW_006436283.1, read as the reverse complement.
CGGGTGCCACGGGGCCATCGCAGAGCAGCCTCAACCGTTAAATTACAGGATAGAAACGAGAAACTGCAGCGTGGCCACATCTGCCCTAGAGGGAAGGGCTTGTGGACTAGCACATGATCTTCCCCTGGCCAGAGCCTGGAGTCAGCCGTGTAAGTGTGGGAGGTCCACGCCCGGAGCCTGGGGGCCGGGTGTCCTCCACACAGCAGCCGTGTGACCTTGGGCAGGCCACGTGACCTGGCGCGAGACACGGGAGCTCTTCCGGCCTGTTTCCTCAGTTACAAAATGATGATGAGGATGACGATGATGGCGATGATGATGATGATGATGATGATGACGGCGATGACGATGACGATGACGGCGATGATGATGATGACGATGATGATGACGATTATGATGACGATGACGGCAATGATGATGATGACGATGATGATGATGACGATGACGATGACGATGATGACGGCGATGACGATGACGATGGCGGCATTTCTCTCCAAGGAGTGTCGTGACGACATAACACATAGGAAGGCATCCGGTCAGCGCCTGGTGCGTAGAAGGTGCTTCGTCAATGCTGGTTCCGCTCCCTGCAGGACCTAGGCGCTCAGATGCCAGCAGCTTTTTCTGGCTCTCATGTCTCCCTTTTCTGCATGTGCTACTTGTATTTTGACTGGCCGGCTGGCTGTTGGCATCGCCATCAAAAGCTCTGATGTGGGTTCAGGCCCGGGCTCCTTCCGGCTGACGGTGCTTCCTCCAGGGGGCGTTTCAGAGCTGCACTGGCCCCGACAAAAGGCTCCAAGTTCACACGGCCCAAGTTTTGGGAGGTTTGGTGGGTGTGAAAAATTTCAAGCCGACGGTGTTGAAGGAGCAGTACAACGAACCTCTATACACTCACTGTTAACATTTTGCCACACATACTTTGTGCATGTGAGGGGTGTGTGTGTGTGTGTGTGTGTGTGTGTGTGTGTGTGTGTTTACATGTATTTTCACTTTTTTCTTTTTTTTGCTGAACCATTTGGGAGTTTCAGACATGAGGAAAAAATCGCCCCTAAAATATTTCAGCATTCCCCTCCACCATCACCATCATCACCTAAAAATCTCCCGCGGACACAGAAACATTATCCAAAACACAGTCCAGATCTGGATTCCCTCTGCGTCCCCCACACGTCCTTAATAAGCGGTTTTTTTTTTTTTTTTTGGCTCCAGGATCCAATCGTGCATTTGGTTGTCATGTCACCTTAGCTTCCTTTAATCGAGAACATTCCCCCCCATTTTTTTCATGACACTGACGTTTTTGAAAAGTCCGAGCAGAACGTCCCAATATCTGGATTTGTCTGTTTCCCCCTCCCCCATGATTAGATTCGGGGTAGAAAATTTTGGCAAAAATACCAGACAGGTGACACTGAGTACTTCCTATTGTACCACATCAGGCTGTATACACCCTCTCTCTCTGTTTGTCACAGAGGCAGGGAGGCTGAGTTTGATCATTTGGTTAAGGCGTCATATATCTGACATAATTACACAGGAAAGTATCTAATCCAGGTAACAGTATTCTGACTATTTACCTTTAGTGGGATATCGTCTAAGGATTTAAAAAAATGGCAATAAGATCCTGAACTTTGTTTAGGAGGCTTGCTCTTGGCAGGGGTATCGGTACACTAATTCTGAAGTGTGGCTGCCTGTCACGTGGGGCAGAGCACATGAGTAAACATATAGGTGTATGTCATCGAGGGCCAGGGATCTCACTGAGGAGAAGGGAGGAGTTGGGACCGGAAAAGGAAGGGAAGAGCCCTGGGCGAGGATCAGAAGCGGAAGCATCAGATGAAGTCATTTAAAAAAATTCCCGCCTTCAAAATGGGAAGAAATTCCCCTGCGGCTCTTCCCACCTTACACTCAAAATTCTTGAAATCCTGGACCGTGGAGAGCTTCCTGAACACACTATGTCCTCCCCACCTGTCCTCCTGGTTCCACGGTCACTTCTCACGTGAAGCCATCTGCAGCTTCCTCGGGTGAGGCACTGTGCTCTCGCCTTCCGCCACCCCTAAAGGCACCTGGCGTAACGCCCTGTCATTCTTTTTAATGTCTCGACTCCCCCTAAAGACTGCACATTCCACGATGAGGGCCGCATCTGGAGAGAGCATGCTCAGTACGTGTATAAGGAATGAATGAATCGAAGAATGAATGGTTATGACATGACATGAAGCTGAGTCTTCCTGCTTCGACGCTAAGGGGGAAGGAGCACAGAGGGAATATTGTTGTCTTAATCACAGCGTCGTGGTAAGTCTGGATAGCTGGGGTGGTGAGACACGGGGCACGAAATTGCACATGGTCCTAGAAGGTAGACAGAGGACGTGACCCTTACGCTGTAAGAAGGCCCCACCCGCCCCCGCCCCCGCCCCGGAGCTCATCTTAGAACCTCAGTCTCCACGCCAAATGAACAACCCAAAGCACGAGAGAAAATAAGACTCTTCTGCAGAATAATCTAGGTACGGGAGAGATGAGTTTCTTAAACAGCTATAAAGCATACAATATTTTTTCCACTTATTTACAACATTAAATTGAAAATTTGTTCCCCTGGGGGAATTTTTTTTTTTTACCACTCCTCCAAACCAAATAAAATAGCACACGAGAATGTAGAAAACCTATTAAAATCTCATAGTGAAAGCAAAAAGAGAGGACGCTGTTCCGAGACCATCATCAGCACAACTGACCCAAGGCAAAAAATAAAAACACACCAGGAAAGCGAGGCCTTTCCCATAAATACTGCACCGACCTAGAAAGGAGACTCATCTCTGGTTTCCAAAGGGAGGCTTCTGCCCCAAGCCGGCGTCTGCTGGGAGTTTTATTTTACTCTGGGAATTATTTTCTGCGCAGGTAAAACGGAGAGGGAGCTGATCCGCAATTAACGGAGCTGGGCAGGGTTTAAGTGCATTTTCCGAGAAATCCTGGTATTTGGAGATGAGCTCCACTTCTTAGAGTTTCTTGTTCACGTCTGTGTCCTCGTGAGAGCCAAGCCAATTCCCACAAGCCAGGTAAGCCCTTCGCCGGTGCACCCCTCCCTCTGCCTCTCAAATGCCTGCGGTCCCCGTGTCTCTCCATGGCATCCTTCCCTCCCCGTCACCGCCCTGAGCATCTCCCAGGGGCGCATTATTTAGTGCCCGTGTAATTAAGCGCTTAATTACACGTGGACTTGGACTGTCCTTTCATGCCGTCACGTGTAACTTTTCCCCCTGGTTATCCCACATTTGGACCTTCTGGAACATCAAAGCACTTCCACCTCTGTGGAATGCTGAATATGGGTTCAGCAAATATTTATGGGTTTGCTATTTATTCAAAAACAAACAGCCTCTTTAATGAGTAAGAGACTTGCGAGGTTCCCCGCCTCTGGGGTGGGGGTCAGACCCAGGCTCCAGCCCCGGCTCCATCACTTCCCACCTTATAACGTGGAGCGAGGTCCTTCCCTCCTCCGAGCACGCTGGCTCATCTCAAAGATGAGGATAAGCATAGTCCTTTGTAGTATCGAGGGGTCAGTGAAATAATGAATGTAAAGTACTTGCTACAAATAAAGGTCCAGTCTTGTGAACAGTAAGTACATAGTAGGTACTCAAGAAATGGTAGCTACTGTTCTTGAAACTATTCGTCATGGCGAACTGGTGCCTGGACTGCTGGGCAGGGAGGGGGTCTTGCAGGTCCCGTAGGAGGGGTGTCGCCACCGGCGGGGACTGCTCTGACGGGCCTTTGTATTTCTTGCAGTCTTTTTATGCTGGAATAAGATGTCTGATGTCCTCTCTTTGGCTCCTTAACTCAATTTCTAGTGACTAACACAGGTACTTATGTCCCACAAGTTTATCGGGTATTCAAAAGAGGTGACCACTTTGATAGTCAAACCACAGTAACGTGAGGATGTCGGGATTGGGGGTGCTGGGTGGAGGGTGTGTAGGAAACTGTGTGACTCTAGCAACTTTTTTTTTTTTTTTTTTTGAGTTTGGCTCTGTGAATGGAAACAATAAGGCCACATACTAAACTTGACAAACTCCGGGGAGGCCAGCACGGCGGCTCCACAAACTCAGAGCCCAGAAGCAAACACACAGGATGGTCTGCACATCAAAAGTTCGAACTAAAAGCGGGTCATGGCGGGAGGTCACGTCCTTGGCCTGTAGCTTTCTGGACCTTAAGTGAGCCTGTTCATTGTCTTTTTGCACCTAAGGTAACATACGCCTGGAATAATCCCTTTTTTTCCAGATCCCTCTGGGTGCAATACACAGCACTAGAGCACGAGACCGCAGAACCCCTCGCTGTCATCTTGTGCCCTGCAGACCACGTCTGCGTGCTGCAAATACTGACCCCCCTGAATCCACCAATGTAAGAGGAGGATGTGTCTCTCCCTCCGTTTCACTTTGATCCCATCCCAGAGATTTCCCCGCTTTGCTTTCTCCCTCCCGCTTCATCCACCACCAGTGGGCGTCCTGGAACCCTCCTCACGTCTCCTCCTTTGATTCTAATGTATAAAATAAACTGCAAAACTGCCACTCTCTGCAGCATTTCCTAATCCACTGAGATTTTGCTTCCTGGCGATTGTCGTCAGTTTGGCTCAAAGAAACTCATTAAAGTTCTCTACAGGTTTGGACATTTCTTACGTGGATGGATCATAAGCGCTACTCGTTCTGGTTTACTGTTTATACTTATCTCCCATTGAAGCCAGGCTAATTCCGATTCACGACGATCTAAAAGTACTCCACAATAAAAGTTTTAGAGACATGATCACCTATTAGTTATTCCGCTGAGTTTGGTTTTCTACACTTAGGATTGGCTTCCCTTCACACAAATAGCAACAGTACTGTAAAAACAGAGTTGCTGTGCACAGGATATTTGTGTCTCCTTCCCCCCAGTTCCAATGTCGAAGCCCTAACTGCTAAGGCGGTGGCATTTGGAGATGGGGTCTCGGGGAGGGGTGATTAGGTGACAAGAGTGCAGGCTTCACGACAGGATGAGTGTCCTCACAGGAGGGGCACCCGAGAGCCGGCTTCCTCTCTCCCCCGACTCCCTCCCTGTTTCCCAACCTCTGCCCTGCGAGGACACAGCTAGACACCAGGAACAAAGTTCTCTCCAGAACCGAACCGGTGGCACCTTGATCTTGGACTTCTCAGCCTCTAGAACTGTGAGAAATAAAGGTTTGTTGCCGAAGTCGCCCAGTCTATGGGATTTGTTATCGCAGCCTGAACTAACGTAAGATTCCAATTCTTACTGATAGTATCATTAAAATATCTTATCTCTATGTCTATCAATGAAGTATCTAACCATTAAATTTGCCATCCGTGTGACTTTGGATAAGTTACTTGAATTCTTTGTGCCTCGGTTTCTTTATTTATAAGGTAAGGACAATAAAGTAAATTTCCACATAGGTTTAAATAAGTTGACTATGTAAAGTACTAACGAAGAGTCCCTTTTGTGGGAAGGGCTCGGAGTGTGAGCTGCTGTTGCTGCTATTATTATTAAACTATTGCTGAATTTATAGTCCTAGGGCAGCGCTATATCTATGCAAAAAATTTTACACTAATTCTCAAGAGACTTGACCTAGATCGTTGTCATAAGTTATAGTGAGTAGCTTTCACGTGTGAAAAATCTATCTATCTCAGTGAAGGTCCCTGTCTCCTAAGATGACCCTACAATTGTGAATCAAGTTTGACTCTTAGCAATGGTGCAGCCATTAGCATATAAGCCCTAGGAAAACACTCTTTGTCTTTGCACGATGGGACCTGACCTTTCTTTTCTATCTGTGTACTATGTGCCACCCTGACCAGAGCATCTGTGCCCGTCTGTGCAGTTTCACATCTGCAAGCCTCTTGAGGCCCATAGAAGAGACTGGTGAACTCAAGCAGCACCATATGGCGGCTGCTTTTATCCCGGGAGAAGGCATGGGCCAGGTCCAGCATGTGTTTTGCTGTGTTCAGAAGCAAAATGAATGAGAGCTGAGCGTTTAAAAACTGCCCCGCATTCTTGCCCGATGGGAGCTGGAAACCTCACAATTAAGCTTGGACTCTTCACCTGCGTGTCCCCAATACATGACGCTGACAAGGCAGAAGCCTCAGTGAAAGAGAGAGAGAGAAACAAGTGTGAGGTCGTGGCAGTGCAGACCCGCTCGTGACCGCCATACGTGTCCATGATGCGGATTTTATTTACAACTCGATCTGGACCGTTAGCTGTATCTGATTTCTTTCACAAGGTTGTTTCGTTTGGTTTGTTTCACATCCAGAGGCTCAGTGTTGGCTCTCGTAGCAACACCTCAAAAGCCTTTGATTTTCCCTGGTTTCTCACCCGAGAGGACAGCGCTGGATAGAAAATTTGCTTATTTTGCAAAGAAAAAAATACGAGGATATTTTCAAAAGCAAGCGTTCTCTGGAACTCCTCTCGTACCTCTACCCCCCCAGATAGACCCTTTCGATATATATTTTTTTATAATATCTTTTGTTATCTACAAATAAATGACATTAAAGTTAGTCTTTCCAGTTTTGTGACAGCTTAACATTCCTAAATACAAATGAAAACAATACCTTTGCGGTTCAAATGGAATGTGAACGCCCTTAGCAAAGGAAAGAGAAGGCCTGGTCGTACGGGAGGGAGCCCCAAGAGCCAGGACACCAGGCTGAAAACTGAGAGCCAAACCGTAAATCAGCACGGAGTGGGGTGTGGTGGAGACGCCAAGGATTTGCGGCTCCGGGATGGGTCCTGGGCCAGCAACGCTCCGTGATAACCGGATCGAGTGCGTCGATATACCTAAGGTGGATTCGGTGGGCAAACCAAAGGAAAAGCCATGCTATGGCAGGGCCCACCCAGACACAGTCCTAAGGAGGTGGTGTCTCGGCTCAGGGACAGGGAATTCTGGCTCATGGTCGGGCTGTTTGCAGGAGGTGTGATCATATGACAGCTCAGGGTTTGGAGTCAAAGGCCTTGGTTCCAATCCTGGCTCTTCACTTACTCTGTGACATTGCTGGTTTCTGATCTCTCTGTGCCTCGGCTTCCTGTCCTGGGAAATGAGGCTCATAATTGGATAGTCACGAAGACTAAATTAGTCTACATGGAGTTCTTTGCACCGGGCTAACATAGAAGGAGAATAAACACCCAATGGCGGTTTGCTGCTGCTGTTGTCATTATAGGGGACTTATCAGGTCATCACAGCCTGATGCCATCGAACACCTGGGTCATCCATCACCTCCCCTTGCCCTAGTTTCGCTCTCACCAGCAGCATCTTGCTTAATTAGCTTCTCCGTCCCTGTCACCAGGGGATAACACACTGGCCATGCTGTCAGCGTACCTTGGTCCACACGCAGCTATGACTTGGTGTGACACCGAGCATTTGCAAATTTGGTGGACAGAGTGGTCTCCTGGGAGATGTGCTAACGACAGTCAGTGGCTCTGAGTCTGACCAGCTCCGAGGCAATGACAGGCCCGGGTTTCTGCGCCCTATGACCTGACCTTCATCCGAATGCCCCCCGGGAAGCTGCGTGCCTCATACCTCCACAAGCCTGCCTTACCTGTGACATGGAGCTTTTCGTCGGTGACCTCAGCCTTCAGGTAGATCCGCCCCCTCTTCTCTGTGTGGTCCATCCCACAGAGGCTAGGGACGTTTATCACACACTGCTTGTGCACATTCATGTCGCAGGCTGCGAAATCGAGAGAGCAGAGTGAGGCTGGGCATATGGACTCAAACCATCACTTCCTCAGTGTTTTGGTCATAGGAGCACAAGTGAAAATGAGCTACCCTCTAACTTGATACTTTGCTGTAATGTTTTTGGTGACATAAAGAACTGTTAGCAGATGTCCCTTACAGCACAGGCTTCTCGTGAGTGACAGTATCCTTAAAATACCCGTGCCATATTTGTCCAGTCTTAACTGAAGCAGAATACCTGCCTGATCTGTGAGTACTTCGAGTATTTAACGATATACAAAATACACATAGGTAAATGTAGACAAAGCGCAGACAAATTAATATTTTATGTAGCAGAGACAGATAAGAGGCAAATTTTAAACAGAGGATACTTTCTGCCAAAGAATTCCTCATGCCTTCCTAGCTCACCACTCAGGAAGAGTGAGACTCTGTGGGTTGAGTATGGGAAATTCGTAAAGTTTTCCTTTCCTGAGCTAGCTCTGTATTTTCAAAAAGGCTTAAATACATTGGCTTTTTTTTTTTTTTTTTTAAGAACTTGTGTTTGATATTTTAAACCTGTCTTCAAATATTTAAATATTATTCCAAGTAAAACAAATACATGCCTGGCATGATAAGCCATTCCTTACCAGCTGACATTACGTGGGCGAGACAGGGAGAGGATAAGAAAAAAGAAGTCTTTGCAATGAACCAAAGGAACCCTGGAAAGAATCCTGTGTGCTGCACACAAACAGGAGACTCTGTGTAGCTGCTGCAGTTCTACGGTCCTGTGTCTTCAGGCTTCCAGAGGAGGTGGCCACGGGAAGCCTCGCAAATCCTCGATGGGATGCTACAGGGCTCCTCTGTAACCATCCAGGTGGAGCCTTCGTGCCATTTTGAGTGTTTAATTTTAACACAGTAAGATAGATTGCACAAGGCATCGTGAAGACTGCATATCTGCTATGATTCAACACATTGTGTCCACAGGACGATGGACACAATGAGGAAAAAGCAATCAGTTGATTCTGTTTAGGCTTTTATTTCCAAAGTGAACTGTTCGAAATCATGTATGTCGACTTAAGGAAGATGCAGACTCTTGAAATATCTTTAAGTGCCTGGGTGGAATCCGCAATTTCAAGGCAAGAAATGCCACGGCCTCTGGAGACGACCTGGACGACACGGGCATGGCCTAGCGAGTGGCTGGTAAGATTATTTTCCCACCAGGCATCATGACCCTCCGACCTGGAGGGGCACAGGCAGAGGTTTCTTCTCTGCAGAAGTTAAGGGAGGGGGCGGGGCCCAGGCGCCCACCTGCTTATCTTCCTCCTCCCTCCCAGAGGGGGCACAGGCAGCGGCCTCAGATGCCCTATGACTCCAAGGAAAGGAGTTTAACACTAAGAATACCGGTTTTTAAATTTCGTTGGCAATGGAACCGTTTTCAAACGGAATCTTAAGCAGAATCCTAATATATAAACCAGAGGAGGATTATTTTATTAGCATAAACTGAGTTAATAAACTCCAGTTTATACCATTTATTTATTAGAAAGACATTCATGGATAACCAATAAAGCCCTGTGGCCTGAATAAAAAATCGAAGCCAGGTGTTAGGGGTGCCAACTGCAGTCTCAGTTCAGCCTCAACGACTCATCTGTTTTGCCAAAGTTCTATGGTATCCCCCGAATCCAGTTTCACGTAGAAGAGGATGTCTGATGGCAACACCGTTCAGCCCCACGCTTTCCCATCCCCTCGACTCGTAGGTTCAGGGGAGAAACGTGACTGCGCGTTCTGCCCAGTGAGCGAAGGCGGCAACACCGCGCCTCGGGTGCCATCCTCGACTTGCCGCGGTCGAACGCGGAACACGTTCAAGTGCGCGTTTACGTTCCGAGTTTTAAAAGCAGTCACAAGCGTATTTACAAATGCACGTAGAACCTGCACGTGCAGAGCCCCCGACAGCCACGTCTTTGGAATCCGAGGGGTTCCTGAAACACGGATGGCCACTGGTCCGGGTCATCGCGGAGCTCTCGTTGACACTCCACGGCTCTGCGAGATGCGGGTCTCCGGCATTCTGGGAAACTACCCGCCCACTCTATAACGTTCGCGTATCTTGATTTTTATATACTGTGTTTGCTCCACAGAGGATAAACACATAAAGTGTTTGGTCATAAATGAATGACAATAGGCTGGTATTTCCCTCGTGCTGCCTTGTCTGTTGGAAAAACAGACTCAGTAATTACCTGCCATCTCCTAAAAAGATAAACTTTCATTGAAGTAAATAAATAGCCTGGGGAATCTCAAAATAGAACTATCAAAGCAAAGCGTTTCCGCGGTTGATTTTTCTTTCTTCCTGGGAGCTGATGGAGATGTATACGGGACAAAACAGGAGGCGGGAGGAGGCTGGATGCCTTCCTCATCGGTGTCTTCAGTGATTCCCCGCTAACCGCGCTGATAAAACTGGGTCTGTCCATGGACACGCAGGGCCAGTGAAGTTAAGACGCCACCTCGGTTTTTATTTTCGTTGTGGTCTCATTTTAAGGAGAGCCGCCTGGAGTGTTCCACAGTCCAACTGCCAATCAGAGACGCAGGAAGATAATGGCCGTTTAGCTTATTCTGAAGCCCAAGCAAATATGGAATGTGGGGGTGCGGCGTCTTCCTCCAACACACAGCACGTGCTCTGGGGGTGGGCCAGCCTGCATTTTACAGTGATTGATGATTTCTACCATGAAAAACTGTGATGGCCTCAACTCCATTTATAAAGCGGGTGCTTTATTTGGATTTGTAATTAGGCAATTAAATAGTTCGAAAACCCAGAACTCTGATGGTAGAGAAACCCTACACTTTATTGGTCTGGTATACATCTGAATGAATTCTCTTTATTGACGAGTTGGTGCTGAGAAGTTGCGGAACCTGGGTGTGTGCTTCTGAGCCTTGTCGTCTATTGGAAAAGAAAACTTACTTACTGTCACATTTCATCCCTTGATGGATAAGTCCGTACAGCAGTGACCCACAGTGATCACAGAAGGTGGGGCTTCCGTAAGTGTGGATTTTAAACTTGTGCTTGCTCCTGGGGTCCTAGGGGAGAAGAAGCACATTACTCATTCCACTCATAGAAAGGCCACATTCCTGAACCGAGTCAAGCTCAGGCCCCGCCACGCCCCACTCCCATGTCCAAGGTCAATGGACCCAGACTGTGCACCGTGCTCTGGGGTCATGCAATGGGTGGTGGCGACTTTGCCACATCACATTTTATCAGGCTGCCCTGATTACGGGCCACGTAACGCGTAACCACGTTTCTTCTTCTCACAGTGTGTCTTTTGCACAGAGCGGCATTTCCGCCAAAGCGATCACTTCTGAACCCAAAGTCACCAAAGAGCTCGGGGGGCAAGGACCGTGTTTTAGACACCGTGGCATCTCTGCATCCCCGTGCCCAGCACAGGCTGCAGTGTGGAGTAGGCACAAAATCAGAGTGTGTTTGTGAAGCTGAACCGAGTCTGGGCGGCCTCCTTCTGGGCAAGGTTTCCAGAAACACATTGTAAGACCAGGTATGCATCCAAGCTGATAGAGAATTCTGTACTGGTTCCAAAGTATTATATGCATTTACATGGGGAAACTCCAGCACAATCGGAGCAAAACTGGAAATGCACTAAAAGCATTCTTGCCATAGTCCCCCTGCTACAATTCCTTACCTTCTCTAGCATGTGACTGAAGGTACAACTAGGCAGCTTATTTTCAAGTTTTTGTTCCTCAATGCACAGATAGATTATAGATAAGGAAGTGAATACTAAATACAGCAAACCGCAGTAATTAAAAAGCATGGCCTCTGGAGTCAGACTGCCTGGGTTCAAAATTCAGTGCTGTTATTTCCCAGTAGCGTGACCTTGGACGAATGAACAAATAACTTAACCGCTGCCTCATCTGTACACTAGGAAATGAACAGCACCTACCTTATGTGGCTATTATGAGGGCAAAACAAGTCAATCTTAGTAAAATGCCGAGATGGGTAAATCCGTGGAAAGCAGTAAACACCTCTGCTTCCTGGGCCTCTGTTTATCAATATGTAAAAGTAGAGGGTTGAGCTAAAAGGTCTTTATGTTCTATTTGAACTAAAAATGATTTCATATGCCACCTGTCCATATCAAGATCCTCGCTCATTACATTCCTTCTCCTGAATCATTCTTTGTGGCCTGAACAGCTGTAAAGACAGAGCTGCCATTAACTGGATTCAGGAAGATGACAGACATTTGGGCTCGAGCTAATAACCTTTAGTCTCCGGTTCCTCAAATGCAAAGATACACAGAGAAAGATATTCTTGGCTTCTGACTTTCTAAGAGCCGAGGTGTTGGAGATTGGAGGATATTCCAAAGGTGATTTTGACTTTATAAGATAACTGACCTTTTAGGTGACCTTGGAACCTAAAATCTAAGCCACATACATGCCAATGAACTATTATGATTACCTTTCAAAGACATAAATTCTAAAATTCTGGAATATTTCAATCGTGCCGAATAACATAAAGAAGCGTAAATCAAACACTCATAGAAGCACCACCCAGACTTGACAAATGTTAGCAATTCTCTCGCTTTTTCACTGTACAGTTATTATCCTCATTCTACAAAGATGTGAATGACCTTCTGAGTCACGTGGCCATTGAATATCAGAGATGGAATCTGACCAACATCTGTGTCTTATATACCGATTCCCATTCAAGAGCTTTCAGAAACCCACTTAGAATGAGGCTCTGGTCTTAACATCTTTTCAAAAACTGTTTTATATTTGCAACACAATCTCTCTCTCTCTCTCTCTCTCTCTCTCTCTCTCTAAATGAGAAGACCCGATTTGTAAATAAAGTTTTATTGGAACACAGCCTTGCTTATTCATTTCCATATTTTCTGCGGCTCCAATGGCAGAGTTGAGTAGTTGTGACAGAGCCCACAAAGCCTAAACTATTTACTCTCTAGTCCTTTCAGAACAAGTTTGCCAATCTCTGCTTTATGGCCATAGTTTTCAAAGTATGGTCCCTATCACCTGAAACTTACTGGAAATGAATTTTTTTTTACCCCCGCCCAGACCAACTGAATCAAGAACTCAAGGTGTTTCGACGCGTCCTGCAGGTGATCCTAGAGTGGGCGAGCACACTGAAGAACGAGATCCACAGCTTTAGAAGGTTACTCAACAAATATTTAGTAAGTGCCCGATAGGTGCTAGGTGCATATGTGTGTGGATGCCTAACATGGTTCGTGAGGCAGTCTCTAGTTTAGTAAGTGTCTCCCGGGGTGTGAAACATTAACACCTTTCTTGGGAGACTACTTTCCTTAGTCAGGTGTAGCTGTGACTATGGTCTGAAGCCTGGGCTGAGCCGTCCACCATGAAAGCAGCCCACCACGCGGACAGCAGAGGCGGTGTCCTACCACGTGGAGGGCAAAGAGGATGCTGGGAGAAAGGGCACAGACAGTTGTCCCTACAGAAGCAAGGA
>NW_006436283.1:10772690-10810120 GCF_000325575.1 Pteropus alecto | reverse complement strand
AGGCGTCAACGACTGGGGCTAAAGAAATCAAGCGTGGCGGCTGACACACAGCCCACTGGAACCCGGGCGTGCCAGGCGGCTCCAGGGCAGCTGTCCTGCTAGTTGGTTGTCACATCGATCTCTGTTGACGTGGCACACGGGTAACTTGCTTCACATTTCAGGAAAATCTAAGTCTTACTCATCCAACCCCCACATGGCGCCTTCAGGCTCTTACTGTTTGGAGATGTAGGAAGGGAGGAAACCATCGCTTCCACCCCCCGATAACCCTGGAGAATCACCAAGTCTTGCAGTAGTCCCACTTCGAAATCAAGAGTTGCCAAGGATCTGGCCTATGATGACAATGACAGCAACCACCGCGACACCTGTGTGTTGGTCCTCACTTTTGCATAGGTAATTTTCAATAACCACGATCTCTCCTAGAAAAAGCGCCTTGACCAGGATCTTGGACACCTGTGTTCTGACTCCAGCCTTGATGCAAATTCAGTGACCTGGGAAAGTCCTGTCAGTTATTTATAAAGCGGAAACAAAACCAGTCTGCCTATGTCATAGCCTGGGGTGAGGCTTAACTTATGGAACATAAGAAAAAAGAGCAACTTGAAAATCCCTAAACGAATACAAATTAGCACAATTATACTATCTTCAGAAGTCAAGCAAGACGCCTCAGGATACATCAGTGATGTGGGCCCAAATGGGAAGGAAGAGGAAAGCCAATCAGCCTCAGTCCTCAGAGGTGGCTGGAGTGGATGCCAAGGTGGCAAGAAGCCTGGGGACTTTTGTGAGGTCCGGAGCTCCTGCCCCCCCTGCCTGAAACAAACGCCCCAACCGAGTGGTAAATTTTGAAACCGTCTGCCAGGCCAACTGGCCCACGCAGGCCGCCCCCAACTGGACGAGTACATCTCCCACACGCCGGAAATGGCACGCGGAACTAATCCATCTCTCCCAGTCCGACAGAAGAGACCAGCGCTAGCTAAAGAGCTGTGACTCGTGATGTGCAGACAGCAACTGCACCGAAACACTTCTCAGCCTCCGGGTTTCTATTGACGGTCACCAAATAGCGGTGTGTTTTACTACTTTGGGCGCCGACCCCCTCATCTGGCTCCTGAAGGTGTTGGACTGGACCAGCATCTTTACAGTGGTTTGTCATGGGGCCCTTTGGCTGGCACGAGGTGCCTGGGAGCTGCTGAGGCTAAAATAGAAGTTTGAAAACAACTGGACTAGATGATCTCTTTGTCTTGCTGTAACACACGCGCGCGCGCGCACACACACACACACACAAATTTTTATTTTGAAATAACTTAAGACAAGAATTTGCAAAAATAGTACAATCTGTTCTGTAACACACACACACACACACACACACACACACACACATTTTTATTTTGAAATAACTTAAGACTCAAGAATTTGCAAAAATAGTACAATCTGTTCTCACATACCCTTCACCCAGCTTTCCCCAGTGACATCTTATGTAACTATAGTATGTTTGCAAAACCAGGACACTGGACAGTGACGCCGCTACGAGACTGTTAATTAAAGGACAGACTCTACGGTCTCGCCAGATCTTACACGCGCAGTTCCAGTGCATGTATTTTTACTGGACGGCTTATGAATTAAATACACTGTTTACTGAGTGGGGAATACAGTAATATTTGCTGGGTACATAGCATTAATTCAAGCAGAACTCCACCAAAAGATCATTTACGGCTTGTTCGTCAAATATATCATCAACTGGATCTCCTGTAAAGAGGCCATAGAAGGATGAGTGTAAAGATGTCAGAAAAGTAGAATCAGAGTGCTTCCCTCTATATAAAGGAATCTCAACACTGTTTTCAAAACTTTCTGATCCGTTTTTCAAAACGAAAACCATTTCGAGGCACAAGCTGATGGAGTAATCACTAAAGCATGGTGCCAGCCAGGGGTCAGGGGACAGTGAAATGTGTGTGCATTACAGGCTTCCCGGTGATGCTTGTGACCTGATAGAAAGACAAGGCAAACTACAGGACACCAAGGCACGAGCTATGCCCCACTGGCTCGAGTAGGTTTTGTGACAGGTGCTGAGTGAATCTCACGATGATGCTGTGGTGTTCCCAGGAGGCTCTGTGTGGTCAGGGAGGAGGACGGAGAGAAGCTGAGTCTCAGGTGTCCTCATGTCCAAATCTCACTTGTCCCCAGGTTGTGAGAAGCAGCGTTTGATGGACAGGGCCTCCGAATTCTCTCCTATATCCATCAACCTTGACATCCAATTTCTTTCTCTGGATGATCCCCAGGTAGCACCCAAGCTTTTCTCATCTTGCTTTGGCTGTTCCCTCCACCTGGCATAACCATCTTATGCCAAGATCCCACCTGCTAAATCATCTCAAAAGGCTGCTTCCTCTTCACAGGAAGCCTCTCCAGACATCAGCACCAGATACGATTTTTCTCTTTCCTCTGACCTTCCAGAGCATGTTATTTCTGTCTTGAATGTGCTACTAGCACATTCTGCCGCTTGAGAGTTATTTCTCTACCTCTTCTTTAATAGTTCATCATTGATCTCTCTCTCTCTCTCACATGCGCACACACACGTGGAGGGCAGACACCACGGTCTCAAAGGTCCTAAAGCACACTGCTGAATTTGCGGCTGGGCCAGAACCAAGGCTGACAATTAAGTTTAAAGTATTAACGTTATTTCTGAGCTTCCTGGAAACCAAAGCAAAGAAGGAAAAGAAACATAATAGGTTGTTCTGGGACTGCAAAGCCGCCTGGATGCATAGATCCGTCTTGACATCCTTTAAAATCACTTTGTATCTCACGTGGTGGACTTTCAATAAATGGACTGTGGGGAAGACTACACTCCATTTTTAGCAGAGTTCACTTCTATCACTGTTCACCTGAGGCTTCGAGATAGTTTATCCCTCATCTGTTACGTCTGGCCACACCTAGCGCCACGTCTTCGCTATTGCCAAGTTCGTAACATCTTCCCACTTGGTACAACACAGGTAAACCTCCCTTTTTTACTTCCCTAGGCACTGGCAGCCTCTTATTAAGTGGAATATGAAACCTGCTGTCATATGTCACAAGCCTGACATTATATATTATAATGAAAGCGAAAAACATTCAGCTCAGAGGCTTCTGTCATTTCCACAGCTGGGGGAGAAAAAGGAGTTTTTTGACTACACCAACTTTCACAGGCACGAAGGAAGTCTAACGCACAAATCTAAATCTAGACCTCTCGGAAAAAAAAAAATAACGCACGAAAATTTCAAGTTCTACCGAGAGCATCTGCTGGTTTCTCATACCTTAGTTTTATAATACAGCGACTTACTGGCCTCCCTGGGCACGCTGCTCAGCACCTCTACCTGGGCTTTTCAAAGTCTTTCATATCAACAGTACCATCCCCGCCGCCATCAATTTGTAATGTGTTAAAAATAAACCCATGGATCTGTTTTGCCCTGAATTTTGACACTGATTGGGTCTTACGTTTCCTAGATGTCTCTTTGTATCAGCTATAACCACCTGGAAGGTGTGTTCTAGGTAAGTTTGAAACTGCAGTCTTCGTGGTTGGAGACCAACCTAGCAAAGGGCAGTGTGAACCCTACAGAGAAGGTAAAGCTCCATGTACACCAGGGGGCCGGCAATCGGTGATGCTTTTTGATGAGGATGTTGATATTTGAAGACAAAATAATGACAGGCTTTTCACTTGAGGTCGTCCTGGCTTTTCTACCCATATTTGAATGTCTCTGGCATGCCCACAGATTTCTCTTAGAGGACCAAAATGGCTGTCATTAAGGGCCGGAGTTCAGACTTTTAAGAGTTTCTAGAAAAGACTGTTTTTAACTGAGCGAAGCCCTGCGGTGTGACTTCCTCTATGACCCAGAGCAGTGTGGCTCCTTCAAGCTGCTTCCTCTGAATACCAAGGAAAATTCCCCACCTTTATCATCTGATGTATTCTCACGAATCATGCTCGTGAGCCAAGCCTGGGTCTGAATGTCACCCGCATGCTGACTACACAAGCAACACTAAAAAACATGGCTCCAAGGGCAAATCTGGCACCATTTCTGTGATCTTAAATTTCTTGGGAAGTAGGTTTGTTTTTTTTTTTTAACTTTATGATTTAAAAAATTCCTATTTAAATTTTTTTTTTTGTTAACATGAGAATTTACCAAAAACCAGATCACATGGCCAGGGTGACTTCATGTAACTTGGGTACCATTACAATTATTACATTGGATTTCATGTACTGAGCAAGGCACCCACGGACCTTCTCGGGCTGTTGAGTCAGCCTGCTTGACTCTTCGCATTTTTTTTTTGCCTTTGATTACACTGTTCTTGCTGATTATTGCCTGTTCTGAAAAAACAACTAAGGAACTTCCATTTCTGGTGACAGTTAATTTTTTTGTCTTAATGTACCCCTTTTTCATTCTCACCAATAACATCCGCTTTTACAATTGGACTAGCTTGTCAAATCAGGCTTTGCAAGTGATAGGATTCTTATGGGCCCTTTGCCAAATTATGTAAGATGCTATAATTATTAAATGGGAATCAACAAACTCTTTAAATAAAGTTCTGTATAAATCTCTATCAAGGGAGCAATGGCTAAATAAACCGTAACATATTTACACTAAGGGATATTATGTAGCAGTGCAATCAAATGAGCTAGATCTTTTTGTAAAGACTCAGACAGACCTCTAAGATATACGGTGTAATGAAAAGAGCAAGTCACAGAATTAAACATAAAATATAATGACATCTATGTAAAAAACAGGATTAAATATAACCTCCAGACCCAGAACCATAATATAGCTTCTCCCTTGATAGATATATACATAAAATGCCTCTGGGGAACTGTGGGGACAGACTGGCTTCAGATGACAATGAAAAGAGCCTTTAAATATTATCTGAAAAGATTTACGTTAAAAAAATGAATTCATACATTGTTTATGTAATCCAAATTACCATGAATCCCACCTGAATATATCTGGTTATATTTCAGCTGGTTCATGAGCTGGCATTAGAGCGAGAGCCTCCACATATTGAAGGAATTAGGTCATAGCTGCTATATCTGGTGAAAAATGTGCATCGTCTATAGCTCCCCTAGCGATCTGCTGAGAAGAAGGTGTCTATATGAGATCATTATGCAGATATTTGGTACCACCGGCCATCGATAAAACTGAAATCTTAATGAAAAGCAATAATATATTATAACCAACAAGTCCCTACTTATAATAAATTTTAGACATTATCATTATCTCCAGACAACAACTTGACATGCATTGATGTTTTACCAATGACAAAAGAACCTTTGATAGTTTGGTATGAAATTCTGGTAAACAAAATCAGATGTTGAAAATGTGCAAATATTCAAACCACAAAGGCTATTATTTCTTAGTTAGCTATCAGATTTCTTCATTTCACCTCAAAAATTATTTATTGTACACCTACGGTGTGCCAAGTGGTGTGTTCACAGTGACGAAGACACCGGGTGTGGCTCAGGTCCTGTCTCACTCGGGGGAGGCTGGGTTATTGCGTTAACGAACCACTAACTAACTCTCTAACGGGTTACTACTAACTGTAAGTGGCTTAACCTAATAAACATTTACTTCTCACCCTTCACTCTGGGACCCAAGATGGGAGGGAGAGCAGCCTCTATCTGGGATGTTGCCAGGCTCACAGCAAAGGATAAAGAAATGGAAGAACCACTCAATGGCTTTTGATCACCTACCATTTCTTTCATTGGCCAAAGCAAGACACATGGCCAAGCTGTGAGTCAACAGGGCAAGGGTTTATAATCCTCCTCAGAAAGGGACAGTGAACATTTTAAATAATAATATAATCTACAGAGAGCCACAGAAAACTCAAAGTCAATTGCATTTTACATTATTGAATGAAGGACTACAGAATGGGTTAGAACTATAACTCTTGAAAGCTTGTAGGTTTAAGCTCAACTGAATATGGTTTGAAGCTGGTGATGTCAAATGAACCATCTACCTTTTAGATTTAATATTACCTTAGCAGCAAAGCAGTCAAGAAGAAAAAATCCAAATCTTGTTGGCTTGCTACAGCAAACATTTATTTCTCACTCGGGTTATATGTCAGGGGCTTCAGGGCAGGTACACCTGTCTGCTCATCCAGGACCAAGGGATGAAGGGACAACAGCTCCCTGGGACACGCCCATTCTCAGGGCAGAGGGGAAGGAAAGCAAGAGGTGGAGTTGCGCAATGCAATAAGTTGACGCTTTTTGCAAGGGGGATACTCCCCATCCCCTTGCTTACTGCTGGTAAATGCAAGCCACAGGGCAAGCCTGACTCTGGGTGAGGGATGCTCGTCCCCCAGGGAGGAGCTGCAAGCCACAGGGCAATGCATGGAAGCTGTCACCCTTTTATAGGTGACCAAGCAAATGGTGGGGGACGATAATAAAATCTTCCATGATCATTCTTTATTTCTTTATCTACACCATGTATCTAGGAGTTCATGAAAGATTTTATTTCAAAGATAAATCATTATTTCTCTTTTTCCTCTAAGTCATACTGACTCCTCTAAAGAAAATCATTCAACTATTATGTTTCTTTGCCCGTTCGATTAGGTGAGTTAATTACTTTAACTAGATTTGTGATAACCTTGTGGATGGCAATCTTTTCAGGAAAATCTCACATTTAAAAAGTGTTATTATTTTTTTTTAAGTTTTTATTTTGCAACACTTTTAGGCTCACAAGTTGTAAAAACAGTGCGCGGAGTCCCTGTGTGTGTCCTTACCCAGCTGGTTGTAGTGATAACAAACCAGAGTACGTGATCGAAATCCAGGCAGGAACCTTGGTTCAACGCCATTGCATGGATTTTGCCACTTTTTACACGCACGCATTGTGACCGCCTGTGTGTATAGTTCTATGAAACTTCATCGCATTCACAGTCAGAAGCGTTCCATCATCCCAAAGAAGCTCTCCCTGTGGTCACACCCTCCCTCCACCCCTAGCCTCTGGCAACCACCAAGCTGTTCTGTTAAATAATCTTTCATGCAATTTATTTTAGCACCCAAGAAGGTTTGTGCCAGAGATGTGGTTAGCTCCAATGCCACAGTTTGAAAGGAAAATAAAATAGAAATACAAAAGGCATCTTCGTTATGTGACTCCTGCCAGCCCCGGACCAAGCTATTTATCTCCTTAAAAAAAAAAAAAAAAAATCCATGCCCAACATTATATGGCTAAGAATGAATCAGAGATAAATGGAAACATATTTATTCCAGAGCCTACAAGACCCCATCATCTTTGTTTAATTTAATAAAGACAGGATTGGGTGGTTACTCGAGCGAGAAAACCTTTCTGACATTCTGAGATGGTGTGGGACAAATTCTGAAGCCTAATACTTTGTGTACGTAACATGCCCAAGATGCTACACTCGTTTTTGTCATGGACTTGAAAAAGTATAACGTTGTTTGCGAGAAGGCTGGTTTTTATGCTTCCCTATAATTCTGGAAGATTCCCCAGCAGCTGGTATTTTGTTCAACAGAGGAGGCAGAAAGCATATCCCAGTCTCCTTCTTGACTGCAAGGTGCAAAGGGGGCGGGGTTCTTTTCCCTTCTTTAGGTGCCTCTGATTCCTCGTCCAGATTGCTCATTACTCGCAATAAATAATCCCCAAACAGCCACCCCTCCTAGCGATGTTGAGAGGTGCTTCCTGAAGTCCAACGATCTTTGCAGACCTCAAGTATGAAAAGATAAGACCTCATTTTTTTTTAAAAGGGTAAAATCATGTTTTAGTCACTTATTAATTTTCAAGTGTTTGTTCACATGTCTATTTATGTCGATAAAATGTTACAAAAAATTAGAAAATACAGTTAAAAGTAGAAAAACATTATATAGATATGTGTGTATATATATAAATACTTTGGTATGCTTCATTCAAGAAAGATATAAGGATGTGAGTGTGTGTGTGTATTTTCTTAGGAATCATACCAAAGAGACTGGGTATCTAGTTTGTTTGTTTTTTTAAACAGCTCATTTTAAGCATCTTCCCATGTTGTTAAGCATAAAGCAGGATCGCATTTTACTGTATGATGTTTCATATGGATGTACCATAATTGATTTAATCGATCCCTCAATTCCTGGACATTGAGGTTTTTTCTGATTACACTATTACAAACAACAGTACCACGAGTGACTGTGAACACACACTGTGCAAATAAATGTCTTATCAGCTCCTGAGGATAAAAGCCAGAAGTGGAAATCTTGGGCCAAAAGGATTAACATAAAATATTAAATTTAAAAGCTAACCATCCATTATAAGTCGGGGGTCTGTTTTTGATCAAGCCACTCTGGTTTGAGCTGGATAGCGGCTGAGCCTTCTGGATAAGCGGACAAGTAACCAGTTTACTATCTTGGCTAAAAAGTAACATGTAACTCTCAGTGTGTATTTGCTTTCTGTGCGGTACAGGCATTTGTCCTTGAATTGGGCTTCACCCGTTTGCTCAATGACTGAGAGCTTCCAAAAAATGATGGCTGACATTTCCTCCCCTTCAACTGCAGCTCCTCTGTCCTCGAGGATTTGCTGTTCTTTCCACGGATATCTTTTCGTTCCTTTTCTAAAGCTGGGAACTGAGAAACATGGAAGGTTCATTTTTTTCAATAGTGAATCTCCAACCATCAGTTAAAGATGGCTGGTCTGAAACCATAAAGCAGTGGAACATCTTACAGTTTTCTAAAAATCTCTATTTCTAGCCTGCTATAAAGTCCCTGGCGGTTAGTCCTACATTGATGCCCAGTGACTTTTCCGCTTGGGCCTTCACTCATGAAAAGCACTGTCACAGGTACAGGTGACACAGGCATGGGCACAGGTCCAGCTGTATTGTCATTTAGTATCTCTGCACTTTGCTTCCACATTTTTGTCCAAGCATCCACATTTGGTTGCGGTGTGCAGATGGTTCTAGAGCCCGCATACGTGTCAAATACGTATTTCTTTCCTTCTCTTTTAAACGATAGGAGCTAATGCTAATGCACTTTCCTCCAACTGTGACTTTAAATGCATCTCAAGCAATGCCTCCCAGAGCTCAATCTAAAGAATAATAAAAAAAGTACTCGTTTAGATGCCCTACCTGCCCCCTCCCCACCACACCGCCCCGGGCTGCCTCAGAGACCTCCCGTCCTTCATCTCAAACCACTGGCACCATTTGCTTGGCTCTTAAAGAAAAATTGAAGTTTGCCCTTAGGGTGGCAAAAACCTACTGTGCACATTTGAAATTTGTCCTACCGGTTTATTTTTTTTAAATAAAACAAATACCTAACAAAAATATCACTCAGAACATGCTAATATTGCTACTCGTAACAAGCAGTTGTGTTATAGTATAATTAAGGCAGAAATTCAGTGCCGTTTGCCCTCACAAGTGTTGAGTCTTTAGTGCTTTCTCTTCTCCCTCTGCAGAGGGGGGGCTGTGACACGGTGCCTGGAACAAGAGGAGGAGGGGGGTGTGCCATTAGAATGCATTTGAGCACCTACCTCCGAGTGATGTTCTTTTTATCTGGGGATATAGAAATACCGTGATTGCTAGTATTCTAAAAATGTTTTCCATGTTAACTGGCTTAACCTTGGGCGGGGCGGGGGAAATGAACATTTAAAAGAAAAAGGGAAATACAATAAGACCGAATGGCGGCCTGTGGGCCCGGTAACCAGTGTAAAGGTAGCCCCAGACCCCCAGGGCTCCGCCTGTATGTAAAGCTTGGGAAACAGATCTCCAGTTTACCTGCTTATCTGTCCTTTCTAACAGGGCGCTGTGGTGAGGGACAAGGGGTCAGACAAACTTACGGAGTCTAGCTTAGTTCTCGAAGGACTTGCATTGCTTCCTTTTACCTTGTGATGTGGCCATGGATGGTCAAAGAGGGACAACCCTCAGTGGGAAGATGAAGAAACCGAGGCTCAGGAAAAGTAAATGATTTAAGCAGAATCCGTGACTGGTAAGTGGTTAAATGAGGATTTCAACACAGGCCTTTGACTCAATTGATGGGTCTGACTCTGTACTAGATGTTGACCCAACAACAGCAGATATAGTAATATATGGACAGGAAGGCTCATTCTAGTATTCGGATGAACTTGATATGTAGCATAGATGCGCAAACTTACTTTTTCCCAAGGAACTCAAACGGACATAGAGCAGAAGGCTACTTTCCTCTGAGAACAGGAAAAAAAGATAAAATCTAAAGAGGCAGCCTATCACGGAATGGCGATAAATGATAAATGGCATCTTCAACCTTTACTATCTCCAGATTTCCATTCCTACTACGACGAAGATGTCCAAGCTAGCGTAGAAAAACAGATACCCTTTGCTTCCACTAGAGGGCACAGAACGGTATCTGGGGATGCAAGTCGAGAGCGTTCTAGGGACTGTCACCACCCAAGCAGAGAGGAATCTTGCAGCCGCTGCAGCTCTGAGGAATGTGTTTCAGAGCGCGCGGCCTTCTCCGTTTCAACCGTCTGTTCCAAAGAAATGAAATCGGGCTGAAATTTTATTCAGTTTCTACGACACCTGCATTTCAAACATTCTGTTCTTTCCGGAAAATTGGTCTATTCTTCTTTATCAAGTCCACAGCACGTGACAGCCAAACCAATGTAATTTCACAAAGAACCTAACTGGTATCTGTGAGTGGATATGATCTGTACAAATAGGAATTTCAAAGGGGAAGGTAGTTGGTGACATAAAACTCCATAGGGGACTGTCTGATAATCTACTGAAAAGTAAAGGGTTTGTTCATCAGTATAATTAACGATCCAGTTCAGCAACGTCCAACGGAACTGAACCCTCTGTAATGATGGAAATGTCTTATGTGTGCACGGTCCATTAGAAACCACTAGCTACATACTGAGCACCTGAAATGCGGTGGCTTCTACTAGGAAACTGAATTTTTAAATGTCTGTTTACTTTTAATTCATTTAAGTTTAAATAGCCGCAGGTGGCTAGCGGTTACTGTGCTGGACAACGCAAATTTAGAACAGCCTTTCCAGAGACGCTCTGTTTGTTCGAGTTTATGATCCTTTTCTTCCTGCTTCTCCTCAGAAGTGCCATATGGCAGAGACATGCCGGGAGAGACTTTCGGACTTTCGGACCAGCCGGACCGTTAGTCAGGGGCTGGGCATCTCTCGAACTGGATCTTTTAGGCTAACCCCACATGACTGCCCTAAGCCAGGCCTTACAGCCACAGACCTATGCTCCTGGTGGCTCCCTTTCTCACCTCACAGTCCATCCTGAACAGATCGGTGTTCATGATTCACCGCCTGGCACACACCACTCCCTTTCTCAAACTACTCCGGTGGCTCCCCATTGCCCACTTGGTCCAGCCACAATCTCTGGCAGAGACATGCCGGGAGAGACTTTCGGACTTTCTGCAGATAGCTGGACCAGCCGGACCATTAGTCAGGGGCTGGGCATCTCTCTTGAACTGGATCTTTCAGGCTAACCCCACATGACTGCCCTAAGCCACGCCTTACAGCCACAGACCTACGCTCCTGGTGGCTCCCTTCCTCACCTCACAGTCCATCCCGAACAGATCGGCGTTCATGATTCACCACCTGGCACACACCACTCCCTTTCTCAAAATACTCCGGTGGCTCCCCATTGCCCACTTGGTCCAACCACAATCTAACTGTCCAACCTTCTTCCCCACCATGGGACTCACTGCCAACCGCCGACGCCACACTCTTGCCTTGGCGTCTTTGCTCACAGGCCTCCCTTCCCCCATTGGGAAAAGCCCTCTCCCAGCCCTGCCTCTTCTCGGCGCAGACCACAACGGAAGCCAGGCTGCCCCTTCAGGCTGCCTCCTCCCCGGTCTTCTCCGGCTGCCTCTGCTCACAGCTTCCCTCTTCTGCTTCAGAGTGCGCACCCACTCCAACTACCATTTTCCAAATGTTTACGAAGGATCTTGTTATTTATCTGTTCTCTGAATACATCCTTTATTCGTCCCATCTCGGCGCCTTTGCACTCGCTGTCACTCTGCCCGGAACGAAGCATCCCCCCCAGCTCTTCATGAAGATGCCTGTCTCGTCATTCAGGGCTCAGCTCTGCCCTCGGCCCTGCCCCCTCCTGCACAGACGGGTTTTCCTTGATCCTCCCATCTAAAAAAGCCTCCAGGTACTCTGTATTCCAGTACTCAACCTTGTTCCTTTTCATCACTAAATCTGAAATTATTTTTCTTATTTAGTTTTACTTGCTTACATTTTATATTTGTTGTTGTTGTTGTTGTTGTTGTTCTTTAAAAATGTAAATTCTACAAGTAGAGGGGAACTTGTCTGCCTTGTGCATGGCTGAACCTCTAGTACCCAGGACAGGGCCTGGCATGAAGCAGGCTCCTCATGAAGATCTGTCAGATGAAAGAATCCTGTCTTCTCTCCCAGTGGTGGGAAACTCATAGAGCTCAGAGACCTGATCTTATCCGTCCTGGGAGCTCAGCACAGGTCTGCTGAAGATTATGAGAAGAGTGCACTTAACCTGAGCTACAGCTTTCAACCATTTCACAGGGGACTAAAGACCAAATGAAGGTGCTTTTGCAAATGAACCTTCCAAGATCTCTAAACAGACACATTACCTTTTGATATTTCTATCTGTCTCTCAGAAAGCTCACCTCAAGTTTAGGTCAAGAAAATCTAGCGAAGGTCAAAAAATCTAGCTGAGGATCGAACAATCGAGTAATAGTTACACTGTCACCCATTTAGGAAAAGTCTAGAAATTTCAGCTGATTTCACTTTGTAAATTTATACTGCCGACAGCGATGGCGTAGGTTTTCTGGTGAGGAGACAGGAGTGGTGAGGCTTTTCTGCCAGTACGAGACAGAAAAAAAAAACGTGTACTATCTGCCCTTCAGGAAACGGGGAGAGAAGGGTGACAGGCAGCAGAGCCCGTGGTTCTAGCCATGGCCTTGAACTTTCTCACGAATCAACAGTTTCCAGGGGAAGGTCAGTCCTCTCTAGCTCACTGAGCTAATCACCTGACAAGTGTTCCGCTGACATTTTATTTTCTGTGGATGTCAGTTCTCCCACATCGAAATGAAAACCAGAGTCCTGAGGGAAGATTCCCCACCACAAGTCAAGTCTGATTACAACTCACTTTAACATTATTTGGTTACACTGTTATTTTGTCCTTGAGTATTGATTAGAAGAGAAGTGAGCCAGCTTCGGAGGCAGGGGATTTGCTCTGCAGGACTAAAATTTTGGTTGTAAACATATCTGTTTATAATCAGCTTTCCTCTGTTGTCGTTAATCTCATTTCTCAGACTGCAGACAGAGATGGCCATTGTTTGCACACAGTTAACTACGAACAACTCACTATTCGTAAGTCTGCAGGCAGGCTGTTGCAACTGTAATTAAACATTTTCTTTCTTTTCTTTTTTTTTTTTTAAGACCCTTTCCTTAATGTGGACTCTCTGAATTTAGCTGCAAATCCTTGCTAAGGTTTACCAATCCGAAAACATCTCAGGATCAGAAGTTATTTTGACACAGCCAAGCATACTGCTCCCAGTGAGACTGCCCTGACCACATCTGGAAGCTATATGCAGCGAGACGGGTACCAGTTCTTACCCTTGCGGTTCCCAGAGGTTTCTCTGACATTTTCTAAGAAAATACATCAACACAAACACCAGATCGGCTACGGCTATTTGTCCTCCTGAAAAGTGCATCTTACTCCTCCAAAGAAGCATCTATTTTTAATGTTTTCACTTAACCCTCACACTAAGGACCACTTTGTTCACAAATCTGGTTCTAATGAAGATGTGAAAAGATTTCTACTTCCTAAATGGAACAAATGATCCTCTTGGTTGAATACTAAGTGGTCAAGACAGCTGATATAATTTAATTGATCACATCAGGTTTTATAATAGTAAACTTAGAGCAAAGTATGTCTTCAAACATAAAGAAAAGGAGGAAAATGGGCTCTTGGGGTCCTTGGTGAAGCAATAATCACATTTTTAAATGCCTCAATGGATAAAATCATGATTTTGAATGAGGTTCATATAGAAATATTTACAGACACACCTGAATTACAAAATCGTTACCAAGAAAATGTCATTTCATGCAACTCGAATATACGACCATTCTTTTGGGTTGGCCCTGTTAGATCTGTGCAGCCCATAGCCTGTGGTTTTATTGATTGGAACAGCTCAATTAATCCAAAATTTGGGGAATGGAAGGAAGCCTCCCTTCTTGATGAATATCAAGATCAACCTGAGTCTTCTCTACGGAGCTTTCGGTTCTTCTGTAAACAGGCTATTAGGGGTTAACATTTGTTAGGAGATGCATAAGCTACAACTAACTCATTGAAATAGCCTAGCCAAACTTGTGCTGATGAACGGATAGAGACTTATTTTTACTCAATTGCCGGAGGGATAACTTCATCGTGGAACTTCAGAGCTGAATTATTTTCAGATGCTCCATGATAGAATGTATTCCAGTCCTCAAGGCTATTTTGTTAGCTGTGAGATAGATCTATTTCCCCTTACAAAACATGCAGAGAATAATTAAGGGAGAGGGTTCGGCAAAAATCGTGGCTCTCCATGGAATAGTAGGCATTTGTGCACTTTCTGTGGACAGCTGACAGCGAGACAGCTGCACAGGGCACGAGCCATTCAGTGTCAACGGGCTGTTGAAAACATGCTCACTTTGACTTCTTAGACTCACTCAGCTTCCACTTATTAAGACCTGAATTCCCTTTCAGTAGCAGACATTACTAGGTCCCTGACCCAAATCCAACCCTTTTGACCCCGTATGAGTATGAGTAGATCTCTGATTTTTGTTGGAATGGTATGTCTAGCTAACAATACTTGCTTCCCAGCTTCTCTTGCAGCTACAAGTGGTCATGTGACACAGCTCTGGCCAATCAGATGTAAACACAGTCTGCCACTTCTAGGAAAGTGGTATTTTCCTGTTCCAGGTGCTTCCCTCTCCCTCGTCTCCTCCCTTATTCATCTTCCTACCGGGAGGGGGAATAGCCATTTTATGACCAGAGACAAATTCAATTCCCTCTTTGGAAATGGAGCCTTTTGGCAACTCACTTAACAAGGGAGCTGGATTTTTTCGTAATCTTGGAAAAACAGGCACCAGCTCACAGAGGCTGTCCAATGAGTCGCTGCACAGTTCTGTGGCTTTTATCTATTTCATCAAGTTTTCACAGAGTGAGAAAGCAGAAGTTGCTGCTTCTTTCTCTTGTTGCTGTTCATATGACATCACTTGTCAAGGAAGCACTGCTCTTTGAAAGCTGCACAATTCCTTCTGTATGGGACACGTAGGGATCTGTGTTCTCAATGACCCCATTGTGGCCACATAAGGGAACATGTGACAGTGTGGCTGACTTGAAAAAAAATTTAATTATCCTCAAATGCCTGTTTTCTTGGATGTTTTGGGCTGTTTCTAAGTGACAGATACCCACATCTCAATCTAGCCCCCTCCATTACTTTATATCCTCATAATGGGATTAGGAAAGTAAAGAAAGGGTTTTAAAAAATCATAGTTTTCTGGATATTACACAGGCAGCTTCACTCCCACTTTTCCTTCTTTCCTTCCTTCCCTTTCAGAGGGTTACAAGAGGCCATAATAAACCTCTGAAAACATCTGCTTGATAAGGTTTTGCCTTGAGACATAGACAGAAGGAAAGAGAAGGGATTGGTTTCAACAGCTGAGCTTTGCCAAAAACTGTGGCACTGAAATTCACACACAGCCTTGCCATCCCTCAAAGACTTTTATTTCATGGGTGAAGGTAATATTCATTTGAGGGGCATATTATGCCCTTCTGTTGCATACACGAACCAGCCTTAATGAGTATTTTTAAAAATTTCCCATGGGGAAAGCAGGCTATGTGAAAATGCCAGGCATTCAACTGTCACTTCCTCCCAAGGAAGAAAAAGCAAAAAGAAAAAGAAAAAAGAAAAAAGAAAGAAACCAACAGTCCTACTTCGATGGAGTCAGCTAGTGCTCTCACTCTTAAAAGCTCTTAATGCTTCTGCCTCCACAGTTGGCTTTAGGGTTTTCTCAAACCGATGGCCACTTCGAGGGTTGACACCCACCCGAGTCAGAGACCAATTTAGAAAGATGACAGGGAAGAGGGTGTTAGAAGAGTGACTCCTATCTGTCCCCTTTTGCGACCAGGCCTGACTTCCATATTCCAACAGTTTGTGACAGACTCGGATGAAGCCGTCTCAGAGGAAAACCACTACTTCTGCCATTTTGCATCATTATTCTGCCAACCCTGGGTCCTCCAACTGACTTAGAATATCAGAGAAAACTGCCAAGACCATGAGATTTTTAAAAATCTATAAGCCTTACTTTCTCAGGTACTGAGGGGAAGGGTATGTGATATTTGGGGCTAATTATGTCCAATGGGATCAACTTGACCCATATGGGTCCCCACTTCTCACCTCTTTCCCAGCAAGGGTTTAAAGATTCTACATGCCAGTAAGAGAGAACGAAGGTGATCTGTGGATGGATGACTAAATAATTGAATGGATGGAAGAAAGAGAAGGGGGCCCCATTTATGAAGAAGTGAAACGCAGTCATTCTAGTTGCAATTTTCCTCTTTAGATATTCGGCAAAGGTCTGCGTGCCTAGCCTATGTCCCTGCAGAATGCAGACGTGTAGAACAGAATGTCAGCGTTTCCCATGATATGCAATGGTGTGAGTCACAGACTCTTTCATTAAAATTCATGAGCACCGTCTCAAATACTGTAATCCCTTGTTATTGGATGTCTTCTACTTATCTCTGAGAGCCAGAGAGCTGTTGACTGCCCAGAACTTTCTTAAAAGTGGACCTGGAGTTAATTTAGGGTTTCTTTTTTTTTTCCCCTTCCCAAATCACGATTTAAAAAAAAAAAGTCATAATAATAAGTCCCAAAAGTAATATATTTGTTTTAAAAATGAAATACTTGTAACATGTGTATATAGAGCGCATAGGTGGAGAGGAAAAATTATGACTAAGTTTAGTAGCTCTGTCGAGGACAAGCCTCGTTCAATAGTGTACGGAAGGAATAAAATTATCCTTGACCTAAAAACTAATGTAGCACTTCTGCTCCTACTCGAAGAGGGGACCATGTTAGGCCAACTAAACTTTCATGACATGATATGTTTCTGGCCCTGGGAAGGCCTTGAAAAATTAGCCTGCTGCCTCAGCCTGATAACATCTTAATATCGGTTCAAAACAATGAGAGTTTCTCTCTCACTGTAACATGAGAGGTTCTTGTACTAGTTGGTCATAATGATGCTTTATTTCCAAAAGTCCTTTGTGTTCTTTACAGGAACTTGACAAAGAGAGGCCCAGTGCTCATCAGATGGCTCTGTAGAGTTCTGACCCAATTTCAATACGGTTTTTAAGAAATGAGGGTAAATGATGTCCCCATCTGTGGCCTCAGTCGTGAAGTTGCCTGGTGGTTTCTTCCATATTTGGATCTGAGTCTGGGTAGCTCGAGGCAGATCTGCCTGTGCTGGCAGCTCCCATCCAGTTCATGCATAATTCACCCAAATGGATGGAACAGGTCCATTACGGACAAACCTTGGCCTGTTTCCCCTGGTTCATCAAATTTGCTTTCCGTTTGATCTCTGTGGTCCTGTAAGGTTCCCCCTTTGATAGCGACAAAGCTGGTTTAAGTCAGATAACGGCATGAGGTATCTGGAGGCAGATGGGGTAGGGCACTTCTCAATAACAAAGTTAGGCTTCGAACCCAGCCAACGAGCCAGGAGAGGAAAAAGCCACCAAACTAGATTACCGGCATGAGGAAAAACAGCCCACACCCAGGTAGGTCGAAAGACACGAAAGGGACCAGATATCCCAGGTTGAAAACACGGCCCATCTTCTCATCTCCATCAGGCCCTGAGATGAAATGGCTCCCGAGTGGCTGTGCCCTTTGATCTTGGGCTCCTCCCACTTTTCATTATACATCATTGTGCGTTTGTTCCATGTCACCTTTCCAGAGGCTGTAGTTTATAAATGCTCTGTGTTCATCAGAATTATAAATGAGGAACTTAAGTTTTAATATTGTGAGTTGTTCAGGCCTGTGTCCCTGTCTTACTCGACCTCCAGTTCGGCCATGGGAAAGCTGGCGTTCCCGCTCCCATCGAGAAGCTGAGCATGGCCCCATCTTTAAACCCTCCGGTAGTATCCCATGGCCCTCGAGAGCCTCTTCCTGGTCCCTAGACCCCTCTCCTGCTTCCTCACTTCCGAACCTTCCAGGCGCTCTGCTAGTTGGGCCCCTCTGGAATATAAGCTTATGGCACTTACTACAATTGTAACTACCTGTGTGATGACGGCTCAGAGCAAACCTGTGTCATTAAAGGGTAGACTCCGCCCAGTGCTTTTTGGCATCTTAGGAATGGGCGCTGGTGGCTGGGGACAGATGTGCCTGTGTATATAGCTCCAAGCCCAGTCCTTACACAAATCACCAAGACGAATGGCACCAGCCGCTGTGCCTGATGAGGAAACTGAGGTTCGAATAGCTCTTTAAGAAGCCGTCCCAAGTCAACTGTTAACTGGCTGCGTAAGAGTTACATATATGGCATGTGACAGACATAGATATGGTAAGAGATAGGAAACGGCAACATTTTAAAGAATTTGTCAATGAATTTAGTAAATTATAATTATATGAGAAGCTAAAATAAATAGGAAGTAACGTGACAGAATTAAATGAGGTAATATACTCAGAGGTGTCTACCATGTCGGAGATACTTCGAAAATATCAGTTGCCATCTGGATTTTTAAAAAGCCCTTCCCAAAACATATATATACCTCCCAAATTTTCGAGATGTATTTTGTTAGATCATCTTGTTTGGGAGATAATATACATAGGCACCTACGATCGTTTAATTCAAAAAGTTGTACTTGAAAAATGAAGCGGTTAGGTTTGTGTACCAGGTTGGCTACTGTCCCTCTCAAATTCACATCCATCCGGAACCTCGGAATAAGACTTCATTTGGAAATAGGGTCTTTGCAGATGTGATTAAGATGAGGTCATGCTGGATTAGGGTGGGCCCCGAATTCTGTGACTGGTGTCCTTATAAGAAGAATTCAAAAAGTTGTACTTGAAAAATGAAGCGGTTAGGTTTGTGTACCAGGTTGGCTACTGTCCCTCTCAAATTCACATCCATCCGGAACCTCGGAATAAGACTTCATTTGGAAATAGGGTCTTTGCAGATGTGATTACGATGAGGTCATGCTGGATTAGGGTGGGCCCTGAATCCTGTGACTGGTGTCCTTATAAGAAGGGGAAAAGACACAGAGAGACAAAGACAGAAGAACGCCATGGGAAGACGGAGGCAGAGACTGGAGTGGCATGGCTACCAAGCCGACGAATGTCAAGTGTTGCCAGGGGATTATTCACCAGAAGCAAGGAAGGATTATTCTCCAGAGCCTTCGAAGGGAGCATGACCCCACCGACTCCTGGATTTCAGACTTCTGGCCTCAGGACTGTGAGAGAATACATTCCTGTTATTTTACGCGACCAGTTTGCGGTCATTTGCTAGAGTGCCCTGTACAAAGTAACAGTCTAGAAACTGAATCGGAGTATCAAAGAGCATTGACTAACGAACGTCCTAATGATACTGAGAGCCATTTCTGTGTAACTGAAAACTCCTTCTCTTATGTGGATCGCTGTGCATTTGACCTCTAGTGTTTGTTTTTCCCAGCCATTGCTGTGCTGGCCTTGACTCGGCTCCCAGGAGCCTGTACCAGGCGCTAGGATTCTGGCTGAGAATCTAATTAACGGTCAATGCTCCATTTCACCTGTGCTGATGTGCTAGTTATTGAGATGAGAAAAGTTGGCTGTGGTGTGTCCAATATACCAATAAACAGCTGCTAATTAGATTTGGGGATAAGATCTGATTTTATCCTGGAACTATAAACAATCCTTGTATACAATTACAACTTACGAATATCTGCCTAATTCTAAAGTTAACGTTCTATTGTTCTGAAATTAACATAATCAAGTTTAGTATACTTATGTTCAGAATATCAAATGAATAAACATAATTTTATACATACATACTCTATGGTTTTACAAGTCTGTGATGGAGAAACACAATTATGATAATTTAAAGAAAGAAATGATAATTTCCTTCCACTGTCTGCAAGAAAAAAAGGTTTTCTTCCCCTGGAAAAATCCACAATAGCACAAATGAGATACTTATCTCTTGAGTTTCCATACAACTTAGCTAAAGACAAAAAACTTCCAACAGCGTCAAATATTCTCCACTGCATATATGAATTTTAAATTTATATAACATATAAGAATTTCAGGACTATCAAAATGTTCTCAACTTATCTCCACTAACTCAGCATTCTCCCCCAGTAGGCCAGCACCTATCCTAACACGCTGCAAATTCAGGATTTTATATGTGCGCTATAATTAATATGAATGTCAGATTTCCCCAACCACCAGACTGATTTCTAAAATTAGGTTACATGGAACTACAAGTCAATCAACATGTTTATAATGTCTCTCTGGTGTTTAAAATATTTGCTATTTTCCATTCATTTTTCAACTCCCCCGAGAAAAGATAAATAATCCAATTATAAAATGGGCCAAGGATTTGAGTGGATAGTTCTTTCAAAGAGACAAAGAATGACCAATGAACACATGAAAAGAAGTTAAATGTCATTAGTCATTAGGGACATAAAAATCAAAACCACAAGGAGATACCACTTCACACCCAGCAGGGGGGCTAGAATCAAGAAGGCTGGCTATGAGAAGTACTGGTGAAGACGGGAAGGACCTGGGACCCTCATATGTGGCTGATGGGACTACAAACTGGAGCAGTGGCTGATGGGACTACAAACTGGAGCAGCAAACGTTTTTGCAGGGCCCCAAAATGCCCAACAGAAAGTTGCCAGATGGCCAGCAATTCGCTCCCATTTACACACCCCGCAGCATTCACAAAAAGTGGACACAACCCAATGTCCATCAACCGATGAATGGACTTTTAAAATGTGGTATATCATACAAAGGAATATTACTTGGCCATTAAAAGAATGAAAGTACTCATATACACTACAACACAGATGAAGCTTGAAAACATTATACTAAGTGAAAGAAGCCAGGTCACAAAAGATCCCTTATTCTATTATTCCACTGATATGAACTGGCCAGAAAAGACAAATCCATAGAGATAAAAAGTGGATTAGTGGTCACCAGGGGTTCAGAAAACAGAGAAAATGAGGAGTGCCTGCTAATGAGTACGGAATTTCTTTTAGGGGTGATAAAAATATTCTAAAATTAAATTATGGTTTTGCTTGCACAACTCTGTGAATGTACTGGACAATATACTTTAAGTGGGTAAAATTTGTTATGTCAATTATATGTCAATAAATACATAAAAATAATAAATATAAAAAATTGTACTTTTAAATATTTGCAACAAAAAATAAAGTAATGCAACACTTATTTTTCACAATTAAAACATCCTTGCCTAAACGAAATAAAAATCAAGGTTTCTCCTATATTTCCTTTCCACTCAATTATGAAGCGTTACATGCAGTATATATACTTTACAGTGCATTAAGCCATGGACAAGAAGCTGATATTATTTGTTTCAAGTTAAGTATGGACCTGGACCTTCAAGAAAGAAAATTCCTGCTCAGTGAAGACTATGGAGAAACCTCCAGTGTTCCAGAATTTAGAACTGCAAAATGCAGACCATTCTAAGAGCTTGCGTGGAACCAGAGTGAAGTTAGCCCTCAACGAAGTGAAGATTAGGGATGTGGGAAATATTGCACAGCACCCAAACATCAAAATTAAACCAACTGGTGTGCTTCAGTGCATTCTGAGTTGATAAAAATCGATGCCAACATATGGGCGCAATCCTTGGCACCACCGAAAGTCTAATGTATATTGCCCACGTTATACGTCTGAGTTGGTAAACATTTCGTCACTGATCATTTATCTTTGAGATGATTCCTTGTGATCATTTTAGGTTTCAAATTAATCCAACTTTCTGACAGTGTCTTGTTCAGAAGAAACTATCCAGACCTTTATAGGCTATTGTACTCAAAAGCTGATTTTTCAGCTTCCCGACTACAATACAAAGAACCTTAGGCAAGAAAGCCTTCGAGCTGCATTCTTGCTCTGAGATCACAAAATCCTAAAAACGGAAGGGACTTTGGAAACCCTGTAGCTACCCAAACTGAGAATGAATCTTCTCAGTTTTTAAACATTGCGTTTAACTTCTTTTACCTGGAGCCGACATGACCAAAATGAATTAAATATAAAGCCAGAGTGAGGCCTGGTTGAGCCTACGAACATCCCAAACCACCTCGGTGCTTTAAGCTCAGACTTCACGTTCCCAAGAAAAGCCGAGTTACATGGAAGCAGCTAAAGCTTTGAGCACATCCACTTAGGAAGTATCCTGAGGTGGCTAAGGAACCAGATGTTCATACAAGAAAAATTAACTTTTATTGTTTGATAGTATGTCCCTTGGGGTCAATACGAACACAAACAGGAGGAGAAAATAACATGGTGTTTCTAAACAGGACCTCAACAATAACTTTTGAAAAATTAAAACAAGTATGTTTTACTCTAAATATGCAAGACATTTTTGTGTTTATGTTTTTAACAGAGGGGTTGGTAGAGGCCATCTATGCCTCCCTCCCAAAGCGGGATAAGTTTTTAAAGGATAATTCATAGCTGGCTTGCCACAAAGTCTTTACTTAACTGATTATATGTCTGAATTTTTTTTTTCCACAAAACTATGCAAATTGGAAAAGTATGAGAATCATTTAACCCTAGAGGGGTTTTGCAAAAGTAGAATTAATCCATGGTGTCTAAAGCACATTTTTCCCATTAAGATAATACTGCATAATTAATATTTTCATTTGCTGTATTAATATGCTGAAATAATCTGCATAAAATAATACTCTAAGGAACATAACTATTAGAAATATAAAGTCTATTTATAAAAATGTTTTAAATTTTAAGAGTAACTGTATTATAAAATAAGAAAACAAAGAAAAAATTTCCCAGAATCTCACCACCACACCTCAATCACTGGGTATCCTAGGATATTTCCTTTTGGTAATTTTAAATGTCTCTTTTTTGTAAAGTTATACTTTGGGCAAATATAACAGTAAAATCTTATTTTTTCATTTAATGTGAGATGACTTGAGTCATGTTATCATAACTTTAGACTAACTTTCAAATTAATGCATAAATGAGCCATAATTTACATCATTATTCCTTCATTATTGGAAGGTAACACTGCAGTGAGCATATTCATGTATGCATATAAGTATATTTTTGCATTTTTCTTAGAAGAGATTTCTAGAAGTAGAATAGCTAAGAACATTTTAGAGCTCTTGATATATACTGCCACATACCTTCTGAGAGTACCAATTTATAATGTAATCTGAAACAGAGAAATATTGCTTTGATATACTCTACCAGCCACAGTACTTGTTTTAAAAAAAACTTCTGATAATTAAATATGAGAAATATATTTCATTTTTCTAACTTTAATATATTTGTTGGAGTGCCAGAATATATATATATATATTTATATACAACACACACACACATACATACACACATATACATATATATATTTTGTTAATTATATTTCTATCGTGAACACTCTTTTTGAAATCTTTTTCTAATTTATCTGTGGGAGGTTTTATAAATTTATATGAGCTTTTTGTTGTCTCTTGGTTTTTCTTTGGTTTAATTTTATTATATTTAACTCCTTAATCTCTCTTAAGTTTATTTTTGTGTATGGTATGAAATGAGCATCAAATTAATTATTCTCTTACATTACTGATGAGTTTATGCCAAATATCACTTATTGAATGAATGATCTTTCACTTTCCATTGGTAAGTAGTAGTTTAAACTTAAAGAACAACGATTAAATTCAGCAGCATTTTTTTTGGTCCAACTAAGGTGAACACATGTTTGTAAAAATCCAGTGGCATAAAGAAGAGACCAGAACCTTAATACTATTAATTTATCTTACAAACTGATGACTGCGCACATAGATTTATTTTTGTATGTATATGTATGTTTACACACATATGTACATATCAGATATATATCAGATACATACATATATATATCTGTGGCTATGCGTATATACATATATGTGTGTATTAAAGAGAAGTATTTTGAGAGTAAGCAAGAACTGGACAATAGCACTGATGACTGGAACATTAGTCCATGATCTAGATCTGATTAATAAAAATAAAACAAACTGGTGGTAAGATGGAAAAATACACAGTTATCTCATTTCACTTATCTGCATCATGTTAATTCACACTCATCTATCTGTCATATATATTTAGCTCAATACCTCAAGTATTTGTTCCCCTTTTTCCTTAATTTCTTTCACTATAAGGGACTAGGCAATTTTAACATTCATTCATTTGTCGATTCAACGAATATCTGTTTAGCGCCTTCTATGTGCCAAATACAGTTATAAATGCTGGCGAATCAATGGAAGAAATGCCCAACAAGAATGCCGGTCTCATCAGACTCTCATCTGAATGGTGCTCTCCCCGCCCCCACCCCCTAAAACAGGACGATATAACAGAGAGTGACTTGTAGTGTAGAAAGCAAAGAGGAATCAGAAGACCAAAAGCAGCAGCTGAGTGTCCCTTGGGGTGGGGATGGGACACAGTGGAGGTAGCTTTCTGACCACCTCTACTTCTCTGTGTCCCTGTCACGGGCATTACAAGCTCATATCACAACTCTGTGCAGCTATTTTGTTCTCTGATCACTGCATGTGTCCACGCGCAGGCTCCATGACCTTAGCCTTGACGCAGGACCTGGCACAGTGTTGCGCATCTGTTGAATGAGTGAGTCCCTGAAAAGTTGCTGAGGGATTCTACTGTTGAAATTCAATCTATGTACATTGCCCAATCCATCTATGAAAAACCCTCATTTACTCAAATGGCCCCTGGAGACATGCTGCTTGGCTAATAACTGTCTCGGTGGTGAGAAATCCATTGACGAAAAGCTCAATGCACCTGGGGTGACCAAGCACTGGTGGACAGGGGCTCTGACACCTCATCAATAAAGGAGGCTGTTCGGGAGGGACAGAACGATGACACAGAGACTCCTGATGAAGCAGTGAAAACCTATATAGGGCATAGATTTTTTTAGGACATGAATTTTTAAGGGTTTGTGTTGGGAGAAGGAAGGTTGCAGACACAAGAGCCCTATTTCCCCACTATGTCTGCTAAGAGTACACGACCGTCATCTGTGGCCAAGACTGAGTGTATACAAGAGCGTGGTAGCAGCTGGCCTGCACGACTCATTGCTTAGAGCCCTCACTGCCCGAAGCTTTAGAATCATGGGTCCATAACCAGCCAGTGGCTTCCTGCTTGCCAGAAAAGCTCTCTTTAAAAGGGCCTATGAAGAAGGCCATCTGAGGGCATTCTTTAGAGCCCTTGGGGATGCGAAGATGAATGAAAAAGAAACATATGAGTGACTTTGATAATTAGCATCGCTCCTGTGATGCTTCCTTCCCACCATTAAACACTAGTAGATAAACTCCTACAAGCCCCTGTAGTGAAACAGACACAGAAACTATGTTCTGAAAGCACAGATCAGACCAGGTTTTACGATTTAACGTCAACTCTGCACTTAGTCAGGACCGCGGAGGAAGACAAGGATGTTCCTTAATCCCCTCTTAAAAAATATGTGCAGCATTACAGAGATACGATTCATATACCACTTAAAGGATTCAATCCAATGGTGTTTAGTACAGAGCTGTGCGACCATCACTACAATCAATGTAAGAACATTTTCATCATTTCAGAAAGAACCTCCAACTCCCCCTTCCCATTCGACCGCCCCCTCACCCCCAGCCCCAGGCATCCATGATCCACTTTCCGTCTCTCTAGACTTTCCTATTCTGGACATGTCACACAAACGGAACCAGAAAACATGTGACCTTTTGTGTTTGGCTCCTTTTCCTTAGCATGACATCATCGAGGTTCACCCAGTGCTATAGCATGTATAGTGCTTCCTTCCTTTTTACTGCCCAATAATATTCCGCTGTGTGATTGTATCACGTTTATTTATCCATTCGTCAGTTGACGGACCTTTGGGTGGTCCTCACATTTTGGCTATGACACTGCAATTGCCGTTCTTGTACTAGTTTTTGTAAGAACAGCTGATTTCAGCTCTCTTGGATCTAGGCATGGAATTGTGAGGTCATATGGTAATTCTATATTTAACTTTCTGAGCAAATTTTAAATAGTTTCCCAAAGCATCTGTACCATTTACAGTATCACCAGGAGTTATGAGGGTTCCAGTTTCTCCACATCCTCACCAATAATTGTTATTATCTGTCTTTTGATCACAGCCATCCCAGTGGGTGTGAACTGGTGTCTCAATGTGGTTTTGGTCATGAATTCTTCCATGAGACATGTGGTGTCCTCCCATCAAGAGGGAAATGATGCTCTAATGGGAAAGGCACCAGCTTTGTCTCACAGGCTTTAGGTCACCACTTATGAGTTGAGTGACCAGGAGTAATTCTATACTACTGGGCCACATATCCCCACCTGTAAAATGGTGATAATAACGCCTTTCTCACCACATTAAGTTCCTAGGACAGTTCCTCACGTGCAGTAGACATCGAATAAGTCGGTGTCACCATCATTGCCATCTACTGGCCCTGTGCTTGAGATAAAACAGTGCAGACACAATAAATACAAGGTCTGGTTTGCAAACCCTGTGTGTACGTGCACAACTCCAAGGCCATGTGGGTCCCTTGGTTTTTCTCCTAGATACCACCAAAGCTTCCGTGAAGCAGGTTTTTACTTGGGACTAATATCTGTTCTATCTTTCTTGTAACGCATCCTGGGGAATCCTGTTTCCAGAGGTGGTTCATAACAGCAGCATTGTGTTCTGGCGGATATCACGGAAGAGAAGCAGAGAGCCAAAGCTGGAAACGAGGGAGAGGAAGGCTTCAGCCAGAGGAGGAGGATGGAGGAAACGACTCAAGTGTCCCTCGGGGGGGTAGATGGATAAACGAAATGTCATCTGTCCATCCAGTGGAATGACACAGGCCACAACATGGATGGACCTTGAAGGCATTAAGGTAAATGAAATAAGCCAGTCACAAAAGGTCAAATCCTGGATGATTCCACTTATATGAGGCTCCTAGAGGAGTCACATTCAGGGAGACAGACAGCAGAAGGGTGGTGGCCAGGGGCCGGGGGAGGGGAGAGGATGGGGAGACCGCGCTTACTGGGGACGGTTTCAGTTTGGAAGGATGAGTAGTTCTGGAGAGGGACGGTGGTCGTGGTACTTTCTGTACCTTTAAAGGGTTAGAACGGTAAATCGT
Organism: Pteropus alecto; assembly: GCF_000325575.1. Lineage (NCBI taxonomy): Eukaryota > Metazoa > Chordata > Mammalia > Chiroptera > Pteropodidae > Pteropus > Pteropus alecto. The sequence goes on along the minus strand of NW_006436283.1, from coordinate 10,782,865 downwards.
ATGTTATGTATATTTCGCCACAATCTAAAAAGGAGAGACGGACAGACCTTCGGCTCCCTCTCGCTGGCTACTCGAGCTCGCTACAGAGGCATCTCTAAGCACTCACTGTGCTGGTCACTTGAAGAAGACTAGAGAGGGCTCTACCTAAAGCAGCGTGTGTGTTTGTGCAGGAAAGGATGAGATCTGCAGGAGATGAAGCACGACGCAGAGCCACGTGACGCAGCTGGCCCTGGCCTTCCACTCTCCCCAGCCCAGAAAACCTCTGGAGACAGTTTCCAGTCGGTTGTAAAGAATCCAGGACAGGAAGGTGGGCTCCGGAGGGTAGCGCCAGAGCCAGCGTTTCTAAGGTCTGCTCTTAGAAACCACTTTGGCCCCCGCTTCACATTCAAATCTAATGCTTTCTTTCATTCTACAGCAGCTAAACTACACTGTCCTTCGTAATTTAAGAAAAGGGAACTCTTTTAAGTTTAATATTTCTTCAATCTCCTACCAGGATCCCGAACATCTGATGGAAAGGAAAATCTTCCCCTTTTCCATCATGCACGTGGGACGATACTGATCACCCCAGAAAGGGCGGGAACACGTGGGGGCCGGCTTACTGCCGCGGGGCCTGATGTGGAGCGGGGCCTGATGTGGAGCGGAGCCTGGCTCCGGGTGGTGCAGCGGCGAAGGCGGGAAAAACACATCCAATCGAACCTGACACGACTAAATTACAGTCCTGACTTTTCCTGCCCTGTTCTCGCTTGCTTTTTTTTTTTCATCTTGCTTTTATTGGGCTCAAAGGAACCACGATAAACACCAAAGGTACAGAGTGGGAGATGCCAGAAAGTGCCCATCAAGAAGTGAAGTCACCCTTATCAAGGCCCGGGAGAGGAAGGCGGGGTGCCACACCTGCCAGCTAATCACAGAGCCGAAGAAGGTGAAGGAAGCGCCACGGACGGCTTGGTCACGTGCGCCTGTGCCTGGCCCGGGACGATCTGCGACCCGCAGATCTGCAACCTACAGGACGAGTCTGCTCACCTTCTGGCATTTCTGATTTTCCAGCTATAAGAAATGCGCCTACTGCATTCACGAGGCTCTACGCTGGAAGTCTCTGCGGTCAAAAAAATGGGAGGCTTGGTGGTGATGGGCTTAACCTCTTTTAATGGCCACTTGCTATGATACTGTAGTGGGTTAAATTGTGCCCCGCCCTCCCCAAAAGATATGCCCAAGCCCTAACCCCTGGTACCCATGAATGCGACTTTACTTGGAAACTGGGTCTTTGCAGATGTTATTAAGTTGAGGGTCTTGAGGTGAGATCATGATAGATGAGGTCATCTATCATTGGGGATCTTGAGATGAGATCATCTATCATTGAGGGTCTTCAGATGAGATCATCTATCCATATCTAATGACCGATCTCGGAAGAGGAAGGAGAGGGAGATCTGAGAAACAGAGACACAGGACGAAGGCCTAAGGAAGGCGGAAGGCAGACAGGAGGGATGAGTCTGCAAGTCGAGGACCGCCATGGCTTGCTGGCCACCACCGGAAGCGAGGAGTGATGGGGTGCAAAGAACCAACCCTGCCGAGACTGATTTTTAAACTTCTAGCCTCCAGAACCCGCAGAGAATAAATTACTATTGTTTTCAGCCACTGAAATTGGGTAATTTGTCACAACAATCACAGGAGACCAACACAGATGCTAATTCCCTCCGGGTATTTAAGGAGGTTTTCATCATGGTCCTTAATCTAGGAGTGGGGATCCGTGAGTCACCTGCATTGCCACAGCCCCGCGAACCACGCGATTCTGCAGTGGAGTGTAAGATGTCTGAGGCTCTCTGCAGTAGCGGGGAGCAGGGTTCCATTTTGATAGATAATCATTTCCCGTGGAACTAGGAGATTGTTTTCTGGATTTGGGGAATTTAACTGCAAATGTGACAAAGGAATACAAAAACTCACGTTGTAAACAAACATAATTTTTCTATGGTTTCCCTGAATATGTCAGCCAATAATACGCTAAGTAACACGTCTTTACTGGACGGCTTGAGTTTCCCTGTGTCAAAGTCACTTAGACCATCGTCAGGAAGAAATAAGGAGAGTCCAGAAATCTCTCGCCCGACTGAAAATAAGAAAGCCATCTGGGAGAGTAATCTCCAGCGTGGTTGGCTCTGTTGAGCACCATCAAGCAGGAGACGAACGTCGGTAAATATAGGTCTCAAACCTGCTGTCATTAAACCATTTCACACGACTAACACGTGCCAGGACGAGTTGTCCCTGCGAACGCTACGCTGGTGACATCATCGGCTTTCGGCTTTGGGAACGCAAGGTCTTCAAGCTGTGTCTTTGGATCTCCCCATGAAACAGTCTAATAGGAGAGTTACGTCTGGGAAAAGGGAAGACTTAGACTCTTCCATCATGTCAGACGTTTGGGGTGATAACTCAGCGGGGACACACGTGCCCCCGCACCAACCATACCTTCCTGGGCACTGGCCTCCCAAACTATGGGGAGGGTCTGTAAGGGGGATTGACAATGAAACAATTCAAGAGGCAGGAATTTCCTCTTCCCGTTTGCTGGAGAGAAAAATGTCAGGAATCGAAACATCTTCATGTCCGTGGCCAACACTGCTTTTGTGCCCCAGCAGACATTCTCCTTTCAGTGACAGAAACCTCTCCCCACTCACCCCCAAACTTCGGCTGGGTGTCTGGCTGCTTGGCTGGGGCCCACAGCTGCCTGTCTCTCTTGCAGTCGGATGTAGCTGGGTCACTGGGTTTGGGCCAGTGGGCTGTGTACGGAGGTGCTGTGTGACTCTTGCAGGCCTTGACCTCAAGACATTTATTTAGCTTTAGTGCCCCGTGCTCCTTCCCCACTTCCATGCAAACCAGCTTCGACTATGCAAACCAGGGAAGCAGCCCCCCAAATGGGCAGAATATCATGATGGAAGAAACTCAGGTCCCTGAAGGACCACATGGAGCAAAGCTGCTCCCACCAACTTCGGGACTGCTACCCAAGAGGAAAAATAAACTTCTCACGTTACCTACTGTAATTTGGTATCTCTTTACTGCAGCAGCTTAGCCTTCACCCTGACTAACCCTCACGATCAGGCAATTAAACACTAAATAAATGCTTTTCAATGTATTGAATTAGTGTTCCTTGGTGACGAACAATTTAGAACACAAATCGCAATTCAACTGCATTGCAGTTTACTTCCATACGATGTAAGAACTGGAGTCAGTTTAAGTAACTCAGTGACCAGCAGCCTAGAAGGCTGCAAAAGAGCTTCAGAAGAGCCATGCTCCAGTCTTGCCTGAGAATGATTTACTGTGTGATCCTGAGCAAGTCGTTTCCTCTCCTTTTCTTTATGTGGATGAGGTCTGGGATTCCTTGGATGCACCAGAGGGAAAAAAGAAGAACCAAAGAAGTTTTTCATGAAATTAATCGATGCACTCTTTGGAAACATGCTGAGATTAAGTCTTTCTCTCTTCCTTTGAGGGGAGGTGGTAGTAAAAGGACTCTCTTTGAAAAAATGGTGGTTAAGTCTTTCTCTCTTCCTTTGAGGGGAGGTGGTATTAAAAGGACTCTCTTGAAAAAATGGTGATTTAACTTTGGGATAGTAATGTCTTCAAGCTGTGTCTTTGGATCTCTCCATGAAACAGTCTAATAGGAGAGTTACGTCTGGGAAAAGGGAAGACTTAGACTCTTCCATCATGTCAGACGTTTGGGGTGATAGTAACTTTTAATAACGTTAACTGATAGTAACTTTTAATAACGTCTTTACTTGGAAAAATTAGAAGTTGACCATTCTAATGCTCATCCCATCCACTAAAAAATTACTTGCTAGATGATGAGACACCCCCCCCCCCCAAATCTAGAACTAGATATCCTCAAGTTCTAATCTTCCTAATATTCTATTGTCACTGGGTGCACAATGGCAAACTCAGAGCAAAGGCAACTGACGTTTAGGTGACAACTAAAAAAACACCTTTGTCAGAGAGGACAGCTCTCTTGCTGTGGTTACGCTCAGGCTTACATAGAAGGACCCCGTTCCCTGGAGAGCCAGCCAGGGCCCAGCATCAGGCCACCCTGGAGGAGAGCCCTGGGCCCTCGGTGAGGCTGTCAACAGAGCTTCTACTCATTGTTCTGTAGTAGCGAACCAGCTTTTTCTTCAAACCTTACTCAGAAAAAGCAAATCCTCATGGCCCATAATTAAACCCCCAAAGCAGGGTGCTTTTACCAGGAAGGAACCATTTAGGAAGTTCCAGAATGATGAATAAAAACTGTATCTTAAAGCAGAACTTGATTGCTATGCTTTTAAAAAGTTAAAGAGCATTTACTATACCAGGCCCTGGGTAAAGGGCCAGATATGCCACATTCCCTTTGATTCTCACAAGGACTGTGTGATCGGCCTGATTTCATAGATGCAGAAACTCCAGCACCGGGAGGTTAAGTCATTTGTCCAAAGCCGCAGAGCCGGGATTTGAACCCGGGCTGTCTGAGAGCAGAGTCATGCTCTCTCCACTGTGCTCTGCTGAGGACAATTCTAAGCCCTGCAGGAGGTTCTCGTGGCTGCCCACACTCCCGTTCAGCCAGGGAGGTCTCACTGCCGGACCAGCATCCTCTCTGATGTCCTCTGGGAGCTGTCACTCCTCGGGTGCCCTTGCACACTCCCGAGGACAACGCCAACAGTACTGTTTATAAGATACTGACCTAGAACCTGACAGTCAGCAAACCACTCTTTCTCCCTTCTGTGACTAGAGTCTCACATTTGGGATAAGGCCGGCGTCATTATTATTCCTGATTGACGCGGGTGAAAACTGAAGCACAAGACGTTATGTGACTCACCTCACCTACAGGTGGGGCCGTACTTAGTCAAGGTCAGCATTTTATATCCTTTAGACGGAAAACTAACGTGTAGTGCGGACAGCCACAGGCATCATCCCAAGAGAATTTCTGACCATTAGTGACCACCTCCCTTAACTGAAGATCAACCCCTTCCTCCTAGTGACAGCCTTTCCACGTCCTGAGTCGGCTGCCTCCCCGCTCAGCTGCCTCTGCACAGCTCCCTATGCAATGAGCCCCAAGACTCACGACCCAGTTGTCTTCTAACTCCCAATTCACAGAAGGTGCCCGGCACATCAGAAGTATTCAACAAGCACCCTAGGAACGTGTGAACTACCCCCTCCCCCATGACACTAAATAATTGGGGCTATATACCAAAGTCTTAGAAACAAGCGTGGCTTTGATACAGTAATTCCAGGTCTTGAATTTTTTTCCCACAGGGAAGTAGTTAAAGATATTCACAAATATCCACGTTTACTTCAAGGCTACTTCTCGCAGTTAAGAAAAAAAAAGAAAGAAAGAAAAAAAAGGCACCGACATATCCAAAAATGAATCTTTAAAAATATTCAACTTGCAAAGGAAAACCATGCAGCTCTTATGAAAGCTGACACTGTAGAAATCTATCCATTAGCCTAGAAAGAGATTTCCAAGACATTAAGTGAAAAATGTACAATCTAAAATAATGTGCACTTTACGATCACTTTTGTTATTATACGATACTCACACTGTCACACATGTATTAGAAAAACATTAGCAGGACACATATCAGAGTACTAACAGTATTTGTCTCTGGTGGGCAGAATTATGCTTTTTAGTGGGATTCATAATGAGCATGGCTTGTTTTTGTGTCAAGAAAGACATGTCTCCACTTCGGGAGGATGGCAGCTAATCGCCCATGTGCTGGTGGGTGTTGGCAGGCACAGGTGAGTGTTTACAGGTCACAGGAACTTAAGACGCTCTGAACTGGAAGTGGCCGGGCTCCCGTTTACCTGTGGCAGGGGTGATAGCATCAGCGACTCATTTCCGAGGTCCCAAACTAGTGAGCAAAGCAAGAACAAAAGCATTTTCCCAAAGGTGATAATACTCTAAGAAGGCAAAACAAACACTCAGAAAGTAAAAAGAAAAAAGCCCGGGGCTGATAGGACCATGATAAATGGGAACTGGAACCATCCTGCTACCACCACGGATCAGTCTCAGAGGCAGAATAAACAGATCCTTTCACAGATGCTTTTCTTAAAGGCTGAACTGCTCTTCCCCACGTCTTGATTTTCTTTCATAAAAATATTCTAGTGAAAATGTCACAGAGCAGGAAAAGATACTTGCAACTCGTGTCAACAAAAAATGAGTGCCCGGAATATGTAAAGAATTTCTCACCAGTCAGTGAGAAAAGAACCCACTTTGCCCTACCAAAAAAAAAAAAAAAAGGAGAGAAAAAAACATGCCAAGGATATAACGATTTTTAGAAGCAGCATCCCCTGATCGCTAGTAAACTTATGAAATGGTGCTTAACCTTCCAGCCGTCAGGGAGGCAAGTTTCACACCTGTCACGTTGAAAGATTTTGGTAAATCTGATCAGAGTAGTCACCGGTAGGAACTCCAAGAAACGGAACCTTCCGACATTGTTGGCGGAAGCGAAATTGGTTCAGGTACTTTGGAAATTTTCACATACGTGTGCAAGGAGAGCTGAAGAGGGCGTGCACTGCAGCTCTGTTTAAGAGAGTGAGCACAGAAGCGACCTAGCTGTCTCCCTGGAAGCAAATGGACAAATCATTGCCACTATATAACAAGTGGATGAACTAGATCTACATACATCAGTATGGGTAAATCTCAACTTTTTAATGTTGGGAAAAAAGGAAAGTCATAAAAGAATTCGTATAGTGTAATGCAACCTATGTAACTGAAAACACACAAAACGACACCAGGTAATTAGCTAGATAGGTAGACTCGTGTTTAAAAAGCGTATGATAACGATGCATATCAACTTCAGGATAGTGGTGACCCTGGGAGGAAGTGGGAAGGAAAGGGGGTGAGGGGCAAGGAAATAAAATTTGACACAAGAAAATATTCTTAGAAAGACACTTCCACAGGACTGTGGAAATGTGGGAAGAAACGAGGCCTCTGCGATGCTAGGAAATAAATGTACTGTCATGTTCAACTTCCATGATTCCAGGCTGGGATTCTGCTCAGTTTCTACCCCCGTGACACAGAAATCACCATCTGCCTACCAGACTTGCAAAGACGACCTGTCATGGGAATATATGACTAACGTGGCAGCAATAAGGTTAAAAAAAAAAAAAAAAAGGCCCTTCGTGGTTAACTCTGCCTGCATCTCCATACCCTCCCCTGTGACGGCGAGGCAATTAAGGGTCCCAATGGATGGCCCTCGGGCCCATAACTGTGGAGTGGGGACAGTGTCTCCTTCACTCGTCCCAGCTGAGCCTGACACACTGTGGATACTTAGTCAACGTTCGTTATCGTGATGGATGATGATGACAAGGAAAATCAAGCTTCCTTGTATGCACCGGTATAGACAGTATCAGGACACTGAATCACCCAGGGAGCAGGCTGTGGAAGGTACCGTGGAGATGTCCTCTTGAGCTGCAAGCAGTGTTCTGTTGTTTGGCATTGATAAAGTGGCAAGTCCCCAGTGAGGGTCCAACCTCAGGCGGCAAAGGTATGGAGGGCCTCTTTTAAACTAACTCCTGAAGGGACCAGTTACTGGTCCAAGGTCGAAAGGGTGGAGATGCCTTTTTTCCTGATGAAAGGACAGATAATTCCATGTGCTCTGTGTCTTCGCTGGTTCGAGATGTTATTAGGAGAAAACGATGCTAAGTGTGCTCATTACTTGAACCCTGTAGTAATGGTTTTATTCAGTCAGGAGTATTTTTTCAGAGGCCACTTTTGCTCCGTACCTGGGTGGGGGGAGTTAAGGGTAGCCCTGTTCATGATCTCCAGGGGCTTCCGGGTGCCTGGTCTCTGCTGGCTCAGAGCTACAGGGTTATGGTGTCACAGCAGCTACAGCAATGACAGTCACTAAAAAGCGGCCAGGTACAGCCGAAACTCTTTATGTTAATTCACTGAATCCTGTCGACGGCCTGTGCCATCCAGAAAGGTCAACTCCCCCATTTGCCTGGATTCACCCGATAGATCGGTCACTTGTCAAACACAACCCTCTTGAGGACAAGAAAGTGAATGCTGAGGTTGAGGAGGGACTGGTTTCAGATTCGACATTGACTAGTTCCCGCTGTAAGTCGTGCATCGTGCAGCTGCTTTCACCTTCTCTCATACAACGCTCAGGCCCCAGTGCGGGGAAATGTGATCACGTCCATTACTATGAAAAAGAGTCAAGGCTGGGAGGCACTGAACGCCTCTGAGGCCACCGTCTAGTGAATGGGGAAGCTGGCTCCCCACTCTACGGCTTGCTCACTTCCGTTCCAGACTGTTGGTGTTTGAGGGATGGAGAAAGTGAGTCCTCGGCTAGAGAGCCCTCCTTGGTGGTCACCTAAACCTCTGTGAAGCCAAATGTGGTGGGTACAGTAGAGGTCCCCAAAAGACAGGTCCAAGTCCTCACTCCCAGGACCCAGGAATGTAACCTTCTTCGGAAATAAGGTCTTTGCAGATGTAATCAAGGATCTCGAAACCTCTTTAGATGGGCCCTAAGTCCAATGACTGGTGCTCTCAGAAGAGGGAGACCTGACCAGGACCCAGGCGAGAAGGCCATGTGATGACAGAGGCAGAGAATGGACTGATGCTACCATAGCAAAGCAGCACCTAGAGCTGGATGAGGCAGGAAGGATGCTTTCTTAGTGCCTTTGGCGGGGAGTGTGGCCTTGCTGATACCTCCATTTCGGACTTCTGGCCTCCAGAATGGTAAGAAAATACATTTCTGTTGTTTTTTAAGCTACCCAGTGTGTGGTCCTTTGTTGCAGCAGCCACAGGAAACTAATCACCAACCTTGACCTCAGATATTTGCTTGAAACCAAGACAAAAGCCAAGGGGTAGGGGTGGGGTCAAGAATGCAGAGGAGAGGAGGACAAGGAACAGGGAACTCTTGAGCAAATGCGATGGTTTTTCTTCCCTGCCCACCCAACAGGCTTTTGCTTTGAAATGAAACCAGAATCAACCAGAGAAACTAATAGCATGAAATGTCAGCGCTCTTAGAATATGCATCACCAGCTTCTTAGAATAGTCTTACCGATTTGAGGCTTCAGGCCATGGGCCTTAATGTTATGACACACACCTCTGCAACCTTAGCATTGCAATGAAGATAATTGATTTTGGAGCGAGGCTATAATAGCTTCAGGCTTTTAAAAAAGGGCAAATTCACCTTTAAAAAAGGAAAAATACTCATCACCCATAAATCTATTACCCTAACAGAATTATTTCTCATTTTCAAAACTACTTCTCCATTAAAATAATTTTCCTCTGCTCCTAACCAGGTAAAGTGATATTTTTTTGTGGGGAGTGGGCTGGGGGGCGAGGTAAGGGTTAGAGGGAGAACTCACTTAACTAAGCATTAATCCAGGAGTGGTTTGATTTCCATCAAAGATATGTGAGACCAGTGCCATAATTCTTTAAGAATGTTTCCTCAAAGGAAACCAACCATTAACTGTGACTTCCTTCAGTAGCCACTTTAAGTCTCATAGGAATAAATTCATTTTGCACAGTACTTAAGACTGTATTGCCCATTCTTAACCCCTACCATTTAGAATGCTTATGAGTTCCAAAACAGAAAAGGGCTATTTCAGGATTAGATGTCTAGAGTTATTAAAAATAAAATGAGATACGACAGAAACTCATGAAATCATAAAGCAATACTCATGAGATTTTTTTTTAAATCTGTCATTTAATATGTAACTTATTTAGTGGTCATATATCTAGGAAACTCAATGATATTTACCAAGTATTAGAACCAAGCAATAATATATTCACTAAGTGAAAATCAAAAATAATGATAGTGAACACATAGTGCTTACTCTGTGCCTGTACTGTTCGGTTTTTTTTTTCATTGACCGTTGACATTCAATATTATATTAGTTTCAGGTATACAGCATAATAGTTCGACATTTATATAATTTACAAAGTGATCTGATAAGGCTAGTACCCACCTGGCACTGCACATAGTTATGACAATAATATTGACTATATTCCATGCTGTACTTTACATCCCTGTGACTCATTATTTTGTAACTACGAATTTGTGCTTCTTAATCTCTTCACCTTTTATGCCCAAACCCCTAACCCCTCCCATTTGGCCATCAACAGTTTGTTCTCTGTATCTATGAGTCTGTTTCTGTTTGTTTAGTCTATTCTTTAGCTTCCACATACAAACGTTCTCACATGAATTCATTCATTTAAT
>NW_006436283.1:10771584-10772649 GCF_000325575.1 Pteropus alecto | reverse complement strand
TTTTATAGACAAGGAAACGTAGAAACAGGGAGGGTGACACATCCCGAGACATACATCTCCCAAGTGGTAAGCTAAGGTTCCACCAGACTGTCTGGCCCCTAAGCCCATGCTCTTGGTCCTTACGTCACAGAAAGCTCACTCTTAAGAGCCCAGCTGAGGGTCTAATGCAGGGTTTTCCACCTCTCACTTGAGTTTTATTTAGGCTGCTAATTCGAAAGAGCAAGGCAGAGTCGATGGAGGAGTCTGACTTGAAGGCAAGCAGCTCACATTCTGTGTGGCTGCTGGGAGAACGGAAAACGACAAAATTTAGGCAGACTAACACAAAAGTCCTCCAGGTTGGGCGGGGTGTTGCTGAATGGAGAAGCCAAGTATCTGTCTTAAGTCAAAAATTCCCAGAGCCGCTTCCGCAGGAGGAGAAAGGTCGATGACTATATACTAAGCCAACGCTGGGGATCGTGTCTAGAACACCTCTGTGCAGGGGACATTATCATCATGGGTTACAGCCAGGGGATTTAACAGCTGGCCCAGCCTGGGCACTGGCCCTCTGCGGCGGGTCACACTGGATTCCGTCCCGAGGAACCAGCAAGGCCACCCTTCTGCAATGCGCTGAGTACTTCTCCTCGGTATCCTCATTTCACAGCAGACAGAACGGGCCCAGAGAAGTACCTCATCCGAAGAGACACAGCAAGAGGACAGGGCCAGGGCTTCTATGCCATGTCACCTACCCACATTTCCTAAGAAAACAGGATCGGCTCGCTCTGAAAATGTAAATAGTGTTTAAAATTTTCAGAGATTCCCTCTCGAATGTGGTTCAAGTTAAAAAAAAAAAAAAAAAAGGAGTTATATTTTGTGACGAGCGAACACCGCATGAACTTCACATTTCGGTGTCCATAAGTCAAGGTGTTTGGAACACAGCCGCACTGTTCTCTGCATGTATTTTCTGTGGCTGCTTTTGTGTGACGTCAGCAGAGTTGAGTAGCTGTGACAGAGACGTGCGAAGCCGAAAATATTTACTCTCTGGCCCCTTGCAGGAAAAAAAAAAAAAAAAACCTGCAATCCTGATAT
>NW_006436283.1:10742371-10771514 GCF_000325575.1 Pteropus alecto | reverse complement strand
TGCAAATAATACAGTCATCATAATTACCAAATTCTATAAATTCGAAAGGGTGGCTTTGGGCCAAGTTTGTTTGATCCTAGAGAGTTGATCTCTAATGAGACTGATTTTCCACTCATCTCATTTCTACTATTTCTAGGATACAGAAAAGTGATGAATTGAGTATGGGGGGGCGGGGCCAAATTTCATCTGAGATAGACATCCTCCTATATAGTGTATGCTTCCACTGGTATAAAGTTCAACCACAGGCAAAACTAACCCAGGCTGTCAGATGCAAGAACAGCTGATACCTTCCTGGGGAGGGCAGAGAACAGAAGGGGCGTGAGGGGGACGCAGGAGTGCTGTCACGGTCACGTTCTGTTTTGGGGTCTGGGCACAGGTTACATGGGTGCGTTCAGCTGGCCAAACCCACCTAGCTGCAGACTAACGATATTGCATTGCTTATGAAATACGTAGGTTAAAACGTCTGCAAAAGTTTACATAAAAAAATGGGTGGCCTCTCTTGAACTTGACTGTGTGGAAGCTAACGTGCTAGGTGTTCGCTCTCAGATCTCTGAGAGGCTGAGAAAACTTGGCACCCTGGAGGTCTGAGCCCAAACAGGGCTCTGTGGTCTCGTGTTAGAGTACACGGGTGCTGAATCCCACGAGAGCCAGGAGGGTCAGCCTGTTCCTGTGCCGGCCGGTCCCCCGCCGCCAAACTCTGCTGGCTCGCAGAGTCCCAGGGTCTTGGAGGGCTAAGAAGGAATGCAGCAACCGCAGTAGGCACTGTGCGGATCGGCCTGCCATCAAGGGACCTTTTGACTCCTTAAGAATGTGGAGCTAGAGGAGTAACCCTCGTTACTCGTGGTAGTCAGGAAACGGAAATTTTAGCTTTAATAACAGACCACTGGTCCCCCAAAGGAATTTATTTTACTTAGGGTTAAGCTTAAAGAAAACATTATTCATGACACTTATTCAACAGGAAGGCAGACCTTCTTCCCGGGTATTGCAGTGGGTATAGGGGCTTTGCAACAGGGAGAGAGAGGGCTTAATTCTAAATAAAAACAAGGCCAAATGGGAACGTATAGCCAAGGAGCGGGGTGGGTGGGGGCAGTGGATAGAAAATCATTAAAAGGAAGCCTCAGGGGTGAGGGGGATCCTTGCTGAAGGCAGGCCAGGGTGACCAGACACCCCCCTGGGAGAGGGTGGAACCTGATCAGGTATAGAGCTGATATGGAAGATGGAGATTCTGGCTCAACCTGGACAATGCAGAGACAAACACAGAAGCCCACAAGTCAAGCCCTAGTTGAAAGGAGAGTTCAGAGAATGATTAGAGTTTGGTCAAAGATAGAGAATCTGTTGAAGCCACAGGCCGCCTACGGTGTGAACGTCACATCGGAGTTTTTAAGATTAACTTAAGTCAAATGACTCAATAAAATATCTGACTTCTTAGCTTTGCAAATTTACTTCCCTCTACTTTGCAAACCTGTTTACTGAGTGCCCACTGTGCCTGGGGAACTCCGAGAGCAGCTGGATTCACCAAGACAACACCTCTCCTGATTTCGAGGCACTCTGGCGGTGTGGAAGAGAGTGACACAGAGAGATAGTGACATCTGCACTAGGCCTTGAAGGATGAGTGGGAAGGGACCAGGTGACGGAAAGAGGGAAATCCAAAACCCCCCCCCTTTTTTTTTTTTTTACCAAAACTAGGAAGTGGCAGTGTTTAATTTGTCCTTGCTTCCATCACTTGCTTCCCCGTGGACCCACTTGCCCTCCCAAGCATGTGGACTAATCACCTAAAAATGCAAATGAGATCACATCACCCCCTGAACAGCTGATGTGGCTCCCCTGGCCCTCTGACTTCCAGCTTCACTTCACTGGTCTAAGTTGCAGCCACAAAGGCCTTTCCAAGGTCTTGACCAGGCCAAGCAAGATAACAGTGATCACAGCATGGGCTTGGGGTCCAGACGACCTGGATTCAAACCCCACCACCCTCTTAGCCTCTCTGTGCCTCAGTTTCCACTTCTGAAACGTGAGGATGATAAAAGCACCTGCCTTGTAGGATTTGGCAGGGGTTCGGGGCGTTCATCCAGGCTAAGCCTTTAGGTCCGTGCTGGGCACAGAGTAAACTCAGCTAAGTGCGCACCTGAACACTGCCATTCTTTATTAGTGTCCTCCACACCTTGGTGGTCCTGGGAAGACCTTTCCAGGCTCACACACCTATCTGAAGCTATTTCCTGCCTCGATTTCAGCCTGAGACATCACACCCCTGACTCCTGCTCTGACTCTCTCCAGTCACCTTCATGGCTCTTGTCACCACTTAATTATGTTAATTATTGCTATGATGACTTGTCTGATGTCTATCTTTCCCACTAGTTTATACATTCCACAAGGGGCAAAGCCACTCACTATGGAACGTGTGTGCACAGACCTATTCCAGGAAAAGCAGCTGAGCCTGGAGAGCAAGGCAGAGCCCTAGGGCCCATGGCCCACGCATGCCAGGAGCCCCCTGTGAGGGAGACAGAGGTGAGGGGCAAGGGACGGGATGGAGAGGATGTCCGCCATTAGTTTATAAAGGGTGAGCTGATGAGCTGTGCTCAGAGGAGCGACTGAGATCTGAAACTGAGCAGTGCTGGCTCTGGGGTATCATCCACAGCGCAGGGGGGGCCAGGGGACCACTGGAAGGAGGGACAAGGCTGGAGGCATGTGGCCAGTTAGGAGACTCACACGGCAGTCTACCCAAGGATGGAGAGGTGGGGCATGATTTGAAAGAAATGACAGAGGGGCTGGAACCTGGTGACTCTCGAACAGAGCAATTTTAGAACGACTGGGGAATCAATGTTACTTTGTTTCTTACTTATACTCGCACTCAGCGGAAGGGACAGTTTGTGCAAATCAGACCAACCCTTACTATGTCTGTGGCGTCCCGGGCATGTCCCCGTTGACCAGATGGCTGAACGGCTTGCTGAGCAGCCCTCATCCAGAAGGCGCACCCACTGGACCATGATCACTTGAGAGGTGATGAATATAAAGAGACACCGCCTCTTCCATGCTGGACTCCCCTCCCACTCTACCCTTCTCCGAGGACTGCAGGGTTCTCAAATCAAACCGTGTGAACGCATGTGGGGGCCCCAGCCGGCTGGTGGGCCTCTACCTGCCGCAGCTGGGGAGACTTTCGAGGGTGCTGATGGAGGGGGTACCCTCACTTTGGGACCAGACGAAAGGCAAATAACAAAGGGAGACGATGAATGCTGGAGTTTCTTTCACCTGTATTTTCTTTTTAAAGAAATGCAGTGTCTTCCTTCCTCACAGATGAAAAGAAAAACAGTTTCTGAATCTGGCCTTGTAAAGGTGGCTGAGGGGGAGTGGATGGGGAAAGGTTAAGGAAGGAGCTCATCCGGGTGGGGGAGGCGTTTGACACACCCCGCGCTCGGGGCTGGTCTGTGCCGCGGAGCAGGTGTGCGGCGCGAGGTGGCAGCTCCAGAGGATCAGAAGCGAAGTGCAGAGGGTCAGAAACAATGACGCGGGGCACCAGGGGACAGGCGACGAGCAGCCCTCTCCCCTCCTTGTCATCCCCACCTTCACTCGTGTCCTTCTCTGCTCAAAGGATAGACATGGCAGGGCACTTCCGATTAAGATGCTATTTTAAGTTGACGCTTTGGACCCTTCCCTTCGGCTTTAAACATACACATTTAAAAAGAAGAAATTTGAAAAGATGTAGTCCACTTCCATACGAGCACTGCCATGAGTTAGAAAGGGAGCAGGAAGCGCGAGCTGTAACCAGAGCAAAAGCTGAAGGACCTGCAGGCCCGCTAGTCTGAAGCAGGTGGGCTCCAGCGGAAAATGAGCCTCAAGCAGCTCAAGCAAGGCAGGGGCGGGGCTGAATCCCGTTGCAAAGAAGCTGTGGCTGAGCCCGCCCCCTCCCGCCCCAGGACTCCCTCGCCCAGGCCACAGGCCACACCCCCAGGCCCCAGGCCACACCCCCGGAGGGCCTTGGCCTCAGTCATCATCTGCTTTTATTCTACTCTGAAAAAGGAACCTGCTCTTCTCAGGCCCAAACCAGGAGTGGAACTCAGAAGCAGCAACAGAGGCCTAGACGACAGGAGTGGAAGACACCCCACCTCTAGAACTCTGAGGGCAGATCCACTGCGCCCCGCCCAGGGATCCAAATCCAAGAGTCTGTTTATTTCACCCTCTCCTGACCCCTCTGAGATCAGAAGAGCACTGCTATTTTCCACAGAGAGCCTAAGGGTTTGAGGAGGGAGAAATGAGAGACAGACCGCATTAAACCCACCATAAACCCTTTGCTAAGAAAAAGGAATGGCACGAGAGCTCCCTGCTCAGGAGACAGAAGCGAGCATGGTGGCTGCCCTGTGTGCTCCCTATCGAAGTCTGAATCCACTAATTTATATATGACCAGCTTCACCATCGAATAAAATGAAATTTCAAGCCTGGTCAAGCTGCACGTGGTTATCAAATTTCTCTTGTCCTGTGAACAGCAGAAATGAAATTTCAGCATGAAAACAGTCCTCAAGCACCTGCAAAAATCAATAGCAGCAAATTACATGCTGAAGTAAAGAGCCATGGGCTTTGGCACTTCAAAAGGCATTTATTTCAAATTACAGACTGGTCCGCAATTATTCAGGCTCTTCTGCCATCTTAATGATACCTAGAGTAGGGGCTTAAGTCTCTCTCGTGCTTTAAATTAATTTCATGAGGTCAGAATCCAAGCTTCTTCATGCTTTGTCAATCACTATGGTATTATAACTGCGAAAAGAGTTCCTTTTAGTTTGTCTCCCTACGCAGAATATAGGTACAACAACAGTGCACATAAAATTTGGTTCCCTTATGCTTAATTAACACTGTGTTGTAACTGATGTTCTGTGTTGTGACATACTCGTCTTAGCTACCATTTGGAACCACTATAATTTATTTTGCTTTTCCTCCAGTTATTGGATGATTAGGTGTTTCCAATTTTATGTACTAATATTAACACTAACACCTATTATCCAGACACTGTCCTTAAGTATTACTTCATTTAATACAACAATACATAAAGTGATAAAAAGCAATGTTTACTGTGTTTTCTATGTGCCAGACAGGTTTTAAGTGCTTTGCCTATTAAAATTTCATTTCGAACCTCACAAAACACTCAGAGGCAGATGACTGTCATCCCCACTGAAAGATATGGAAACTGAAGCTCCCAGGTTGAGTAACTTGCCCAAGGCACAGAGCTGGCAGACAACATTTGAATTCAAGTCTGAGGTATGGCCCACAGACTGGATAGTACCCATCCCCCCATTGGAATGAGCATTTCGACACTTACAGCTTTTTAAATACGGATTCTTTCTTCAGGTAAATAAGGGCAGAAGTGAAATTGCTAAGTCAAGGTTATAAATAGTAGAGCTTATGGATATATATTGCCAAGGTCATTTCCAAAATCAACTGACAGGCAAGGTCACAGGCAAGATATGAGATTACCATGTTCATTTCACCTCCTTTACCAACTCTGGGTGTTGTGATCTCATTAATTTAATAAGTAGGATCCTGTTCTACACTGTTTTATTACCCTTGAGTTCATTTTATATGTTTATTTACAAACGGTATTTTATCTTTTGAGAAGGTGGGATATTTTTAGGAGCTGGTGGGCAGATATGGTCCTTCAAAACGAAAAATAATATGTAGGAGGCTAGATATAGCTTGCTAAAAACAGCCGCAAGAAGTCAGAGCATGAAGTCAAAGAAGAGTGTTGTGTTTTGTTATAAATGCCTGTCAACATTTTCCTAACAAACCAGAGTTATCTACAATCTATAATTATTGTTATTTCTATTGTATTTCTAACAATCTATAGTTAACCCATTGGCTCATGTGTTTCTATATAAAATGCTGTGAGCAGAGGGGTTCATGGAAGAGTTCCTCTGCAGTCAGAATGCAGCTCTTTCAAACTCAGAGAAACAAACGTGCATTTTCAAAAGACCCCAGGCCAGCAGTTCTCAGAACCTTTTCAAAAATGGTGGAAAGGATGGCATCATACTTTAGGTTTGAGGCTACATTTTCCCCAACGCCCCTGCTCCTGAATGACTGAGTGCTGCCTTTTTTTAAGCTGAAAATTACTGAAAAGAGAACAGACAGGCATCCCTCATATATTAGCAAAAAATAGTGCGAAAATGAAAAAACCCGTGTTAATAGATTTTTAAATATTTTAGTCAAAAAAGTCTCATAGGAAAGTTTTAAGAGGTTAATCCTAAGTGACCTGGACAATCTGATTAACTGAAATATTCCTGAAAAGCTGGTACATCCTGGGTATTTTCTTAGAGTAGTTACTGGGTAAAAGACCAATCATTTCCTAAACCAGCTTGTCTCCTAGACATCCAGCCACTCTATGTGGGCACTAAACCTGAAACATAGATAGATATAAACGCATGATATGTAGCAATACAATAGGCATTAGGAACAAGAAAGGTCTACCCATTAAGATTTCTCCAAAATTCCTCCGTCGTATTGACGCCTTTAAACTGTGCTCTGGTTTTCACACCTCACATGTCTACAGACATTCGATGAGAAATTTAAGAAACATAGGTAAACGTGATTCGAACCTCATGCAATGCGTGGTTTAGGCAAGCAGACTTCCTGCCCTTTTGCTACAGTTTGCAAACTATGGTCACAAATACTACCTCATTTTACCCTCACAGCAATCTTAAGAGATAGGTGGGATGATCTCCATATGCAGCTTTAATGTTAGTATTTCAGGGGTTGGGGACACGCCTACAGGGAATGGCTAAATAACTTGTCGGGTCAGGACTGGAAGCTGAAACTAGAACCCAGAGCTCTTGGCTGCCAGCCCAGAGCACATGCCACTGGATTATGCTGTCAGTCTGCTAGTGAAAGTTTAATTCCCACAACTCAGGTTGAAAAGTTTATAGCTATTTAAATACTCGGCTCCAGACGAGCAGTTATATCAAGATGTTACATATAATTTTAACAGAAAAACTGCCAAAACTAGTAAAGAATGGCAGGGAAGCCTGGAAAAAGCGCTAAAGCAGAGGCTTTCACACCCCAAGTGATTCAGCGACAGCACAACCTCACTCTCTACTCACTGGCAACCTTCCTCCTCTCCTCCATGCTTCTCGGGCACTGTGCAGACACCGCAGGCAAACCAGCAGCCTGGGTGTTCGGAGGCCTTTCTAAAAACCTTTAAAAAATCGAGTACAAAAAATTTTCTTCACGTGCACATATAACGCACAGCCTGGTGCATTTTCACATGACCCTCCCTCCCCCCCATATATCCACAATCCAATGAACAGTGCTCGAGTGCCTCTTCTGGTCACCATCCATCCTGACCAGGTACTGGTTACCTTGATGCCTAGCACTACTGATGAGCTTTGCCTCTTTTTGAACTTTAAATATATGGAATCGTAAAACAAAATGTAACTTTGGGCCTGCAGTCTTTAGTTCAACATTATGTCTAAGAGAACATTTTGTTGCATGTAATAGGTTTTTCATTGTGTTACATAGTATTTCACTGTAGGATTATACAAAAAAAAAAAAAAAAAAGCCATTCTACCTGTGAGGGAGGAATATCAGGTTGTTTCATGTTAGGGCAATTATGAACAGTTTGTACATGACTACGGGTACACATATGTACATATTTCTTTTGGGTATACACCTAGGAGTGGAACGGCTGTGTCGTAGAGGTGTATGTTCGGCTTGAGTCAAAACCGACAATTTTTCAAAGAGCTGTACCAATGTAAACCTCCACTAGTGTGTCTTTTTTCATTTTATTCTTATGAGTGGTTGGTGGTACCTCAATGCAGTTTCCATCTGCATGCCCCTGATGGCTAATGAGGTTGAGTACTTTCTCATCTGTTTACTGTCCATTTGTATACCCTCTTTTACGAAGTGTGCAAATCTACAGCCTGTTTTTCTAATGGACTACCTATCTTTTTCTTAGTAATCTATAGGAATTCTTTAATTCTGGACATAAGCCCTATAGTAGTTAGTTATAGGTACGACAAATATTTTCCCCCATTCCAAGGTTATCTTTCATTCTCTCAATGTTTTAATGAACAGAAACTCTTAAATTTATTGTTGTCTAATATATTAATCTTCTCCCTCCTGGTTGGTGCCTTTTACCTTCTGTTTAAACATATTTTTGTTGTGCCACTTCATTTCCTATACATTTAGTGCTTTATAATTACAATTTAGATTGTATAATTATAATCCATTTATCTAGAATTGGTTTTTGTGATTTGGGGGCGGGGGTTGAGATCGATCTATCTATCTATCTATCTATCTATTTATGCAAGCCTACAGCACCTGGTCTTTCTAGGTGGTCTCCCACCCAAGTACTAACCAGGCCCGACCCTGCTTAGCTTCCGAGATCAGACGAGATCAGATGAGATCTGGCATGCTCAGGGTGGCATGGGCGTAGAGTGAGATTTTTAAAATACTGATATCCTATTAGCATAGCCTCATTTATCAAAATACCATCCTTTTCCCCACTGTTCAGCAGTTGAAGACATACCTTTAACATGAATATAGTGACCTTAAATGTACACAGAAAAAAACTCCCAAAGACCTCAAGTTTTCAGTCTTCCATTCACCAAAATATCCCTGTGTATTTCCTATAGGAATATGGAAACATAAATTTACAGATGAAAGGCTTTGCTCTCAACTTCATCACTTCAGTGAGTTATACCAAGTTATTCTTTCTCCTGCCTGGCAGCCTTTAGACAACAAACAGAACACGAGGAAGTGATTTTAAAATTATTTCAAAATGAAATGATTATAATGTCATTTTACACTGCAAGGAATGCCTTCTGTACTTCTCGAAGCCCATTTTTTCTATTTCATTTCAGAAACATCCCTACTTCATTAATTCCACATCAACTATTCCAAAGAGCTGTCCTAGGGAACAGACGTTGCCTGAATGCATTCGAGATAATCAGATTTCAGCAAGTCTTTTTGGTCTTTGATACCCTAACGTAAAATACGCACTTCTGAGCGAGTACCCAGACTCCTATTCCTTAAACTGTGAATTCCTTCTTACCAGCAGCACCCAACAGCACCACCTAAAACAAGCCAAGGTTCCCAGTGGGGAAAATGCTAACCTTTACAGAAATGGCAACTCTGTTATTCTATTTGTCAATGTGGTTCAATATATTAATCTTTTCCTTTATGTTTAGTGCTTTTTATGTTCTGGCAAGAATTCTCCGCCCCCCCCTCCCCCGCACACACACACCGCCCCAGGAAACATGTACACTTAATAGCCTTCTGTGACGTTATCCCTTTTTCCCCCGCCCCGTCTGATTTTCATTTCTAAGATAGGAATATTTTCATATATTTCTTTGGTGAACATCAATACACTGTTCCTACCTCCTCTATGTGCTGTTTTGGAGGATCCACTTATTTTCATGAAATCTTGGGGTAACAGAGGGCAAGGTGGGGAGAGGAAACAGTGACGCCTGGATTGGGGAAGGGAGAGCTGGACCAAAAAAACTATGAACTACCAGGTCCATTTCGCTTCCCTCTGGGAATTCTGGCAATGGCATCAAGAGCAGGTGCAAGGTGTGCCCTCGGGGACAGAGTTACATTCGGCCCACTTAGGGACCAACCAACACTCTGCTTCCTTAACGTCCACGACTTGGCAACAACTCACCAGCAGGGGTCAGTCTTGCTCACCATGCAGAGCCAGGTGGCCCTTACAGAGCCATACTCTGGAATGTTCTGGAAGTTGTCTGGTGATGCTGCATAACATACTGTCCACCTTGTCTTCAGCATCCCATTTCCTACTTGCTAAATATTGTATTTAATACTTAGAAATTAGTGGCTTATATTCATGCTGAATTTTTCATACTGAGCTAAATAAATGATTACAGAAAGTTCAGTGCATCGCGTACACAGCCTCCTTTCCCCCCAGAGCAGAAAGGTTTGCCTTTTCCACATTTCACATGTCAAGTACAGGACGTACTCCTGCCTGCATTGGAAAAATGTTTGGACATTATATAACGTGACAATTATATTTTCTAATATTTCCATTTAGGAAATTATGTGGTAACTTCTTTCAAACTTATAAAAAAAATCCTTTCATTAAGCATCTTCCTACAAACGTAATCTCTCATCGTCTCTGAGGCACTGGTGAGGGGCATAGCACCCACACCCCATTAACCTGGCCTCCCGGACTTATTGTAAGGCAGTGTCGCAGATCCTGAACAGCAAGGGCGCTCGGAATGACACCAGCAAAGAAAACCTGGTGTCATAGATGGGAAGACTGAAGAACCTATCTGTACTTCAGATCTGACGGTGGCTGTCAAGCAGGACACAGTGTCAAATTAACAAAC
Organism: Pteropus alecto; assembly: GCF_000325575.1. Classification (NCBI taxonomy): domain Eukaryota; kingdom Metazoa; phylum Chordata; class Mammalia; order Chiroptera; family Pteropodidae; genus Pteropus; species Pteropus alecto. The sequence continues at coordinate 10,761,198 of NW_006436283.1, read as the reverse complement.
AGTACTAGTCTAATAAATGATCACATATTTGGTAAGATACAACTATATTTACATTGATAACCTTTTCCTTAAAAAAAATAAAAATAAAAAAAGGATTTCCCTCGTTAATCTAAGGCCTGTCAAACACAACACTCAAGAGGGAAAAGTCGTTATTACTCCAAAGCGGGAAAAGCGGTTTCTAAACACCAGATCTTCTCTTCACAGCGCTTTCTTTCCGAGTGGCCTATTTTACCGAAATTATCAAGTTTCATCTGAAAATGTGTTCTCTGCTTCCTTCTCCCCAAAACATAAAATATTCCTAAAGCAAACGGTGTGTTGTCTACCCCTTTCTACTTCTGCACGGACCAAACCGCAACAGAGAATAAAGGGAGAGAAACTTGGGACAGGAGCAGGCGCCATCGGCCCCTTTGCTGGGACTGGGATGGCCATTCTGTACGGAAAGGAAACCAAGGATCATCCACAGATCTGAACGGAGTCAAAAGGAGAGGTGGTCGAGGGTGCGAGGTGAGAACGGCCGAGGAGAGACAGGTCCAGGTGCTCCGTACGCCCCGCCCTACCCACCCTGCAGCTACGGGTGCTCCATCTACAATTTAAATCTGACCGTGTCACTCCCCGAGCACCTTCAGGATCAAGTCGCCAACAGCTGGGTGGGCCCACGACCTTTCTTGGGCTCCCTCTCCAGCCCCTGCATCTTCTCGCTCACTCTAATATGGCCAGTTACCCTCTTTGTACACAGGCCACTTGAGGACCAAGACTTTGACTGCCGGTTCTGGATTCCCAGCGTCGTCCATGGTCACGAAAGAAGCATTAGAATGAATATATACTTATAGTGGGCAGATCAGTGGGCTACGATCAAGGCCTTAGTAGAAAACAGTCAACTGTTTCCAGAAGTTTCTATGTACTGCAATCTCATCTACCAAGGTGAGACTGGGAGCCCATTTAAAGAGGTAGCACCCCAAAGGGCAGCAAAAGGAGCCTCCTGGTAAAAAACGGAGGCTGCTGATCCCGAAGCCACAACTGATCTGTGGCTCCCGCCTCCTGCGAGGGTGATTTCATCTGCCTCCATTTCGTGCAGGAAATCCCACATGATAATTCTGGAGCCGCGGTTCACATTTCGCTTTGAGGCTTTTAGCTGGAGCCGGGATTAAAACTCAGGAAGAGGTTAGGTAGGCGCCTCAGAGAGAAGGTCTCCCGGGGGGCTGCTGGTCGAGAAAGGGAAAGGTCAAGAAATGTAAATGGAGGAGACACAGTGCACGCTGAACTTTAGAGCAGCCCTTCCCTCTTGAGAACTACGCAGCTGCAGGTGCGTCTTTGAGAGCCGCTGGGCTGCAGAGCAGGATGGGGAGGTGGGCGGGCTCCCCGTGGAATCCAAGCCGATCGCCCACCCTTTCCTAAATGTGGTACGAGCAGCACTTACAGATAGGAATCTGAGGCTTAAAGGGTCGGAAGTTGCTGAAAGTCACACGTGTGAGAAGTACGGGGGCCACGATTCGAACCAGGCCTTTCTGCTTTAGAGCTGCCATTCCCTTCGCTGGGGCACTGGTCTTTTCAGATCGCTTTCTGTGGGGGGAAAATATATGCCAAAGAAATTCCACAATATTCAAATCTAAAATGTACTAAAACCCGGGGGGCGGGGTGGGTCTTTGTTTCTTTTAGTCAAGTGCTTAAACAGTGCTTGGCATACAGTAGGTGCCCCATAAATACCAGCTGAATGACATACCTAAAGGAGCAAGGTGAACAAAGGCCAAGCATTATTCGTTTTTCTAGCGGCGCTGCCCAATGGGAATATAATGTGAGCCACGTGGACGATTTAAAATTTTCTGGAGAGCCACAGATAAAACTGGTACGATTTTCATATTAGTATTTTATTGAACCCAATATATCTAAAATACGATCATTTCCATACATCATCAGTGTAAGAAAGCACGAATGGCATTTTACACCCTTTTGTTTACGCTAAGTCCTGGAAATCTGAAGAGCATTCTTCACGGACGGCACACACATCTCCAGTCGGACCAGCCGCATCTCAAGTGCCCCACAGCCTCATGGGGCTTGCAGCTCCTGGGTGGTGTGACAGCGCAACCTGGGGTCTGGATTAATCGGACCCTAAGTCAATGAGCAAAAAGAATATTTTTCGTGGTCCTTCCCATCTCATGACATGAAGGGTCAAGTCTGTAGAAAACCAAAATTTTTAACAAGCTTACAGGACTTGGAAATGACTCAGATGTCCCTCCAAAGGGGAATGGATGAACAAACTGTGGTCCATGCAAATGACCAAAAAGTGATTAGCTATCAAGCCATGAAAAGACGTGGAGGAACCTTAAATGCACATTACTAAGCGAAAGAAGCCGGTCTGAAAAGGCCACGTACTGTAAGAGTCCAACTACGTGACATTTTGGAAAAGGCCAAACTATGGAGACAATAAAAAGATTGGTGGATGCCAGGAGCTCAGGGGAGAGCGAGCTGAACAGTGGGAGCACAGAGAATTTGGGGGGCACGTGAAAATACTATCATGACACGTGTCATTATACATTTGTCACAACCCATAGAACTGTACAAGACAGTGAACCCTAATGAAAACCATGGACTTTAGCTAATAATATACCAATATTGGCTCATCAATTTCAACAGATGTACCATACTAATACATGATGTTAACAGAGAAAATTGTGTATTAAGGGGTGGGGTGTGGTGACATGGGAACTCTCTCTACTGTCCACTCAAGTTTTCTGTAAACTTAAGACAACTGCTCTTAAAAACAAACAAACAAACAAACAAAACCAGTCTTAATTCCAAGAAACTTAGAGAATGAAATAGCAGCTATAATCCGTTGTTGGAGCTTTAACCCGAAATCAAGGGGAAGGGTCGTCATTTCATTTTAAATTAAAAAGAAAAAATGACTCTGTATAAACATTACCAAGCTAATTTATGGACACTCACTCTATTCACAGAGAAAATGATACAAGATGGACACATGTCAGCCATTCACAAGGACTCCCAGGCGGGAGGCGGTCAAATCCTGGTTCTGATTCTTGTAGCCAGCTGTATGCCTTGGACAACTACTCTCCTTGCCCGCATTGTGGTCCTCTTGAAAATGGGAATAATAATAGAGTTTTTCAAGGTGGTGTTTCTATTTAAAACATTCCTCACAGGGACTGGCACGTAGGGTCCCTTGAACGGCATTATTTTCGCATATACAAGAATATCTGTTGTTATGGTTTTCGCATACACTGGAATATCTGGGAACACCAGCTGGTAGACAGAAGGCTCACGGGACCTGGAAAAATGCTGGGTGACCCACTGGTAAGGGAAGAAATGGACCACTCAAGTGGCTTTGCTTCTATGTCGTTGTCACGCTCTGGGCTCCTTCGAGGTCTCCTCCCCAGGCTGCCCAAAACATGTTTCAGTAACTACCACTTTGCTTCTTTAAATGAGAGGGGAGTGTGCTGTGGCTGACAGGCCGGCGAAAATACTGCGGAGTTCACCAGCGGTTCTAGGGCGGAGATCTGCTGGATTAGGGTAGAGGAGGCCCACACTTGTGCTGTTTTACTTAAAAAAATTTTTTTTATTGTGGTAAAATATATACATAACATAAACTTTACCACTTTAACCATTTTAAGTGCACAGTTCGGTGGCATTAAGTACATTCACGTTGTCGTGCAGCCATCCCCACCGTCCGCCCACAGAACTTCTATGTCTTCCCCAGCTGAAACTCTGTCCCCATTAAACATTAATTGTTTAATGTTTAATTCTCTACCCGCCGGCCCTGGCAACCACTGTTCTATGAATCTGTGACTATTCTAGGTACATCCTATAAGTGGAATTATACAGTATTTGCCCTTTGAGACTTTTTTTTTTTTTTACTTAGCATGATGTCTTCAAGGTCCATCCACGTGGTAGCATGTGTCAGAATGCTCTTTCTTTATAATGCTGAATAATATCCCATTGCACCGATACTCTGCATTTTGTGAAACCACTCGTCCATTGATGGACACTTGGGGTGCTTCTACCTTTTGCCTATTGTGACTAACGCTGCTATGAACATGGGTGTGCAAACATCTCTTCGAGACTCTGCTTTCGTTTCTTTCCAGGTATATACTCCAAAATGGAAATGCTGGATCATACACTTTATTTTTAAGAGCCGTATTATTTCTGGGTATGGAAATGATACACGGTGAATGACAGGATAAAGTCTAAAGGAGTCACTCTTCAGATTAGAAAACATACATTCTCAGTGGCATGATTAAAGCGAAGCCAGTTTAAGCATGAAATGTGGCATCTCTCTGCCTGTTCACTTGTGATCTTTATAGCTCCAAGTAGCATCGAGCTGGATTCTAGTTCACTTTCACGCACCGACAGGGAAGTTGGACTTTTTCATTAAAACAGGCTAATGCATCCTCTACTCAAAAATCTTAAACTCCGGCTCTGTTGGTAAACACGAGATCTTTCATTAATCTCGACTGAATTAAAAAGCATGCGAAAATGATCACTTCTGCACATCAACCCCGCTGCCACTTTATCAGATTAATCTCATCGGTCTAATTTAACAGGCTTCAGAATCACTTAAAATGATACGTTTGGAGGAAACGAGCCGCTATGCTCTCCACGGGCTCGTCTTCTCACACAGGGGCCTCAGCATTACTTCGAACCCCAGCAGCTTCCAAGGACAACCTGAGAGGGACGGGAAGTGACAAAGACAAAGGGAGCATTTCCTTGAGAGGACGGCGGACAAGCTCCCTGGACCTACGAGTGACGTCCTGAAGGCTGAGGCCAGGACGGGCCCTCCAACGCCTGAGAGCACCCCCTTCCCGTCAGGCCTGAGGGTCTCAGCCAGGCATCAGAGCATCAGAAATTACTTCGGATGCTCTGAAAACCACCATGGCCTGGAGCCAAACCCAGACCGACTATAAGGAAAATGCCAGAGATGGGGCCGGTAGTATTTTGAAGTTCTTCAAGTGATTTGAACGTACAGCCTGAATTAAAAAAGGAAACAGAGCGGGGAGGGAATTCAGACTTGGTCCGAACGGTGCTGCACGGCTCACAGATTGCTCTTCCGTCATGATCTCGTGTGAACCTCTCGGCAATCGGTACAGTCAGGGGAGCTCATGCTATGGCGCTCGTTTCACAGACGGGGGAGACGGAGGTTCTAAGAGTTCAGCTGACTCAGGGCTGCGAAGTCTCCAGCCTAGAGGTCTCCCCACTACAGCGTGCTTCTTCACATCCTGGAAGAACTTCCGGGCAAAAATCAGAAATCCCCCTCTGAAGACTACACTGACGATGGCCTTGAAATGCAGACCATCTTTGATATTTTCCTGAGCCTGACCAGCAAGACTTACGAAATGATCCTCATTTTCCAGAGACACGGCTGTGCTTTCGGCTTGCATTTTACATTTTAAATTGCATCCTCGTCGGCTCATTTTCTTGATTTTCTTTGGGCTCAGCCAAGGCCCTCCCTGACGATGTCTTTATATTCCTGATTTAACCGTTACACAAGTCTCCCCGGCATTAGAAATGCGATGGCCTTCTGCAAAGTCTCTAGAGGGAGAACAGACCTCTGCTCAGCACGCCATTCTCGGTTCTCCCATTTGTAAATGATTGATCTGCTATTCATTTGGGAGAGCACATCCTCATTTGTGAGGAGAGCCAGCATTCTGAATCAAACCTTCAGCTCCCAGTCTGAACCAGAAGTCATTCAGCTGTGATGCCCCCACCACGCTCCCAGCCTCCGTGGGCCGTCTTACAGCTCAGAGCTTATTAGAAGCGGGGAAAGTGACACTCAAAAACAGTATAAATAGTGAATTCCGAACTCTAACTGCCCCAGTGGCCAGAACTCATTAGATCTGAAAACTGTTTGACTTTTTTACATGAGAGTCTGGAGCCCAATTACCACATCCACATCCATGGGAAATAATCTTGATAACATTAAGATTCCGCTTTGAAGCTGTTTTCTTGAAACAGTCCTGGGGTTTCGACTGGCTGAATCTTTAAATAAATTCTGAAAGGATTTTTTAAAAGTATACCCTAGAAGGATATAATGAAGACTTGCAAAAGTATCACTCAGAATTCTCAGTAAGGGAAGGAAAGTTTGCTTTAGCTGACAGTTTTTCTCCGGCCCTGTCCCTGACTGGCTGTGTGTCCTGGGATGAACAACCCGTGACCTCTCTGAGCCTCAATTTCTGAACTCTAAGATGAGGACTGTGGCTCAGTCACTGACTCAAGGACTCTTTCGCTCAACTCTTTTACGGTCCAGGAAAAGGGCTGTAATAAGTGTGTGGGTCCCTGAGCTGTTCCCTTTGAGCCCAGAGGGGCAGTAAACGTGAAGTTACAGCAGGGGAGAGACCCTCCAGCACTGAGTTCTCACTCAGTTCCTGCCAGCATGCTTCCACTTTGCACCGGAGCCGTTCACTTCCTCTGGCAAGGCAACTTTGGACATCAACTGAAAAGTACACCCAGCTGGAGGAGTGCCAGTCTGAGCTGCACAGGATTGCCCACAGCTGACCCCTAACCTGAACCTTAACCGGAACCAGAACTGAACCTCCTTGCTGCCCGTCACCTCCATCTTCAACTTTCTCAACTTTCACCGGAGCCTCTGCGGTTGTCCCACTGCCTTTCTCATGTTCTCGCCTGCCCATTCTTTTTTCTTTTCTCAGGCAGCTGAGTCATCTTTTTGATCATCTCACTCCCAGCCTCAAACTCCAGCGACTTCCCTGTACAGCACCTAATCCTTCACCATGACCCATGAGGCCAGGCACTTTCTGTCTGTGCCCCCCTCACTCCTAGGGGCCGCCGTGCTCCAGGCCCAATGCCACGCTCTTCTACCTGGAATGCTTTCTTCTCTGCTCTCCCCTAGACCAATCCTAGACACCCTGTGAGTCGGCGTCAAGGTCTAGTCCCAGCAAAGCCGGGCCTGCCATCCATGGACGCAGGCCCCTTCTCTCTCACTCTGTCAGGACACCTTGGTTTTCTGACCTACGCAGCACCTAGCATGACGACTCCAGTGCGTTTGTCTGCATACATGTTTGCTGTCAGTCTCAACTAGACCGTAAGTTCCAGAAGGGGAAATGTTTCAGTATCTACAGAAGGCCTGGCATGTAGTTATGCTGTTAAATAAACATCTGGTTTATGAACGAACCACCGGCCAAACGTAGTGGTGAGGGATTGAGCCATACTTCATGAGGATTTTTGAATGCACAGCTGTTCCCACGTTGTCTAGGGCTATAAAGTCTTAAATGTTTCAGAATTGGGCAGCAATGGGCTTTATGCAGAAGCGATACTTGCACCCCAAGGCTCCCCAGATGCTGGAATCAGTGTGCTTGCTGGCAGGCATCTGGACTGCATGGGGACAGCACCCTCTGCCTGTGTAGAACATGGGCCTGCAAGATGGGACATCTAGAACCCAATGTGGCTTCTTAGGGCATCTATCTGAAATACAACTCAAAACACTGCTCTCTAGCTAACTTCCCCTCACAGGCCTGCAGGAAAACTACCAAGATGGGTCTCACCATTCGTTAGAGAAATAGGAAAAAAAAATGCTGAAAAACTATTCCCAAATTTTGAAAATATGGGAGGAGAAACCATCGTGTCTGCTGAAGAAATCTCTGTGGGCTCTACTGCAAAGCACCCTTAAAGAGGGATTAGCCTTTGCTAAAACAGTTCAGAAAAGTTGCCCCTCTCCCATAAAACAAACCATAAAACCACCATTAAACAAACCATATTTTGGTACCCGTTTCCCGAGAGAGCAGTTACACCAATGATTATACTGAACACGTGCACTTGAAAATCCAAATGAGTCATCCTTTTCCTGAAAAACTTTAAGACCTGCATAATCTGTTAGACCACGTACATCATTTTCTGCACTGGGTTCCGTATCCATATGCAAAGACTAACTATGGGATCATGAGTGATGTGTCCGAGAAATGTCAAGCAGGAAGCAGCTATTGTGAGCAGAGTGCATGAATAAAACATATTACTAACATAATTTTCGAATCGTAATTTGTATCAAGTTGTCTGTCTTTGTGTAACTTGCTTTGCAGAGAGGAGTCTCTGAATAATGCATTATGTCCCTTCCTCAAGTCCCTTAAAAAAATCAGAGACACTGGAGATGATATTCTATTCCTTAAGTGAGTCCTATCCATCCACGCCATTTCCCACCAGTTGAAGAAATCCCCCTGGTAGCACAGGGGAAGGAAGTCACTCGCTCAGCCTCTGTTCATCTCTGGAGGCCAGAGGCTTACAACTTTGTGAAACCGCCTGGTCCTCAAGCTGCTGGGCTTCCTTATTCCCTCCACCCTGGTCCTAGGGGATTCTTCCCTGGGGAGCATGGAGGAGCACGCACACCCTCATCCACAACCAACTGCCTTTCGAATGTCTAAAGACAGCTTTGAGATCTTCAAACTTTCTTTAATTAAATATTTCCACTTCTTTAGCTCCAGGAGTCCATTCTTCAATAATCTCTTTAAATAATGTATTATGGATGAAGATGGAATTAGGTAGCTTTTGTTATCTAATGCCCAGGAAAACTACTGTCTTGACTTAAAAAAAAAAAAAAAGAAAAAAAAAAAGAGATTATTCTCAGAACACAAGAGTTAACTTATTGGTATATGGCTCCAGGTGCAGACGCATATTTAATAGATGAGTTCTGGTGATAAAAACTGAATCTTGAATTTTTAAAGTGCCTTTCAGTGAAAGACCCAAGTGTGCTCGAAATGGAAAGCTTCCAGGCAGTAAACAGAAACTCGATGCCGAAAGGTGTTCTCTTGAGCAGCTTCAGCTCTGTCGGAAAGAACCCTTTGCAGGAAGGCGGCTTGGTCCAGCCACGCTGGATGAATGCCTGCCTTTTCACAGAAGACTTTTCTTAAGAAAAAGTGGCAGCAAGTGGTAACTCATTTGGCAAAACAAATGAGAAGGCTCTATATTTAATGACAGGGACAAAAAATAATAATAATTAGTTGCACTCGTCGCCACGGTATGACAAATGGCATACTTTATGACTTCTTCCTGTATTCCACGCATTTTTAATCTTAAATAGGATCTGCAGGGGAAACCTTTCACCTAAGGTCTAAAATTACTACTGAAACAGTCTGTCAACTGTCGGAGTTCATAACTGATGACGATGATGATGACGATGATATGATGATGATGATGATGATGATGATAAATTCGAAGACTTCTTGTCCCTGTGATTCACATGAGAATCTGGGTAGAGTGTCCTCCAGCAATGTAAATGATTCTTAAAGGATAAAGTGGGCTACGAGTCACATGTTGCCCAGAAATTTCTCAGATAAAGTTAGAAACTAGGATTTTTTTTTTTTTTAACAGGATGTACTTCCAAGGAGGAACATTTTACGACATTTGTAAAGAGTTTGTACCATGTTGGGCGGGGGAAGCAGCAATCTTGCTTCTCTGTTTAAAGGTGACACGGGGGAGTGTGTGACACAGAAGGAAGTTAAGGGAGGGGGCATCTTTCCACAAGGATTAGACAATACAGTCGGAGAGCATGCTCTTGATAGTATAGGATCCGTGGGTGGCGGTTTCTGTAAAAGAGGCCACATGGGTGCCTCAGCCATGAAGTCTGGCTAGGCCAAAAGGGCGACACCCGTTCTCCGTGGCTGCCCCTCCATCCACCATGTCTACCGATTTGAAGGGAAGAACAGCCCTTCCTGAGCACCTGTTACATTTAAAATACTGTGCGGGCTTCTCAGTAAAATACAATCCCTGCCTTCAAACTGTTTGGCCTATTTAAAGAGACAACTGTGTGACTGCAAGTATTATGGGATGGTATCAACACAATATTTTAAGCGTTCAGAGACAACAGATAATCCCAGCTGGCTGGTCCATTCCTGTAGCAAATGAGGAACCGTCCCTTCAATTGACTGTGCAGCCCGGGGAAGCTAGAAAAGGCTGCTCACAGGGCGGCAGATGTCACAGCCAAACTGCTGTCACATCCACATATTTTATTTGTTAGGGCCAAATATATATATACATGTATGCATATATACACATATTATGTAAATGTATATGTATATATATACACACACACACATACACACGTGTGTGTGTGTGTGTGTGTGTGTGTGTGTGTGTGTGTGTGTGTGTATCCTTTAAAATAAAAGGTCACCTTGCCTTTGGAGAACGGTAGGATTTGAAAGGGCTGAGATGGGCCCAGCCACATCAGGAAGAAGGGTTCCAGGAATGGGCAGGGCATGAGCAGAGTCATGGAAATGTTTTCTTCCAGCCCAAAGCTTGAAACATGGGTCCCAGTAGGAACCGGAAACATGCTATAGCATGGTTGCTAACGGAAGCCCTCAGCATCTTCCAGGACAAGGACGTCTCAGGTAGGCTTTCCGACACCCTTGGGGCTCCGTGGCTCCATGTTCACACTTGTTCCAAATCCGAATAAGTTTGAAGCTGCTTCTGGAGAAGTCTTATCGCTGCGTGGCAGGCGCTGGTGTCTTTCTTTCCTTCCTCACCACGACGTGGTGCACAGCGCTCCACTGACATGTCTGTGCTTGTTACCTCTAGGACGTCAACCGCCTCGCGCCGCACCCCAGCATGTGAACCGATCCAGCTCTCCATCAGCCTGTCTAGATCCTATCCGAGGGCCAAAGCTTATCCCTGCACCTCCGAGACACCTTTTCGGATCACTGTGACCACACGCTTCACCTGAGGGAACCGTAACACGGCTTGAGTTTTCCTATATTCAACTAGTTCTCAAGCAACCTGGGAAGGAGGACCGTAGCTAGTCATCTTGGCCTCTAGAGCTCCTAGCATCGTACCTAGTAAAGGGAAGGACTGACTTCCAAGATGCTTCGCTCGCATGGATGTTGGCAGGAGGACTTGGTTCTTTGCCACTAAACCTTTCAAGGGTGGCCTGCGCTCACTGAGTGGCTGCTGGCTTCCTCAAACTGAGTGACCTGAGAATCTAGTCTCAGAAGTCACACACCGTCACTGCCGTTACACTAATCTATTTATTAGAAGCAAATCACCGAGTCCCATCCATACTTAAGCCGTACCTCTTGAGAACAAGAATATTAAAGAATTTGTGAAAACACTTCAAAATCATGGTGGGGGAGCCCTGGAGACATGCAGAAACGGTGCCAGGCAGTAACAAATGACCCAACCCAAGAGCCTTCATCTCTTATGTGATTATTTCATTTATTTGCTAGGGGAAAAAATTCTTTGACCTAACTCCATTTGAAGATAGAGGAATCATAAATTAAAAGTCACTCATCTGATCTTTATGGAATTTAGTCTTTTCTTATAGGTATGTATCTTTAGATGTTCCATTGAAAAGAAATACTATGTGCTCACTTTGGCAGCACATATACTAAAATTGGAAAAGAAATACCTGGCATCACGGGATTGATGGAATCTCAAGATGATTATGCATGTATTTTTTGTACGTCGTCATGCAGCTTCTGACATGGCTCTCAGGGAGTCCCCGCCTCCTGGTCTTCACCCCCTTGTGTGATCTCCTCTGAGTGTCGGTTGGACCTAGTGACCTAACTAACAAAATACTGCAAAAGTGTTGGGCAGTCATCTCTGTGACTAGGTTACAGATGACTGTGACTGCAATGAGAGACTCTTAGTCCCAGGCACCCAGCTAGGCTATGCCTGGATTCCTGACCAATAGAAACTGTGAAATCGTAAGTGCTGTTATTTTAAGCCACTAAATTTTGGAAGTAATTTGTTATGCAGCAATAGGTAATAGATACATTGTTTAATATAAATCTACAGTATCTGGCATTTGAAAAATCTCATGGTCCATATTATGCTGAGTGAAATAAGTCAGACGGAGAAGGACAAATACTGTATGATTTCACTCATATGTAGAATCTAAAAAACAAATGAACAAACAACAGACACTGACCCACAGATACAGAGAACAAACTGATGATTGACTGAGGAGAGTGGAATGGGGGATGGGTGAAGAAGGTGAAGGGAATAAGAGGTACAAACTACCAATTACAAAATACATAAGTCACCTGGATGTAAGGTACAGTACAGGGAATATAGTCAATAGTATTGTAAAAACTTCGTACGATGACAGACGGTTACTAGATTTATCACGGTGCTCATTTTGTAAGGTATCTAAGTGTTGAATAACTCACATGATATCGTAAACTAATCACGCTTTAATAAAAAAAAATTCTCCAGTCTATAATGAAATAAAAAAATCTTATCTATTTTTCACAACCCATCACTTTACACTTTAGAGCTACACATTTTCTGATATGTAAAACATACTTCAATAAAGGAAAGAAGACAAAAATAATTCCCCTCTTATTATTTCTCATATACGAATTGAGATGTTCACAAAACAAGTTTGCTTTACGTGACACTTAACCTCGGGTGGCCCCCAGTATGAGTCTAACCCTCTGCTAGTCATGCATCCTGTAACGTCTTCTCCTTGAATATGGATTGGACCTAGTGACTCGCTTCAAACATACAGAACACAGCAAAAGTGAGGGCATGTCACTCCTGAGACCAGGTTATAAAAAGACTCTGGATTTCGTCTTGCGTGCCCTCTCTTGCTCACTCTGGTGGAAGCTAGCCACCACACTGCGAGCTGTCCTATGGAGAGCTCCATGTGACAAAGAACTGAGAGAGGCTTCAGCCCAGTGCTTACAAGAAACTGAATCCTGCACACAGCAGGCTTGAAAGTGGACCCTCCAGCAGTCCAGCCTAGAGATGACCACGGCCTCAGCCAATATCTTCACTGCAGCCTACACAAGCCCCTGGGTCAGACACGTGGCTAGGCTGGGTCTAACTCCTGACCCAAGGAAACTGTGAGATAATAAACACTTCTTGTTTTAAGCCACTACATTTTGGGGTAATTGGTTATCCACCAATATATAAGTAATGTAACTGTCCCCGTAACTCATAATTTATATATGTTTTAAAATAAAAGGCTCTGTTTAACAAGAGCTGTGCTTGGTAACAAAAGATAGTTTCATAAAATACGCACGCACAGTAATGACTCTTACATGCACAAGGGAATAAAAAGCTGTAAGCTCTTCGTGAGAAGGGTGATGTCTCGTTTCCCTTTGCGCCCACGCCTGCACACGTGGTGGCCGCAGAGAAGGAACGGCTGCCTGCTGTTGGCAGGAAGCTCTGACGAGGGCGGTACTTTGCCCACACGAGAGAAATCTTTCCCACTTCTGTTCCTTGAAGCTTCCTCAGGTGACAGTGGAACTTTCGATGGACAGGGGAATCGACAGTCTGTGCAGAAACTCAGCATGTGTCCCCAGGGACCTGCAATTGGGGACATCTGAAAGGGGAGCCCGTGACACAGCGCTGATTCAGAACCAGGTGATGGTCTCACGCCGTGAGTTTCAGTCTCGTGATTTCCTTTCTCATCTTGGCTCCGACTCCTTACCCAAGGGAAAAAAAAAGTGGAACCCAGAACGTGCTAGAAATGCAGGTCTGTTTACATGGGAGACACTGAAAAGTTACATGGCACAGGCCAGGATATTCTTTCAAGTTGTTCCAAATGGAGATGTAAAGACATGGGGGCCTGAAGAACCTCCCCAAAGAGAAAGATGTGGGGAATTCCAGAGGAATTTTTTTAACTGGGAGAGGGCAGCGGTCCACGGGGAGACGTGGCTTAAGCTTCCACAAATGTCATTCCTTTTGGATTTAATAATACCCTTCACTTTGTGTGCATTCGAAATGAATTCTATCTGTTCTATCACTGTCAAGAAGCACAACCCACTGCCAATAAAAAAAGGAAGTGAATAAAAAAAATGCCAATGTAGGAAACAATTAAGGATTTCTTATAATGAAGTAAAATTTTCAGAATGCAAAATCGGCATATCTTGTTTTTCCTCTCTCATTGGCAAGTAGGATGCATTCCTACCAGATACTTCAAATCAGTGGTCCCCAACCTTTCTGGCACCAGGGATGGGTGCTCCTATGAGAGTCTAATGCCTGGTGATCTGAGGTGGAGCGGAGGCGGTGATGCTAGCGCTGGGGAGTGGCTGCAAACACAGATGTATCTTTGCTCGCTTGCCCGCCGCTCACCTGCTGCTGTGTGGCCCGATTCCTAACAGGCCACGGACAGGTACCCCTGCTTAAATAATCTGAGTTAGAAATACTATCAGAGGAAGTCCAAATGAAATCCACACAGCTACTGAATACCAATTTGTATGACGTGTTACTTCTGCCCCCTTTCCAATGCCGATCCAAAGCGGGTGGCTAGCACACAGTCGAACCCAGTGCTGCCTGCCTCCGGCGGCCTGGAGAGACAGCACCCTCCCCTGCCGAAGACTTCGGTCTTCTGAGAGCGGCCTAGACCTCAGGTGGGTCTTATTACAAAGCAGAAGGAAACGAACTGGACTGCGTGAGACCCTGGCCCGTCCCCATCCACCTGTTAACAGCCACAGAAACAAATTAGCATTTTATGTACTGAGGCTTTTTAGTTACTTTTTTAAAAAACCAGTGCGTGTACAAATATTCCTGAACCGTATATAAGTACCTGGCTTTCTTAAACAGAATAAATATAATGGAACATTTTCTCGATGATCGCAATAACGACCCCAAACCAGTGTTTACAGTATTCCAGTCCACTGCCATGGGGTTCGTGAGTTCTCTGGGGCTTTTGTTCCCACACTCAATGGCCTTGAGCAGTCTTATTTCTTTACAACTCTTGGGCCTGCTGAAATTTAGTCTTGTTCTCAATGAGCCTACCGTCTCCTGCCTGATTTTCTGCTTCCGACACTTGACACAGAAAGCCAGAGGATGGACTCGTCTCGGGTGCTGGCCCCTTCTACAGGGCAGGGCACACGAGCTTCAGCACAGCGCTCATGCTGTGAAGTGCGCGACGTGCCCCAGCCTGACCTCTCCGCGTCGCACTGTGATGCCTCGCGCTAATACTAGTGGATGGGCTGGAGCCCACCGATGTCTCTTGGTTAGATCTCAGATAACTGAGAGGAGGTGATCCCATCCGAAGCCTTGTGTCACCGCAGCAAATGTCTTCATATCTTCCCGTGTCTCATTCGGGGAATGAGAAAGCGAGTGGCGTTTGGGTGAGAAGAGCGAGCGCGAGCCTCGGTGACTGAAGAACTTCAGGAAGCCGAGAGACAGCCTTTCTTTCGAACATTCGGTTAGTAAACTTGAACTGTTCTAAGAAAACTCCTTCTGAATTTTATTTTGTATGAATAACGTCAGCTCCATTCGCTGCACAGTCATCTGCCATCATAGGAAAGAAACGAGCAAATGACCGTTGATGAGGCGAAGTTTGTACGACATCAGGTGCTAAATCTACCATAGTGTATTAAACATTTTACTGACTCTAACCGAGAGTAGAAACTCTGGAAGTGTGTAGCTTTGGAAATTGTGTGGAGGTAATAGCATAATTCGATTTAAATCGGATGCCCATAGATGAAACAATAATTAACTCTCCAGCTGTAACTCCAAGAGGTATTTTATAACTATTATGTTTTCCAAGTACAGTAATTTATTTAAATAGATCTCATTGACTCATCAAATGCTATCTATAAAATGCTATACCCCCATTCTGAGAAAATACCATGCACACGCTAGAATAAAATGAACTGTCAAATATAATTTTAATTCACTGAAACAAAAATATGCATTAACCTGTACTTGATCATTTAATAGCACGACGATATTTTTCAAGGGAAATAAACACGATGCTTAGTGATCCACAAAAGCACGTGAACGTCGAGTCTTTCCGGCCTTCATTTCCGGACGCGGGGCTCCTCCGTGGAATTCCGCCCAACTGGTCATTTCTGAACAGTCCTCACACTTTCTTTCCAACACCGTGCCTCTCTGGCACCACACTATCCCCTTATACCCAAGTCTTATTTGTGGTGTAGTTTTAGGCCCAACATATCTGCTGTTTTCCAAGAAGCCTGCTTCAGGCTGAAGTAACCCCGCGCTGTGCTCACCTCCATGGCACTCAGTACTTCTCATACATAATTTCTAAGCCCTGGCTTTACTGCAGCAGGCTCCGGGTTTACCAGTTGCCCACTTCTCATCTACATGCGGGAAGCTCTTTAGGCTGTGCACTACCAATGCACTTCCATGGGAACTAACGGGATGCCTGGGCATGTAATGACGCTAATAAATGTGACCTGAGTAAATTCACTGAGAAGCATATCATAGAAATCCTAGACATGATGAAGAAGAAATATAAAGATCTTATTTTTAACATGAAGACAGTTTCTTATAACTTCCCTGTAACAATTTTAAGGTTAGAGGAAAATGTTTGGCTTAATTCACTCTGTATAAACTCTTTAAATGTTAACTAGTAAGTTTTAAAAGCATGAAATGACTTTTTTCCCCGGTGGCTTTATATAGAACCATAATAATTGCAACATGAGCTCAGGGCCTCTGTGACTGCCTGGTACTAACCCCCACTATGGGATCCTGTGTGGTGGCTTATTGTCGGCTTACATAAGACAAATGTGGTCAAAGTGTCTATGAAAATCTGCTATGAGACCCAAAAATGTTGTAGGGGCCCCAGCAAGCTTAGGGCTTCGACATTTAATTGACAACCAAGCACGCATTGATAGAAAATCTTAATAGACTCGAAAGAATGGAATTATACATTTTTTATAGAGCACGAGTTTCTCTACAATGCCCAGAATAGATATATAAATGTGGTATAAAGTGGCAATATTTTTACTCAATTTTTAGCATAACCAGTCACCTCACTTTGTGGCTTTTGTATACAGCAGGTGGAGACAGTCATGTGCATCTGCAAGGCGTAGTGAGATGTCAGTCAGAAGCCAGCTCCGCTCTGCGCCTGTAATTCCCACTCAGAACTGCAGCTGTCACCCACTGCCTCTGGATTTGCCTCTGTTTGGATAGTGGGGATTATCATTTTTCCCCCTACATCCAAGTCCAGAAGGGTAAACTAGCTTTGAATCCCAGTCAATTGCTCTTTGTCTACTGCAGAAATTCATTTAAGCCACGGAGAAAAAAAAAATGAGCTAAGCCTCCAAAATCTTTAAGTTTCCCCTGGCTCTGCAGAGGTTCATTGGTCCCTTTTACAAACAAGAGAGATGGGAGCACAGGGAGGGGAGGGACAGCCTTTACTGAATTGTCATCTTCAGCTAACTCTCATTTATCTTCGCAATGCAAAAACAGTGCAAAACAGATGAAAATCTAGTTACAAAAAAACTCCCCCTGACTATCACATCTTTGTTCATCAAACTCTTCCTAGAACAATTACCAAAAAAAAAAAAAAAAAAAAAAAAAGCCAGACTCCTGAGAGTCTCTTCCAAACCTTTGCCTTCTCCCACAGCTAGAGTGCTCACTAACGAGCATTGTGATGACCAGAGGACACACAGGCAGAACTAGTAACAGCCACTTCCTGCCTCTGTAGAGTTTTACTAAACGCTCGCGCATATCCTTGTCTTCTTTGGCTAGTCACAGCGGGGTGGGGTGGTATATGAGCTGCCACTTTTTACAGCTGAGAAACGAAGGCTTCAGAGAGTTCAGGGTGAAATGCACAAGGAACCGCATCCAGCGAATGTCAGACCTAGAGGTCTAACGATGTGCACTGACTATGCACTTGTCACATAGCCATCAGAGTCGATCTCCACCAGGGAGGTTGGTCATCCATCTTTTATAGCTAGGGACAGGTGGAGATGCAGAGCCATGAAGGAGTCAGACAAATGACAGCAGCATGGGGGTCTGATACAAGTCCAACAAGCTCCACAGGCCAAGTTCCATCTCTGACTATAAACTGCAAAAATCCAGAGGTCCCAGCTCAGCTTGCCTTCCGCAGCACCTACTGTGTGTGTCCCTAGCAGACTGCCCAAGCCCCCAGGGTTGCAGGACCGCCTCCCTGCTCCCACCCTGCCCCCCCAGAACACCCCTCTAAGCGCTGCTTCTAACGGCAGCCCCCGCACGGCAGCAGCTACTCCAGCGACTGCTCTGGGCTATTTATGAGACAGTCCCTGCTCTCAGCAGACGACTGTCTTTAGATTATTTGTCCCTCCCATCCCCACCCCCCCGAAACAGCACCGGGACACACTGTCCTGGCTGCCGAGTCCTGTTCCGGGTTTTGCAGCCAGCTGCCTCCCTCTCCGCCCCCTCACTGAGTCAGGGCTCCCGACTTGGGCTGAGCCTGCTCGGTGCTGAATGTTACCCTTTGTCTCTGAAGCCCTGGGCTGGCTCTCGAGGCTGGAAAGCCTGAACAACAATGATGAATCAGAGTGTTTATTTTTGAGGTTTTCTCCAAGCTGCCTCTTCATCAGCTCTTAAATAGCAGTATTCAAGCTGCCACAGACACTTCCAGAAGTTTGCCGGCCTTGGGTTCCCAATGGGGGGGGGAAACTTGGCCTTCTTAGCGACAAATGTAACAGCTCAACGACAGCCTGTCTCAAGGAGAGGCACACACTGAATCGCGCCGAGAAAAGTCGGAGGCCTCGTGTTTAAAGCAGTTTCTTAAAAAATTATTTTTAAATCCCTCAGACTGCATGAGCAATGCGAGATTCCTATCCTTAAGCGAGGCGACCTTTTCTAAAGCGGTTTTATGCTCTTCACTCTTCTTTAATTGGTGTCATATAAAACTACACGTTACATTTATTTGGTGTGTCTGAGTGAGCTGTTGAATCCAGGGTGGGAAACTCATGCCTTCGGATCTGAATCGGAAGGAACACCTATGTCACAATGTGGTTTTCAGATGTCGTGTTCTCATGGACAGATTAACCACTCTTGATAAATTGAAAGCTTAAATTCAACAATAAAACTAACAGGCTTGAGAAGGGGACATGTAAGGATAATTCACACATTACAAATTCTTTCTCGTACCTTTTGACTGTTAACACAGCAGAAAGATATTCACCTATGGC
>NW_006436283.1:10735517-10742294 GCF_000325575.1 Pteropus alecto | reverse complement strand
CCCCCCACCCCCAGCTCAATGCTGTCAAGAGAGTAAAGGAGTTTGTTTTGTTTTTAAAGCAGAGGCAGTCATGGGGATAAAACAAACAAACCAAACCCCAAAAGTGAAAATCTGAGGCTACTCTACACAAACATGATGATGTTGAAAAATGAAATAGCCTCCGAAAATGATTTTTATACATTTGCGTGTACAAGCTCAGAGTGGTGAAGAGGTCAAGGGGCGTGGACTGTTCTTTTTTGGCAGCTTGGAAGACAGAAGGACAAAGCCCAGCTGGCTAACTGCTGCTGCGCTTGGGATGAGGCCTCAGGGATTGAACCTAAGGGAGAGTGGCCGTTGGCGGAGTGGTGAGCTGCTCTTCTCTCTGGGCTGGGCCTCCCTGTGCCTGTGGGTGCATCACATTGTCAAGTACTTGGCCACCTTGAATCTGGCTAAACACCGAGTTCTGTTTTGCTGTGGTACCCATTCCAACCTACGACAGGTCGTGCTAGAGTCCCAAATGCCACTGATGTCCAGACTTGGACCATGCTAATGACGGATGAGGTTGAAAAATAAACATAACAGCTGCCACTTAGCATCTGCTGGACATGCGCCCAGGTGTTCTAGGTTTATTCATCATTCGACTACCCCAGGGTATGTGTGATTTCTCTTATTTTGTAGAGTGGGATAAGGCTCAGATGGGTTGAGTAACTCCGAAAGATGCACAGCTCCAGAGGGGCCAGCTTTGGGCCCTCGCTGCTCCCACAGTGAAGGCTTTAGACCAGATGGCACTTGATGAAAGGGAAGACCTGCCAGGAGGAAATCTCCTCGAGAACGTTAAGTTTTAAGTGGTTTTCCACTCATGCAATCTAAAGATCCCCAACTACAGACCCCATCAAATCACGAAGAAAACAACGTTTAATGATTTAGTTGAGAATTTTGCTGCCATCTCCTGAAACCCATCCTTGGAACAACAGAACTACTTATATGAGATTAGAGTCCATTTCAAAATTTTGTTTTTCTTTCTCAATGACTCTTACTTACAAGATTATGCTACCTGTAACCCCAAATGATTTTTGCCATAAATTACGGTAATACTTTACTGTGGTGGTGGGGGCATGCGTAAACTATGTGACTATTGTAGTTTTCTGCCACCTCTGACTTGGGCAGATGAGAAGACTCAACACCTGGATACATGCTATATTACTATGAATAAAAAGAGCTTCGGAAGCATGGGATAGGCACGGGGGCTTCCCTGAGAGTAGAGCTTAGGAGGAAGAACTGGAGCCCAGAGAATGAATTACTTACTGAAATCCTGAAGACAGAGATTCTGGTAACTTACTGGAGTGAACTCAGAAAGAACGCCTGGGTTCACGCGACAGATACTGTGAAGGAATTTTAGAGGTGGGGGCCTCGAAGTCAGGTCCAACTCATTCACCTCTATCTACCCAGCATCTGTCGCAGGGAATGGCTCCAAGTGGTTCTCAGTCTAATGGCTGCGGGAAGATGAACTGACTGGTGCCTGGACAACCATTTCTCCCCCTGAATCGGTTCTAGACATCCACAGGAATCTCACCCATGATCCACTACAGTAAACTCTAATTTTCCTGGAGAACAGCCCCGCCGACTCAAATCAGTGAAGATAATAATGACCACCATCACCACAGCACTGTTCTAAGCATCCATTAATCCTCAACCACATTTTACAAAAGAGAAAAGTAGGGCACAGAGAGTAAGTAAATTTTCCATGGTTCAAAGAGCTAGCAAGCAGCAGAACAAGGATTTGAACGCAGAGCCCAAATTTCAATCATCATAGACTACGGGGCCTGGACGATCGCACTTCATCGAGGAATGAAGGCTGAATGAACAAAATCTCAGACAAACGGCCTGGATGTTCCATTGCATTTCAATTCTGAATTTCTGAGAGTCTACTTTTTCATGGTGGGTGCTCTCGGAGCTTTGATTCTTGCATCTCTCCCTGTAAGTCCTGAACATATGTCACTGTTCATTTCTAATTTTGTGGCTACAGGAGTGAAAGGGGGTGAATATGTTCAATTATTTCTCAGGAACTCTGTTGACAGGTTCTGCTGGGTTGAAGGCAGGAACTAATGGCTGAAACAAAGAACAGCCACCACTTCCGATTATCTGTGGGTGCGGTGCCCCCTGGAAAAGCTTCTTCAGAGCGGCCACTCTATTGGATTCTGGCGTTAATTGTTAGAAAGACAAAGCAGCAGCTCTACGTATGGAGAATGAATTCTCTTGCTGGCCACTGCAAGGATAGAACACATTCTGGTTTACCATCAAAGCTGAAACACAGACTCACAGAGAGAGAAGTGGAGGACTCTCGTTTGCCGGTGTTCTCCAAGGAGGTGCTTGGCGGCCTATAGAATTAATGCCCAGAATCGTTCGCAGTAACCCAGCTCGGTCAGTTAGTCCATGCTTCTCACTCACATCTCCCAGTGGGTGTCACAAGTAGAATGACATAGGGCTTTCCAGAACCAGGCTGCTACCACCTTCTCAAAATCTCGGGAACGCTGAATAGTAGAACCCCGATAGAGGAGGGACCTTGGGCTACATAATTTTATTTTGGTTTATTTTGGCCTGCTGCCAATTTAAATATTCTATGGTGTGGCTTTTTTTCTTCTTCTTCTTCTTCTTTTTTTTTATGCATAGGCACGTGCTCTTTAACGTATTAAGATTTGTGTAGAAATTATACAACTTTTTTTTTGGTAATAGCTTTATCGAGATATAATTCACATACTGTACAATTTGCCCATTTCAAGTACAAAATTACAAGGGTTTTTTATACATTCACAGGTTGTGCAAACCTCACCACAATCTCATGCAGGAACATTCCACCCCGCCCCCAACGAAGGAAAACCCATATTCGGTGATGGCCATTGCCTCTTGCCCTCTCCTACCTATAACCTTGGGCAACCAGTCAGCTACTCTGTTTCCGGGCATGGATTTGCCCTCTGGGGGATTTCATATAAATGGGTATAGTCTTTTGAAGCTGGCTTCTTTCACTTCTCGTAAATTTTTCAAGGTTCATCCATGTTGTTGCGTGAATCAGTACTTCACTTCTTTTCATGGCTCAGTAATATTCCGTTGTAAGGAGAGACCACAGTTTATCCATTTATCAGTTGATGGTCACTTGGGTTAGTTCTAATTTTTGGCTAATTTGAATAATGTTGCTATGAACATTCAAGTACAAGTTTTTGTGTGGACATATGTTTTCATGTCTCTGGGGGAGATACCTAGGAGTGAAATTGCTGGGTCATATGGTAACTCTGTTTTTAATCTTTTGTTATATATGTAACATTTTAATTGAAAGGTTCGGGTGGCAAGTTCAGATTAAGAATTTAACTATCATCTGTGAAATATAAATTTACTTACTTCCAAAATAAGCCACATTCCTTGAGATTATAAACTTCTTAAAGAAAATAGCCCAAATCTTATTCAACCTTCCCCTGCATGTGTTCAATAAAAGTTTGACCTGAACACTTTCTAATTTGCCAGTCAAAAACAGGTTGTTTTTTATTAAGTGCCAAATTCTACAGATTCTGAAGCTCCCACCCACTCCCCAGTTGAGGGGGTAGAAACACAGACCCTCCCAATCCCTTTCCAACTCACTACTGAGATAATAAGGATTTCTTCACTCATTTCCCAATCTGCAAGATGAAAATTAAAAAACGTCTTGTCAAGGTCATATTAAAAACAGGAAGAAATAATGAACATACGTATCACTCATGCCCATATTATCTGAAACTTGACAGATCAGCCTCCACCTTCTTCTCTGAACGACTAACCACAAAAGAAAAATTCACAGCTAAAAGACATTATTTCTTCTCCCAATGAAAACAATGCAAACATAAGATATCGGAGTCCTTCTCTAATTGGGAATGTGGCTTATTTGCACGTATGTGGATTAACTGATAGAAAAGTCAGCCCTCCCTAATTCCTGGGAATGGAGGTATGCCTTCTCAGTAAATTTTTCAGAAAGTCAAGGTACATTGCTTCTGAGTTGCAAAACTCTGTTGGACCCCGTGTGATGGAAATTTTTCTAAAAAGTATTGGACATTCCCCTGTCTACTTAAAGGGAGGGAATGGGAACAAGCGGAGAGGGAGGTCTAGCGCCTGCTGTGAGCTAAGCTTTGTGCAGCACACTCATGTTTGCCCTTTTCAGCCAAATCTTTTGAAGGTACAGTACTTAAATGTATTCTCAGCAACACCTGAGGTTCTTGCAGTGGCAGCTGCTACTGCTGTTGGGGGCGGGGGGGTGGCGGCAGTGGCGGTGGCGGCAGCAGAAGCAGCAGCGTCCCACTCTATAGCTCAGAGGGGTAAAGCAAGTGGCCCAAGGTCACAGAGCCAGGAAGTGGAGAAGCCACTTCAACCCAGGTTTTCTGACTCTGAAGTTAACCATGTTAAACACTGTTCTAATAACATCCTACATATTTTAATTTGCATTATCCTTCTTTCCCCAGACTGCATGATTGATCTAATATAAGTTGTAATCTCATAGAGCCTTTCCCTGTGGGTTTTATTTTCCCTGTGGCTGGCTCTTCTGTGAACGAGCTCTCCTCGATCAGTGGAGGATCTATCCGGGCATCAGACAGCTGAGTTCAGATGGGCTGGGTGAGCACGCCAGGAAGGTTCTCACCACCAGACAAACAGCTCGTGTTTCTGAGACATCATTCTGCTATCAGGGCATCTCAATACCACAACAACTGTGTTCCCACCCAAGGCTGTGATTAGCAGCAGGCTGAGGGGACCGCAAGAAATAAATGCCGGGATTAGAAAAGTGGGACACATGCAGAAATAAAATTCAAAAAAAAAAAAAATATGTCTGTAAAAAGCAATGAGTCAACATCTAGGTAAGAAACAAAAGTCATGAGTATATGAATACCAGCGGGAAGAGCCAGCAGCTATCTGAGGTCCAGACAAATATTAGCAACCATGGGGGTGAGGAGGGAAAATAAAATTAAAAAAAAAAAAAAAAAAAAATGCTGACCACCCAATATGTCCTAGGCATGATGCTGCTTTTGGCACTTTTCTTGCAAATGTAGGCGCTTTCGTCTAAAGGACAGTAAGGAAACTGCAGATCTGGCCTGTGTGACACACATTCCAGCTCCCTGGGCCCCTCTTTACAATGAGGGGATTGGACCGGAACGCTGGTTTCACAAGGCCCTGAGATCCCCACCCTCTTCTCTTGTTGTTGAGAGAACAAAGAGGAGGCGACAGCGCAGTGAGGGGAACACAGGGACCGAGAAATGAGGGTCACGGCAAAGGGGGGCCAGGCGCCAGCCCCCAAGGAAAAGGTCTCTGCGGCGCGGGCAATTTGCGGAACCCCCTGAACGGCTGCCTTGTTTGCCTCCTGCTCCGGTGAGAGCATCAACCCCGAGGAAGCTGGGCCCCACGGAGGGGATGGGGACACCTGCCAACAGGTAGCGGGGCCTGTGGGCCCAAGATCAGGCAGTTTAAGAAGCTGCCCTGCCTGTTTGTTTCATTAACTAACCTTCGAGACAGCAATATGTTTCTTTTTCTGCTAGATGTTGGCTTGAGGTAAGAGCCCCTGGCCTGACGGACACATAGATCAACAGATGGCTACGCTAAACTCAAGAAGACTTTAAGTAGGCCTCAGTCTTGGTGAGTTTTCTTCATCTGGCAAAATACGAGTGGCGTGCCAAGGGCAGTATCATGGAGGGAAGAGTGGGCAGTGGTCACGGTGTGGATTCGAAAACCGAACTGCAGGTGTTCACATCCTGGCTGTCACTCAGCAAACCTTGGGTGAGTGGCTGAACCTCGCTAAGCGACAGCTTGAGCTGAAAAGCAGAGATGATCACAGTACAATCTCAGAGCTTGGGGATGCTTTGAGGATCGAAGGCACGTCAAGTACGGAGAATGGTAGCTGGTACTTGAATCCCCGTGCAGTGAACAGCAACTATATTACTTATGATGGTGCTAGTATAAGTAAATGATGGTAGTAAAGTACTCTTTGCTATCGAGTCTCACCAAAACTAAAATATATTTAAATCGTTACCCTTTGGATCAATAAAATCAGCACATGCTACTAGAAAGCCTCGGTCTGCCAAGTGACACTCTCTATTTCATTGTCAGTAAGGATGGGTCAAATGCTTACGTCTTCAAGCTCATCTGTCCACTTCCCTCATGCTCGAAATTTATTATTCACACACAACTGGCCCCGGAGTTCAGAAAGATCGACCTGTGACTTTTAATATTCAGAATACAAAACTCGAGAGGAAGCCAGAAATTTAGGGATAAAATGCAACCTCTGTTGGATTTACCAAGAATCGACAGAACAACATGGTACCTCCCCCATGCCCCAGAGACCCCAATTTTGCCCTTTAGGTAGGACCATAATAACAGAGCCACTGCACAGTTCCCATCCAAGAGGAAGACACAAATGCGAAACTTTAGCTCAGACACACAATCATGGTCGGCTCCACTAGAGATCAGTCAAGGTCAATGTAATCAAAACTCATCATTTTTCAAATGGGTGGGGCGGGGGGGGGATCAGAGAAGGTCATGATCTTCATATTGATTGTAAATACAGAAAAAGTTAGGCTGGAACTTAAAGCTCTGCCTCCCACCTCCCCAGAAAGGAAGTGCTCAATAAATATTTCTGTGTTAAAGAATGAAAGGATTGGCTTCTACCCCATCAAGTTCAACAACCTTCAGAGAGCTTGTTTAAATGCCCGAGAAGCCGGCTGGGCTGGGCCGCCCCTTCCAAGGGCCACTTCAGGGGAACACATTCCTCTGCAGTGGCAGAAATAAGCCCGA
>NW_006436283.1:10652571-10735479 GCF_000325575.1 Pteropus alecto | reverse complement strand
TCAGTAGGAACCTTATAAGAGGAAAAGATTCTACCAGGCCAGAGTGGGAGGCGGCATCAAGAATGTCCTCTGGATGTTTCCTGGCTGCTCATCACCGACCCAATTAAAAAAAATCGGGTATCCAATTAAACAAAGCCTTAGAGGGGATAAGCCATGGGCGAGACTGGTCTGTAATGTAAGAGAAAACAGTAGAAGCTGACCCTTAAACGGTCCTCCTCTGCCCAGTCAAGTTAAGAGTTAATTATAAACCGACTGGGTAACACGCAGATTCCCAGCCTTGACTGTGATTTGCTTCAAGACGCATGGCCTAATAATTAGCATGAAACAAACCAGTGGCGTTCAGGACAAGCCAACACTGAGTCCCAGGAAAGGACACAGAAAAACAAGGGATGTGGCCGATGCTTCACTGGCTTCTAGAGGACACAGAGAGAGGTACGCGTCATCTGAAGTGGAGGCACACACAGGAGCAGAGGAGATGTTTCTTAGGCAAACCAAATGCAGTTAACATTGATTAGGAAAGGTATTAGAAGAGAAAAACAGCTAATTTCATGAAATTAAAAAAAAAAAAAAGAGCCTATCTCTTTTCTGCACGGTTTTGGGCAACCCTTTAAAGTGTTGCTGAGGAAGGAGAGAGAAAATGTAGGAATAAAAAGGTGATTATCTAAGACCCATCACTAAAAGCTCTAATGCTGAAGTTTCTTATGCCTTAAAATTCATTTTTAAAGGGCTGGAGTGCTGCTGCCTGCCTCATTGAAGTGTTTTCCAGCCCTGGACTTCTCTTCACTGAACACAGGAAAGCAAATGTGTCTGTTTCGTGCTGAGAAAGCACCATTCTACCCCATAGTGTGCTGTGTGTGCAAACCGATTCTACCCACAGTGACAGTTGAGTTGCTAAGAATACACTGAGCCTCAGCACCCTCCAGGGGGGCGTTCTACACTGCTGATTTTCAGGAGAGGCAGTGGGGGACCTGGCCACGGCCACGGCCACTGATGGAGGAGCCAGATCATCAGTGGGTGAGAAAACGAGTCCAAGCCAGTCCTTGGAGATTCATCCAACACAAAAGACGAATGGACGATGGGGTAGCAACTAAATTTAAAAGACAAATAGAGGCTTAGAAAAAAAAAATAAGTGGACTGATGGTACTTAAAAAAAAAAAAAAGAATTGAATCTAGTTAAAAACAACCACCCAAAAGCTAATGAACTATCACATGACTTTTTAAAAGCCCCAGTCGGCTCCATAATCCTTCGGCACAAAGGTGGTTGCGTGAGACCCCAGAGACTCAAGCTGGAGCCAGGTCTTTATAAGAAGTGCGTCGCTTGGGGGAGTGGGGAGTGGGGGGCGGTACCCGTGCCCAAAGGCAAAGCCATCTGCAGTTTTCCTTCTTGGAAATTCACCCTGATCTGCTCAGAAGGGGAACACGGTGCTCCAGCGGCGAGGGAGCTGAATTATGCAGGAGCGAGTCCACGGGAGGGAGTCTGGGGAGACGCGGGCAGGCGGCCGGTGGTTGCCTAGCTCCCTGGCCCAGGAGTCAGAACGCGCCTCCTCTCGGGGGGAAATCAAACTCCACCGCTGGAAATGCCGGCCCCGGACCGGGAGGTCTGGGAAGGTTAAGCATTAGGAAGATCATTTTAAGAAGAAAGCCCGCTTTCTCTGCATCCGGCTGCTAGGCAGGGACTTGTGGACATCCATGATGGGTGGTCTCTGTGGGTTCATTTGCTGAGAAAGAGGGGGCGTGAAAAGGAGTGGTGGGGAGAGAGAGTTGAACCTGAACCTCCATTTGGCGCTGCTTCCACTGATGGGCAGAGGGCTAAGCCCTCAGGGGAGATGGTGAGGACAGGAGACCACTGTGAAGGTGGCTTGTGAAACCGTGGGCCAGATCGCCTCACCCGAAGCAGTCGCACCGTAACAACAGGAGTGAGAGACCCAGGGAGCCAGCCACCTAGCGGTTATTCCCGCCTCCTGACATCAGCCGCAAAAGGAGCCCGCTCTGCCCAGGCCGATCACGAGCGGAGGCCACTGACTCTAAAGCAGGGCTTCTCAGCTCAGGCTTCTTGTCAGGATCACCTGGGGAGCTCTGCTAAAACACTGAAGCCACTGACTGCCACCTCGGAGATGCGGATTTAATGGACCAGGAGATCGCCCGGGGCTCGGCCTTCCTTTTAAAGGCATCTCAGGGGATTCTCAGGTGCAGGCAGGGCCGCGGGGCACTGGTCCGCAGAGTCCTGAGGGGGATCGGCTGCCAGGCTGCAGATCCTAATGTCGGTGTGGGTGGCCCTGCCTCTCAGGTGGTGTCCCACCGCACACACGGCCAGGCTGGCTGCTGCTGTGGCTTCCTCGTGGTGTGGGTCTCCCTGGCCCATTGAATCACAGGCTTTTTGGAGCCGTGCACGTCAGCGTTTGCCGAGTGAACAAGACCCAGCAGAGAGGACCACTGGGGCAAGGAGTGTGACTGAAAAGCTCCTAATTGTCAAAAGAATCTAATCAGTTAAGCAACCGGAAGTCTTCTCAGGAGAACATGAGAGGCCCCAGAGGAGACAGACAGATGGACAGACAGACAGGTGAGGGGCTTGGCTGCTTACTCCACAGCTGGCGCTGGGTGGGAGCACAAACATGATTTTTCTAGATCTCCAACACTTGCCCCAGGATTGCCGCCTTCGGAAGGCAGGGCAGGGGATCCTAGCATTTTGAGCAGTGTGGCTGCACAGGGACAGCAGCAGAAACCTGAGACGGCCATCCCTGGGCTGTCCTGCCCGGCCAAGAGCACCTGTAAGTAGGTCAGGGAGGCCCTGTGCTGGAGCTGTGTGCAGCCCGTCCCTCTAACAAACAGCGAAATAACACAGAAGGTTTGGGAGTCGATGACCCCTCACCTCTCCGGAATAGAGAACAAACGATGCTGAGAAGACATTCATCTCTATCCCGCACGGAAACCGAGAACAAACGGGCTGTCAAAGCAAAGCAGCAACAAATCGCAAAAGTCCGCGTCTGCCTTTTATACCCAGCCGTCTCCACAGCTGCAAAACGTGCTAGCTGATGATTCTTTTCCTTCTGCCTGAGTAGTTTTCAGTTTTCCTGTGTTTGGGGGCCTCGGTGGTTGTGCGTTGAATGGCGAAGTTCATTCTGCCACCCACATCTGTATGTGGCAGTAAGGCAGTGTCATGGTCTTTGGCTTAATTAAAATATATCCATGGGTTTATCTCTCTTTCCATCTCTCAAATCAAAAGATGGCCTCATTTGGAATAAATGTACTTGGCTTACATCCCCTACTTGGGGAGTTCAAAATATTTGATCAACTTCAAGACAGGGAAGATTGGAATTGACTGATTCCAGCCAGCATACATTACACAGCAGGGAACCAGAGGGACCTGAACTTGGGGCAGGAGCCAAATTAACATCGTTTACTTTCCAAGAACTTTTCAGGATGCATTATACTGAAAAATCAAAGCCAAGAGCATGGTTCCTAATTTGGTTCTCCATGACACAAGGAGTTCTAGCGCCTCCCTGACTTAGTTTCCCTTCCTGCATGTTGCAGATTTGGGATGACAGAGGAGGAGCAAAGGACTGGGAGGTGAGTCAGCTGAGATGGGGTCTATTTCATTAGCTTGTGCACCATCAGGCAGGGTAATCAGCAGCTAGTTTTGAGGCTTAAGGGAGTTTGATTCTGATTTATCCAGCGAAGCCACAGACCACGACACTCAGGGACTTCACATGAGGAGACACAAAAACGAGCCACAGACCTAGAAGACGTCCATAAGGACATTTTTATAGTGATCTTCATGTAGTTACTTAACATATGTAAAACGAGCCTTGGGACAAATGAAAAATTTCAAGATCTCATATTATCTGCAGGGAAAAACAAGACGACTAGGACACTCTGGAATTCTTGTGTCTTTCTTGCTTCTCATCCTCCACCCCCCCGCCCGCAACCCGCCCCAAGGAAGAGCACATCAAATGCTGGATGAGCTCCTTTTACCAATGACAATCAGGCTCTGCAAGGTCACATGTCTAGGGAAGTGTCAAGGCAGGACTAGGAAATGACTTATTAAACTCAAGAGCCCACAAGGTCAGCTGCTGGGGGAAGTGGGCAGCTAGCCTCACTCACAACAGCTTCTTACAACTTGGAAATATTTGGACAAAACGGGGATGGAGGAAAAAAATCAATAGAACATAATGTCTGTGTTACAGAATGCTACTGTCACCTTACAGAACTTGATGGCAGTTTGCAAATGTGTTTTTAGCTTAATACTTGCACTCAAACTTTTGCAAAAATCTTAATCACGAGGATGCCAATAGTAATCAAAGATGACATTTTGGTGCAAAGAAAGTCTATTGAAAACCAGAGGAAAACTCAAAAAAAAAAGAAAGAAAGAAAAAAGAAAAAGAAAAAGAAATTGGCTTCCCTATCAAGGCTGAAGCCTTTTGCTACCCCGACACAGCAAAACGCAAACTAGAGAACAATTTTGTTACGTTCATATATCATTTGATTTGCCTGATTTTGAACTTCAAATTCTACCATTTTCCCCCTCCTCTAACATACAAAGATTACTTGCTGCCTCCTGGTCTTAAGCACCCAACCAAAATAAACTCGCCAACCACCCGATCAAAATACAGTAACCAGCTAAAATATATCAAATAACTTCCATCTCTCATTTTGAAATACCTTCCCTTCCGGTTGCATGTGGTGTATTAGTTTTCTATTGCTTCTATAACAAAATACCACCGACTTGGGGGCTTGGAACAACACAAATTTATTATCTTCCAGTTTTAGAAGTCAGAGATTCAAAATGAATCTGACAAGGCTATAGTCGAGGTGTTGGCAGGGCTGTTACTTCTGGGGGCCTCTGTTTCCTTGCCTTGTCCAGCTTCCCGAGGCCACTACATTCCTTGGCTCATTGCGCCTTCCACCAGCTTCAAAGTGCAACCCTCCCAACAATGCTTCCACGTCCTTTTGACTTCTACCCGCTAGTTTCACTCTCATGAGGACCCTTGTGATTTCATAGGGCCCATCGGAATAATCCAGGATCATGTGCCTCTCAAGATCCTCAACGTGATCCCATCTGCAAAGCACTTTTTGCCATGAAAAGTAACATCACAGGTTCTGGGTAGTAGGATGTGGATATCTTTTGGGGGATATTATTCTGTACTACATATATGTATTTATTATGTGGTTGCAACAGTATACCTGTATTATCAGGCATACTGATAATACAGCAGCAATTTGGTATTATCTTTTATGAAATACCATATTACAAGCATTTTCCATATTTCCATAGAGTCATCAAGATTGTTTTTAAACCATATAATTTCTCACCGGTTGAGAAAACCACTGTAAGTACATGTTAAAGAGGTGGTAGGTATAATATAGTTTAAAATTTTTTTTCATTAATATTTTACCGAAAAAGTAATTTTATTAATTAAAAAGAAGGAAAATAAAAAGCAGCAGGGATATATGCTGACCCCAGGGGCATGGGGCTCCCCGCCACATGCCAGGCTGACGGGAGGAGGTCTGAATCAAGGTCTGCAGCATTTCTCATGGGAGTAGAGGTGAGTGGATCTGCTCTCCATTCTACACAAAACACAAT
The DNA here is from genome assembly GCF_000325575.1 of Pteropus alecto. Taxonomy (NCBI): domain Eukaryota; kingdom Metazoa; phylum Chordata; class Mammalia; order Chiroptera; family Pteropodidae; genus Pteropus; species Pteropus alecto. Next base: position 10,729,898 of record NW_006436283.1, on the reverse strand, counting down.
CAGATTGTCTTTCAGCAGAACAGAAACAATCGCCCTATTGTCTCACACCATGAATGATCTACAGAGCCACGAAGTATTAACATTCAAGGCAAAGGTAGCAAGGGGCTCACTCATCTGCACATTCTATAGTCTGCAATTTGTTGGCTCGTAAACTTTGGTTTAAGGATTACAGCTTGCGGATGTAAACTGTATTGGCTGCCACTGCCAAAATCCAGGTGCCAGGATTATTTGATCTCCCTGTTTTATAGGTGTTATAAAAACACACACGAATAAGAATGCAACCCACACTAGTAAAACCTAAAAGGAACTGGGGCTGGGATAGGGTAGAGTACAGAGGTGAAGATCACAACTAAATTTGCTTCCCATAAATTATTCAGTTACAGAATATAAAACAGGGGTCGCAAACTTTTTCTGTAAGGGCCAGACAGTAAATGTTTTCAGCTCTGTGGTCATTCAGTTTGTCACGAGCACTCACACTCAGTTCTGTTGCTACAGGGCCAAAGCAGCCATATACAACACATTAATGAATGGGCATGGCTGTGTTCCAATGAAATTGTTTACAAAAACAAGCTACGGACAAGATGAAGTTTACAATCCCTAGCACAGGAAGGGGACAGGTGTCTTTATGTCATGTAGAGGCGACACCATCCCCAAATTGTTTCTTTACCATTTCTCATCTAATTTACCTTTTTTTGCACTTTTTTAGCAAATCTGGGCTCTTCTTAGGGCTCACATAATTAAGGTGGTATATTTCATTACTGGCCTCGATTTGTCACCCCTTCTTGTATCCCTCCCCATCACCCTGCCCTTTTCCAAATGACTTAGGAGTCCTTTCTATAAAGGTCACGGATATTTCCCTGCCCCAAGATTTTGGACTCAACCATGTGACTGACTTTGGCCAACGCGACGAGGCAGAAATACCAACATGCTTGTTCTAAGCCTAGAACAAAGCAGACTTGGCATTTCCGCTTGTCTTCTTGGGCTTCCGCCAGCCCTGGAGAGAACACGCCCAGGCTCAAAGGAGGATAAGACGCACCGTGGGGCAGAGTCGACCCCGGCCCCACAATGGGAAAGCCGGGTGCCCCGCTGAGCTTGGAAGAAATCAGCCAAATCTCATGTGACCTGCAGACTGTGTCAGGGATAACACCATCGTTGTTTTAAAGCCGCCAACTTCTGGGATGGTTTGTTAGGTGATCAATATGAGGCCAAGTGATATGAGGAGTATATCAATCAAAAGCAAACTACCTCTTCATTTCAAACCCACCAATCACCTCCAGAGAAATCGTCTCCATAGAAAGCCTTATCTCCTTCTATGGAATAATTTGCTAGTTGAGGTTATATATATTTACTTTAAAATTTGCTTTACTAATTCTAACTCTACTGCTACTAAATTTTCTCAACATTCCTTGCAGTAGTGTGTAGCTGCTTTTATCCACTAATAGGAACAGATATCCTTATAGCTATATAGTTAACATAAACAATTTCTAAAACTTTCCAATCACAGCAGTATGTCATTTTTAGACCACTTCATGAAACATATGGTTTACTATCATTATAAAAGCAATCTGACTTTGATTGTTTATTTACAGGAAGTATTATTAGCAAGGACATTACATGTTTATAAAGCAATTATACAGAGATAATACTCCCAGACCTCCCTCTGAATTAAAACTAAAAATAAAACGCAAAAACCCTCAACTTTTGGAAAAGAGGGGAAAGTGTGTGGAGTGAGCCTGCCATGTTTCTGTTGAATTTACAGAGACAGATTTCCATTTTCCACTTTGAACAGATATTACTGAGTCATGACTTTCATCAATACTTCTAGTGAGGAGACGAGTCTGTGTTCGATAAAAACATACTTGTCCAAATTTTGGTCAGGGTCATCTTAGACTCATGTACTTTCCAAGTACATACCAACTATCCCCATGCATGTGACACAGGTGTCCTGGGAACCTCCCACCATTAAGTGACTTGCAGTATCACACTAGCTAGTGCTAATCTCGCTCCACAAAACACATGTAGGTAGTTACCACAATCTAGGTGGTTGTTTTCCAAAAGCTTGTCTCTATGGGGGCGATTTGAAATGGGAAAGGCATTTCCAAAGCCAGCCTTTCAAAGTCTACTGAATTCATAGCAAATAGGAGATATATTAATAGCTATGTGAAAAACGTCTTTACAACTTTCAATTATTAATAACGAAAAATTTGCATGGAGGCTGAAAGTGAGCATCTGGAGATTTTTAAGCAGGTGCAAACTCACACACCTGCATCCATCTGCCAGTTGACCAGGCTAGGTGGTCGATGACGCCTCATTCACAGGCCTGGTGGATGATACTTGCTTGGTCTAGGGGTCCTCAGCTAGAAGGCTTATTTCTGCTCCATGGACCTCTCATTCTCAAAGTTTTTCTCGTCAGGTGGCAGAAATTCTAAGTGAGCAAGAGGGGAGCTATAAAGTCTGGTAATACCTGGGCTCAGAACTCCCACAATGTTATTCGTGACACTGCATTCTACTACTGGTCAAGAGAGGTCACAAAGCCAGTCTAGACTCATTGGGGCGGTGAAATGGACCCTACCTCCTAACCAAAGCTGTGGCAGTCACGTTACAAGGGAGCATACAACAAGGATGAGAGGATCTGTGGCCATTCTTGCAATATACCACGTGTAACCAACGATCGCATATTTTTTCGTTTCTATATGAAAGTACATTGCCATTTTCATGACTTAGTTTACTCCTGCATGGTTACACGGGGAATTCTGGAGGATTCGGAGGACGTGATCTTGGATAAAGGAAGACAGAACCAAACAACTGTCACAGATGGAAACAGAGTAGGTCCATATCTAGGCCGATGGCACTGGAACATACACTCTATGAACACGGGCATTTTTGTCTGTTTAGTTCAACTGATGGATCCCAGTGCACAAAACAGAGCCTTGCCCACAGCAGACAAGCAATGATGATCTTGAAATGTAAGAGCAAATGCCTCCTAGGTGTTCTGAATTGACAATTACCCTCTAGGTGTTCTGCAGTGAGGGATGAGAAGGACTAGATCTGACATCCGAGAGAATACTAATTTGTGAGTAGGGTCATCTGAAGTCAACTGTCCATAAATTCGGGACTAACGGTACTCAGAATCAGAGCAGAGAAACGACGCGCTAACACGTCCTCACATTAATCTTCCGGAATGCCTTTACCAGCTTCTCAAGACCAGAAATCAAAAAAAAGCACAACGAAGCAGACTTTCTATATAATTCCAGCAGAACAGAAACGCTTTTATAAGTGGAAATTTCTGCCTTTGTGAACTTTATAGGAATCTGAATTGTGAGCGAGAAATTAGCAAAACACTGTCTTCCACCGAACAATGGGTCTTACATAAGATCAGGAACTGAATATCAAGGATGCACAATAAACACCGTGGAGAGGAAGGGCGGTCAATGCAGGGTTGGATGGTTAATGCTGGAGTCAGAAGACCCCTGGCGGTTGTCTGGTCCCCCTGTTCCCATGACGAGGAAGCTGAGGCCTCAGAAGGAAGTGGCTTGTCTAAGGTCACTCAGCTAGTTCTGGCAGAGGGAAGGCAAGGATCCAGGAGGTGAAGTTGAGGCCGAGCTCTGAGCTCTTTCCACTACACTTGGCTGACAATTTTCAACAGTATAAACAAGCTTTTGAATATAAGCAACTATAAATAGCAATTAGTCAGAGTCTCATATTAGATACGTTGACATCAGCAGGCAATTACAAGCCCCTCTGATGCTCACTTAGAAACAGCCCTGGAGTCACTGCCTTCCTCAGTTCCACTGGGACCAGCCTGGACGCTGCTCAGGTCCAGACCATATCCTTCTAGCATCTTCCAGCAATCTGAACTTCATCACAAAATTGTTCCTTCTCCCAAAGATCACCGAATACTCATGTGCATTTGCTTTTCTCGGCCATCTAGATCTCATGTTTGTCAGGGTAAGGAGCACGATTTTTCTAATTCCTTTGCACGTTTCACAGTACTGAGCAGCCGCCTGGCACACACATTTTGGTGAAGCATAATAGCAGCTAAGATTCACTGAATGATTACTACGTGGCAGACGTGAGCTAAGCATTTTACAAGCATTATTTAATTCACCTCAAAATTCTACAAATAGGCGTGATTATCTGCCCTATGCCCAAATACAGAAACTGGTTTGTAGAGGTTAACTGACCTACTCAAGGTCACACGGCTAGTAAGCCTGTTTGGAGATGAGATTCAATCCTAGGACTATCTGACTCTAAGTCTATGCTAAGTCCTGCTGCGCCTTCCCGACTCAGATCTGCCTGAGTCTGGAGAGGGGCCCAGGAAACACATTTTGGAAAATGTCCCAGGTGATTCAGGTGTACACCAGGTTTGGGAGTTGCTGCTGACCCCCTGCAACCCTACGCTGATTGGTTGATCCTGCTGGTTTTTCTGAAACCGGGGTGATGGTGTGCCCAGAACTGGACCAGCTCTCCTCGGGTGGCTCAGGTCAGGCACACTGCAGAGAGTGCTGTCTTCCCTCCTGCACTTGATCCCTCCCTTGGGAATCCTCCATGGCCATTTCTGGGTACTGACAGAAAGCAGAAGGCACCAGAGAGTTATTCCAAGAGCAGTCATAGAACTCATGAGGACACAGTACTGAGGAAGTCCTGACAGCACAGCTCAGGAAGGGAGCAGAGTTCAAGGCTCCACAGGCTCATGTGGGTCTCATGATGGATAATGCTCTAGGCCTCTTCTTTGGGGCCTTTTTTTTGGAGTCACCCACACATGTCATATATCATCCAACGACAGACCCAGCTACACAGTCTCACACCATTTTCCCCACATTTAGAAGAGATATTATAGTTTCCATTGCTATACCCGAACACTAGGCATCATAAAACATCCTCCCTCCACCTTTTTTTTTAGAAGTTTAAGAAGTCTGATCTGAGCAGGTGGACCCAACTTCCTCTACAAAGGACCCCATGGCATTCAGCACAAACCATCCACAAGGAGATACCCTGGTCCGTTTATAATACAGTAATATCCAGTGCAGGACTGAGAGTCTCCAGAAGATCACAACCGTGAGCTTTCAATCATGCCCCCAAGTTTCTCCTTGATCAAGGGTTCTCCTTTTTCAATTGCTGTTCTCTCCTTTGGGCTCTGCCAATAGCCAGGAACTCCTTTCTGCCTAGCATAGCTGGGACAGACTCATCAAGACATTAGTAAATATTAAAATGAAATAAACAGGGATTGCAGGAAGCCAAATAGAAAATGTGTGTGTGTGTGGGGGGGGGGTGTTTTATAAAAAACAGGTGCTCCATCCTGCCATAGCGGGCTTCACTGGCTTTGCCGCAGGTCACACAAGTCTAAGGCGGTCCATCAGCTCTTCCCCAAGATCTGGACAAGGTCACAGGCCTGCTGCCTGTGCTCCTCCTTGCTGGCTCCTGGTCTACCTCCACCTGGAGGATGCCCGTCTCAGGAACCCAGGAGCTCCCTACTGGACATCTTGGGAATTTGTGGTCCAGACCAAGAGAAAGACCCCTGTCCCTGTCACACAGAATGGGGGCTGAAATGTGGCTAGGAGGGGAATGAGGTTGAAGGGTAGCTAAGAGGGCCCCGGTCTGAAAGAAGGTTCTTTCAGAGCCAAATTTTAGTCAGTTCCTCAATCCTTTCTTCGCTTGAATATTTTGTTATTTCAAAGAACATTCAGTATTTTGAAGACTGATCTAAAAGTAGAAACCAGGTCTTGCTATTTCCTCAGCCAGTATTCTTGCCTTTCAAAGGGATAAAACAATTCTCGACCCTCTTTTCTTTTCCCACACACATGGTAAAAATCTATTAAAATCGAGAGGATTTCATCCTCTGTGAGAAATCAGAATTCGTCTTACACTGGCCCTCTTTTCAACATACATTCTTCTAACTTAGGACTCCTTAAAGAATACAGACTGAGCCAGACGAGATTCATCACTGCATAATTGGATGTTTACTTTCAGTTGTCCTAATTAGCCAAAAAAGAAAGAAAAGACCATATTTCAATTTCCCCTTTAAAAAAAAAAAAGTCATTTATACCACTCTTCTGGGATCCCAGAGACGGTACTTATTAGAAAAAGTAAGTGTGAAAAGCAATTAAGAATTAGAGAAAAAAAAATTCTCTGTGGTCACGCAATACCGTTATCCTTATAGATGAGTTTATATGTGGATGCCGAAGACGTATAAAAATGAGAATTCTGACTTTGACAGTCATTATGCCCTATATACCCACCACTATAATATACTCTTAGTGCTGTATTTCTACTCCTACACATTATAAAAACATGAGTTAGCAATTGCCAAATTTGTTCAATGTCTGTGAATACGCTTGTTAGAGAAACTGCAGACTGCAGCAGAAATCCTATAAATGTCAAACATTTTTAGTGCTTTTTCTTTTTAGGGGGCAATTTCCAAATCAAAATTAGTTGAAGCTACAATTTGGTTTGTGTCGAGTGGGCAAGTCCCCAAAGAATCCCAAGGATGCCACATGTAACACATTAGCTGAAGCATCTCATACATTAAAACCCCTTGCCTCCCAATATCCTAAGGAGGCCCTGGTTTGAGAGTTTTCAATCACTGCACTGTTTTTTGCTTTGTTTTGTTTTATAGCAGGTTTTTAAAAAGTGATAAAATTGGGAATGACAGACCCAGGAGAATGTCACTGGATCTGAAATAGCAGCTGTAGGAGGCACTGGAATCATTCTATTTTTCCTGTTAAGTCTGGGGACAAGTCTTCTGGGTTTTAGAAGCCCAGCAATCAACTGTCACTTAGGAATAACAATGCAGAATACGAGAGTTAGAAAAGAGTGTGGTGGTCAATTGTTCCGTTAGCCCAAGCAAAAGTTATAAATTATTAAAAATTAATGTGGACATCTGAAAATTTAGGGATAAATGGTTGCTGGTTAACTTTGATAAATTGAACTGGACATGCTTTTTGACAGCAGGATAAATATAGAAATTTTCACCTGTTATCCTGTTCTTCCAACAGCTCAGAAATCTAAAAGCCGCCTCATTCAATACCCCTCTTTTAACAGAGTAGTGGGTGAGTTCCATCGGTGACCAGGAATCTCGCCTGGCAACAAGAACTGTACTTGGTCACGGCCAAGGTAAACCCATCCCCAGAAACATGTCCTAGGGTAATGGTTCTCCGACAGAGTGCATCCACCTAGAGGGCTCTGAACCAGATCCCCAGGCCCGCCCTCAGAGAAGCCCATTCAGTACTTCTGTGATACCTGAGTATTTGCTTTTCTAATAAGTTCCCAGGTGACACTGAAGTTGCAGGTGGGGAGGGGGTCACACCGTGAGAACCACTGCCCTAGGGAATGCTGAAGGGTATGGGAGCAGGGGGACTTAGCACTTACCAGGCATCAAGAGTTCCTTTATTAATCATCACGCCCCCTCCTCGCATTGAACCCTCAGTACAACTGCTGGGAGCATCACCAGTTCAAAGGTGACGTAACAGACAGACACCCAGAGAGAGGACAGTATTTGCTGGTAAGTGAGAAGAGACAATCCCAGGGCATCACGTATTCTAGTCACTTCACCCCATGTAGACGCCAATCAATAAAATCACGTATGTAGTAAAACACCCTGCATTAATATCTAATTGGGCTATCTTATGACTTGTAAACTTGCTAATAAAACATTTTAACTTGGAGGCCTCTGAGCCTTCAAACAGTTATGCATAACCATTTCTCCTCTCAGGAGCCAATTTCCACCTCTAAATGGCTATTGAAATTTTCTGTTGGAAATTTGGGAATTTCCAACAATTCCCTTTAACCGTTGGCTTGCTCTTTTCCTGTACCACTCAACAACCTTCCCAAAGCCTCCTTCTTCAATAAGCTGACTCAAACTGGTACAGAGTAATGACCTGAGCCCTGACCAACGATATAACTCACCACCTGCAATAGAAGTAGCAAGTGCCCATTGTGTGTACTTTCCAAGATTCCTGTGGCTGAGGACCCTGATGTTTGTTTTATGTGTATGGATGTTGAAGTCATGTCTTTAGCGTAAGCTCCAAAATATAGTTTTGTGTTTTGTACAATACGCATCACAGTGCAACACTTAATAAAGGCTCTGTGTTGACGATAATGACCTGCAGTAACTCTGTATCAGGGAGTCCCTTACACTGTATAACAAAGCAACTCCAAGATCTGTTTCCATGACAACAGCAGCATCATGCAGGAAAGAGAAAGAAGAGAGTACAGAAAAGCTCTTTAGAAATTGTTACCAAAATGCATATCCCTTTTTAGGAGACTAAAAACAATGTGCTGGGCATTAGATTTGAGGTTGAAATTTTTTCTTTCTCGACTGTATGCTCTAATGATGTGACTATTTTTAAACATCTAATAGGAACTGATTCAGGACACTATAAATACCATCCATCTGCCAAATTTCTGAAGGTCTAAAATTAGGTTACCAGGTTCATCAATTTCCCTCAGAAGATTCTAGTAGAAACAGACCTAACCTCTCCGGTAGCAGAAACAGTGAAATGCTGAGAGTTTGAATGCAATGGCAAATAAACTGCGTTCATTTAAAAGCTAAAAGCTGACAGGAAGCTCCTCAAACCATCATTTTTCCTGAATAAAATTAAAGTGGGAAATATGAGACAGGAGTTTCTTAGAAGGCCCTTCAAACAGTTTACCAAGCCACAGACTGAAAATAACTCACAGCAGTATGTATTCTAACTAAATCACATACTGTAAACAAATATGAGAAGAGAAAACATTATATTTTCCCTTTCTACTGTGCTCGTGACCAGCTGATGTCTGCTTTTCTCTCATAGATGAGGCGGAAATAAAAGGAAGCACCGAACACACTGGGTAGCTTTCTCCTTCCCTGCCTGATACTTCTTTCCACCATGATTCTTCCCTCACCGGTCATCAAAGAAGAAAGCCTTCTTACTAAAAATATACTGGAACAATAGCCAGAATTGGGACCTATTTTTTTTTCTCAGCTACTGGGAGGTAAGGTTATTTCACCTGCATGCGTATCAAGTTATTTTTAAAACTTGCCTTGTTCTTCTCTATTTATTCTAGTTTAACAAACAAAAGGGAACCTGGCCGCCTATTGCACTCCCATTCGTTCTAAGCATCCTATCTGTTCGCATCACAACCACAGACAGAGACGCAGAGCAGAACTTGCACCCACACGTCAGGTGCATAAAGGGCTTCGTGAAAACGGCTCGACGGGTCATTTTCAACCTTGTCACAAGCATGGAAGTCAGACATCTAAACGAGATGGCACCTGCAACGAAGAACCATGTCTTATGCTATATTCTCAATGACCATCCATGATGCCGAGAGGCCACAACTGGCTCAACTTAAAAACAGAAATTCCGTATTATATCCAGGTTAACTCAGCAGAGCCTCACTCATCTCTATTCATGTACCTGCTGACCCAATATTTATTTATTGAGATACGCCAGATTGCAGGTAAGCACTGAGGACAGGCAGATGAAGGACGCGCTTCGCCCTCAAGGGGCTGGGCTGTACGGACAGAGACGGAGATCGATTACAGCACAGGGTTACGACGTCTTCGGAGAGGTACGCACAGGGAGAACAGATGGGGTGGTCTGAACTGCCGGAGAGGAGGAGTGAAAAGGGGTCCATGAGGGTGGACAGGGTGGTCAGGGAAATCTGAAAGAAGAGATGCCACATGCAATTCTTGAAGACTAGGAACTCGTCGGGCGGCGCAGGAGAAAGTGCTGCAGAGAGAAACCCACTGCCCTCCGAGCATCATCACAAACTTTAGAGAGCGTACTAGAGCCAGCGCTCTGCCTCCTGGGTCGAGCAGGACTAGCATCCCTTCGTATACTTCTGGGGGCTCCCTGTTCTGGGGTCCCTCTCCTATTATCTACTCGTTGGAAGTTCTCCTTGGGGTTTATGCTAAACCCTTCCTTCTTATAACACCTATAACGCCATCACTGGATGTGGGTCAGCTCCTGGGATTCCAAAGTCCACTGTTCTTCCTAGGATGGAAGGCAGCGCTCGTCCACTCCTATGACTTATTCCTTTCTTCAGGCTGAATGTTCCCGACTTATTTTCTGGGTCTCTATTCTACAGTTTCCTGATCACACCGGTTTTGCCAGTTTTGTGATACCTCCTTAAGATCTGCGGCCTGTACAGCCCTTCATACTCCAGGTGATGTCTGGTACCCACGGGGGAGTGCCTCCCCCAAACTGGAGGATGCTCTGCCGCAGATGACCGAAGCTGCTTCCATAAACAGCGAGTTGTTGATATATCTGTTTTTGCCTCAATCAATCCTTATTATTTACTATCAGGAACTACTATGTAATAAGAACATTATGGCTAAATAAACAATTATCAAAGCTCGAAATAGCTCATTATTAAAACAAAATGCTTCTTGCAAAAGAAAAAAACTTAGAACCAACAAACTGTTTAAACGGCTGGGGAGGCTTGTTATATATATAAAAAAAACAAAAAACCTCATTATAAGACTTCCTCATTCCTGTCTCCTTTATCTATCATCAACAGATCAAGAAACTCAGTTAATTCGATTGCATCTGCAAACGCCATCTGACATAATGTAACACAATCTTTCCTGTACTACTGAGATGAGATCATAATGATTGTGGTATAGAAAAGAACACACACACACTCACAACACATGAAGGCAGTTTTGTCTAGAAGGCAATCCATCTTCGACGATTTTAACAGAATTCATGGTTAGTTGCCTGTCCAAAACCCATTCCCTTCCTCTTTACTACTGAACTACCTTGATTTGAGTCTGAGCAGAAATACACCCAGCTTAAAATAAAACCGTCCGACCATAAACCCTACATTTTCCAAGTAGGGGAGGCTGTGTGGTACAGTTCCAGCCACCCGGATGTGAATGGAGGTTCCTGGCATGGGTTTTTGGAGTTCCTTAAAAGGGCACAGACTCAACAGGCTCTCTGTCTTGACCTTCGCCCTGCCCTTTCCTGTTGCCTGGAACACAGAATGGGATGGTAAGGGACAGATGGCTGGGGCAGGCACAGTGAGGTTCGAAGAACGAAAGCCACGTGATGAGATGGTTGAACTGGAAGGCAGAAGGACGCTGGGTCTGTCATGGAATCACGGAGCTGCCACGTGAGCCCCAGACTGGCAAGTTCCGAACATTTTGTCACATGAGGAGAACAAAATCTCTATTTAGTTCAAGCCCGTTTGGTCAGGTTTTCTACTACCCGTGTCTGAACACGAGCCCAAACTGGAACGCTTAGCACGTAGCGGTCTAGGCCTCTGCAAAGGGCAGCTTTGCCATCACGCCGTTGAGCAAAGAGGAAGTCTCAGACAGGAGCGGATGCTTCATTCAAGTCACGTTCTGGGAGAACATAGCATTTTGTCACTTTTCAGTAGAAATTATAAGGATGGGACTAGAGAGAGGTAAGGATACGTCAATAAGACTTTTGGAACTTTTCAAAAATTGTACCGTTCCAACGAGGTTAAATCCAGAAAGATAGTCTAAGTCAAATCATGTTAAAACTCAAATTTTTATCACATGATTTCAGTTTCCTAGGATTTCTTCCAGTTCCTGCTCCCCAACACACAAATTCTGTTCCAGTGTCAATCACAGTAATAACTTCATGTTAAGCTTGTGCACCTAGCATCATATAAGCCTTTTTCTGCATCTTTCTAATCATCATCCTTAATGCCTGTGCACATTCTTTCACACGGATGTATCACAATTGACTTAACGACTCCCCACTGATCAACAAGAATGTGAGTAGAGGAAACTGATGGCTGCAGAATGAAATCTAAGAAAGAGGACACAGCTCCCAAGGCGATAGGCACGTGCCATCATTTGCGATGTCAAGATCCCACTGGGTAGAAATTATTCTCAAGGTTTTAAATGCAACACTTATCCCACTTACCAGCATGGCTGACATTCAGAATCTGGCAGTGAATTAGGTATTCTCGTTAAATAAGATTGATCATAGACATTTTATTTTCACATGAACTTTGTAGACCACATATTCTCAACATTAAGATTATGAAGAACATCTGTTTTGGGAAGATACATCCAATCACAGAGGCGGCCTTGGGCTTAACTGGCGTGGCCAGTTTATTATTATATGGTACATTATAATCACAGAAAAGGAAAAGTATCTATTGATCCTAGGACATTACCTTTCAGTTATATTATTGGAAGGAAACGAACGAAACCCTATAAAATTTTTCATCTCCCTTGTGAAAGTAACATGCGTTCACTCATCCAGCCAACAAATATCAATTAAGCACTTACTATGTGCCAGTTCTAGATTCAATAGAAAAGTCAGACAATGTCCCTCCTCTCATGGTGCTTCATGCTGGCAGAGAAAACAGGCAGTAATCAGGTAACAAATAAATAGTGTGGCTTCAGGTGGTGACAAGGGCTACGAAGTACATGAAGGAGGAAAGACTAACAGCAAAGAGGGGAAGGTGTGATCTAAAAAGGCCTCTGCAGGGAGATGTCACCTGAGCAGAGATTTGAATGGTGTGAACGAGCATCACCTGGCAATGAGCTGCACGCAGAGAATCCATCAGCGCCACAGCCCTGAGGTGCAAATGAGCTGGTCGGTGAGGTGGACAGGAGATGATCACAATCACAAAGGGCCTTGCTGACCAACGCGAGAGGTTCATATTTTATTCCAACGGTCAAGGAAAACCACGAAAGGGTTTAGACAGAGCAATACAATGATTTGATCTGCTTGATACATGCAAAATATCACTCTGTGTAGGGGATAAACCACAGGAGACGAGAGCAGAAACAAGGAACAAATTAGGAAGCTATAGGGTATTTTGTTGGACTCTCCGATTGTTTGGCTCCTAAATGAACAGAAATTTACCACGTGAGAATATGATCTAATCTAAAGACGCATCTTTAAAGACGGTGGGCGTGTGCACCTGCAGAGAAAGGTCTGTTTCGCTGATGGATGTGATTCCTTTTTAAATTTTCAATGTACCGTTACCTCCCATTCTAGTTCTGTACATTAAGTTACTCTAAGTTACAGATTCGTAATGAAAAACTGTGATCAAAATGAGCTTGCAAGTGCATCGTTCAGACTTAGCAAATACTAAAGAGAGCGGTGCTGCCTTGCTCATTTTAAGACCTGCTACGTGAACCCTTCTTTTTCAAGCTTCCCTGGTCTTTTGTGATTAGTTTTATGAACAGGAGAGTGACCTGTTTAAGAAAAAAATGAGTACCAATACACTTACTCTCTAGAAACCTAAAGTCACCCGCCTCCACCATAGAATACCATTTCCAAGAATGAAATTCTCACGTTTTAAACATTTCTACCCCACGTCAACCCTACAAAGCCTCTTGCCTTGAAGAAGTAAAGGGGCGGGACAGGCTGGAGACCTGCAAATGGTAGAGAACAGACAACATGCAAACCGCCTTCTGCAAGCTATTTGTCCTAGGTAGGTTTTATGAGGAAAACGAAAAACGACGCACACTCTCGCCTGTTGCAAAACAGTTGATGAGCCGTGCATTTCAAAATACATTTTTTCACATGGCAATCTTGTAACAACATAAGTTTCTCTGAGCATGGATAGCGACCTCTGTGCGTTTTGCAGATTGTCTATCCTGGCACGGTGAGGCATCCGACATGCACCTAGAAAAGCAGTGCTCAAACGGGAAAGAATTTGAAGACTGCTAACCCCTGAGGTGCTGTCCTTAGCGCTTTCTGTCATCTTTCTTCCTCTCGAATTTGATTTGTTAGAACCCTCCACAGATTTACTGTGTTATTAGTAACTACTTTGAGGAATATAAATCGAAAACATGCAGTTGACAAAACAAGCATTTTCTTTTAATAGGTTTTTTTTTTTTGCCCAGCAACATTTAAGCAAAAAAAATAAAAATACAAATAAAAATAAAATGTTCGCCAACCTGATAACACAGCTAGAAAGCACAGTTCACTGGGCACCTTGCGAAATTTGGTTAGGCTTAAATGTCTTCAAGCACTGACCAGTCCCTCAATAAGAAAGGAACTTTTTTTTAAAAAAGAGGAAATTCAGTTCCTAAAAACTAACTTGCAATCAGGAAATGGCTGGTAATGATTCTGAGAGAAACTCAAGAAACATTTTACATATATTTCACTCAAACCCAGGAAATTATTTACATTTTATTTGGGGATCAGCGATTTTACTTTTTCATTCATTCTTTCCACAAATGTTAATTATCACCTACTATAACTCAGAAATCATACCAGGCATTTGGGACATAGAGATGAACAGCATTTAGGGCAAAGAAAACATGACAACACAGTATAACCCAAATAAGTCTTCCTGTAGTACACTGTTACATTAATAGCCTCGGTGACTCACCCCAGCCAGGATCCACACCTTGCGTATCCCGCTCTGGGACAGTTAATTCTGTGTGTCAACCTGACTGCACCACGAGGTGCCCTGATATTTGGTCAAACATCATTCCGGCTGTCTCTGTGAGGGTGTTTCTGGATGAAATTAACATTTAAATCAGTGAATGTCTAAACAGAACAAAGAGGCTAACCTCCCCCTGAGCAAGAGAGAATCCTTCTTGCCTGAACGCCTTAGAACTGGGGCAGGGGGCTTTTCCTCCTGTGGACTCCAACTAAGTACCAGCTCTTCCTTCTTGTGTCCGGAGCCTCTGTCCTGGGTCTCCAGCTTGCCGACTCACCCTACAGATCCTGGGACTTGCCAGCTTCCATGGTCTCATGAGCCAATTCCTTAGACTAAATCTCTTTGTGTGATAAATACACACACACACACACAGAGCCTATGGGTTCTGTTTGCACACACACACACACACACACACACACAGCCTATGGGTTCTGTTTCTCTGGAGAACCCTAACTAACCCACCTTCGCAGGGACTCTGGGCTTGGCCATACGACCTGTTTGGGTCAATGGGACATCAAGAAACATGATACCTGCTAAAGGTAGTGAAGTGTTTATAAACTTGCCCTCTCGGAAAACCAGACCATGTATAAAAAACCTGCATCACTATATTGGAAAGGCCAACGTGGAGGACGAAGGCATCCTGGCCAGCAGCCCCAGCTAGCAGCTAGAGGAGTCTTCCTGTGGGGCCCTGTAAAAGCCCTTGGAACATGTTAACCAGGAGAATAGCACGACCATATAAATTTATACATAAAAAACAACTGGAGGACCACTGGGTGACAAAATGAAGAACAGACAGACCAGACTCGGTAAGACCGGTTCGTCACCCATAAGGATGGGGGGCTATGAAGATGGAGAGGCAGAGACAGAAACCACAGACTTGGGGACCTCTTAGACATGGGAGACAAAAAAGATGGAGATGACCACGTGAGTCACGAGGTGTCTGGCTTGGGAGACTGGGCAGAGGCGATAATCTGGTTTCGTTCTAACGCAGATGAGAAGAACGGGAGGAAGCACTGGTTTGGGAAGCAGAGGAGAAGGCAAGAACGGCCAAGGGCAAGGGCAGTAAGAACAGGGACCTAAATCTCAAGCATGGCATCCTTGATGAAGAACTTGAGCCCTCCTTCCGCATCAAGGACATCATCGGGAAACCTTCACACGAGCAGGGCGGTCCAATGCCTAACGGCAAGATGACAGTTATCATGACAACGACATTCTTCTTAGAACCTGGTGTTCCCTTTTGCTATGTCAGTCTCAAAATAAAGGTTTGGGAAATATGTTGGATTATAAAAATAGAAATGCTGAATGAATAAACACGGTGATGAGAACAACTGACCCTCCACTGGCCATGCCATCTCTTGCGAGTATGAGACTGTGTGACTGACAGTGTTTGCTCACAGCCCTGGACAGCAACGAAATACAAACAGCTGTCAGAGAAAATGCTCTCCCGTGTGCTTCATCTCTCGTAGCCACTACTGAGGGCCTAAACGGAACTCCTGGTAAGTGGGTTCATTTGATGGTTGGGATTGTTTCTGGACCTTGGTCTCCCTGTGAATAAATAAATGTCGCAGTGATGATGCTAGCTAGAAAATCCTCGATAAATCTTCCTCCTCCTCCTAGCTCCTAGGAAACGTGCTAGTTTTTGTCTGCAGACTCGTTCTGAGTCTCCTCCTAGAAATTCATCAAGCAGTAGAAACGGAAAACAGCCAAGGTGAGGAAGGTAACAGCTGATTGAATGGGACTTCTACTTTATCTTACAAAAAGAGTGACTCCCTAAAATCCACGAACAGGCCTCTGGCATGATCCAGAAAGCTACCTGGGCCAGCTTACAGCTTTGGGTGAAGCCACTTGAAATAAATCTTTCCAGAAACCCAGCATCTTGGAAAGTCCTACTGTCCCACCTTCATGAGGAGAACCCAACCCAAGTCTCCAGACTGCTCCAGGCTCTCACCTGGTCCCGTTGGCCCTGCACGCTCTGGTCCAAACTAGTATGCATTTTTTTTTTTTAATCTTGCTTATGAGTGCTTTTACTGTTCACGCTTTAGGATTTTATCATTTCAAATTTCTCTTACCATTTTAAGATTTCTCCTCGTCACACTGACATCAGACTCCGTCCGTAAAAATAGAGCCTTCGCAAGCAGAAAACCTGCCCCTTAAGTTGGCTCTGCTGACCAACCACGTGGTGTCAAGGAAAGAGATGAGGACTGGGGGTGGAGAGACCTGCTTCAAAGCCTAATGCGCCATTTCCTGTGGGACCCCAGCAAGTCACTTAACCACATTTGTACGCAGGGAATAATGCTGCACGCCTAGTGCGTGTATGTATGTTATCCACTTAAGTAACTATCTGTATCAATAATGGTTATTCATATGCATGACTTCCCACTGAGCATAAATTGTTTGAAGATAAAGATCGTGTTTTGTTTTGTTTTTAACTTTTACATCTCACAGCACCTGGCGCATGGTAAATGCTCCAGAAACATTTAATGACAGATAATGAATAAATGTAAGAGAAGCACCAGGCCTACGAGACACTAAATATGTGTCAGATAACATCGTAAAGACAATGGTTTGAAAATGGCTACTGTGAAAAGTAGCAAAGCCCACCAGCTGTGGCGCCCCCGTCTCCTTGCAAGGTGCTACCATAATGATGCTGATGACACATCGATTCCTAGGGGCTGAGGAAGTTCAATAACATTCTCATGTGTACCTAAAACTACTCAAATAACTAAAGGCCAGATAAACACAACTGGCACTTAGATTAGGTTAGCGTCCACTCATTCTCTTTGGTTCAACAAATATTTTTTTTTCAAGAACCCATTCTGTGCCAGGCCGTGAGCTGGGCTCTTGGTTTTCAAAGGGAAAACACACAGGATGTTCCCACAAAGAATTCACTACGTAGGCATAATCATTAAGCATTGCAACATTTAACACACACACACACACTCTCTCTCTCTCTCTCTCTCTCTCCCCCTCACCCCTCCACGGGCCAAAACTTGGCAGGTGGAGAAAATGGACGTTCCACCACTCAGCTGTCTCCTACAGTTCATCAGGACTGCAGATAGTCTCAAATAAAAGCCTTTGAGACTATTTTTAATTCCCACTTAAATCCATGTGGTGCAAAAGTAGCGGGAGTCCCTTCCCTCGTAGGAAAAGCTTCTGTCACTGTGCATCTGATCCATGAGAGTCCACCCACTGAGGAGCAGAATTAGCCATGGGGGTTTGGGTTGGGTTTGTTTTCCTGAAATAACTTCTTTCTAAGGTTTCCCGTGGCATCGGGGCACGTGAGGAATGGCACCCTGCGGGCGAGTGCAGGGGTGCTTTCGGGGACCTGGCAGGGGTTTCCTCACAGGCCTAGCGAGGCGGGAGCCACCAGGGCGTGCGTTCCGAACGCTGCGGTTTCTCTCGCGGGTGTTCTTGCAAATGCGCGTCACCTGAGTTTATGTGGCACTGGAGAGTAGCATGTGGCAGGAGATGCTAACTCCCTTAAGCCAGGAGAAACGCAAAAATGCTGGTCTACTTGTCTGCAAAAGAACGTCCGGCAAAGAGCTGCAATCCATCTTAAAATGTCGCCACCTTCAGGAAGCCTCCCTTCATTCTCTCCGGAGATGTCCTCTCTCCCTCCACGCAACAGCGTCTCATTTCTTCCCCGACACGCAGCAATCATGCAGCTTAGCATACTGCAATCTCGCGGTACGGCTACTTGCCTGCTTGGCTCATCCTTGTGGGTTAAGTCGATGTATTATTGGAAGGGCAGGAATGGAACTGTCTTCACCCTCCCGTCTTCACAGCATGAAGCCCTCAATAAATATTCAGTGATGGGATGGAATTTAGGGCTGAAAGCAACTTTAAAGACCGCTAAGTTCAACCTCCCTACTCATAAAACAGAAAACCCGAGGTCTAAACAGGCTTTCAGGGACCTGACCGGCCAGGATGCCCAACCCCCACTCCAGAGCTCTTGACCTCCCTCTGCTGAATTTCAAATGCCACTTTTTAGCACCTGCACCTTTTACAAATCTCACTTTACTTTGTCAGTTCAGGAATATAAAAATGTTCTGGGTATAACTGGGTTTGCTCACAAAATTGTCTTATTACTGATGTAAAAAGCACATTTTGAGAAAATAGGGAGATGCACTAATTAAATTTATTTCTAGATTGGTTTTAAATGTTTTGAGTTTCGTTATAAATGAAGCTTTGAAATGTTGAATTTTAAACAATTCAGCAGCCTTTTTTTTTTTTGATTGGTTTCTAAGACACAAAAAAGAACTTAAGAACAGAGAAATCTCAAGGCTGTCATCGCAAAAAGAGAGCGGGTTTGCTCCCTGGACACACGTCCTCACCCCCCTCCCCGCCCCGAGTCCCGCTTCACCCCAGACACTGCCTTTGCTTTGTGGCAATCTGGGCAATAGGTTCCATTTTGGGTTCTAAGTGTCTGTCCTCAAAGCTCTCCACCTCTTCAGTAAAACTTCGAATGGCTCCGTTTTATTGTCTTCACAGACTTGACAACAGACCCGGGTGAAAAGCAAGCGCCCCTGGCTTTTAACCCGTTAATTAATGTCTTCATTTGTGCCCTTCCTCTGGCAGGCGCTGGCTAACTTGTGACACGGCCCGTATGGATGTTGGCTATCTCCCAGGTGAGGGACACTTGGGGACCCAGAAGTTATTTTTAAAAATCACCTGAATTCTGCTCAATTGTAGGGCTCAGGCATAAGAAGTGCAAAGTCCTACATGAATAGTTTGTCCCCAGACAGGCCAGGGGCACTGGTGAATATGTACAAGACAAAAAAAAAGGCGAAACAAAATTGCAAACAAAAATGAAAGGAAAGCTGATTCACTCCGGGAGCTCGAAGGCTTTTAAGGGATCACTGCCTCGTCTTCCCGCTTTCTCGACAGTCCACATGTCCGATGCACAAAGTAAACGTTCCGAAGATAATGTTTAAACACTTGCTTAGCATTTGTGCCATTTTCTGCATATCACAGAAGAACGCCTTCTCTCCCTACGTACAACCTTACAGACTGAAAGGGGGTGTATGTGTGTATATTACGGCTCTAAAGCGGGACTCAGATTGATATGATTCTCTGAAAGGGCTGCTTTGCAGCTTTTCACACTTAAGGCACATGGAGAAAAAGCACGGTAGGATCTGACGTGCTCATCTTCTGGGTACACACACACGTACGTACGCGCACACACACTCACGCGTACATACGGGAGGAGCCCAAGTATCCTGTCTTTCCTCTTGCAGGCTGGGCTTCGTGGACATAATTTAAGATGCATAGAGATTATTCTAAGAACAGGGGTGGGGGTTCCAGACTGAAGGAGCAAGAGGCTGGTGAGCTGAAATTTAAAGAGTGAAGGGAAGAAGTCTGAGAAAGAGCTGGCCCCTAGAACTTCCTCCCCAGCCGTCCCCCAGTCTGCCTCCTCACCCCATTAAGGACAGGGCAGAGAAAACCATCAGGGTGGGTGAGCAATGGAGCTGAACAAATAACAGCACATTCGAAGAGCAAAGGCACATTCCCCCACCCATCTCCCCAAAGCCAAGCGAGGTGATATTCCCTCCTGCACCCGTCACGCATGTCCTGGTTGATGTCTTAACTTGGCGGAGAAGAACAATTTCCGGACATGGACCAGTTTTGTCTTATTTCTTTGTTGTCTTATAAAATCTCGGATGTGGGGCAGGGGTGCTGGGGACGTACACCTGGACACACAAATTCTGCACCAAGTCCAAGTGCCTTTCCAACGCCAAGTGGGCTTGTTCTGTGACCAGGACGGGAACAGGCACCATCCTTTCTTTCCAGAGATTCACTCAGTGACTGAGTTATCTTTATAGTTAGGTTCTTAAAAGTCTTTCATGTCCCTTCTCTACTGGTGTGTGTAGGGCTACACTTTGAGTCTCAGAAATCTGGGCTTTTCTCTCTAGGCGTGCCGGTCGGGCAGATCTGGTGACAGGGCCCCGTGCGTCTGGACGGGGTGCGGGTGGGCTGAGAAACTGGCCTGATTTTTCGGGGGGCCGTTCTGTCGAATGCAGAAGCTCCTTTCGCATCCTTTCAACGGGGGACTGCTCCTTGAGTCCTGGATTCACTCTGTTCTAAAGAATTTTAGCTCTGTCCCCATCTGGTGACTGCAATCTGGGGCCTATTTTCTTTTCTAGTACATTTCCTTTCCTTTCATCTGGGAGATGGCAGGGCACGTATAGCTTTTGTGGATTTCGCAAGGTTTGTCCTTTCTCCATCTGTGGATGCTTGGGTCTCGCTGAGCTCGGTGAGGGTGTTATTAAGACTCATCTGAACGGTGCATCTTAAGCATCCATCGTGGTGTGAAAAAAAAAAATCTCAATTTATAAATTTTAAATTTTCAGGGGCAAAAATACTTGGAATAGTGTTTGTCTCTTAAGTTATATTTCATTTGTACTGATCCTTCTGCTCTTCTAAGTGGTCTTTCTCGTGCCCGTTAGCACTTTTCTGAACATTGAGACAGAAAACGTCGATGGTTACACCAAGGGGTAGATCTCAGGGTGCTCCACTGACCATGCAACCAGGCCCGGGACCTCCCTCTCGTCACCTTAACACCCTTTCCAGCTCTGTAATTCTGTGGTTTTAAACTTATTGACAAAAAAAAAAGGTGGGACAAATAAATTCCTACCATCTCAGCTTAGCTCTGTGTCCTGAAACCTTCGTGCTTTTCCAACTACCTCCCCTGGTACAGTTCATCTTGCAGATTTGTGTAATAAATACGATCACCCTGCACACAGACAAAAGACCCCTCCCGTGCCATGGCTGCAGAAAGACCAATCACAGGCTTTGCTTAACGCCAAGGACCAGTATTTTCTCCTTGGAAGAGAACGTACGATCCTTTGTGAATCAGTCAGAACTCGCTGATTCTTTGCAGCTTTTAAATCTCTCGTGTACTTCTTTTCCTCTCATGTTAAAAAAGTTTTCATCTCTTCTCATCTTTACTTTCAAGGATGTTAAAGTGTCAGGCTCAGCACCTACAGCAAGTCAACGCACAATGCGTAGGAACAGAACTCAGCTGAGCGTCAGATCACAGGCAGGCCTCCTGTTAAACGTCACACCAAGCAGAACTTCGCTACGGCTTCCTGCCTGGCTTCAGGCTCTGTGAGTAAGGAGACCACATAACAATCATCCAAATAGCGCAAAATTTCTGAGTATGAAAAGGGTTGCTGAAAATAATTAACAGGCATGCGTTAATCGATAGCAGGCCTAAACCAAGACGCTCTCATGTCAACAAGACGGTCCGGTGCAAACTGGGATGTGTGTTACCCATCTAAGCGTAAAATCAAAAGCTTACAGCTAATTCATAACAAAATCATAGGCATGATCAGAGAACTGGCCTCCAGCCCCTTCAGGAGATTATTGAGATTATTGAAAACCTTCCTGGTTTTCCTCCTGCCTCCCTGCCCTTCCTCTCTCATCCAATCTGCTGCAGCTCCTCAGAGCTCCCTCCTGGGCCCTAATCTCTTCTCACTCTATACATCCTGTCTAGGAAAGATGATCTACTCCTAACAACAACAACAACAACAAAACAACAACAATAAAAAGCATCTTTGTCTTCAGGACACACCTGACTTCTAACCTCTACTCCCACATCCACACCCAGTGTCAGGCTTCCCAAATGGAATATGTCCAAACTCTTGATCTGCCACGTCCCATGCTCCCAAATGTGTTCTCCCTCTAAAGCAGGGGTTCCCAACACCTGGCCTGCAGACCGGTACCACCAGACTGTGGCCTGTTAAGAACCGGGGCCACTCAGCAGAAGGTGAGTGGCTGGAGAGTGAGGGAAGCTTCGTCTTTGTCTGCAGCTGGTCCCCAGCGCTAGCATCACCGCCTCAGCTCCACCTCA
Organism: Pteropus alecto; assembly: GCF_000325575.1. Classification (NCBI taxonomy): domain Eukaryota; kingdom Metazoa; phylum Chordata; class Mammalia; order Chiroptera; family Pteropodidae; genus Pteropus; species Pteropus alecto. The sequence goes on along the minus strand of NW_006436283.1, from coordinate 10,707,679 downwards.
GATCACCAGGTCCATGATGCCAAAAAAGTTAGGGGTCCATGATGCCAAAAAAGGTAGGAACTGCTGCTCTAGAGTCTCCATGGCCTTAAGCCACCCCCACCCATTCGTGTCTGTGGTCCAGAAACCATCTCCCTCATCCCACAATGGCCAATGCGGATTCGACTCCTCGGCATATCCTGAATGAGCTCCCTCTGCCTGTCCCCATTGCCTCCACCCACTCCCAGCTCCCATCGTCCTGACTTAGAGAGTAGGTGCCGCTGGTTCTCCATCCTTTGCTGTTTCCCCATCTTCAGCCATTCATCAAGCCCACCTCCTACCAGATTCATTTCCTATAAGGCAACCACAGCAACCCTCATAAGGTGCAAATAGGATGACATCATTCCTAGCTTAGAACCTTTCCCTGGGTCCCCACTGTTCCTAAGACTACTTTCAAAATGCTTAACCCGACACTTGACACCCGGCTTGCATTAAATGCCATTGCCTTGAGGAAGCCTTCTGCCCACGGACAGTAGGGCCCTCAGGTAAATGTGCTCGGAGCACCTACATCCTATTTTAATTAGTGGTAGTTTAATGTCCACCTTCCCCCACATTAAGTACCCAGTAAAGAGTATTTAACCAAAAGAATGAAGAGGTGGACGGAGGAAGGGCTCAGGCAAAAACCGATTCCACTCCTGTAGCCCATGCACTGTCCCCTCCTTCGCGAGGGGGCCGAAACGAGAGGGGACAGAGAAATGAGGACAGTTAAAATGAAAGATGATGCTGAGACTCACGAGCAAGGAAGCGAAAGGACCACCACGTGATGCTTCAGGCCGACTTTCAGAAAAGTCGGTGCTCTTCCTTTGCACCTATTTTTTATCTCTAAAATGCCCAAAATGGAGACAGCATTTCAGAAAGAAGGGGAGTACGGAAAGGGCGGGTGTTTTGGAGGGAGGCATGTCACTCAGCATCCGTGGACTGGGGCTTCCTGGTCCACGAGGATCTGAAACGAGATTATCTCCGATGTTCCCTCTGGCTCCCACGTCCTCTGAGTCTCTGTGGGACGGTGGTGGCTCAGAGCCGGGGCACCCTCTCTATGCTGCTAGTGCCAGCATCTAAACCGAAATGCGGCATGTTCCCACACACCGAGGGTCAAGGCTAAGTTCCTTCATTACGTGTGTTAAAACGCCAAGCTTCACCGCTCAGAGCTCCCCACGAACACACCGTCTCCACTGCCTGCGCTGCGAAAGCCACTGTGAGATCAAAGTCTCCTGACGGGCACAGCCTTCGCAGGCAGGAATCGCTCGAAGCACCTGATCCAAGGGTCAGTGACTCGCGCGATCCGGCGAAAGCAGTTCAGAATAGAAATGCCTCATTGTCAGGCCTCCCCCAACCCCCGCTTTATTTATTTGTTTTTCCAGTTAAAATATTACTTTCCATGTAATGGCCCAAGTTTCTTTCTGCTCAATATATTTGAGATGTCAGTACTTCCCCTGCCTCCTAACCCTCACGCTCCTTTGCCGATGCCGTTTTCCGGCACGCAAGAGCTGCGACGGAGAGACGCTCCGCAGGGACAGGCAGAATTAGGACGCGGACACACAAAATTACGTGTTCACACACGGGCCGCTTCAGAGAGCATTTGCTCCGGCGCGAAATGCTAAAATATTGAAATCGACAGTAGCATTTATAACCCGTAATGAAAAGGCAGCGAGGAGCTCGTAAAGCAAACTAGAAATAGTTTGTTGCACTGGCCGAAAGCAATGATGGACCTATGAGTTAATAAACCATTAGAAATACACTGAAGGGGGATTTACGATCATTGTAAAATTCGTCAGCGTTTTCAGGAAGGAACCGCATCGTGTTGGTGAAAGCTACTCCCCAATTCTTGGTGGATGTGGCCCGTGAGGCTGCCCGGGCTGAGAGATGGAACAGTATCAGCCAACAAGAAACTCTCCTCTGACCCCTGTGTGGTCCTGCCAGGGCTCAAAGCGACTGGACTTCTGTACATTAGTAGAGGCCACGAGTCTTTCCATCGAGAGTATGAACCCAAAGAACATCAGCACAGGCATGAAAGAAATTAAACTCAGAAATCCACGTTAACATCAAATAATAGTTTCCGGACTACTTACATCAGTGTCGGGTCCCTTATCCGCACCCGGACAGGAAAATGTAACAAATTCATGGCACCTCTTGTGAACCACAAAACAGCAAACTGGTGGGGAGAAAAGAAAATTAAAATTAGAATAGTCCAGATTTAACACACAAGTTTTATTTTCCAAACGAGGCTACACCCCATTAGGAGTCAATTCAATTTCACTACAGAAATCTCATAAACAGCAATCGGAAGGTATTTCATTTGAGACTCAGCAAACGTACAGTATTGATTAGACTCACAGATAACAGAATCATAGGATGCCAGCACTGACCAGGCCCAAGGAAGCCTAACGTGAAATTTCTATTCTCTAAAACTGAGGGAGGGAGGGCCGGAGATTGGCAGGCGGTTTTCCAAGGTACAAACCAGAAATCAAATTTAAAGAACTTTGCACTGTCCTATACCAGCACACACACACTCATATAAACGTCACACCCTGTGGGTGATGTATATATAAAGTATATATAAAAACTATAAACGATATATGGGTAGCCATAAATATGGGTCGCAGAACTTCTCTAGCAAAATTCTGAATTTGAGGAACTCATGAAGACACAAACCCAGTCTACACAAAACGGCCCTTTGATATGAAGAAAGGTTAGGGACCACCCTCACACCTTGTTTCTGCCTGCTTGCCACTGATGCTGTCACCAACTGAGAGAGTCCCCGCAAATCCACCAAAATCCACTACACGGCAAATATTTTCTAAGCTCAAAATGGTTTTGATACGTAATCCTGAAGATGAATCAACAAAAGAATTGTTAGTTACAGAGAAGGATACGTAATCCCCTAAGAGATTTTTATAGATAGAATAACATTGGAGGATATAAAATGAATAAATGACCTAGTCAGTCTTTCCTTGAAAGCTTGAAGTCTAGCTCCATAGGGCATAACGTACTAGTATATTGTTCTTGGTTGAATAATAGCAACATGCTAAAAAGCAATGGACCCCCAGAGAAACTGGGTGAGTCCTAAGTCTTCACTGCAGAGGACAGGCTACAACGCCCTGGATTCTCGGCTCGTGTGCTCTTCTCCCACCAAGGACACTGCACCTCCCTGCACGTGTGTCAGCAGACAAGGCCAACAGCAGGGGGGCCGGTCATCTCAGCGGGTGGAGACGATGGCAGGTTTGCTGAGAGCTGAGATGCCAAGAGAAGACTGAACACTGAGCCCAGGAGCAAGGGAGTATTTAGAGGTCTTGAGTGGCCAGTAAGAAATTCCACATATTTTTGATAAGCACTGGCAGCTACAGAAAGGTTTGAACCAGAGTTAACGCAAAAGCAAAACTCTAGAAGGGCAAATGGTGGTGACAGGAAGAATTTACTGGAATAAATGTGGGCTCTAAGACCCAGTGAGAGGCCTCGTGAACAGTCTGGGAGTGAAAGTAATTGCCCATCATTCATTCAGTCTGCTAAGCAATGGAAGTAATCGATGCCAGAGAAATTGTAGAAAGTGGCAGAACTTGCCAACTGACCTCAGATACCATTTACTGAGCATCCTAATATGTGTCACTTTGATGGGTCCTTTCACATGTACTATACATGTGAACCCTCGTAACACCACTTAATATGCTTTGATTTCTACATTTTAAGGGAAAAAAAAGGACAGATGGACAGACCAACAAGCAAATGACGGTCACCACCCCATGATGTAGTAGAGCAGAATGCATACTAAGTAAGGTCTGCTTGGCTTCACAATCCCTTTTCCTTCCACCATGTCATAGCCACTGACAGGAGCACAAAAGATAAGAGATGGTACCAAGGCAGGTGACAGGAAAATGGACATGTGACAAAAGGAATCACGCACATATTTTATAAATACACATGAAGCCCAGAGGATGGAGGTGCGGGTATGTCGTGTCGGAGACACAGGCTAAGGGATGATCGGTTTCTTCTCAGTTTCCTTTAAGGTGGTCATGATACGATGTTACTGTAAAAGTAACATCTTTTTAAGGGCCTGGCATTGAGCAGGCACAGTGGACGTGCAAAGGAACCATCCATAGGAACGGGACCTCTGAGGATCCCTTAAAGAGCATCCCTTCGGAAGCAGAGATGCCTGAGCGAGGGGTGCCTGTCTGCTGCCTGCCACGCCTGCAACCACGCCTGCCAACCGTGCACCATGGAGGCAGGAGCAGGGGGGTGTGAGGCCCCAGAGAACAGCGCCCCCAGGCCGCCCGAGCAGCACCAAACTGGGCAAAGCGCAGCGCTGAGCTCCCGCCAGCCCTCAGACGGGGCCTTTCCGCTGTGTTTCTGCTAAAAGCATCGCTCTCGTAACTCTCTCTGAGGATGAAAAATAAAGCAGCACTGCGACGGCACAAATCCATCTCATCTGCTCCCTCTCCCCAGGCACGGAGTCATCTTTCATTCTCGGGAATTAGGAGGATAGATTACCGAGGAAAAAAGGGTCACAGGAGCACTGTTGCCTCATCATAGTTCGTTATGGATATGGTGTTTTAAAGGGAAAATAAACATTCTGATTCCCTACTTAATATCATTCAAACATTTGGGGTCTTTCATCTTTTTTTTTTTTAATCCATCTCTGCATTCATTAAGAAAAGCCATATTTATCAAATCCCTTTGGAAAGACAGTTTGTTTTTTATCTGTCCTTTCTATGCCCATTTCCCCATCAGTGCAATTAGAAGGCTCCAGCTAAAAGTATTTCTATTATGTGCCTCAAAGAAATCTCTCATCCAATTTTGTCTTACAAAGAACCAGGCCCTAACTGCCCAGTATAATTTGCAAGGCAGTAAAAGGCCCCACCTACCCCAAAATACTTCCTCCCAGCCATAGCACTCCCCTACTTTACATGAAAGTCTCAGATCTAGAAGTGCCTGGAGTCACCCCACAGGACGTGGAGAGAAGGGTCATGTGTTTCCACAGAGCCATCTGTATATATGAGTTATTTAAGGACAAAGACCTTGTACGCCTCTTGAAAGACTTAAGATTCAGGATGGATGATCTTCAAAGGAAGAAGACATAGAATGTGTCCGTGCCTGGGTGGCTGATTGACAGAAAACTATGTTAGCCCTCTGCTCCCCTCACCCCTACCTCAGGGAGGGGAATGGAGAAGGACAGCTCAGCCCTGGCTGACTCCGACATCTGCCTGAGAAAGGCTGTCCCAGAAAACTCATCCCGAGCCAGAGATTCCAAAAATCACTGATGGCTGGCCTTGACCTTCAGTGTCAAGCTCCTTAAAACTAAATTGGGTAATGATGTTTTGCAAGACGACATGATGCAAACATTTGAGAAGTCTCACTAGTGTAGCTGAATGATGACAAGACATGTTCAATAAAACGAGAGAGTACATTGGGTTAACCTGGAGATAAACAGCACAGACTTTGTCCAGGCTGAAAAGTAGGAGCTATTGTTTTTATCCTTTTCTGTTTTGGAATGCTAAAGGTCTTCATCTCACTCTGTTGCGTGGAGCGAGGAGAATTGGGGAGGAGGGAGGTGGATAAGGTGGTACCTGTTATGGAGTACGCTTTCGATAAATAGTTGCCTAACCTTGGCTAAGAAGAAGGCAATGTTAAGGCAGCAGCCACTCAGTTGGAAGAAGTGTAGACACACATCAGCAGAGTGCTCCTGCTCCATGCTTTGCCCTGGAGCTGGACCCTTGGCCTTCTGACAAGCCTTTGCTTAAACAAGCATAGGCTGGCCAATAAGACTCTGAGATGAAGCTTCCTGCTCAAAGGCTTTGGGGCCCCTCTGCTTGTATAAGCGAACAGGAGGTTTTAAAATAGGAAACTGTCCTGGAGCTTAAAGCCACAAAGTAAATCGCCATTCAATTATTTTCTAAGCACAAAATACTTTCCTCTAATCCTCTATGTGATACGCTTACGCTGCCCGACAGTGATGGATGACACGCAAAATGCACAAATCACACTAAGAAAATGACATGGAGGACAGGAATAATAAAGACCAAAGCCTGAGACTAATAATGCTTCTTAACGTTATCTGGTTTTAGAATTGAGAATGCTTAGTCTACTGATCTGTATCACACACTAATCTTACTTACGAAAGCAAACTAAATGGAAATTAAGGAGAGTTTTGGTCATTTGGCAAAAGTATGTTTCAGAGTCAGAATAACAGTCATCTATGTTTGTCTCAAAAATTCATAAAAATTAAAAAAAAAAATAGGTGTGCTGTGATGCTGCCTTGTTGATGTGATTGGCAGTTCTCAATCATGCTCATTAGTTTAAAGAGAATGAAATTCAGCAAAAAAGGCAGGACAAAAGCCAAATAGTGTGAGAGAAACAAGGGTCCCTTCTGACACTGTACCCACTCCCCCTCCACCATGAATTTGATAAGAGCTGATTTAATAAGGCTTGGCCCATTAGACAGACACACCTGGGCGGCCTGAGGCTGCTTTGTTTCAGTGCCAAATGCCACCATCATGCAAATGGACGACCTGGGGCTCTTGACGCGGGCAGTGTTTCCTAGAGAGATCTTGGGCAAATGGTAAGCCCAGAGACACTTTCCAAACTCCATTTATGCATAGAGCTTTACTCAGAAAGGAGCCTGATGAACTGATGCCGTGCATAAAGGAATCAGCAGCCGTTAAGAAGTTTCTTGCTCATCGATTCGGATTGCTCCGTGGGAATGCCACCAACACAGATCACACACCAATCAAGTAGGCACAGCCATGGCTGCCACACGAGAGAAGATGTAAATCACCACTTCATACCCACTAGGAAGGCTATTGCTGAAAGAAACAAAATAACAAGCGACAGCAGGATGAGGAGAAACTGGAACCCTAAAGCCCGTTAGTGAGAACGGAGAACAGTAGGATTGCTGTGGAAAACAGTATGGCTATTTCTCAAAAAAAATGAAACACAGAACTACCATATGACCCAATGATTCCACTGGAGACACTTTGTCACTTAATCTGCATGTAAAATAGGATCATCCCTATTTACACTTGACACTGTCTGCTATGCTTATTGCGGGGGAGGGCGGGGAATGTGTACTTAAGCATTTTCCATTTCTCTTTAAAAAAAAAAAAAAATTTCCTTTCACCCTCAAGTCCATATCATTTCAAATTCAGGTCACAGTCATGTAAAACAGAACATACGGTAGTCCCCCACCTGATCTGTGGTTTCAGTTACTTGTGGTCAACCATGGTCTGAAAATATTAAATGAAAAATTCCAGAAACGAACAATTCATAAGTTTCAAATCGCACGCTGCTCTGAGTTAGCGTGATGAAATCTCGTGCTGTCCTGCTCCATCCCACAAGGACCTGAATCGTCCCTTTGTCCAAATGTAGATGCTCCCTGCCTGTTAATTACACAGTAGGAGCCTCTCGATTATCAGATCCACTATTTAAGTTTGTCACCCTTATTTTACTTGATAATGGCCCAAAGCACAAAAGTGCTGATGTGGGCATTTGTATACGCCAAGGAGAAGCTGCAAAATGCTTCCTTTAAGTGAAAAGGTGAAAGTTCTCAACTTAATAGGGCATTTCATCATTTCACAAGAACCGTGAGTGTAGTACAATGGGTTAAGTGCAGGACATTCGCATAACTTTTATTACAGTATATTGTTATAATTGTTCTATTTTATTGTTAGTTCTTGTTAATCTCTTGTTAATATCTATTTTTTACAAGGGAAACTTTATCATGGGTTTGTGTGGTATAAGAAAAAAACATGGTATATACAGGGTTTGGCCCTATTTGAGGTTTCAGGCATTCACTCGGGTACTCAGAACGTATCCCCGCAGATAAGGTATGTAACAAGTCCTGAAATTCAAGAAAGAACCTACTAAATTTAATAGTTCAACTTTGTTTAGAACAGAAGATTGGTAGCTGAGCTTCCGAGAGTTCCTTTTTTAAATACATAAATGGTTGCCATCATGTGAGATGGTTTTAATTAAATTTCTCTTAGCTGGAAGGGATTAATGAAAGGTAACGTCATATCAGAATACAATGAAGTGAAAATCTCTAAGGCAAGTGAACTGCCTTCAGCGTGGCAGGGAAAGTAATGAAAAATCAAGCTTATATTATATTTGCATGTAAAAAGAAAATTATTGGTTTTGGATCTGTAACAATGAAAACAGTCTTTCTCGTGGGATACATGTTAAAGTTGTATGAAAACAAATCAAATAAATGTGCTTTATCACACTGCGTAAGGAATGTCATTCCCCAGGCAGCACACCGATTCTGCCACGAAGCATCTGTGCACATACATACACACTCCCAATAAACTCTTTCAAACACCCCACTATTCCCACTTCCGGCCCGGCAGCCCTCCTTCTCTCCTTCCCCAGGAGAATCATCTTTAACCTTTTCCTCAATTTCCTTTTCTTGAATGTCACCAAGTCCCATTGATGCTTCCTCTTTGCATTCCTCCCTGGTTGGATGTGAGATATTATTTTCAAGAAAGTGCCGAGGGCTTGAACGTGACATGGGAGGAAAGGGGAGTTGAAGATGGCCCCTAAGTTACGAGCCAGAGCAACTGGGCTAATGGTGTCACCATGGAAACAAGAGGGGAGCCTTAAGGTGAAACTGAGAGCACAAAAGACTAAGAGGAGAGAAGGGAGGCAGGTCGCCGTGTCGGCGTGGAGCGCACCTCCAGACTTCTCAGTTATGGGACCCATCGAATACCCTTTAACGTTTTCATTACCTTCACAGACACCGATGCCTTCATATGTCTGACATAATATTCCTGAATACATAAGAACATATCATACATGCTTTTCCTCATTTATGCCAGTTGGCAACTGAGTTTTCCTGTACTGGCAAGGGAAAGATTTCTCAACGATAAAGGGAGAATTGGCAGGTCGTGAGAAATGAAGACTGGGCGACTCACAACCCGACTAATCTGTCCACAGGAACGTCGCAGGCCGGAGGAGGAGAAACCATGCTTTGTCTAAATAAACAACTGAGTATAATGTGCTGGTGGGTCTTCTAGATGTATCAGGGAAGCAAGAGGAAGTTCAGGGCTAGAGGTCAAGAGACAGGTGGGGACTGTAGACAGGATTTTGAGAAGCGTCTAAATGGTTGACAGCTGAAGGCAAGGTGGTACGTGGGGACTCCAGGCAGCAGGAAGAAGTCCCAGGGACACCCGCATTTGTAGCTGATGGTGGAGAGGAGGAGGGGGCCTAGGAGGTGAGCGAGTCAGAGGTCTGCAGCCTGGAGCTGGGGCTGAGGGAAGGAGGAATTTTAAGACAAGCTTTGATGATTACTGGGCCATGATGGCCCCGAAGCCACACAACTTGGAAGAAAGAAATAATGACAACACCTACGCCAACAGTTAACTGCTCAAGAGTCTCCTTTCTTTTATTTATTTCAGTTTATTCCCATGTTCTTCAACTCAGAACTGAAATGGAACAGACGTGTCTGATACCAACTGTCAATATATAATAAAATCATCGTAATACCTTAAGTAGCTGTAGTATAAAGGCCTATCTTTTAAGGAAGCCAAAAAAAAAAAAAAATCCCTTTAGGTAAGCATATGACAAATCATGAAAACATGTCTGAAGGGAAACCTTAAGCTTTGATTTTTTTAAAGCTCAGTTTCTGCAAGGTTTTCGTGATTTCAAAATCATCTAAAGACTCCAACTTAAGTTCCTAAGGGCATAAAGCCATCGTAACTTGGCAATCTGAGTGCCATATGTGAACACCTACAACCCTCAGTACGCTTCGAGTGTCCTCACTTTGACCCTAAAAAAACATACTGTACAAATCCTACTCAGGGGGTTGTCAAGTCCATAACACCAGACTTCCTTCTGCGATATTTTTTTAAAGACTTTGTTTTTAAAAAAAAAAAAAAGCAGTTTTAGGTTCAGAGCAAAGTTGCGTGGAAGGCAGAGATTTCCTGTGTACACTCCTTGTCCTCACACACGCACAGCCTCCCCCGCTGTCAGCGCCCCCACCAAAATGGCACATTTGTTACACCTGATAAACCTACATTAACACGTCATAATCTCCCAAAGATCAGCCACAGTTTACATCCCTCTCACTGCGTTATTTCTAAGTCTTTTACTTTTCAGCCTGGAATGGCGTGAGCTGGGGTGACAGACGCGCAGGAGGGAGGGACGCTGACCTGGGCTCCAGCGCTGTGTACTGTGCCTTCTCTGCCTCCTTCCAGTCCAAACCTCCCGACTCTCGTGGATGGGGACTTGCTCCCTGTGCTCTGAGGTGACTCACGCCTAAGAACACAGGTCAACCTACAGCGTGAACACACGCGACTGTACCCTCCTCTTTCATCCCGACGAGTGCCCCTTGTTTAATGGCACCCCAAATCTTCCCGGGAATGGCAGGCAAAAGAAACTGCAGCTTCAGAATTCTGGAAGGATGGAAGGTCGTAAAAAAAACTCTTAGGAACCACGCTTCAATGCTCACTTAATGCAAACGAAGAACTAACTCCTATGGGGCAGATGAAACCTCTAGCTTATAACTTGCTCCCATCTAGCCTGTGGCACAAGTATGTGGCAGGGCTACACCCAGCTGTTACCAGGGCTGTGAAAATGTTACACACTGGGATTAAGCGTCAGAGAAAACAGTCTAGAGGCTACACGCAGCAGCGTTCCTGGGGAATCTCTTTTTTGCTTTGTTCTGTCTCTTAACTAAATTGTGTGTGTGTGTGTGTGTGTGTGTGTGTGTGTGTGTGTGTGTCTGAGTGCGTCATTGCACCTTTCTGTGCAAGGCTTCGGGGACTGCCATTCCTTCTTTTATTCAATTATTCGGCAAATATTTATTGAGCACCTACTATACACCCATTCTCTGCAAGGCATGAAGGTAAAGGGAAGGCCCGGGCAGTTCCTGCCCTTAGCGAGCTCAGAGTCTAGTTAGGGAGAAAAACCTGTCAAAGAGCAGGTATCTCTCACATCTTCCCTCTGCCTGGTCCTCTGTCCTCCAGCCCTGCCTTCATCTCCCACTTTTTTCTGCTTTACTTACGTATAGTGTAAAACCAAGGTACATTTTGTATTATTATTAATAGTTTTACCTTTCTCTTTCTTAATATTATCAGGGACATCCTATACTTATGTATCTTTGAAAAACTATATAAGTGAAATTACGTGTCTGCAATTTGCTTTAACAGACTTCAGGGAGGAAAAAAGGTGGAAAGAGGATAGATGAAACAAGATTGGTAAAAGTCAACAATTATTGAAGCGGCAAGATGGGTGGTATATGCTCTTTAACGATTCTCGCTACTTTTGCAGATATTTGGAATGTACATAATTAAAAGTTAAAAGATCAATAAATTAGATGGGTTTTTATAAATGTGGACAAACTTTTTCTCCCTCCATTGGTCAAAGGCCATTGAGAAATTATGACAACTACAAACGAAGTGTTGGTCAGAAAAACCTGAGCAGAGACTTGAGAAATGTTTCTTTTATGCCTAGCATGTCGAGAAAAATCCCACAATTCTTTCATATAATAAAATCTATGATCCTGCAACAATTGTCTTTCTAACCAGTCTATGAAACACACTCAGTGTAAGAGTATTTCTACCCAGAATAGCCAAATGAAAATGTCTGCCATCTGATTATTTTCAGCATTAGCCATACTGTCATGAGTTGAATGTGGTGTGTTCCCCTAAATGCATGTTGAAGTTCTAACCCTCAGTACTTCCAATCATGAAATTACTTGGAAATAGGGCTGTTGCAGACGTAATTGGTTAAGATGAAGTCATATCGACATAAGATGGGTCTCTACTCCAATATGACTAATGTCCTTAATAAGGAGAAATTTAAATAGCAACACACAAGAATAATGTCCTGTGAGGATGAAGGCAGAAACCAGGGTGATGCTTCCACAATCCAAGGAACGTCACTGATTGCCTACAAACCCCCTAACTGGGGAAGAGGCATGAAATGGATTCTCTGTCACAGCCCTTAAAGAGAACCAAACCCACCAACATTTGCATCTCAGACTTCGAGCCTCTACAACTGTGAGACGATAAACTTCTGTCGCTTAAGCCCCCCAGTTTGTGGTGCTTTGTGATGGCAGCCCTAGCAGACTAACGTATATAACCGAGGCCGTTTCAAGAAAGCGAATGATTCAAGAAGTGAAAATTTAATCAGAGCTGTGTGTCTGCGTGTGTGTTAAGGAGAACAGCAATGCCAAGCTTCTCGAATGGAACCCGGGTTGCTAAGAGAAGGTAAAAGTCTAAGGTGTCCAGGTAAAGCTTTGTGCGTAAGTCAGCTTCAGATTTCTCTTAAGTGACATGAACAAAAGCAGGCAGTAAGGGCTTCGAGGCATTCTTCCCCAGCAGCACCGTGGGACAGCACTCTGAGCCTATAAAATTTACCTGTATCACCAATGAAGACTCAGGGTGCCTTTAAGTCGAAAGCAGCAACGAGCAATTAACGAAGGTTCTGTCCACACTTCCAAAAGGAAAAGTAAGGGCCCACAAAGATTATGGGAGACTCTAAGTAAAAAATTACTTAAACCCAAATTGCTGATATAAAATGGAAATTCTGAAATTCAAAAATATCTCGGAAATCTGTATCAGATTTGGTCATGATTATAAATGAGTTTAATGAAATCAGAACTCTTAAAGGGTTCAATATAGAAGTGTAATCAGAAGCCCAAAATTAAAATCAGTAGCTTTTGGCGGGGGGTCGGGTATGTCCTGCTTAATCCACTAGCTGGTTACTTGCAATCAAATTCATAACAATGACCATGTTTGTATGATGCTTGCCAATTATAAAAAATACTTTCTAGGCCTTTAGAGGTGAGGCAACAACTTCTTATACAAGTGTAAAATCACCTAGAAAACAAACACCTGGAATCCTCAAGAGACCAATAGTTAGGAACGGAAACCTTTAGCATTCGCCTTCATGAAGGCAGTAAGCATCACTGAGTGACAATAACAGAAGCAGAAAACTTCAGAAGGAATCTACTGTAGTGGTTTTCAAATTAGAAGCTCTTGTGGGAAACTGGGTGGGTGAATAACAAGGTTATGACCTTTCCCTGCCTCTATTCTTCTCTTATTTAATCCTAGGCTGCAGGTTTATTAAGTCAAAGTTTTGATATCCTAGCAGCCTCACGAAGAGTCAACATCCTTAGCACGTATTTGTTCAGTAAACAAGCCAGTCGGTTACAAGCTGAAAGTCAGGGGCAAAGCCAAGAACTGTGCCTGTCTTTCTGGTATTCCTAATTTCATAACTTATATCTGATATAATTTCAAAATAAAGTTGCATGATTTGTCCATTTGGCCACTCTTTATACAAAGATCTATGAAGCTTGCACTAGAAAACTAGGAAGGCTGGCAAGCATGTGAGGACTTTGGGTTTCATAAAGCATAATCCTTTGGGGTCATATGCTTAGTAGCGATGGTGGAAGCCACCTAAGAGATGGTAGAGATCCTGAATGTCCTTTCTAGAGGGATGGCGTGCTGAAGTGGTGAGCCAGGACATCAGCAAAAGAGGCAGGCCTAGGAGAGAGGCGAGCAGAAAGCCAGTAGCCATGAAATCTGAGAGGTGGGAGCATTTCAAGAAGAAAGTAGTTTTCAATAGTGTCACTCTCACGAGAAGTCAGGAAGAAGGTGACTGAGGCAAGGCTATTAGATCAGGGACCAGAGTGTCACTTTTGTACATACGTCATCCATACAAAGGTCAGGCGCTGGCCGGAAAGCAGAAACAGAGGAAGTAGATAAGAAGGATTCGGTTCAGTTACTTTCTGGTCAACAAATATTTACTGAGCAACAGCTACATCTCAGATACGGCACTAGGCCACGGTGATGGTCAAGATCAACAAGGCTCAGGTCTGTCCACAAGCTCTGGGTCTGGTTTGGAAAACAGAGTCACGAATAGATAATTTCAAGCTCATGAAGTAAGTGTAGAAAAGTCTTTCCAGTGTGGGCTGGGAGCACCTAGCGAAGGTCTTTTATCCCAGTCTCAAGTTCACAGTACACCTGTGGCAGAGATGATGCTGTTGCTGGGGCTGAAAAAAGACAAAAAGTCAAGGGACTTTTCGCCAACAAGTTAAAACAGTCATGTGACAGTTTGCAGTTAACGTCTATGTAAAATTATGCAAATAGGCATAGGCTATCTCATGCAAACTACATAGGCAGGTAGTAGGCCAGCGGAAAACCAAGAACTAATGGAAAGGAATGTGATTCATATCAACCCAGAAAATATTACTTTTGGTCATGGTTCACAGAAGGAAATTAGGAAGTTGTTCCAAATATTGTAGTCAAAACTCTCATTTCAAAATCCAGTGCTATTTTTGTTGTTGTTGTTTTAGCCATATAATTACAAAGTTCCTGTGGGTAAGTTAGGGAAAAGTGTTACTTACTTAATGTTCTGGTTTGCCCTTGATTTGATCGATGTTGGAATAGGGGTGGGAACTGCCTCAATATTGGAAGAAGGATTTTAACGTTTAGTTGCAAACTCGAGGCATAACATGATACAATGTTACTTCTGAAATTAGAGGGCCGTCACCACGCAGTGGTAATTTTTAATTCTTAGAGATAAATGCATGCAGAAAGTTTCCATAAATAAAATGCTTCCATTTTCCTTGAGATTACAGAGCTCGTGTGACAAAATTCGTTCACATTATTATGTAAATTTTTACCCATGTAGCCTTTCCCTGTTTATCTCAGAAAGCAATTCAAAAGAAGCCATAATACACTAATTACCTCTCTTTTATCAAGTCTGTTGGGAACTAATAATGCATCAGGGATGTGGAACATAACATAATTACAAAGCAACGAGTCCAGAACTTTCCAAAAAGGAAACTCAAAGGTGTCCAAGGGATTCTGATGCCCATGGGTAACGGCAGTGAACAGCTGGAGAAAGGCTTAACACAAAGGAACTAGGCAAGTTTCATACAGATAAGGACATTAAGACAGAGGACACAGCAGAGAAGCAATGCAAAAAAGAAAAATAAAATCAACCTTACAAAGTGAATACATTTCCAAATTGCATGCCAGAAAATATAAGGCAAGGTAAATCAAATATGAATTGTTATTCAGAATTTGAAGGTATTCAGATGAATACTTTTTCATCTTCACTTATACACAATGCCTCAAAAACTTACAATTGTCAATAATCATGATGCAGAGCTGTTTACTGATTTTAAAATGGAAGCATTTTATTTATGTACATGTTGTTTTTGCATGGGGAAGCATCTGCTAAGAATATGGATCTCTTAAGAATATGGATCAAAGGAACAGTGTCTGGGATAGTGTTTGATTTTACTTTTATTTCTTTCGGTTCATCTATAGTTCCTTTTTTCCCCAACCATGAATGTATTAATACATTATTTTAGTAATTAAAATTACTAAAAATGTAATTTTAAAGATGATGTTCACAGTAATAAGCTACAAGTTCCTGAAGTGATTTCTGAATCATCACCAAAAAAAAAAAAAAATAGTACATATTTGGAATTAAATTTATTATGTTATATTATAAGTCTACCAGGTATTTATTTAATAGAGTTCCATGACTTCTGTTGCTGGGTGCTCAGCCATGGGATGTGCACAGAAATTAGAAAACAGAACCCAGAAAAGCTTGAGGACAGTAACTGGGGCAAGAACCAAAAAACAAGGAAAAAAAATAAATAAAACACCTCTAATTGTTGTCTGCTTAAAAACTACTAGTTTGACAAACTAGCAATTCCACAATTAGAAATTAATTAAAAGAAAATGATTAGAGATGAGCATAAAAATGTGTGATGAGCATAAAGATGTTTAGAGATGAGCATAAAAATGATTAGAGATGAGCATAAAGATGTTTAAAACAGCACCATATATCAAAAAAATTGGCAAGAAGCTAAGAAGGAGTCTAACAATGGAAATTTAAGTTACCAGGGGACTATCTGATGTAATACTATGCAACTCATAAAAATCGTTGTAAAAGTATACTTATTGAAGGAGGTAAATGTCTAAGATACATTACTACACCCATCCCTCGATTTACGTGAACGTTCCATTCCATGCATCTTTTTTTTAACGTGGGAGAAAACCGCGTAGAGTCCACCAGTACGAAAAAATATATACTAAATAGACCAGTATGTCATAAAAATATTTCATATATTTTCACAATAAAAATGCTAAAGAAAATTCAGAAAAAAAAAACAAAATAAATTTTATTTGCTGTCGGTGTTTGTACTGCAGTCTAAAGCAATCAACCTTCTCTTTTTCACCTGGTACAAAGTCACTATCTTCATCGTTCGAAATATTTGGAAGCACTGCTTCGGTTTCATTATTTATGTTTATATTTTTGGATGTTCTTCTTCCAACCCCATCTTTTGCTAAGTTTTCATAAATCCTTCGATATTCACTGCATCATGTAAAAAAATCTTCTTGAAATTTTCAGGCTTGTTAGATGTTTGGATCAATATCTAGAATTGCAGTTCCCAGTTCTGTGGCTAAAGAGCTTTGCAATATTCTCCACAGCGAATGAAACTGGTACAAGGTCACTGCTGTATTCGTCGCAGGATGGGCTTCTGATACTAAGTAAATTAATTCATCAGTTAATTTGTGATCCCCCAGTAATTCATTAATATCATTTACATGCAAATTGTCAGAACCTTCTTGAAATTTAATTAATAAATAATGCCAGTTAATCCCTCTTCAATTGTCGAAACCATATTCCCTGGTACAACCCGCTTTCTACAAGCATTTAAAGTTAATGGCTTTTTATCACTCAAAGCTAAAGCAATATTCTTGATACAATTTAAAATTGTGTACTTATTCCCGGCTTCTGTAAGTGATTCATTATCTTCAAGTTTATTAAAAATATCATTAAAACTTCATTTAATATAATTAATATTAAAGATGGAAATAATGCCTTGATCTAAAGGTTGGATCAAGGAAGTTGTATTTGGTGGCAAATATGCAACTTTCCTATTTGGATGTTCTAAATTGTGTGGATGAGCAGGTGCACTATCTAAAAGTAAAAGTATTTTAAAAGGAAGACATTTTCCTTCATATAATTTTCAGCTTCTACAGCAAAACATTTGTAAAACCAATCCCGAAAAACATCGGCAGTCCCACGTGTTTTTATGTGCCATTCGACGAACAGATTATTAATTATTCTGTTAGTATTAGTTCTTTGTATGCTGCTGAGTTAAGCTATTGTTTTTTAGAAAGAATAATTACCAATAATGGAAATGAAAAAGAACTGTGTAAAATGAGATCGCATAAACGGAAACCACATAAAAAAATCCGTGTAAACAGGGGTGAGGGGCGCGATACTTACCACATATAAAAAACTTACGTAAAAAAATGCCACATAAATCGAGGGACGTGTGTAGGCAGGAAAAAAGAAAGCTGGCTACATAGTAGCATGGCACACATTTTAAAATCCATTAGTAAGGGCATTCGTACATCAATATGGTAACAACAGCTATTCTGTGGAGTAAGATGACTGTCACAGCAAAAATTTCAAAAATTAAAAACAGGACTCTCAAACAAATACAAAATAAAGATGTTGAAACTATTCGACTCACTAATACGAGGCCACCGCTAAGTTGGCAAAGCTGGTTGGTTCAAAGAAGAATTAGAGTCCACCAAGAAAGGCATTCGGAAAAGGTCGGCTGCGTTGGAGAACGGGGAGGGACGGCGGACAGGCTTCTTTTGGGAGCGACGAAAATGTTCCAAGATGGATTGTGTTGATGGCTGCATAACTCTGAAAATCCTGGAAACCACTGAACTGTACACTGGACATGAGTGAATTACACATTTGGTGAGTTATACCAAAGTTATCTTTAAAAAGATGAACTTCGATGGCCTTGTTAAGCAATGTCCCTGAAAAACGCTGACAGGCCACACTATTCACCTTTACGCGCTATTTCCAAATTTTAAGTAATTTTCTCAACATTAAAGTTTATCCTTTTTGAGACTTTTTTTTTTTTTTCCTAAATTTTCTGGATTAAGCGTGGATCTCTGGAAAGGTTCTTGTTCCTGGATATTTGAAACATGTTCTCTCTCAAGTGTTTTCTGATCAGCCTGGCAAGAGGGTAGGGTAGTGACCTGGGTCCTCACCCCCACTCCCCACTCACCAGCCATGTGATCCTGGGCACATTCACTTCCGAACCTCAATTCTCTCCAAACTCAGAAAGGGAAATGAACACCGCCGACCTTGCCGGATTGTGAAGGACCAGACGGGACAATGTAAATAAGGTCTGGCCCGGACTTGAGACATCGTGGGCATGGCACAAACGATTCCTTTTGACCTTCTCCAGACTGGAGAAAAAGCAAATGTATAAAAAGTACAGGTCGTTTTAGGGGGTTCTCAAATAATCTGAAACTTGTTTCTAGACAGAGGAAAAGAGAAAAATGAGATATTTTCAAGTGAAGGAAACATAAGTAAAGACAGAATCTGGCTGACAAGGAAATCGATGACTAGAAGATACAAGGCCAGCCTGGGCCTCAGGAGAGGAGAGCCCACACAGGCCAGTGAGGGGCGGAGTTCCTCCTATTTCCTGTAAAACTAGAAATCAAGCCAAGGGATCCAAACAGCCACCTCTGCAGACTGCAGGCGACAGAGAACCGGCCGGCACCTCTCACCACCTCCTTCCCAGGCCCTCACCTCTCACCCAAAGGCCAGGTGTTGACAGAGCCTCAGCCCAGCCAGTGTAGACCGGGCGGTGCCTTGGCTGATGTTCTCACAACTTCTCTCTGAGCCCAGGGCCTCCTCTAAGTAAGGCATGGCAGGGAGCCCGGCCAGGACAAGGGGGAGGAGGTGCCACAGTGCAGGGAGACACCGGCCCCAGAGGGACGAGCCAGCAGAGCTTGGGCCCTCCACTCCCCGCTCCACCCAGAGGGTGATCATGTAAGTGTCAAGAGGGTCAGCTTAAGGGAGTCAGAAGCCTGGGCCTCTAGCAGTCCAGGAGGGTGGGAGACCAGATAAGATTAAATGAGGACCCGCCACGGCCGGGAGGCGGTTCCCCAGCTACACACATTCCTTCCAGTCTTCACCGATAGCGACCGCAATCCCCCGTTCCACAGCTGTGTACAATGGTGCCCGACTCCACGGGCATCAATCAACACCAACGATGTGCAAATGTCTGCATCTGTGAAAGCGGCCTTCGGACAGGCAGATGGGATAAAATGCATCCATCTTAGATGCGTGCTGAGGGAGACGGGCGGATGAGCGGTGAAGGTAAATGGCTTGATGTTCTCTAGACTTGGGTGGACATAGTGGGCATGGCACAAACAATTCGGCAGGTGGACCTGCCGAAGGCAAGTTTCCCAGATGGGCAGAAAATGGGAAACTGGGAAAGACAGCACACGTTCTGGCTGATGTAATTAGAAACCCAAAGAAAATTCCCAAGCTACGCCAGGCTGATTCTACAAACTGGATCCCATCAAGATGACACTGGATAATAAGGATAATTCAAATTCCCACACCTGGCTTCAAAATTCCATAAATGATGCAGAGAAAGAGAGATCGACAGCAGCGCAGATAAAAAGACGAAGGCATTTTAACTGACACAATTAACAATGAGGTATGGCTGCTGAAAGAGCTACTAGGAGAAGAGGCTGTATTAACAGATGTATAACATCTAGAATGGAGGAGGTGAGAATTCCACACAATTCTTTATATCCCCTTCTGAGACACGGTTCAGGGTTCTAAGGCCCCTCACTACTGTAGCTGCAGGCGCTCTTCGGTTCAGGTTGTCTAAAGACAAGATGGTGAGACGCAGAATCACACCCTAATGGGGGATCTGCCTGGAAGGGAAGATGGGCCTGAAGCTGAGCTGTTTGCAAATACCTGAAGGTCTGCTGTTTGTAGGAAGGATTAAGCTTGTTCTGTCTGTGCCAAAAGGATGGAAACCCTACAGGACCAAAGAAAGCTACAGGTATCAGATGTCGGCTACCTGTGAGAGCGGATGATGGCATGAGCGCTGTGTGAATATGGAGGGGGCTTGTGGGAGGACGATGAGGTCCCCAGAGCTGAGGCACAGCCTGGCAGACTGCCCTGTGTTGCTGGGGAAAGCATTCACATTCTCCGTCTGACCCAGATTACACGTGGACTTTCAAGTTTGCGTCCACCCTGAAATCCTAAAAACAACCAAAGTTAACCAGAGCAACTAACTGCACTAATCCTATTTATAAAAGTTTTACTTACTATTAACCATTTCTTTAAGTTGAAAGAAATGAAATTCTGGTAAAATAAAACCCATCTAAAGAGGACTTTAGGGGGGAAAATTGCTTTCATGGATGGGCCAGTATCTTCAGCACGTTTTAAAGCTAAAAAAAAAAAGGTGAAATGTGGATCTGGAAGCTGCGAATTTGGTCCTTCTCTATCTGAGTCATTACGGCGAGTAAACACTCACTGTAGCCCCAGCACACTGCCACCCTCGGCCGTTGCTTAAGAGTGTCCTTTCCCAATTTGTAAAACGATAGCCTCTCGACTACTAGACTGACTCCTCCTCTGATCAAGTGCACGCTGAGACTGTTCTCTGGGCATAGGGCAGGGAGCACATTGCCACCTGTCCAGGATCCCTACCAAATGTTAAAGCTCTGGTGAATGCACGCACGTGCACACATGAAAACACTGTCACTGGAGAGTTTTGCCAATGTCAACGCCACCGCTGGTGTTATTCTCCCCTGGAAGTGTTGCTGCAGAAGGATCTGGAAATTAAATTGTATAATGTTGGGTGCCTTGAACCAGGTTGGTCACATGAGAAAATTAGGAACAACAGTAAGAGCGAGCCCTCATAATACTCTTGCTACGTCACTTTATTAAGGACCATTTTTAAGAGTGTGACAGAGAAGTAAACTGCAGAGTCGCACAGTTAATACGCAGGGAGGCTGAGTTCCAGACCTGTCAGTCTGGTTTGAGGGCTCAAGCTTCTACGGGGACATAAGAGCAGCTACCAGGGATCTTATTTTGTGGTGACTGTGATCATTATGATGCTGATTTTCCCTACTGTCACACTTGGATTTGAACAACAGCAGGATGGAAAAAGACTGGCTGGACAGAGGGATGCCACAGTTACAAGGGTCTGGGCAGCAAGGTGCTCCCCTCTGAAGGCTGGGTGTCACAGGGTAAGTGCTCCGGCCCAGGGGCAGGGCAGCTCCCGCTGGGAGGAACAGCTGGGTAGCAAACTTGAACAAACTAGAACCTTTATTGATCAAATCGATTGATCCAGTTCTGATTCTTCTGCTTCCTTGCCCTTCTTCTCTAAATCCTTTAGAGAAATTCTATATGTGTTTGTCCCCACTTACCACTGAGCAGTTCACAGGGACGCTAAAGATAAGCCACTTCCTCACCAGAGGTCAAGTCCAACTTTGCCACATCTTTTCACGAAACCAAGTAGAGACGGGATGGCGAGAGCAACACAGCAAGATACGTTTCCCTCTGTAGATGTAGACATCAAATTTCTAGCTCTTCGTTCCATTTTTAAAAAGTAGCTCACTGTTGCGGATGCAGAAAACTTAGAAAACGGTCCAACTTGTCAAACTCGTTCAGACTCGCCAGGCTGAAAATGTGTTTTATATTTGCTTGCCCCTAAAATCGAGAAGGGCCCGAAATCATAGTTCTGCTCTGGCATGACAATATTTTCCTGTGACTGTCTTGCCTATGACACATTGCTGCAGTTCGATATACCTTTACTGGATATCTATCATGTGCCAGACGCTGGCCGTGTATGAGATGAATAACCTGAGGGAGCTCAGGAACTCATTAGTAGACAGACCCGACACATGTCGGCGATGACAAACGCTCTCCGAGAGGTACCATTTACTTCACTGCCTGACAACAGAGTTCAAAACACATTTAATTTACCAGCGTATCCAACCTTTCTTTGTGATGTGTTACTTACTCAGGCCACCAACATAAACTTTGCAACTTAGGGAAACAAAAATACTAGGGAAATGAAATCTATTCGGTCAGCAAATGCAAAATGAATCTCAGGTTTAAGAAATCAAAGAATATATCCGAAATAAGGCTGAAGTTGACTTACTCAATGTATCCTCATGCTCTAGAACTTCACAGAATACCTGTATAAACAAAATAAACTAAAAAAATAAATAAACAAATAGGTACCAAGTACAGGCCAAACAAAGAAAGGCTGAGAAAAGGGTGTGTTTCTTCTCTCACTTGAAATACAATCGACAGTGCTGTCTAATTAAACACGTAGTTGGAGCTGTTAGTTGCCTATTCAGCCCAGGTGGGGAAAGCTGACTGAAAGATCGTTCTTGAAGTTTTAATTCATTGCACTTCCTCTTCTGCTCAAAGAGTATGACATTTGTTTCAGAGCTGCATTGCATTGCCTTTGCTGTCGCCCTAATAATTAAATCTTAAAATATCAAGTCCTTCAAGACCGTTTCAAAAGGGCAATTCTTGGTACCGAGAGGAAGGGCTCACGGTACCCTTTAAGTCTGAACTGCGTGACATGCGGGGAATAACCAGATCTTCACAGATCAGGTCCCCAGAG
Source organism: Pteropus alecto (assembly GCF_000325575.1). NCBI lineage: Eukaryota > Metazoa > Chordata > Mammalia > Chiroptera > Pteropodidae > Pteropus > Pteropus alecto. The sequence continues at coordinate 10,685,211 of NW_006436283.1, read as the reverse complement.
CCAGCTGGGGCCAGGGAGCTCCGTTTGTGGTTCTGCCTCTACCCCGTAAAAATGCAAAGTGGTTCCGGCCCGTTAAGCATCGGCTCTGAAATACGTCAGGGGAACTTCTTTCTTGGCATATGACCCTAGGTTTCATTTCTGTGGCTTTTCTGGGACAGGCAGCCAAACCTTGTTATTTTCAACCCCCCTTCCCCACTCCCCAAAGATCTCATTTCAAAATACATATATGTATAGATGCATCCATGGACACATACTATGGGTTACTGCGTAAAAGAGCAGATCTTTCTTTCCGAGTCATCTTTAAAAGTCCTAATAAAAAGCTACACCAGCAGTTTCCCTGTAGGCCTCTGTATTTATGGGCACGCACGTGGATCCTGAATCTTTTCTTTCCTCTAAGACTGGCCAATGGGCCTTGGCACTTACCACCCACTTCCAAAGCTTCTCTCTTTCCTTAAAAAACATGAATATTTATATGTAGGGGCTAGAAGATTTAACCCAACTGGTCACGTGTGTTTCTGTCAGAAACAGCTATAGCTACCCAACTCCAAGCTTACGGGTGTGCAGATAGCTTCCTGTCCTACCTCTAAATGCTTCCTCAGTAACCCAAGTGACGGAATTAGGCAGCTTGGTGAACAAATTAATGTGAAATATCCTTTAAAAGGTGTCACAACCCCAGTGACTCTCCCACATACAAAATCACACAATTCCTATTAACCCAGGGAAGATGACACAGAATGACAGATCAACTGTTCAACAGATACCTACACACACTTTTTTTTTTAAACAAATTAAGACTACCTGCACCAAGGTATGATACAGTGGTTATCACCTGGAAGAGGTGTTTGTTTCCAATATTACTTATTTCGATCTGATTTTCTCCAATGAACACGTATTACTTTAGATGTCTTTAAAAAAAAAAAAAAAAAAAAAGCACAGTGCCCATATTTACTCCTGCAGTGACTAGATCACCACGCTGGCTCCAGAGCTACAACGAAGACTGGGTGAAACGGGTTCCCAGCAAGGCTCAGTGAAACGATGGCAGCTCCACCTCTGCCCTCAGCAAATTCATGACCCCAACGAAACGTCTGGAAGACGAGTGCACACCACCCCCACAGCCAGCTATCACCAGAGGGCGTTCCTAGGGGTCTCGAGATCACAGGTGAGGGAACCCCACAGAAACAGGAGTGATACTGCCCCACCCCCACCCCCCAGACTCTCCAGCATGTGGAGGAGACGAAGGCTTCTGCGGGGAAAGTGGGACCGACCAGGGACCAGTGGAGACTCTAACATGCCATCCTCACGTGCTGCTTGGTGCTGACTACAAAGAAGGTCCAGGTTGAAAGTTTGGTCCAAAAGGGATTGAAGCTGAGTTACTTACCCTCAATGTTTCCTCTAGGGACAGAGGAACAAACAACAGAGCAAAACTTCTGGGGAGAGAATTGCAAAACGCGTGAGACTGGTAATTCACGGAGGTGAGAGGAAGTGGCGAGTGGGAATCTGGATTTCCTCCCCTGCCAGCCCCCAGGGTTCCTGTTCTCTGCAGTCTTCCTCCTCCTAGGTCCTTAACTCCCGGACTCTCCCTGACAATGCCCTAGTTGCTGGGTTTCGGAACACATCCTCCCCTTGGAGCACTCAGGACAACCCTGGGCATTTATTCCAGGTCAGCGTCCCACTGAAAAGTGCACCGACATGTCAGAAAACAAGAAGCAAGTAGGGCAGGAAGTTGTTTCTCAGCCAGATATGCCCTGTCACTTGCAAAAGTGGTGGACACTGTGAAAAACCTGAATAACAATTTGCCCCTTCCCCCTCGAAAAAGATTCCACAGGAATAAGCCAGCTGGCTCATTGCAAACTGCTACACAGAGATAACAAATATGAGCTGATGATACCCAACCAGCCACACTGAATGGGACACAGAATTTCTCAGCTGTAGAAACTCACTGGGATGTGGCTGTAAGAATATTTGCCAGGATCCAGAGACAAAAAGTTGTTTTCTTCTAGTTCTTTAAAAAAAAAAATGAGGGGAGGGCTGTATATTATCTTTTCTAATAGGTAAGCTACACAGTAAAGATCCCATACAAGGAAAAGCCATTCTATAGTTTTCATTTCTGTAAGCTAAAATATCAAATGGAAAATAATACTTATTTGAATAACTATTGTTTCAGAGATCTCTCTTCACCTTGTGTTTTAGCTTATCAGAATGAAAAAGAACTGGCAAAATGAGACCATACGGCTCCTAGAAGCAGCTAATAAGGAGTTACTAAAAGGAGAACCATTTCCAGGGGAGATGGAGTTATCGGCAAGGAGACATAGCTCTAAGAAAATATTAGTCATGTCAACATTCATCACAGCAAAGAAAAGTTTTAAAAATAAAAGCACCAATAGATATCACTTTAATTTAAAAATGCACTAGAGCGGGCTACTTACTTACTATTCATTACAGGGTTCTTTTTCTACCAAAAAAAAAAAAACAAAAAACAAAAAAAACCATGATTGCCCAGCTAAAGCAAACCATTCTTCAAGTAGTTTGCTTACGACAAAATCTATTTAGTCAAAAGCCCTCATTTACAGTTGAGGACAACGAGGGGGTCAACCAGTAATATCGTAATGTGTTTAATAAATCCAGATTAGCTACAAGGAATCTGGTTACATAACATGGAACGGGAGTATTGTTAACACTGCCCCATGGAACACACCGGTATCGGGGAGATCTGTTCACCGTATTGGGGTCACACCATGCTATGTCCTAAATGCGAGTGGGTAGGCTACTATCTGCATGAAAAGACCTCCTCACATCCTCACCTGTGAACCAGGGCAAGATATGTAGTCACCCTTCTCTAAGATGCCCAAAAAAAGAGTAAGGAGTTACTAAAATGGAGAGCCATTTCTGTCATGCATTTCTGTCTTTTGGGGAAATGAAGCTATCAGCAAACAACTCTACTGTGGGTTCCGTCTGAATGTTGGTAGTGTTTTGCTTTCATGTAAAAAATTTCCTGCTGTGATGAAAAATCATTCCATCGTATCAAATGCCAGTCCTAGGTTTCAACCTAGGACATGAGGAATTTTAGGGGTTTTTTGTTGTTGTCGTTGTTGTTGTTTTTAAGAAGGAAGAAGTCACCCAATTCCCATACTGATTCCCTTTCTTGACCACCAGGTGAAGATCCTACCTGTGGCATCCAGAACCATGAAAAGAAGTGAAAATGAGGATGACTTTCTTTAAAAAGTAAAGTTTCTAAATTTTTGTGCTTTATACCAAAATTTAAGAATGATAAATGTCTAGATTTTATGTGGAATACTTATCAATTTTCCATAGCAGAGATTCCATCTTTTAAAATAAAAATTAAAAAAAAAAAGGTTGAATATAGCTAATTGCTGGCAAATAACACTTTGCCAAGAAGTCTGTCTTGTTCTGAAGTTAAGGAGAAAAGTATGTGGGAAGAAAGGGAGGGAGAAAGCTACTTATTGCTCATTGGGAAATACTTTCCAGAATTACTCAGATCCCCACCCTCGTCTCCACAAGTGAAGACCCAGAAGCCCAGGGAGGGCTTTGCGAGGCCACACGGCTTGTGACCAACACAGGAGGATCAGGCCTCCTTGGGTCCAGCTCGTGCTCCTTCGGCTGGGATGTGTGGGACTAATCTCTATTTCTCTCAGTTCCCCCCAGACCCTTCCTCCACCCCCCACACAAGTTATTGTCACATTCTAACACTGCAGGCTCAGTATAGCGAGATCTAGCCCCATCCTTAAACCGTGAGATAGTATTTCAGTAACTCCTCATGATGCCCACCAGGGCTCTGCACACACCTGTTACTTGACAAAATGACTCCTGGCACTTTAGATGTATAGCATCTGAGTCTCTTCGTGTCTGAGTTAAGAATGATTTCTTATTTCAGAGAACTACATGTCCCCATGGAAGAAAAACTTTTGACTTATGGTTGAGATTACATTAGGTTATACCAACTGAGGTATCTGAAGAAAAGCCTTAGATTTTTTTTTAATATTGAATTTTATACAAATCCCTCCACAGAGTATTTTAAATATTATTGGGGCCAATAAATTCCCTTGAGTGGAAAGAGACAGCTACCCCACAGACTCAAACCACCCTTGTTCACAGTCAGTGCCAACGTTTTTCCCCAGTTCGGCTGTTAGAGATCCAACACACCAGCTGTCAAAATTTCCTGATAGATATACGGTTAGGATAAGCCAGATATAATGACTACCCAATAATAATGAATTCTCAGGGCAGCCTTGAAATAAAGTGCCCTTTTCAGCAAAACAAATCTTGTTTGCAAAATAGAGTGTAGGACTAAAGTTCTTATGGTTAGCCTACTTGGCAGTTTCCTAGTCATTCATTCATTTATTGACTTAAGATATTGATGATGTAACAATGTTTCTGCCAAAAGAGATAAGAAAACTAACACCCTCTTTTTAAAATTTTAGTAAATTAAAATGAAAAATTACAAAATTCTAGAAGATAACGCAGGAGAAAATCTAGATGACCTTGGGTATGGCAATGGCTTTTTACATACAACACCGAAGTTGAAATCCATGAAAGAAATAATTGATAAGCTGGACTTCATTAAAATAAACAACTTCTCCTCTGTAAAAGATACTATCAAGAGAGTGAGAAGACAAGCCGCAGACTGGGAGAAAATATTTGTGAAAGACACATCTGATAAAGTTTGTTATCTAAAATATTACAAAGAACTCTTAAAACTCAACAATAAGAAAATAACAACCTGATTAAGAAATGAGCCAAGGACCTTAACAGACACCTCATCAGAACTCTTAAAACTCAACAATAAGAAAATAAGCAACCTGATTAAGAAATGAGCCAAGGACCTTAACGGACACCTCATCAAAGAAGATAGACAGATGGCGAATCAGCATATGAAAAGATGTTCCACATCACATGTCATCAGGGAAATACAAATTAAAACAAGGAGAGACCACTACACTCCTATTAGAAAGGCCAAAACCCAGAACACTGACACATCCAATGCCGGTGAGGATGTCTCATTCGGTGTTGGCGGGAACGTCAAATGGTACAGCCACTGTGGAAGACTGGCGGTTTCTGACAAAACGAAACATCTTTACCATGTGATCCAGCAATTGTGCCGCTTGATCTGAAAACTTATGTCCACACAATAACCTGCACGTGGATGTTTACGGTAGCTTTATTCATAACTGCCCAAACTTGGAAGTAATCAAGACTCCCTTCAGTAGGTGAACAGATAAATAGACTGTGGTGCATCCAGATAATGGGACATTACTCAGCACGAAAAAGAAATGAGCTACCAAGCCATGAAAAGTCATGGAGGAACCTTAAATGCGTATTACTACGTAACAGAAGACCATCTGAAAAGGCTGAATACTGCATGATTCCAACCACATGGCATCCTGGAAAAGACAAAACTAGAGAGATAATAAAAGAATCAGTGGTAGCCAAAGGGTAGGGAGAGAGAGGGATGACTAGGTGGAGCACGGAGGACTTTCAGGGCTGTAAAATTATTTTGTATGATACTATAATATAGTGGATACAGGTCACGATACCTTTTGTCAAAACCCAAAGAATATGCTACACTCAAGAGTGAACCCTAATGTGAACTATGGACTTGGGGTGATAACAATGTGTCAGCTGTAGGTTCATCTACTGTAACAAATGCCTCTGGTATGGGATACTGGTCAGGGGAGGTAGATGAGAAGTCTGTACCTTCCACAGTTTTGTTATGTGCCTGAAACTGCTCTAAAAAAAAATCCCAAAATTTTCTAAAAAATAAACCTATTGAATCTTAAGGCTAAGAATTTCACCATGCAGAATCTAATGGCTGGGCGGCTACAGTTTTGTTCAGCGAACTCACATGGTTCAAGAGGCTGATCTGGCTCATGATGCTCTTGGAGAAGAGTAAGAAGAAACTGAGCTAGAGGGAGCAAAAGGTAGGGCAGCAGCTCCTGACGCTCACGCTGCCCCTCGCCCGGTCGTGGAGAAATGATGGAGGGCTCCGAGGACACGGGGACCTGAAGGGCTCCAAGGTCACAGCGGGAGCCAAACTGAGGGCAAACGACTCCACTCGACATGGCTTTCAGTGTTCTGGGCCAGGTGAGGCAACCTCTCTGAGGTCTACAAACTTAAAATGAATTTTGTGGAAGTAAATGCCAGTAACTCAAAAAATATATATAATGTATATGTGTGTGTGCATATATACGTTTATTTGTACATACATAGGTATATTATGTATGGATGGAGGAATGGATATATGTATAAATTCTCCCTTCACACCCCACAGTTAATATTTTCTAGGTTACACCAACAGTAAATCTCTGGGCTGCTTTTAGTAAGAGATTCTTTTTTTCTGGAAGAAGACATTTTATTCCCATAAGCTGTGAAACCCTTAATATTTTTACAAAAAGCCAAAACTGTACGTAGGTGGTAGGTAGGGGTGTTTTGTGTTTTCGTAAACTGCCTTTAAGGAAGCTGCCAGCATTAGTGAAGACGACCTATATCTTGGCTGAGAAAAAGAAATACCCTAAAAATGACATGAGAACTACGGATATGCTTTAGTAAATTCCGAGGCCATTGGTGTAAGTCTTCTGTATTGTGAGAATGGAACAAGTTGATATAATGAAAATGTTTACGGATGCTATAGGTCAGGTTATAAAATACAAAATAACCTCGGTTTGATGTTGTACAACACATTCAGGTATTAGAACAATGGCGTTCCCACACAGGTACGAATTATCTTGCGGTGAACATTTGCTGTTCGATGCCTTTTTCTAGTCTCTCATTAAACAGTGCCATCATTGAATCGGTGGGGCCGCTGGCTGCTCCTTGGAATGAAGAACCTTATGCTGCTCTCCGGCCTCGCATTTCCTCCTTTGCGTCCTTCTAGATAGAAGCTGTTTCATGAGAAAACGATGAGAAGGAAATACTGACGAACCAGGCTCGCTCTTATGCATGAATCTCAGAAAAAGCCAAGCACCATCCAGCCTGCATCCACTGAAGAAATCTGCCAGCCTATCCTGAGTTCAAACGGAGTGAAGCAGACCCGAACGTAAGAGCCACAGAATTTATTACATCCCCTCGGCCCGCAGCCGAGGTTTCATTTTAGAAGTGATAAAATTACAGATTTGAAAAACCAGAAGTAAAAACTGTGGATGGGAGACTGAAGCACCTCCATGCTGCCTTGGAGGATGTCCTCAGGAGCTGGGGACAGCTCGTCACATGCCCCTCACCTCCAGCTGCCAATTAATTCACGAGTTACCGTGAAGCCCACGGAACACTTCTATCTCAAGCAGTTCTCAGGTAAAAGTTCTTTATCATCTACTTTCACAATATAAACCTAAGTGCCCAGTGAATGCTGTTTTCTATTAAGGATTTACCTTCGGCAATGCTTCTCCAGAATACTTTACATCAGTTCTGCCACTCACTACCGGCATGTCACATGAGTTCCCTGAACCTCAATTACCGCATCGCAAAATGGGCACACAAAGCGATTAGGGGAATTATTAGTGCCCTGGCATTTGAGGTCGTTTTCTCTTGAACGTCACAAAATGAAGGCTATCTCAAACTGCTCATCGCAATGCGTGCTCCATTGCTGTGTGACTGTAAAACCTTTCACCGTTACTAGACGATTATCTCCCTGTATTTTAACGTGCAAGATGACGCATGTCGGTTAAGTTGAGATCGATCAAAACAAGTCTGGAGGAAATCTGGTTGGAAGAATACATTTTATATACAGATAGCACATTAGCAGTTGAATTTTTAATTTGACACGTGACCTTCAAACGTACTTGAACGTTCTTTTTCTAAAGAACGAACATATCAAGACAATCTCAGAGGAGGCTGCATACACATTCCTATTCCGTAACCCTGTTTCTCTGATGGATAGGAGCGAAGACATGGGAAGCCTTTAGCACTGCTTTGCTGATCTTCTGCCCCTCCCACATGTCAAATCCTGGGGACACTGTTCTGCTTCCACAGCGAAGTACACTGGAGCCTGGTGGTTTGCCCCGTCAACTGGCAAGCAGGCACAAAACCTAGCAATGACATTCACAGGTGCAATTCAGCTGCTTCTCCAAAGCCTTAGATCATTGAGAGGACAAGACAGGTTGTATTCTACTAAAGCTTTAGAAGCATCAGAGGCCAGATATACTGACTTATGTGCTTCTCCCCTTCCGTCTTGCTGAAACTCAGAAACAGACATGCACAAAACACGCACGCACGCACACACAGACACAAACACAGAGACGCACTCACTCAGCTCGAGAGATGTGGGTAAGGGATGAAACACGTGAGCTTGGAAGGGATGGCTTGCCTTAGCTTATCAACTCTGTATGTTAGGTATATTTTTTTTCTCTCTCACACAAGCCCTTTCACATATTTGAAGTGTTTAAACTGAATAAAATCTCAAGAAAGTTAATTTTGAAAAAGAAAGAAAAAACCTTACCTAGCAATAAGAACCATGACCCCATGGTAAGAACCATGACCAGTTATATGCAAGATAAATACACATATACACACATACACGACCCACTGCGGCGTTCAACTCTGCCAGGTATTTCTACGTCCAATCAAGAATTGTCATAGATTTCATTTATAGAGCTCATTACGTGGCATGATAATAGAAGCTAAGAATGCCTATTCCTTTGAACTTACTCAGAAAGAAACAAAACACTACAGACTTCGTAATTTCAAAAAACGGTGCGAGAAATGGGCAGAAAGGCAAAGGCTAATTGTTTTTAAAAATCAACTTTGCAAGGAAAGCTCACATCCAGTGAGCTGGATGGAAAACCTGCTCTCATGAATGATTCATCCTGAGAGACTGTGGATGGATTACTCAAGGCCCGCTGACGTGAGCCTTCCTGCACACGAGCCCGTGTCGCTCTGACCACCACCACCCAGCAGGCTCCACGCGTTTGGTAGTACTGAAAAATTTTTTTAAGAACCAGGAAACAGGTGGTAAACAATACTGATACAGTGAAATAAAAAAAAATAAAAAAAACAGTAATGTCCCAAATAATTATATGCTTAACGGCACTCCCAAGGGAATCAGATCGTAAACACAGGAAATCAATAACCAGCCTACAACCATGCTTCTCTCCTTGCTTCTTAATAACAAGGAAGAAGTGGACGGAGGTAGCATTATGATCCAAATGAGACACAACAAAATCTCATTTATCCAATGCCATTAGAAGACAAGGTGTTCCCCTGCAGGAATTTTCCAGAAAACAGAAACTTGTCCTGCACCTACCAAAACTGTTAAAATAAATTGAACCACTAATATTTCTAAAGAGTATTGTAGCGTATACCTTTCTGCTCTCTCAAACAGGAGATGCGAACCATTAATTAGATCTTTCGGTGAGTACGGATTACGCTGGTCTTTGGTTCGAGTGATTCAATGAGCTCTTTAGTGCCTCTGCTGGAGTCAGATTGCGTTTCGTCACCATGCAGGTCTGCACCCAAGAGTGGGAAAGCTACGCAGACAGGCAAACTTGGGTTCAAGTCCCAACTCCACCGCTTTGTAGCTGGGTAAACTTTGGCAAGTTACTTCATCTCTCTGAGCCTCTACTATTCCATCTGTAAAATGGGGATCATAAACCCCATGTCAGCCCCTGGCACACAGTAGGCATTTAATAAATGTTACTTCCCTCCTCTCCTTTCCCTTTGCTTTCTCTAATCTCGTACGAAGTCAGCATGTCAGTAGCCCAACCTGTAAGGAATATTATAATAAAATAATATTCAGAAGATACTAAAAGGGTCTTTAAAGGAGACCGTAGCAGCGTAGAATATTGTTGGGAGTTTTATGACAGCTGTTTCTCATACTCAGGTTTTGTTTATTGCCAGAGGCTAGGCTGTTCGGGAAAGTTGTAGATTTCTTTAAGCCTTAATTCAATGTTTTAGATAGAACTTTATTGCAATGGCCTTAATAGAAAGCAGATTAATTCACACATAAGATCCCAAAAGATCCTCATTGTGTATTGTGCAAAACACGTTTTGTTTTTTTTCCCCATGGTTCAATATCTCGATGTTTAGGCATTAAAATCGGTATATCCCCACCAACTAAGCAGTTTGGAGCGCTCATCTTTGGCCCAGTTTGGGAAATCACGATATGAGTTTGTGAGGTTATTATGGTATCTGCATAGGCCGCTTGCTCCAAACAGACTTGATGAATGAGAGATGACAGAGGTTTGTTTGTTCAGTAAGGATTCATTCCTTCATTCTATGAAGGAGATGACTGAGGCCTAGAAGAGTCGCCTAGGTGACCCCTGCAGCTAACTCGGCTAGTTAATGATAACGGCTGAGGACTCACGGAGACCCAGGTGCTGTGCTTGATACACATTTGACATGGTCACAAGCTCTCTGAGTGGCACCGGTATTATCAGCATTTTAGAGAGGGATACTCTAAGGCTCAATGAGTTAGAAAGAGAACTGAGCCATCTAGGTCCCCTAAACTTCCAGGCAGGAGCTATCACAACCACCCCCACACTAGGAAACCCCAGACATCTCGTCTCTTCGCCACAAACACAACGGCCCTCCCTTCAGCAGAGGCACAAATGTGTACTATTCTCCTGATCCTTACAGGCCCAAAACACATCATGAAGGGCTGAGCTATTCTCTTGGACAAATGCCTAAAATAGCGATGCTACAGGCCAAGGAGAGGATTCCAAGATGACTCTATCCCTTAAATTCTCAGTGAAATGTTAAATCACTCAGCCACAATCACTTCAAGCAAAATAGTTTTCCATCCTAGTCATGCCAAGCACCCTCCCACAGCCACTCTGGTGGAAGCCACTGGCATTCAAGGCACACCTAGAATCTCTAATCCAGCCTAAGCCACTGGGGTGACTCCCCGTCTGCTATTATTCCCCACTGTTCCCCTTTCAGCACAGAAAGCTGTCCCTGCAAAGGCCAGTGTGTGACCCTCGGCAGAACAGCTACAGACAGGATGCAGGTCTGGAGTGGTCTGACTCTGCCCAGGTTCAGGCCGTTTCCTGCCCCAGTCTTGGAAGCCGGGAGGTGGGGAGGAGAGGGGTCTGCTGACACCTACATTTAACTCTAAATCATCCTCACCCCACCTTTACCCGTAAACTGTCTCAAACAGTAGAGGAGGGAGCTTGAAGCAAGCACAGAAGCTGTGGCTGGAAGCCGGCCTTGTGGACAATTTTAGTCTAGAAGCTCGAGATCCACCTCAATCCATGGCTGAGAAAGGCCGGGCAGGGTCTCTGACTACGCCGAACTCTGGGTTTGGGGACGCTGGCCTCCTATAGAGTCTAGGACAGGAAGGACAATTAGCATAGGCCACTTACAGCTCTTAAAACCTGGGCAGGACAAGAGGAAACGCAGAATAAGCAGCAGTGTGAACCCTGAATTAAAGTGGGCAGAGGTGAGACAGAAACACACCAGGAGGTTTGTCAGATTCCTATGGCTGCCGAGACGAAGCACCACCCACGGGGTGGCTTAACGTGACGGAAACACGTCGTCTCACAGTTCTGGAGGCCAAAAGTCCAAAATCAAGGTGTTGGCAGAGCTGGCTCTTTCTGGAGGCTCAGAGAGAGTCTGTTCCATGCCTCTCCCCCAGCATCTGGAGGATCCCAGCAACCCCGAGCGTCCCCTGGCTCAGCGACACATCGTCCCATTGTCTGCTTTTGGTGTCACGTGGACTTCCTGCTATGTGGCTGCATCTTCATTTTTTTCTTCTAAAAAGTCATTGGATTTAAGGCCCACCCTAATCTAGGGTAACCTCGCCTTGACGAATGACATCTGCGAAGACCCTCTTTCCAAACGAGGTCACGTTGTGAGACGTGAATTTTGAGGGAACACTAGACAACCCAGTACCAGGAGAAAGAAGGAAAGGGGAGACCATAAATGCGTGTAGCTGGGCCCGCGACGTAATAGGTTTACAGGAAGGTCTCATTCCCCTCCTCCGACCTTCCTGTACAGACGGAGAAATGAGCAGAAGGATGGCGTAAACGTCCGTGTCTTCCCAGCCCTCGGATGTCAGATCCTAAGTAGCAGGAAACCCCCACCCAGGTAAGATCTCGGAGAATCGAAATGCCACAGCGAGGCTTCTTCTCTAAACGCGTGAAGATGACAGACCAAGAAGTTTGGCACAGCCAATCTCCCATCGCTTTTAAAAGTTGGTCGTGGTTTATAGAACCCAAGAGATTAAGATAATTTTCAGGAAGCTGGGAATGATAGATAAAGTCTATGTAATCGCTGACTCCAGTACTTTGTATCATTTTCCTGGCGGCTCTAGTTCAAAATGTTTTAGGGGACTCTCTTCTTCTCACTGTGTCTACAGAAATGGTCGGCTTCTCTATCCACAAACTCAGCACTCCTGGCAACGTTATGGCATCTGTGTGGCCATAAGAAGCACTTCATTTTTTTTCAAAGACATTTGGGAAATGTGTGGGGAGCCGACTAAAATTAATGAACTTTCTTTGCCAAAAAGAACTAGGCTCCAAATTCGGGCACGCATTGCCAAATAGATAGTGTGAATAAAGTCAGTTTGTGAAGGAAATACGAACATTCGAAAGCAGCAGAAGCTGAACACAGGCGGTCCCAGATTTATTGGTGCTGAACTAACGATATCCCTGAGAAAAATAAGTTCATACCTGCAGCTGAGTCCGCCAGACCCCCCCACTTCCCACTACCAACTCGGCATTTCTCTCCCACCTGCCTCCCCCCAACTTCCTCTTCCCTCTGCAAAGCCATCCACTGCCTGGGCCCACTGTCCCCCAGCGCTTCCATCCCCTCAACAGGCACCCCTCCTTGCCTGGCCCAGCCACGGTGAGTAAAGGAGGAGGAAGGCAAAGGGACCTCCCCTCCATCCCTAAGAAGCTGCTCTGCCTTGGGACTGGCTACCTTGCAATCCTTGAACCTGCCCAGATCCTCCTCCAACACCAAATACCTGAATCTAGGTTTTCTTCAAAAAAAAAGGAATGCTTAGTCACTCACTCCCAAAGTCCATGGCACTCACCTCCTTGGTCTTTGCTGTCACCTAGCATCCAGACCCATGCTCACCTTGTACCTGTCTGCCGCTGGGGCACAGCCCATTGGAGACTATCAGCCCGAAGGGCTGTCCCCAGGAAGCTGGCATAGTGGCCACAGAGTCACAGGGCCTTAGCGCCTGCCATAGCTGACACGTGCGAGCGACTGCCTCAGGGACGACAGTGGGCGTGGCTCAGCTAGTACAAGCTGTAATTTGAAGCTGAATGCAATTAACTGCATAATTTTGAGTTATTTCATATTAATTCTGCTAAAATCACATCATAAAACTGGGGCATGATGAACTGTTTTTGGAAAGAAACCAAAGTCTCCGTAAGTATGGGGCTCGTAACCAACACTGACAGCGAAGTACCATAACAACTGGGGTTATCGATAAAAATACTAATTTAGCTCAAATGGAGAGAGATCATATCCCACAATTTTAAAAGCCTGGATGCCTCTGAAATTTGTTCTGGGGGGAAAAAAAAAAACCCTCAAGTGTCCTGACTGCCATTTAAGCTAAATGGTCATAGTGAAAACCTCGAAAAGGTACATGTTTACATCAGGGACTGCCAGCAAAAAACAATGAGACCAATTTTAGGTCCGAGGAGAAGAAAACCCAGAAGGGTGGTAGGAAGTCTTAATCCGATGTGCTTCTCAGTGATGTCCTTTCAGCCCAATTCAATCCAAACAGAGGATGGCAATGGAAGGGGACCAATCCTCAGAGACCATGAGGAACAGAGAAAAAAGGGTTACTGCATGGACTCAGACGGTGCTTGATGGGTACTGGTCCCCAGTCTCTTCCTGGGATCCTCTGCGGTCCCCGATTACTGTCAACCCCAAAGTCTCTGTCTCCAGCCACAGGCTCCTCATCAACGCTTTCAAACTTGGGGTAATTCCACATCCATGACCGTCCAGCCAATAGGAAATGAACGAGAAGGAGACCTTCCTGTTCCACTTCCTAGGCTGCTATGGGGGAAAACACCCTTGACCTTCCAGACGGGGCCCCGAAATGCCTCTCTCCATACAGACACGATTAAGCGTGGCAGCTGGCACAACTCGATACTTCGAGCACAGTAGCGTTTAAAAGGCCGTGTGGTTTGAGGACCCAGCCGTTACAGATCCCATAATGTCTGAGGGGCAACTGTGTTTGCGATTCAAACAGTCACTGCAGAAATGAAGTCTGGGACATTGTTGCAGCCAGGGGTGCACGGGCCCCACTCCTGCAGGCTGCACCACAGCAGGGCCGAGCAGGGTGGATGGGTTGACATCTAGTGACGAGGAATGCACTGTGTCTCCAGCAGAAATGGGAACCTCGAGGTAGAAACGTGGGCGGTTCCTTATTCTGTACACACTGTAAGGCTCCTCCCTCCTGGCCGTATCTGTCCCCTGGCTCTGTATTCCCCTTTCCGGAAGTGCCCAAATAAAAGGCTAACTTCTGGAAACACCTGAGCTGCGCCCGGACTCGGGTTCCCACTGCCATCTTGTTGGGGGTCCGTCTCAAGTGCTCCATGGGCTGCGACAATGTTAAGGCTTCGACGATGTCATCTGAGGCGCCCACATAAAGAGAAGGCAGATGGCTGGAGACACTACTCTAGACAAAAATGAAACCAGCTGCTCATGTTTTCAATAAGTCGAACCGTCCAGGTCCCATGGATTGATCAGAAGGTCACCCGATGCCTACACTCCCTTGGTCAGTCTGGAAGTGTCCCTGCTCTACAGAGGGGACATAGACGACTTCATATAAATGAGAAATGAAGTCTGCTCCGGGCTTCGATGCAGGAAAGCCTAATCAGATTTGCCTCTCGGCATATCCTGCTTTCAGTGCAATTTTTCGGAAGGTTAGGTTGAGATAGAATCAAAAAGATGTTTGCCAGGAGGAACAGAAACGTATTTCTGTCCCCTGGCCTCTGTCTTTACGAGTGACCACCCTGGAGTCAGCGGAACTGCACAGGAAACCCAAGTCTCGTAATCTGGCTTAGCTTTGGAGTCTGTGATCCATGAACTGCGGCTGGTGGGCTGAGCTGTGGAAAGGAATACAGGATCGGCGGGTCCTTCCTTGCCCCTGCCACGCTCCTCCCCACCCTCCCCTGCCCCGTCCACAAGGTCTTACAGGGCCCTGCATGGTGCCTGGCGTACAACAAGTGCTCCACTTAATAAGGGAGCATTGTACGAATTAACTGTCCTGTCAAAAGTCATCCAGTTAATGAGGGACCAAGATGTAATTCCAAAGCCTCTGCTCTTTCCATCCTTCAAATGATATTCTGTCAAGACTGTAAATGATGCTTTAAAGAAAAAAAAAAGAAAAGAAAAGAAAAAACCCCTCACTCCCCAAAGGATACCTCCTCAAAAACGAAACCGAACAAAATGAGAAATCACTTCTTAAAAGTAATCAATACATGAGCGCCATACATGCTGCCTGCGAAGTGAAGCCCCGAGCAACAACACAACACGCTCTCACTGCCCACAGCAGAGGACAGCTGGGAGCCAGCTCATCCACAGGGGGAGGGGCTTTACCCCTTCTTCCCTCTGCCACCACCAGCACCGTCTGCACTCACACACAGCATGCTGTAGGAATACACCCTAAAACAACAAAAGTGACCACCCCAAACCTAGAAGCAAGCCCCTCATCCTGGTCTATTTAAATTTTGTCCCTCTCGCTTGACACCTGACATTCTGCTTACAGAGGGAACAGCTTTACACACACGTGCCTTTCCTCTGGACTCCCCCGTGCCTGAGTCATGGACAACAAACTCTCCACAGTGCTAGACACAGAGAAAGGGAGTCAGGGGTGGGGGGTTAGAAACGGAGGCTGAAGTTGTGTTATCAGCTGGGCAAAGATGTTTGATTCAGAGGACGTGATTGGTGTTGGGTTTGTTTGCTATTTTATATATGTTTGTTTTTCAAAGGTGATATGGCTAATGAGTTATAAGAAAAATACCTGTTTCTCCATCTATCCATTTCTTTACAGTTCATATGGCATGTTTTATTTATTTTTTTTAATTAATGTTGTATTTTCCCAAAGCTGGGCTAACGCTCCTCAAAATATGATGAACAATGAAAACAAAACAAAAAACTGAGAAAAATTAATTTGATAAATATAAAATACTACTTCCCCCCTCAGAATCTCTCTTCTGTCTGCACAGGCGCTATGTAATAACATTTGATTCACCTCACTCCTCAAAAGCACATTTTTTGGGTAAAGTTGTATGAATACTTTCACTGATCGCTTAAAGGGACTTGTGCTGTTTTTGGTGTTTCCTTGGTTTAATTTTGGGCGGATCAAAGAGCCAGGGAAACCCACGGTGTGTTATTTTTAAAATACAGACTTTTGTTATAACCTCAATAATCTGCTAATATATGTGATCACTGAATTGGGATTTTTCTGCAACTAATTTTCAAAAGAAGAGGGTCACCACAAATACAGAGTGCTTCTAAAGAGTGAAGGCGTTTAGGAGGATATGAGTTCTTTCCCAATTTGCCAGCCTCACTGTACTTAGCGGTTTAATGGCACTGAGCTTAATAAGCCTCGCAGAGCACAGTGCAGCTGAGAGAGCACGCGGGTTTCCATCAGGGGGGCTTGGTTCCCAAAACCAACTTCCAGCTTTCACGGAGCTCCAAAGCAGCAAAACCCACCGTTCCCTATCAGCAGATCTTGGTTTTGGATGCCACCTCAGGACAAACTGCAATGATGACCAAGATGACGAATGAGCCACGTGACCTCTAAAGCTTGGAGGCACCAAGTCTACACTCTGATACCAACAAAACGAGGTACCAGCGTGACATCGACCTGCTAGAGAAGGGCACCAAATGAAGCAACACAAAGTCCATCTGTCACCAAGATTTCACTCTGAAGAACCTAAACTTTATAGTGTAATTCAAGGTTTTAATTCCATTCATTAACTTTTAATTGAGTGCTTTCTCCAAGGCATGTGTACATCTCAACTGCAGACATGGGTAAGACAGCCTTATGGATGCTCACTATGCAGCAGAGGCAGAAAAACAACCTAACACCCACGTGATGCGAGGGGCATAAACACGATGCTTGGAAAGTAGACATAGAACAGGTCAGTTCTGCCTTGGACTCCAGAGCTGTCAGCTACCTAAGAGAACTCCCTGAGAGAAGGGACGAAGATCTTCAGTCTCCTACTCAGATCTCACCTGGCCACATCCAGATAATCAGCCAAAGCTGCACGAAGGAGGATGAGGGCAGAGTTGCTGGGGGAAAATGAATTGGGACTTGAAAAAGATACATGTTAATTGCTCCTTTTTTTCAACACCCTCACTCCCTAGTTATCCCTGACACCTCTCAGCTCTGTCACTGTTCCATACATAAGAATGTGACACTTTCCTCGCTGTCCACACGTTACTGACATCTTAAGGTTCCTGCCAAGACATTCTCAGGGAGCTCGCCCTCCAAATACTGGATTTACCCTCTTAATGATTTATTAGCCTGTCTTTCGACGGCTTGATATTGAAGTAATTCTGGAACGTAAGACTGCAGTAAACTATTTTTAAATTAAAACAGAGTCATTTGCTAAGTGAAGTAAGTCAGAGAAAGACAAATATGATATGATCTCTCTTATATGTGGAATGTAGTAAATATATGTATAAAAACCAAAGCTCGCTGAGAGGAGAACAGATTAGTGGTTACGAGAGTCAGAGGATGGGGTGGGGCGGGGAGAAATGGGTGAATTTTTTAGTTTAAACTGAATTAAAAAAGAAAAACAGTCTTTTTCAAAAAGTGGGACAACAAAACATCCACCTGAAGAGGAATGATTTTTGGGACTCCTACCTCACAGAATATAAAAATAAACTCGAAATGGATCCTCTGCCTAAATGTTAAAGCTAAAACTATAAGACTCCTAGAAGAAAACAAATGAGTAAATCTTCGTAACCTTGGATCTAAGCAATGGTTTCTTAGATAGAACACTAAAATATAAGCGGAAAGGAAAAACAAATTGGACATCAGAATTTAAAACTTTCGTGCTTTAAAGGACGCCGTCGAGAAAGTGAAAAGACAAAACTCACTAAATGGGAGAAAATATTTACAAATATCAGATAATGGGCTTACATTCAGAATACATTAAGAACCTTTATAACTCAACAATAAAGTGAGAAATCAATTAAAAAGTGGGCAAAGGGGTCGGAATAGCTATTTCTCCAAAGATGTTCAAATGGCCCATAAATTTATGAAAAGATGATCCATATAATTCGTCATTAGAGAAGTGCAGATTGAAACTGCAACGAGATACCACTTCACACCTAGCAGGATGGCCGTCACCAAAACGACACTCACGGCCACGACCACAGAGGGGACCCGCCCTGACCACGTTGTCCTGGGTGGTACTTTCTGCAGCTGCCACAGTGGCCCCCTCTCTGAAACGCAGCCCTCCTCAGTCCAGGGGGATTGCAGGCAGCAAGGACCTTCCACACTGGGCAGCCAAGTCTTGCCCATGTACGGAGGGAAAGTTTGTCATGGGCTGATCCCCGAGGGATTCTTCTAGTTTCTCTCTCTTAAAACCAGTGTAACAGGACTGTGTGTGCTCGGAACTGGGCTTATATTTTCTATCCAAAGAAATATACATGATTACCCCAGAGACTGTCTCTGCCATATCAGCGACAGGGTGGTTCGTCTGTGTAATTTAAAAATATGGAGAATTTGCTGATAAACTTAACGAGCAAAAACGCTGTCCAACTACACGAAATGAAACAGGCTTCCATCAAATACATCCAGGATGCACTCGATCTGGAAGAGTGACAGCAGGCGCTGGTTCAAAAACGCCACCACCTTTTTGATGTCCGGAGGACTCACGTTGCAAGGCCTGGCAGGTTACGTACCAGGAACAGGTGCATAGAGTATATGAGGAGGTAAAGACGCACCTGGACTATCATCTCTGTGCAGAACGTGATGCATCAAAAACAGCGAGGGCACATGATGAACTGGGAGGAGGAGCCACGGAGCAGAGCATCTCCGCACAGCAGGAAATGGAGACGACTGCCAAGCGCACTGCAGATCTAACGTGCTTGCAAAGAAGGCCCGAGCACAGCCCGTTCTGTGAATGTGTCTGTCCTGACTGAGACAGCTCGGAACAGCTGACTAAACGGAAACGAGTCTGTGTGACAAAACCTTTGAGTCACGATCCACTGAAGTTACAGTGTACCCTACCTAAAAATGAAAAGCTTGAGTTTCATATGGTGAGGAAATTAAAACGATCTATTGGCCGGTGGAAAAAAACAGCAACAGCAACGAGAGTGACAGTCATGAGCGCCGGCAAGGGCGTGGAAGAACCGTAGCTGTCGTCCATTGCCGGTGGGGCTGAAAACGGTGTGGCCGCTCTGGAAAATGACTTGGCAGTACTTCGCAAAGTCAAACACTGAGTTACCATGTGATTCAGCAATTCCACTCTTAGGCACATAATCGAGAGACTAGAAAATCTGTCTACGCAAAGGCTGTGGTCACATTCTCCACTGCCCACAGGGACAGGCTTGCCACCTCCGTAACTTGCTCAGACCAGTGCCTGCTTGGTTCTTTCTGGAGAAGGAAGAACACTGGGCGAGGTGAAAACTTAATGAAAAACACTGATTGTTAACTGCAGATTTTAATAAACATGTGGATCACATATACATATATTATTAAAAGTTTATTTCACTAAAAATAAATAAAATAGGAGGAAAGTGAATTTCTCCAGCTGTTAAAAGGACGTGCATGTCTTTAGAAACAACTCAGTGATAAAAAGCAAAACAAACTAGAAGTTTTTGTCCTCTCAAGATTAGGGCAGGAAGGTCTGTCCCCCTACACACACGCCCTGACCACGTCCTGTATTCATCTCAGCTGCCTGTTTGCAGATCTGGGGGATCATTGGGCTCTCAGATACTCCTTCCCTTCGGCCCCAGGAATGCACTCCAGTTCTCAACGCTCCTTAGCCCTCGGACTGCTGGGGATGAGTCACAGTGGACACTGGACAGGGTGCTGCCGCCTCCGCGTGATTCAGGTGTGCAGGCCTCTGTGCTCTGGGGTGCCACTCAACCACCGGCCTCACAAGCCGCCGTGAGTCGCCGACGTGTACAAACCCTGGTGCCCAGGGGAGGGGGCACTCTGCAGCCTTTTACCCGAACCCAGAGGAGGGTCTGTGGGACTCCGATCACGTCAAAATATAGCTGCTTATGAAAACCGAACCCCGGTCTGCATTTTCTAAACAGCATTAGACTGTGTCCCCATCAGCATCCAGTCAAGAGGTGCTGCAAATGTCTGGCATCACCTTTCCTGAGCAAGGCTGACTAGGAAGGATGGCAATTTTTCCCATCTGGGAGAAGGTGGCTCAGGGGGTTGTACCGTGATGCCCGGGTTACGGTACCTGGGCTGGCCACAGAGAGGACGACTGTCTCCACCACAACCCCCTTCTAGAAGGGGTCGAGGCAGGGGGCATTGGTGGTGGGAGGAGAGTCTGTACCACTTAATAAAATTAGAAAGCAGCACCTCCTCCAGAGTCAAGGTTGCTGGAGTCACAGAAAAGACCAAGCTCAAAGGTCCACCTGAACTCCTGGCTAGAGGTGAACCCAGCCCTGACAGACATTAAGCCACCGCCACCGCAAACAAAAGGCCAGACTGTGCAGCCTCCTCTATCAAGGGCCTGGGAATGCAGAGATGATGGGCTGGGCGAGTCTGCACTGCTCACCACCCAGCAAGCTCTGCAAAGCACTGAGCACCCGTCTCGGGTCCCCAGCCACGTGTAAGGCCACAAAGTGAGTACTTCTATGCCTGTGACCGTTCAAGTCCTCTGAGCGGTCACACTTGATTAGCTCTTCTCCCAGGATGGTTTCGAGTAGGTCTGCACTCCCAAAATTGAGGATGCCTCTTTACTGTGCCATCAGAAGCCTTCTGTTCGGAGGTGATTGCTCTGGATGGCCCCTAGCCTCAAATTCTTGGACTCCCCAGATCCGACGACTGCGCAGGTCCACCACACCCAGCCAGCCTGGAAACGTAGATGCTCGACGCCCTTTGAGTGGATCAGAGCCCAGTTCTTGCAACCATTTCCTTTCGGCCCTACCTGGGTTTCAGGCCTGGGAGCGTTCCTAAACACCGGGACGGGTGGGGACTCAAACCGCAGGGAGCGCCCGCTGACGAGACCAGAGGGACAGGGACGGGGGCTTTATTCAGAAGTCCCACCCTGGGCCAGTGTCACAGACGTGACCCTGAGAGGCGGCAAATTCAGGGGCAGGTATGTGTCACTATGAACCCTAGTGCCTGCTAAGGTCCCATTAGGCCAGCTAGTGTGCATGTGTGTGGTGTGCTGTGCGTGTGCATGTGTGTGTTGTGTTGTGTATAGACTTGTCTGGTGTGTTGTGTGCATGGATGTGTGTGGTGTGTGTGTGTGTCTGGTGTGTTGTTTGCGGATGTGTGTAGTGTGTTATGTGTGTATGTGTTGTGTTGTGCTGTTGTATGTGTGGATGTGTGGCGTGTAGATGTGTGGTGTGTTGTGCCTGGTGTGCATGGGTGTGTGTACATGTGTGTGTTGTATTGTGCTGTTGTGTATGTGGATGTGTGTGGTGTATGGTGTGTTGTGCCTGGTGTGCTGTGCGTGTGGATGTGTGTGGTGTGTTGTGCATGGTGTGCTGTGTGTGTGGATGTGTGTGGTGTGTTGTGTGTGCATGTGCGTGGATGTGTGGTGTGTTGTACATGGTATGTTGGGCCTGGTATGCTGTGTGTGTGGATATGTGTGGTGTGTTGTGTGTACATGTGTGTGTTGTGTTGAGCTGTTGTGTGTGGTGTATTGTACATGGTGTTTTGTGTGTAGTGTGTCGTGTGTGGTGTGTTGTGCCTGGTGTGCTGGGCGTGCGGATGTATGTGGTGTGTGGTGTGTTGTACATGGTGTGTTGTGCCTGGTGTGCTGTGCGTGTGGATGTGTGTGGTATATTGTGCCTGGTGTGCATGGATGTGTGTGTTGTGTATACATGTGTGTGTTGTGCTGTTGTATGTGTGGATGTGTGGTGTGTTATACATGGTGTGTTGTGTGTGTTGTGGTGTGCGTGGTGTGCTGTGTGTGTGGATGTGTGTGGTGCGTGGTGTGCTGTGTGTGATGTTATGTGTAGTGTGTAGTGTGTGGTGCGTGGTGTGCTGTGTGTGATGTTATGTGTAGTGTGTAGTGTGTGGTGTGTTGAGTGTGGAATGCATCCCACATAGTGGAGAAAGGTGCTCGAGGACTCTAAAAACGGAGTGGGATTTTCTGCAATGCTAAGAAAAGAAACAAGCGGAGAAGGAAATTGTATTTTACTCTTAAAAGCTTTATTCTCTCCACCAGGTGCAAACAAGGGCTTCAGAGGTGGGCGTCCCTTTCAACAAAGAATTCACCGTCCCAAAGTGCTAAAATTAAACCCCAACACAGGCAGACAACAAGGGGGGAATTGTCCCTGAAATCCCTCAGCAAACGCCCTTCCAGATGAAGCCCCTGAAGCCCCGCCTCAGAGAGAATCCTCCTCTGATGCCCACCTCGTCACCAGCAACTCCCTGAAACTGCAGACTCAGTAACAGGCATTCCTTCACATTCCAGAAAAAGGGGTGCGCCTGAAGGTCATCAGGAGGGGGGCCCTGAGGCCTCCTCCACCTGACAGCCATCTAGTCTCCGAAGAGTCACTTGACAATGGGTTTCAGGGAAGCCAAGATGCCACCCACTGTAAGATACACCTCGAGGCAAAAAACAATAAAAAACAAATGCTGGCAATTAAACTATGCCATGTCATCGACTGTCAGACACCTCCAGGTTCCAGAACGCTGAAACGTGAGAGCAGGTGCATCTTCGATTTGATGAGATAGGGTGGCGACAGAAAAGGCTCAGCTTCTACCAGAAGCTCCCGGATCGAAGGAACCAGAACCAGGAGAGCAGCACCAGCGCCCAGGAAGCCCACCGCACATAGGACCATGGTGACCTTTACGATCCAGCACCCCACTCCTGAGTCAATGACTATGCACCGAGCTCTGTGCTAAGACCAGGGCTGGGAACTTCACATCCTTGTGGCATTTGAGTCTTGCACTAATCCTGTGAGGTCTCCTTGTCATCCTTCCCCTTTTACAGAATGAAAAACAGCCTCGGAAAGGCTAAATAACTTGCCAAGGCTAGTAAGAAGCAGCACATAAACTCCCACGGGGCCGTCCTGGTTTCAAAGCCCGTCATTTCCCGTTCCAGCTGGCATCTGGGGTGAGTCTGTCTCTGGATGAAGCAGGTATCTGTCCTCACGCCTTCGCTCCTTCCTTGGTATCTCGCCAGCCGAATTCACAGCTTCTGGCAACGAGAAACTGTTCCTTCTCATTAGGCTGTGGGTGGTCAGGAATTTAACATTAGCTAAACCTCTCGCCACGCTCTTTCTGCCATCCACTATACTCTTTCTTCCTTTGGGTCAACGGGCCACGCATGTCACGACACCAACCCCATTTAGCAGTGAGTCAGTTACCAAGGACCAGTTCTTGTATTTTAGGGGGAGGCTACACAGCAAGCTTTGTGTTGACTCACTTTCACGTATCCCAACAAGCCAGTTTGTCAGTCATCATAATGAAGACGTCTGCTTGCAGCCGAAGAAAAATGGATAACTCGTTTAGTGAGCTGTTATTAAGTTCCTCCTTCTATAAACTCTCGTGGGAATTCTCTGCAGCCAGAGCAAACGAGCTTCCTGTTTCAGCCACAATGACCTCTAAGAAGTCCAACTTAACTTTTTAGTCTCCAGTACCAAGGCTAAATTTCTTTCTAGGAGGAAAAGATGCCAACCACCTCATCGGAGTTGTCCCCCAAGTGACTTATTATTCATTACTTTCGAGCCTCAGGTCTGCAAGGGACCAGACCACTCATCATTACAAAGTGTGACGAGCATGGGAACGATCCAGAAAGGGCAGCCCGGGCATCAGACTAGAATCAGAATCTTGATTCTCCACCTTCGTCCACCACTTGCAATGAGGGGGAAGTGACGGACCTTCTCTGAGCTGTTTGCCTAATCAAACGAGGCCGCTAAGAACCACGGGAACGGCGTGAGAGCTAAGCAAACGCGGAGCGCGTAGCTGCCCCGGGAAGGACGCCCGGTAATGTGGGAGGACACGGGCGACAGAGGGCGGGGCGGGCTGCGGACACAGGGGGCGGCCTGTGCTTATCGACAGGTGTGATGCTCTACATTTCCCACAGTGTGAAAGAAGTGACTGCCTCTCAGGCAAACAGGGACCCGGGATCTGTTCGCAGCCACCTAATCCCGGAACAGTGCTCCCCAAAGAAACCCTAAAGGCGTCCATGGGTGTATTTAAGAAAAGGCAAAATTACATATTAATGGTGATTATTTGATGCACATTTATTAAGCATTAATATTTAGTAAATATTTATTGAATCATATGTGCTGAGTGAGGGGTCCGGGTCAGTAAACAGCACGAGGACTTCTGTGGTTACCTTGCTGTCTCATGGGAGAGACAAACATGAATTAAGTAATTAGATACTAAAGACACCTGGGATGAACGCTGTGCTGAAAACTGTGGGTGATATAAGAGCCAAGCAGAGAGGGACCTGAGAGGGTCTGGGGTCCAAGGAAAAGTTGTTCCAGAGAAAAAGTGTTTGGGCTGAGAGCTGAAGGGCAGAGGAGGCGGAACCAAGTAAGCAGTGGGGGACCAGCATCCGAGGGACAGGAAGAAGGGAGCAGGGCACACTCGTGGCACCTGGAGAATAAGGGAAGGGGGTTCGGAGAGGAGGCGTGGGCAGCAGCTGACACAGGACAGACCAGTCAGAGGACTTTGACATTCATCCTAAAAGCAACGGAAGTGATTATAAACAGGAAACAGTGGGGTGGGAGTTTTAAAGATCAATCTACAGAACAGAGAACAGATTGGGGGAGAGGGGGCCAGAGGGAGACGCAAGGAGACACGCTGAGAGGCTGGGGGACCAGGAAGTGAGACAGACTGACGCCCCGACGAAACACTGCGATGTCATGTGAAAAACATCCCTTAGTAAAGGTGAGGCCAGAAAAGCCAAACTGGCTGGAACCCGGGCACAGTCCTGGGTGACATTTCTGTCCCCTCGTCCATCCACCCACCATTTACCAGAGGCCACTACACTTAAAGTGGGGTGTGGGGCAGCATGGTATGAATGAGACCACAAGCAGTTCCTCATCAGTGTGGGCTCGTTCTAAGAAAACCGTCACCGAGAGCTTCCCCTTTGGCGTCTATTATGGAACAAATGCACAGGCACCTTGGTTAGCGGCCCTGGGGAGCAGGTCATTTCAGTGTGAATTAAGTGTTTTCTGTCTTCACCTGACCTAAAGTCATTGTGTCAAGAACAAAGACAACATGAGAACACAGCCCAGGAGCTATGACTTCGCCTCCTTTGGGAGAAAGGTGCTTACTTCCACTTCTAAGGGGGTGCATTCAGAACCCCCTATCCCTACCCCCCACCCCCTCCCCGCCTGACTGCGAAATCACCTGAATAGGACGAGCGGCTTCTCTGGATGACGGAAGTCACATGAAGCTGTACAAAAATAACAAACATTTTCAAAGGTTTTCAAAAAATCAGCAAACAGATGGGGCTTCAGTTCATTTTTAGACACAGAAACAGACTTTGGAGGGAAAGGGGAAGTGGGCTCCACTCAGGGAGCAGCGCTCGCTCTCTGCCAGGAGAGCTGTGAACTTAAGAACACTCTGATCTGGTAAGTGCTGGTGTCTTGGATTCCAAGAGACAGTGCCACCGTGTCACTTCAGCCTCCAAAGGCACCTCGCCGGCTCTCACGAGCCCACCCTCGGCCCCTGGCTGCAGCGTCCGGGCCTCAGAAATATCCCCCTTCCATCGACAGACGACTGGATAAAGAAATTATGGTTCATATATACAATGGACTATTACTCCGCCATTAAAAAAATGAAATCTTCCCATTTAGATTATGGTTCATATATATACAATGGACTATTACTCTGCCATTAAAAAAATGAAATCTTCCCATTTGCAACGACGTGGATCGACCTAGAGGTTATTATGCTGAGTGAAATAAGTGAGACGGAGAAAGATAAATACCAGGTGATTTCCCTTATCTGTGGAATCTAAGGAACAAAAAGAACAAACTAATCGAAAAGAGACTCACAGATATAGTAGACAGTTTGGTGACGGGGAGGGAGTCGGGGGGCTGGGAGAACGGAGTGAAGGGTTAAAGAAGCACAAATGAGTAGCTGATGGATGGTCACGGGGATGGGGAGCACGGCAGAGGGAACGCAGTCAGCATTAATATGCTGGCTAGGTGGAGGGCCAGGGGAGGGAGGGAGCAATGGGGGGGATCGTTTTATGAACTATATAGGTGTCTACCCAATGTACTGTATGCTCGAAAACTAATCTAAATAAATTTTTTAAAAAGATGAAAGAAAAAATGTCCCCCTTGACCACCAGCCACAGACTAGGTTACAATCTCTGTTGCATGCACTGAGTGCCTTGTACTTCTCCTTCATGTCATTCATTGCCATTAGGATTCTATAAATATTTGGGTTTACTGGGTTTATCGTTGAATTCCATCTCCTTGTTGAATCCCAAAATCTGTAGGGGAAAGGACCTCTTTTCGTATCTTCAGAGTCTACCACAGGACTTGAGAGAATAAGAGCTTGGTAAATATTTGTCAACTTCTTGAATAACCAAATTAATCAAAAGTAACTAAGTTGATAAAAATCTAAAAAGAAGAAAAAAAAAACGAAGCCCAGATTTAGGTTACAGCTACCACCCGCTTCAGCTACAGAGGACCAGGAGTCTCTTCTACCCTGTAGCTTTGGAGGAAAACTCTTAAAACTGGGGGTCCTGGACTATTACTTATTGTTATTATATGACTTAGCTATTATTTTGATTTGAGCTTATCAATTCAATGCAGTTGCAATCACTTAGTCAATGACTTAAGATATTTTAGGGTCTATATGTCCAGCATTTCATAGAGAAAGAACATTTTGGGAGAGGGGGCTAAAAAAAACACAAGACCTTTATTTAGAAGAGATGTACTAAGTTCTTTCTGGAAGTAATTTAGGAAATCAATCCACAGAAGAAAGCTGTTGCACTAATTTTGGGATTTCCAGGGTGTGTGGGAAGAATGACCAAAAAAAAAAAAAGAAAGAAAAAAGAAAAAGAAAGAAAGAAAAACCAAAAAATCTGACTTTACTTTTTGAAACAGTGATGCTGATTGATTCCCTTTTTCTGCCTGTGCTAATATAATGGTCCTTCAGGTCAAACACACAAAAGCACTTCTTGTCCAGTGATGAAAAATGGTGCTTCTTGCCAGAAAGAACATCAGCCCAAAAAGATGGTGTATGCCAAGGCTTGTCATGGCCTCGACCGGGAGGCAGAGAAGCGGGAGCCCGCATGCTGTTTAACACCTGCGGGGTCCACAAGCCCCAAACGCGGAGGAGCCCAAACCTTTAGGCACAAACGTAAAAGGACAGTGAAAGACCTTGTAAGAACCACTTAGCTACCCAAGAGAGAACGCATTTTGGAACGGGGCAGCAGTAGGCCAGCCTCGTTGAAAAGACAGGAACAACACGACTTTTCCCCTTATAAAGTGTGTGTATAGTAACATCTAATTTCTTATGGTTTGTTGGGAGGGTTGAATAAAATCAAATGAGACACAAACTCTAAGAGCTTACGTGATGCTTTGTGCACTGAGGTCCTCACTGAATGCGAGTTATGGCTGACAATAATGACAATACTGATCACGATTAAGAGGCGATGTTTATTTCTCTGTTCTCCCCTGAATCTTCTCTTCTTGGTTTGGTTTAAATGAAGTAACTGGTTCTAAGAGAATGACTTCCCACAAATGATCGAAGGTGGCCTGATAAAGTTAAGACAAACTGCTTTCTCTCTAAAGTGCTCCTTTTTCTGAGTTTTATTTTTTTACAGCTAGGAAAGAACCCAATTGGATGTTTACAGACGTGGACTCATATCTCACACCGGTCACTGATTTCACAGGGACACATGTCCAGGCAGTGTCCACTGGAAACACTGGGGCTACACCAAGTGGCTGGAGGCACTGAGATGCTTGACTTTGTCCTTTGCCTACAGAGCTACTTTGCTGATGGAGAAACTGAATGAAATGTCATGGGACTGTGCAAGAACAGGACCCCAAGGTCACCAGATCCTCGGAGCCAGTGGGCTTTTCTCAACCCCCGTCATGCAGCGTGAGGGTGGAGAGGTGAGGACAGCCTTCCCCCTCTCCCCCGTGGCCCTGCTGCCCACTAAGTCCTGTTCCACCAGGACGCTGTTCCCTGACCTCTTTGAGGGTTCGCCCTCAGCAGCCCATATAAACGGCACAGCAGCACCTCATCGAGAAGCCTGCTGCATAGTTGAAAGTCATGTGATTTATTTATTCATGGTGTCCAAATATGAAGTGAACCTGTTGAAAGGTATTTATAGAAGTGAATCAGTTCTTAGAAAGAACCAACAGATGAAGGATTTTCAGAAAGCTAAGCAGAAACAGGAAGGGGGATGGGCTCACCTGTGTGGGTTTGGACTGTCTGAAGAATTATCCTACTCATCTGGCTAATCTCCTGTTTGAAACCAGAAATAAAAAGTTGGGGGGTGGGGGGAACTTTAAAGAACTGCCCGCTTACTTCTGGAGTTCACAGCATCTTGACCCAAACTACTCCAGGGTTACCTATTTCTAAATCGCACCTGCTCTGGGGGCTGCCCGACAGGCCGGCCTCCGGTTCCACAGCACGGGTGCAGCCAACAGACACTGGATCTGCCAGGGGAGATGAGCAAAGCCCTTCGTGACCTGTTCCCACACTGACATTTTCTAGGAGAAAGGACCTTTTTAAAATAAAAACTTTTAAAACTCCCCCAAAGTTATTTCTTTCCCAGGGCTTAAAAGCTTTGTGAGTATAAAAGTTATCATTTGCCAAAAGCAAAAAAACAAAAAACAAAAAAACAAAAAACTAAAAGTTTCTTAAGGTGTGAGAAGCAACAACATTCACACAACTCAAAAATGTAGATTTTTTTTTTCCTAGGGAGAAGACCTGTTTACAGGCCTGCATCTTGCCCCGAGGCCATCCACACCTGCAGCCCCACCACCCGCGTTTCGGAGGGGAGGCCCTTTTCAGATGCTTAACCTCCTTCTCCTCCGTGAGCATCACACCGCCAGTTCCCTACCTGGATCCTACATTTACTCCCGCCTGCATTTTTATTTCTCATTTCTTCCTTTCCACTGGTTGCTTTTCACATGTCTTTTAAAACACTCAACTCATGGGGAAGTGGCGGGTTTCCTCGGCTCCGCTGCCTCCTCTAAAGCCATCTCATCACGGGTCCCATATCCCTTGAACTTGACGTCTAAATTATCCCACGGCCGAAGTGCTCCAGCATCGTTAACAATATCCAGGCCTCATCAGTGGCACATTTTTTTTTTTTCCCCTCAATTTTCACTCAATTCTCAGTGTATCTGACTTGGATTTTTTCAAAAACTGAAAACACCACCACGCTTCTTCCTTGGTTTCCATGACAACACAGTCTCTTGATTTGCCTCCTAATTCTCCAGTTATTGTCTGTGTCTTTCCTGGGTTCTTTATGGTCCTCCCGCTAACCCACAGGGGTGTTCCCTGAGGCACCACATCGATCTGCATTTGTGCTGATCCCCCAGTATCATCCTTTGTGTAGTTCACTCCATTGGGAAGATTCTTTATTTCCAGTTTTATCATCTTGCGTCTCCCAAATCTAGACTTCTCATCCTCGCCCCTTAACATCTTATCCCATACCTGTCTGAATTTCACAATGGTGAATACTAATAGTAATACAGCGCTAACATTTATTGAGCACCGTTTGAAACCTTTTACACGTGTTATCTGATTTAATCCTCACGACTACCTTATGAGGTAGGTACTGTTAACAAACCCTGTTTTATAAACGAGAAAACTAAAACACGCAGAGGTAAATCTGGCCCAAGCTGCACGGCTATAACCGGAGGAACTGAGGTTTGAACCCATGCGCTTGGAGTCCGGAGTCCAAACTTCTGGGCTTCCTCCTGCACAGCCCTCTCCTCTTTTGCAAGGAGCTGATCATTTCCTCCTAAGTTAGTCATTTCCAGCTTTCACGTGTTCTTCATTCGATATCGACACCAAACATCCTGCCGGCCCCCAAGCCTCGGAGACTTAGAATTACTTTTCCTCCCTCTTTCTGTTTTGCTTTACTATTTCATTTGTGAACAAATCCTGATCATCTTTCCGCCATAAGGCCTGAAAATGCGAGCCCACCTGTGCACTGCCAGCACCCCAATGCAGCCATCTTCAGTTTCTTCCTGCACTGACCGCTACAGGAGCTTCTCGTTCGTTCCCTCGTGATGAAAAGGTTGCCTATGATGCTTCTAATCACATCACAGGTCTACGCAGGGAGCTGCGATGGCTTCTCTCTATTCCTTACCTCGTGACTCAGCCTCTCCAACTCTAACCTCACTACTAGGTGCATCAGAGGATAGGTTTTTCAGGGTGCTCATGTCAAACAGACTTCTTCCTTCTCAACTCCATGCCTGCACTGACTTACCACAGCCAGAGTCATCAACTCCTAAAAAATCTCCCATCCTGGCTCACCAGAACCATTCCATGGGCTTTGTGCTTAATGTGTACAGTTTTAAATACATCTCTTTACATTTCTTTTTCCTACTGTCTGGTATACCCCCAACGAGGCTGCAGACTGCTCTTCTTCCGTATTTCTCCATCGCCCCTAAGAGCCTAGTCCAGTGCTAACAGTACAGTTTTGTTCATAGAACACAGGTGCCCCTGTGGTGGAATCCGGGGTCCTGTGCCTGGGAGCCCCCCTACAGTTGTTCGTGAGAACTGCAGCACGCACGTGCGCCCTCACACCAACATGACCAACTGCCAGCTGTACAGGGTACCAAGCCTCCTCTTATCACAACATCTCGGGCTTTTTATGTGGCGACATACACTACATTTTAAAAAGTCAGAGTAAGAAAGAAAAAGTCTCCATCTATGCTTGGAAGTCTATCCGGTGAGACAGACTGGGACCTTAAGTGGGTCTGAATAAACAAGGGACAGGGCTGAGAAGGTACAGACACAGTCCTCAGGTGAGAGGTCAGGACACGATGCTCCGGCCGAAAACCCCGGATGCCACGCTAGCCCATCCATCTCTGGCCTTGTGCTTAGAAAAATCTTCCCTCCCATTCTGAGTCCAAACACACTGGACTCCGCGGCAAAAGCCTGGCATTTATTTTTTTAATTTCATTCACACGCGATCAAAGGTTACCCGCAAGAATCCAAACAGCCACGCACAAATACATTTGAAAATCAGCATTAGGAAAAATACGGGTCAAACCCAAAAGTCAACTTTGGGAGACAATGTTTAAAGCTTGGATTTCCTGGTGGTGGTTTTGCTAACCTCGGTTGCTGTGTTCTAGGAAGGCTCCAAGCACTTGACATCGTTCCTGTACTTTAATCTTCACAATCGCCCCACGAGATAGGTGGTATTCCCATAACTGAGGAATCATTATGACTATTGGGCGCCATCATTTTAACCAAGGCACACAGATAAGTTGAGCAACCTGTCCAGGGCCACACAGCTAGTAAGAGTCAACACAGAGTCAACGTCTGAAATGGACAATCTGATGCCACAGCCCCGGCCTGGAGACTCCCTATCAACGAATCTGGTTCTGCACCTCCGGATCACCGAAGCGGAGGGGGAGTCGTGAGAAAGCCAGAGCGGGCTATGGAAATGGGAGCGTGCCTCAAACGGCTCCAGTGGTAGCGGCCAGAACGATTCGGTGGGCCCCCTGCTTCTGCAGATCAGATCGGAGCATTTCTCTGCCTTCCACGAATCATCATTTAAAGCCATCGCTTTCCTTATTAACCAATGTCACCCCCAAAAATTTAATTAAAAAGATAAAAATAAAAGAAAGATAAAGCCATTGATTTCCTTTTATCCAGGTCCCCCTCAGCACTGTGAGGCTCACAAGGCCTTAACGAAGCCTACGCGAACTACATTTGATAGGCCGCATTGCAGAGTCTAGTGCAGAGGGACTGGCTTCCAACCACACTCACAGCCCACTCCTTAATGGGGCTAAACTGACAGCCGCATGACGAGAGGAGAGTCCAGACAACACAGCCACTGCCCGCTGGGGTAAAACGAAGCCACTGTATGAATTAAGAATCTAGACTACTGTTTTGCTCCCATTCATGCTGCTGCAAACCCCAAGGCTCAAGCAGAAATAGGATCCATTTGCCCCTCAGCTCTGCTGGCTCCTGACACGCCCAGGATGGCTGCTGGAACCCCTCGAGAGTCTGATTGAGAGAGCAAGCGCCCAGGGAGCCCGGAAGCCAGGCTCCACCCGGCTCTACGGCTGCTGTGCCAGGAAAGTCAGCTCAGTGAGCCTCACCTGCTCCACACACAAGTCGAGGGAGCTGGACTAGAACAGAGCCCATTAATGAAGCGGGTGCCAGGTCATTGGAAAAGTTCTACAGCAACAGCCAGCTCCTGGTCCTCACAGCAGGAGGTTCTGCAACTCATGTTTTAAAAACACTCCCTGGGTGTCCTGGAGGTACCTCGCTCTGGGCTAGAGAAATGCGAGCCCCATCCAGGCTCCTTTGGCTCGTCCTCTGTGCTTAGTACAAGCGAGCTCAGTCAGTGTTTCGGAAGAGAGAGGCCGGAAGAGGGAGAGGCTTGCAATAACTCAGCA
>NW_006436283.1:10635309-10652521 GCF_000325575.1 Pteropus alecto | reverse complement strand
AAGATTCCTCAAGGGCCCAGGGCGAGGGCCAAGGGGAAGCTCTGGGTTTTCTCCAGGGCCCGTACTATTGGGAACACACACACACCGATTGACACATCGCCTCCGGAAAGCATCCCAGTTATTGGAACACTTAATCTCTAGAGTTCTCTTTGCTTAAAAAAAAAAAAAAAAAAAAAAATTACATTAAATTAAATTAAAAGAAGGCAGTAATGATATCTGCAAATTAGGAGTTTTTCACTCCAGTGGACCACCTGCCTGTTTTCCTGGGCTTCTTCCTTTCCCTGGCTAATCGCACACAGTAGAGCTTTGCTCCGGGCAACCCACCTTCAGTATCCTACATCTTACTACCTGCCTGGCTCGTCCAGCTGACCTCTCACCTACTGAAAGGTGGATAATATGCTGGTAGCAGAGGTGGGGGTTTGAGGGTTTCGTCGATACTGACTGGTCTTGGGCTTTTAGAAATAAAATCTGGCAGCCTCACTTGATTGGATCAACAAACATCAACTGCAAACCTATCTGAGCACTAAAGAGACCCACGTGAATGAGGCACAGTCCCTGGCATCAAGATGCTTAAGATCTAGAGAATTTACAAGAACTACATGTTCCTGATGACCAACTGTGGGAACCTGGAAAAGCCACATGATCTCCCTTAAGCCTTAGTTTTCTCAAATATTTAGTGCGGTGAAAATCACACCCCCGCAAATAAAATATCCTCAGGAAGGAGAATGAATAACTACAGGAAGTCTCTTCCAGAGAGGGTCTCCCCTGCAGCTTTATCTGAGGAAGCACCAAAAGCGGGGAAGGGGTCATACCTGGGGCGGGGGGCGGGTGGGACCTGATCTGTAGTCATGGTAACAAGAAACCACCAGTTTAAGTGATCAGTGTCAGTTCAGCACTCATACTCTGTGCTACTGCCGATCAACAACAGCTCACCCACGTGACCTTGACCGCTAAGGTCCACTCACCCCCAGTTCCCGATGCCCGCCCAGCCCTGCACGGCACGCTTCCCGACATCCTCCGCCGGATCGGATGGGCTCCCGGCTTTGCTTAGAGACACTGTCGACAAGGCACTCTCCCCTCTTTACTTACCGTGATAATGAATTCGCTTTATTGCTCTGAATATCGAGGGGAGGTCCTTTTCTTGAACGTGAATCATAAAAACGTTTTTGCCTGCCTTTCAGGGTACATTTCAGTCTAAGGAGGAAATGAGGAATGGGCTTGAAAGGGCTTTAGAAATGTCGAATCTCCATACGGAGGGGAAACGGATGAGTGGGGAAACTTAGGTTTACTCAGTGCCAACTGGGCCTCGTTTTAGATCTAGTTCTAATACCTAATGATCGGCTTTCACTGAAGAGTAAAAGCTGCAAGTGATATGGCGTAGAGAGAAGCAGCTAGAAAGCAGGAGAGATAATATACGAAGCCTCTAAAAATTGAACTGCAATACCTTTGGAGCCCAGGAAGCAACTCCATGTCGTCAAGTCTGTTTCAGAAGGAAATGACGTTGAATGCACTTGGGAGGGGGACATTAATGAAGACGTAAAGGTGTTGGCACCCAAAGAGGCGAAGCCCACAACTATTCAGAGCAAAGCTTTCTCTGCAGGCCTCTGGGTAGCTGAGGCAGAACTTTTGCAAAATATTCCTGGCATAATCAATTTCTATTGAGACCAGCATGGGTCGGGAACCACAGGAAGCAATGAAACTCAAGCCGTTTGTTCCCTGGTAGGCAAAGAAAAACACAAGGTCACCTTGCCCTGAAGCACCTAGTCTGTTCCATCAGGAAAAATCTAAAAAGATCTGAAGTATCAAAGAGAGAAAAACACAAAACAAAATAAATTCATTTCCATGACTATTGTCCAGCACAGCTGCACTGAACTCATTTGCATTTGCTATTAAATGGCCCTAATACATATGAATATTGCACTGCATAAAGAACACAAAAGGTCCATGTTTGAAATATCTAAAAGTATCGAAAACAATAAACCCAGTCACCCTGAGGAGCAGTGGTGACTTCAAATACATTGTTATTTTTTCCTCCCATCGGAAAGAGAATAAATTAGTGGACAATTATGAGAAGAAACCCAGCATTCTGAAAGCTAGTTATTAGCGGGGCACAAACAGGAATACATTTGCCAGTGAGAATGACGAGGGCCGGCTGTGGTTTTATGACAAACCTGAAGCCCAGAGCCTGCTGCACAAAACAGTGTCGCCCTGTGGAGCAAATTAACATGCCACTTTTTCTTGGGTCCTGTGATTTCCTGGGCAAGTCCTGTGCCGGTCAGCAAGGTGGACTTGTCCTCTCTGCATGGAAGGTAAAGGAGTCAAACAAAAGGGCGGGAGCGATCGACTATAATCGGACTATGCTGCCGGAAGCCTGGACCCAAAACGGCCGGCTTCGCGGTTATGGCCAGGACCTTGTGCTCCCTAAAGCCCGTCCTCACTTCTCGGCTGTGTGGGCAACAGCAAAATAACACTGGTGGAGAAGTGTGGTTTAACTCTCGTCCTGCAACTCTCTCTACCGTGAATGAAAATCGAGCTCTACTGGAGGTGGATCTGGAATCGATTCCGATCTGGAACGCTTCTCAGGGTGCAGTGCATCACAGGGCTGGCCCCCCAAGCACCTCCAGACACCCGCTGCTCCAGATTCAGACTGTGCCCTGACAGAGAGCCCAAAAATGGCTTTGGACCACACCTGCAAGATGCTGGCTCTTCTGCAGCCAAATCTGCTGGCACCTGAGGCATGGCAGGGCGTCTCTCCGCAGTCTGGCTGGGAGGCTGATGCGGCCGAGTGGGCACTACGCCCTCTGCCCCTGTATTTGATGTTGTCCCCAAAGCCTGGAGGCTCAGGGGACATATCATGGAGAAAGGCAGGAGATTTTCTCTCTGCCTGAATTTCACCCAAAGCCTCAATAAGAACCATGACGGCAAAAGGAGGGGTCTGGCTGGCTAGGTCCTGGCAGAGCGGAGTTCACGGGGGGGCTGTGCAAAGAAAGAAAAGGGAACGACTCAAAATATTGATATGTATGTCTCTATTTTTATCTTTATATAAAATAGGGTATAGCTCAGGGGTCCTTTAAGGATGCAGAGAAAAGCAACAATCCATCATACAGACCGAACGGATGCTGTCACAAACTTAATATAATTACAGCCACAAACCTCACATCTGCTAAGTGTAAAAGTTTAACTTTAGAATAAGATCTTTTTTTTTCTCCTCCTGAAAAAGATTTTATTTTTATTTTTCCGTTACAGCTGACATTCAATATAGAAAGAGATCTTAAAGCGAGCAGAAAACAGCCAGATACGACCTACCCCCCAGCAAAGCAAAAACTTCTTATTTCCTAGATCCATAAAGATATAAACTGGAGTTCTGTTTCTGGAAACCCATTTCACATATTAAACCAAAACTGATCATGGAGAGACAGTAAAACTCAACATATGCACTCACACACATTTATTAAGTTCATGAAACCAAACTATCAAAGTTAGACTGTAAATTTTCATTTTGAAGGATGTTACTACTACATGGAGCTAGACTGACTGAGGTATCTTTAATTAGAAGTCCTGTGAAATTAAGAGTAAACTATTTATTCATTACATAATTATGGAGTACCTACTGGGTACCAAAACTATGCAGGATGTTAGCGGACCGAAATCAGACCAAAATCATCCCTGCTCTCGAGGAGTTTTGGGGCCTGGTAGAAGGGCCAGAAAAGCAGTCACAAAAATGAATCTCCCAGTAACAAAAAGGCATTCTTTATCATCCCTAAAGAGCTTCAAACTACCTTTTAAAATAAGACAATTTATCTAAACCTTTCAGCAACTAATTCGATATACATGAG
The DNA here is from genome assembly GCF_000325575.1 of Pteropus alecto. NCBI lineage: Eukaryota > Metazoa > Chordata > Mammalia > Chiroptera > Pteropodidae > Pteropus > Pteropus alecto. Next base: position 10,648,685 of record NW_006436283.1, on the reverse strand, counting down.
TGGCTGGTAAAGTCTTTAGGTGGTCTAAGCTTAAGCAAAGTCTAATTTTACCATTAGTTTTTCAATGATTCCCTACTCCCTCTTGCATCAAAATTAAATACCTGTTGCTAGCAGAGTAAGCCTCTTTCTCAATGCTTCCATGTTAACTTTTCTGGAATACCTTTCAACATTTGTGAGATGTCTTGTATAGTTTCCCCTGAATGCTGCTGTCATACCCCCCATTTTTCATACCCAAAGTGACCAAATAAATCCTCCTGGGCTCACTCAGCCTGTCTTCCTTTAATATCTCATCTCACCTGTTTGTTAGTATTTTGAAGACAGCTCAATTTCTTTGTTAAAATCATTACTTCGTGCCAAGGCCTATGGACTCACGGTCTCTGACCTTACATCCCTGCCATCGAATCCATCGCTCGGGTTTCCTTATCCCCGTTCACGCCAGCCCGTCAGTGCCAATGTGTTCAGAGCAGTGTCCGCCACACAGAGTGGGGCCTGTTAAAGCTAATGATGTGAGTTGGGACATTGCTGCGGGGAGAAGGTCTTATTTACAATAAGGAAGCTCATAAAAGTAAAGGGTCATCCGTCCGTCACAATCTGAGGGTCTTGCGTATTCCTTAACTCTTTCGGCCAGAACCACAGGGGCAGGAGACAGGAGCAGGAATCACAGGGACTATAAAAATAATTTTACTTAACTTTCTCCTTGTCTAGGACAATCAAGTCACATGTTAATTTTCATATCTAAGACCACCGAGACATGTCTTACTTTCATGGCTGAAAGGTCCAGATGTTTCATTTTACTTTACGATGATAAACTAAGTTCCCCTTTGGTTTTTTCTTCCTATGCGTTCCCTCTCATTAAGCACCTGCTGTCTGTCTCCTGCTCTTCATCACCATATTGAAATTGCAAACAATCTGAACTCGACACTTTTGACTACTCATTCTTGGAAACTCTTTCCTACTTGTTTTCTGAGATGTGCTACTGAATGCCAAACATGTTATCTTCAGTCCTGACTGCACGTTTGACCTACGAAGCCCTTGTCTACATAACGATCTTCGGTTAATCCACACAACGCAAGGCAGGCATCTTTATAGAAGAGACTTTAGATGCAAACAAGTAGAAAATCTGAAGGGACAGACAGTAAATATTTTAGGCTTTGCAAGCCATATAGTCTCTTTCACACTTTCTCGACTCTGCCGTTACAATGTAAAAGCAGCCATAGGCAAAATGTGAACCAATGGGTACTGCTATGTCCCAATAAAACTTCACACACACACACACACACACACACACACACACACACACACACACACACACACACACACATACACTCACACACTCATACAAAAGGGTGGTGGGTGGCCCATGGGCCATAGGTTATCAACCGTGGCTTAAACAAAAAAGATGATTTATCTTACAAAACAAGGAAGACCTGACGTAGGAAAAGCCCAGGGTTGATTAATTCAGCCACTCAACCACGTATTTAGGTTTTTGGTTCCTTTCATCTTCTGCTTTGTCACCTGACAAAGCTAGCTGTCCTCATGGTCACAAGATGGCTGCCACAACGCCAAGAGATACATGCACACATGGCAACATCCAGTGAAGCAGAAATGGCTTCTTCCTCGTGCCCCTTTTATAGGGTAAAGAAATCTTTACCAAAGCCACTTCTGTGACAGGATCACATGCCCACTCCTTAACAGGAGTCCCGTGACTGTCTTAGACCAATCAGGAGTTAACACTGAGTCACATGGGTGAGCCAGTGAAGACCAGCTCCTCAGCCTGCTCTGGGGTCTGACCTGCCAACCTGTCCTTCCCCAACCCTACAGCAACCCTCTGCTCCAGCAGGACTCGCCTGCCCACTATGCCCTGCACACCCCAGCTCTTCTACACCTTCGCTCCTGATGCTTTCCCAACCTGACATGCCCTCCCTCTTCTCCAATTAACTACATCTTTCACATTCTCCAGTGCTGGTACACACAGAAAAAGCCATCAAACGCAGCCGTGGGAGAGCTGGGTTTGACTACTTGGCCACTTGCTGCTCCATGGTGACTTGACCACACTGATATTCCTTTTGCCCACCCACAAAGCCAGGGCCCTAACGAGTGCTTCACAGAGTCACCGTAAAGATGAAACAACCTGTAGGTGACACCAGGTCTGCCTATAATAATTCCCTTCTTCCTCCTGAATCACACCACCTGTAAGAATCATCTTAGGACAGTTAATATTACCTACGCCAGGGTTAACCTCTTGCGGCTCCCTTAGGGCTTTCTAAAGCCTGAGTTATGTGTAACCCAAACAATACGCTACTTTGAATCACTGGGTTTGAAAATGATACAACACCCTTTTTCTGAGCTCCATGCAATCACTGTCCACACAATACTGTTTAGTTTCAGGATCAGGTATGTACGCCACAAAAATACCATTATTTTTCTCACTCTAAAAGCTATCGTGAATATACCTGCAACTGTGATTTTTCAGTGAAACTGCCACTGTACCATCACTGACGCTTTTGCGGATAAGAACAAAAGACCTCAGACAATAGGCTGATAATGGAGTTGATAAATGTCCTTCACACGACAAGCAGCAAACCATGGGAAACCCTGGCCTGGGTGGGCGGGGCAGACAAAACGGAAACCACACACAGAGGCGAGTACAGCAAACCTGGACGGTGCACGGGAAAACACCAGTAAGACGGCTGGGTGGTTCGACTTTGACGGGAAATGCATGTCGATGCCAAAGGAGGTGGGAGGAAAAAGCATCTCACAGCGATGCCACTTTTCTGAATCGATCGGGAAAGGGAAGCACCGAGCAGCATTCAGTGATTCAGCAAGCTCTGGCTACGTCATCTCAAAACCTGTGCAAGTTATACAGTTCCTATGAGCAACAGGGCCAACGGCCATGAACGGCTTCGATGTTCACATCCCAATGGCATGTCACTCTTCCACGTGGAAATGACATAGAAACATACCGTGAAGGCCTTTACATGTTCTATGGGAACAATGAGACAAAGTCAGATTAGTTATGGATCTTCATAAGTGGATTTCTAGATTCAGAAGATTTCCTTCCCTAACTCTCACTCCAAGTACCATTACTTTAGAAATACGTGGATTTCGAGAAGAATGGGAGTTTATCTTACATCACCACAAAGTCGTGGCCAAGATCTGAATACTTGCTGTTCTTTCTTGCTGAAAAGGTACTGAAAGTGTGCGGCGCAAGCCCTTGATTCAGGAAAAAAAAAGACGCTTCTCCCAAAGACACACAAGAAGGCACAGCCCTCCTCTCGAGCCTCCCGTAGGAGCTCACAGGTCTCCTTTACTCTGAGAAGGCAGCACTGTCGTGTTGCTACAAAGTGCCCAAGAGAATTGTTTCAATAAACAGGGTTTTTATGCTCCCAAAAAAACTTGAACACGAGCACTTGATTCTATTAGCTAAAGTGCATGGCAGCTAGAGGAGGACTCACAGTGGAATGGAACAGCATGCGACTTTCTGAAAAACTGACATCACCAGCACTTAAAAGATTGAATTCTTAAACACACTCAGCTCCAGAGAAGCGCTCCCGGGCTAATTACAGCTATCTATGTAAAATTCTGGAACTGGAAGTGTGCTTTAAATATTTTTTACTGCATAATATGATTGTGTTTCTCAACTGGGGGTAGACCATTCAAGTAAACCATAATAATTTTTGCAGATTACCTGGGAAGAACACTGGGATGCATTAAAAGCCTCGTAACAGCCTACAAAGTATGAGCAGTGACCAGAACTGGCAGGCAGCATCCCTAGGGGACCGTCTTCTGAGTCAGGTTAACAATTACTGTATGTAAATGGTGCTTCTAAAGATAATTGGAACAAATCTAAGTCTTTCTCAGTCTTATCATTCCATATTGATTTGATTGGTAAACCCCTAGTTTATAAAGATAAAATTTAGTCTACTCTCTCAGATTTATTAAAGTTTCAAACCTGTAAATTTCAAATGATCAAAAATTTCCAAATTTACAGTCATAAAATGTTAAACACAGCTATTTACTAGGGTGCATAAAAAGGATGCTCAGGCAGGAATCTGGGCAAAAAAGAAAGTACTATCTTGACAACTCCAGGGACAAAATCCGCTCTGCTCTCTGATACCATTATCTCAGTATCATGAGTAAAATGCCATTTCACTGTAATTCATCAACGTTTTTGCTAAGAGGCCAGCGTTCTAACGGTACCGCTTTTCCTGCAATCACGCATTGATAAAAGAGGTGAGAGCACTATGTATGTTACCTGTGTTTGTTCGATACATTTTAAGATCTCTATCAATGACCCGACCACGTTTTTAAAATAGAGTATCATAGTATAAAACAAACGACTTAACGTGGACTCTCTTACATCCGGTCTTCCGTGATGCTGTGAAGTTAAGACCAGCTAAGAGAAGTGTGTCCTGCTGACTTTGGCGCGAGCCTCTCTATTTTAGGATGATTGCACAGCGTCCCGACGTTGATGAAAATCATGGCTGCCTTCGAGTCGTTTTTTAAGAATCGGAAACAAACGTGCCTTTACGCGTTTCTCTGACTTTCTTATCCATCTGATGTGCATCTGTCCAACAACATTCAATGTGTGTTGCGGGTTTACTCCAGGCTCTCGGTGATGGGGGCATATGGGTGTATAAATAAAACAGACAGAATCCCTGCCTCGTGCTGTTTACCTGCTAACTCGAGACCCGTCAAGTAATGATAAACTGAGCTGTTCTGAACTCTTGAAAGGCACAGAATCCAACGTCGGAAGTCCTAGCACGAGAGATTCACAGCGCGAAAGGAAGAAGAGTAAAAAGTGAATGGTAGGAGAAAAAAGGAATTTTAGAAATATGCCCCTTTAAGGCTGAAACCTACTCCACAGATCATAAAAAAAAAAAAAAAAAGCCCTGGCTAAATTGTGTCACATTTACATTTATACAAACTGACATTAGAGCTAAGTGGTCAAAGGGAGCGGGGACTGCCCCTTCCTTCCAGATGGACGAAACCTGAAATCGGCCCCCAACGCCAGCCATGCTCTTTTCCGTTAGAAGAGCCTGTGAACCTCTGTGACAAATCCCCCCAAATGCCAAGGTTTCTTTTCATTTTTTTTCTCCCCTCTAAATTACTCAACCAAAGCCTTTCGGTTTTACTTCTCTTCTGAGTCAAAGCTGAAGAAAGTGGTTTTGCATGTGGACTAAGGAGCGGAAAAGTTATAGAAAGAGCTCTTTGGGCTCCTGAGGCAAAATTCGTCATCTTTTGACCGTGACCATCAGACACTCGCCTCCTCATTTAGAACCTACGGCTATTTCCATTTCATTATAAAATTAATGCGCTGTCAATAAGCTAGTAGAAATTCCAATCCTCCCTTTTTTCAGGGTTAATTTCTCTCTGTAAAGAGGACTTTGAAACTCCAGAGGAGTGAGGAACGCAGGGCACAAGGACAGCGCTGTTCGAGTATCTTCTTGATCCAAAATGGGCCTCAAATGTAACGACTTTGTCAAAACAGCCTGTCAGAAGTCCTCCAAATGTCCTCTCTTCCCTCTAACTGTAACTAGTTCATACTTTCTCCAAAATTTAGACAAAGGTAATGCTTTGGTCTCCAGGAACTAAGATTCTCCCAAAGAATTGGTTTCTTATTCAATAAATACTGAGGGCTGTGGGGTTTACTACGTGCCTCCATAGCTCAGTGAGTGCTGGGCACGAGGTGGCAACAAATGAAGGATGGAGTAAATAGATGTACGCTCTGAAGACTTTCCCCGTCACCTCCCACGATTTCCGCTTCAGTCTCCAAGATTTCATCCAACCAGGCCCATTGACAAGCAGGCAGTTTTCTCTCAGGGCTTTTAGAACGACTGGACGCACAGAAATCTGCAAGCCAAGCCCACCCCTCACCCCCCGCCAGTAAGTCATGTCCGTCCTCCCTTTCCTCCTGCCCTTCCTTCCAATGGGAGGATGTGGCTTCAACAGGAGCCGGGAGAGCTCAAGTTCACTGACGTCCCCAGAAGTGTGCGTGCTGCCTGCACTGTCCACAAAGACGGCCACGCTCCAGCGTGACTAATTTGGGGAAGAGAAGTTGTGTGGGCTGTGTCTGCGGCTGCTGTGCGGGTTGCTAGCATGGGAATTAGAGTGGACATAAAAGAAGTAGTTTTTTTGGTTTTTTTGTTGTTTTTTTTTTTAAACAGACTCATGGTCATGGACTGTAGACTAGTGGTTATCAGAGGGGAGCGGGGAGGGCAGAAGTAGACAGGTAAAGGGGGCCAAATATGTGGTGACAGAAAGAAATCTAACTATGGGAAGTGAACACAGCGTAAATATATATATGCTTTACTGTTAAAGTGTATAGCTGAAACTTATTGGATTTCGTTAACCGATGTCACCATAAAAAAATAAATAGCAGTTTGTTTGTTTTTTTAAATCCTACCTGCATGTATCCTGAAGACTGAGACATAAAGAAGAAACCAGGCTTTCATCTAAGTCTTACCCCACCCCCACCTCCACTTCCACCCCCAACAAAGACAGCAATTTTTAAATGAAAATTCAATAGAGGAATATATATATTCCTATCAGGACAAGTCACGTTTTTCACCTTCTACAGCAGCCAAGCAAAAGTCCAAGACTGTGCCTGGGTAATGAGTAACAGGTAGCTGTCACTTTGCGGTGACACTGGAGGCCGGAGGCCCCTCCTCACTTTGGGTAGTATGCAGTTAAGAAATCACATAGCTGGAGCCCTCTGCAAGACTGTTTGTTGAGTGCTTGCTAGACTTAAAACCTGAGCTCAGAGCAATGAGAGAGACAGCAAAGTCTCCACAAACGCGGATGGTGTGAAGCAATCCTTGCAGCCTGGGAAGTAATGGGCCATAGAGGCTATCACTGGACAAGACAGGATAGGAATAAGCAAAGGAGATTGTCCAGGCAGGGACAAAGTCCTCTGCGCATGGCTAGTGATTTAATCACTTCCTTTCTAAGTAGGGACCAGAAGTTAGCACTCTAGCCAGCCTATTTTGTGGCACTGGGAGTAACTATGTATCTGTAATTATACTTAGATAGATACGGTAAGCTCTACTACGGATTTAATGATTTTCAAATCATCTTTTGTCTTTGTAAAAGAGGTCAGAGTTCAGAGCCTCTTCGGGTACTGTGACACATGAACAGAGGTGATCCCAAATGAACAAACCACAGTGGGGAGTCTGGCACCCAATAAGGCAGGCCACAGCCGTGTACCTTGCAGGTTAAGCAGGCTTGAGAGTCAGCCTGCTGGGGATCAATATCCAGAACCTTCTATTTCCAGGAATATGGCTTATTTTTTTGTAATCTGCTTCCTCATCTGTAACATGGGGACGACAACAGTGTCCACTGAAGATCGAGTGGACTGAATGGATGAGTCTCTATAAAATGCCTGACACGTGATAAGCATTTATGAGCCGTTGTTGTAATTATGAGCAGTCCTTAGAAAGGCTTAAAGGCATGTACGCAGCCCACTCTGGACAGGGATGTAGGACTGGTACATCCCGTTCTGCATGTCAGCCCGCGGCTGCCAGCCACACCACTGCTGTCCCCACTCCCTCAGCTGCCTCTGCCGGTGCAAACGCCCCGTCTCTCCTTTCTTTCCCTTGTTCTGTCCATCGGGGCAAATTCTGCTCCTCCTCCTGCACAGCCCATGTCGCTCCCCTCTCCTTGGCGTCCACTCTCGGCTTGTCAGGACCATGGTTGCCCATCCTGCAGGGGTCCAGGACCACACTGCCTAAGTGGTGGTCACCTGCAGTGTCCAGCCTCAGTAAGAGCAAGTCACAGAGCTGCAGGCTCTTCCAGATGGGAGACTTGGGAAATATTTATAGATAATTAAGAAAAACTCATGACTAGAGAGAGATTTCATCTATTATCCATTCGTTCATTTAACCAACATTTTAAGAATGTTCACTGTGTGCCAGGTATATATCTAGAATTCCCAAGGAGCCACCTAGGACATAGGAACGCATGCAATCTGGTCTTTCATTTACAGCAACCAGGCAAAGTCCTTGTCACCCAACCTAGGCAGAAACCACCTGAGCCTGGGCATTTAGAGGCAGGGCCAGAAAACGTACAATTTTTTTTTTTCTTTGACGATAAACCTTCTGTTTAACATCAATTTAATCTTTGATCTTCATGGAAACAAAGAAGAATACTTTAAGAATGGTGTTAGAAAACTGGCGGTTTGGTTTTAAAACCTCTGGCCTCTGACAAAGGTATTCCTGAATGAATAGCTTAGGATATTCAGGGCTTACCTCTGGGCCAAAAGTTAATAATTTACCACTGAGCAGTAGGTAAACTGCCACTTTACAGCAAGCCTCTAACCTCTTATGGATCACCGTGAAAATTACAAAGGGCATTCTCCTCAAGTGTAGACCAACCCAGCATCAACCTCGTGCTGATCTGATACACTGTTCTTCGAGGAAGGAAGTCCGCAGAGGTTCTTTCCTACCTCGCTATTTTCTAAATGAAAATCACAGCAAAATTTAAATTACGCATGGTTATCTCAATCATGGTTAAATATATAATATTGCTGAACTTAAGGTCAGCAAAGATTATATGGACTTCATAATGAAATAGAGATGAGTTAGTCTTTAAAAAACTTTACTTACTGATTATAAAAGTAACCCTGGCTCATTCTAGAAACTTTGGAAAACGAATACAGATGTAAAGAGAAATATTATGCTAGCGCCCAGAAATAAAAATTATAATGCTGGTATGTCTCCTTCCAGTCTTTTTTTCCTGGGTACAGACAAATATATTTCCTTTGTGGTTTATTTATAGACATTTGTACCCTGCCATTCAAAAAAGTATTATTTCACTAGTCATTAAAAACACAATTTTCAGTGGCCTCATATTATGTCACAATGTATTAAAAACAGTCCCTTTCATTTTCCATTTCCTTTAGGCCAATACCTAGTCTGCGCAATGCCTGATGTCAACGAAGGACGACATCTTCTTGATTCACATTGGAACCCATAAACAGGAACCGAGCAGAATGAGTAGCAAAGACTCTAAAAGGCTGGAAATGCCGCCGAGCTGGTCAAGTTACTTAAGAAATGCGAAGACATCCCTGGTTATGTACATGTGCAGCAGGACAAGGGTGAGGGTGGTGTATTTTGATGAAATTATTAACCAAAACATAAAGCACACGCATTTTGGAGCTGAAATAAGGAGCACTTGGCAAACTCACCAAGTAAGGACACCGGAGAGCAGACCCAACATGGCTCGGCCGAGGACCCCAGCAGGAGATTACTGAGTCATCGGGTCCCTAACGTTGGAATTCCCCAATTTCCCTAGGGCAGCGGTTCTCACACTTCCTGGGCTCAGGGCAAATACTATCAGTTACTTTGCTTAAAGTGACAGGCTAACTTCATTCATTTTGAAGAATATGTCTGACGAATGCCCATATCTCAACAACCTTGATTTCTCAGTCACTTTAAGGAAAGTGGTGATCCACGAGAAAGGCAGCTAGTTCAGCTGATAACTCGATTTCGTACAGGTCTTTCTGCCGCAAGCTGCCAATCCATCGGCAGTCAGCAGACGTGCTTGAATGCAGTTCCCCGTTTTGTCACAAAGAATGTATATTTGAAAAAAACATGTAACTCGAGTCAAAGTTTAAAAAAATTAATCATTTTTATTGCTTCGTCGAGGACATTCTTACGTGGAAAATTTTACAATGCCAGTACAGTTGTCACTACCCTGGTTCAGGTCTAGGAATCAGCAGTTTTGCCCACGATGGCTTTTGGCGGCAAATGTCAACACCACTAAACAGCAAAAAACATCTTAGTGTCATTGTGAAAATGTGTGACCTTCAAGATCCTCTGAAAGACCCTGCAGAACCCCGGGATCCAGAGACCACTCTCTGAGGACCACCTGCCCAGAGGGCAGGCAAACTAAAGGAACATCAGGGTGGCTTTTGACTTTTTATTTTTACGGTAAGTACAGAAATAATCTCTAAATGTTTGTGTGTCTAAAAAGAACAATGCTTGCTCTTTTTTTAAGGACTAGAGGGTTCTCAAACGACAATAATCAAACATGGAAAATACTAATTACACACAAAATTCAGCTCACTTTGGCTTAGTCAGTATTAGACGCATCTCTAAGCCAAAGCAAGAGAAAACCCTCCGTCCTGTAAACCAGCGGTCTCCAACCTTTTTGACACCAGGGATCAGGGCTCCTATGAGAATATGGTGCCTGATGATCTGACATGGAGCTGAGGGGGTGATGCTAGCGCTGGGGAGCGGCTGCAAATACAGATGAAGCTTCCCTCCTTGCCTGCCTCTCACCTCCTGCTGTGTGGCCTGGCTCCTAACAGGCCACCGAACCCATCTGTAGTGGCCTGAGGGTTGGGGATCCCTGCTGTAAAGCACACAACTGAGGAAGTAGTTTACTGGTCAAGTTCAAGAGTTCAACTACGTAAGAACCTCAATGAATTGGAATGGAATTTATACAACTGCTCTCAGAAACCAAGAATAACAATATATCACTTTTAAAAAGTCCAAGATGCAGTTTTCTTATACTAAGGTATTTACTTAGCAGTTTGAGCAACTGTAAACTGTCCTTCAAGCCAGGAAAATGACTTAGTACAGTTTTTGGTGATAGAGTGACAGACTAGACATTTTTGAGTTTCCATTTGTGAATTCACTTACAAGCTGTTAAATTATATTGGGGGGGGTCTTTTTGTAATGCTTACAATATGCATGATATACAAATATTCCTCATACCAAGAAAAAGCATCCTCAAACAATGATGAGAACAGAGATCATTTTTAGTAATAAAAAAATCCCCTCTTGATAGTGCGTAGAAAATTACACAGTTTGCTAAGGCAGAAATCCATACTTTTGTATATCATGAACTTTTGAGGAAAAGACGAGGGGGACTACTGACCAGTTGTCACATTCACTCCAGCCAGACATGGCACCTGGCACATTGGCAGGTATCTAGCTAGCACCTCCAAGTTGAACAAATGAGTGAATAAATGAACATAGTAGATGATGGTAGACATCTGCCAACTGAGTCTGATTTCTACCTGGAACGCTCAGAATACTGAGGATTTCTGATTTCATCTATTTAAAAAAGATGGGTGAGCGCACCTCTATTAAATACATCTGAGTGTGTAAGACTTGGATTTATTAATGCAAAGAAGACGCATTTGCTTTCTTGCTTTCCCTTCCCCCAGAAAATGGATAATCTTCATCATAACTTATAATTCGCCAATGGAATGAACACTGTACAAAGGCTACCAAGACAAGGAGGATGCTACCTGCCTTGAATGCACTAGAGAAGGCACAAGACACACACGTGGTGGTACCCCGACGCCCAGGGAAAACGGCCAAGATTTTCAACTAGCGAAGCAGGATAAAGGGAAGACAAACCCCTTAAGCCTTTTTCACTCCATTCTCTCCCACCCCACCCCTTATTTCATGAGTGTTCGTGCTTTCTAGACTTCCGCCAGCCATCACTTGGAAGTAGTTACCAAAAGCTTCCCTGAAATTCAGGTTTTCTGAAAACCGCCAAATAGTCTATCAAAAGCGCTAGTATTCCACCAGCTAACAAGCAGCAAGTGCATGAGTTTGTCTCTGACCTTCTCTTTCTCTGCCTTAATCCCTGAAAGTAAATGAATATTTGCATTAAAAATGGAAGGAATAAGACTAACACCATTTTTTTAAAAACAGATCAATGAAAAAACACAAAGTCAGGTCACAAATGATGAGAGTGGGCATTCCCGCTTGGATGGGCACACTCAAGCCGGATTTTAAATTATTGATTCAAATGATTAGTTGGCATAGATTAAATGTATTCTTTTTACAAACTCATTTTCAAAATTCTGGTTACGATATCAAAATGTTTGATAACCTTCAGGCTAAAATGTTGCCCTAAAATTCAGCGATTTGAGTAAGTCATACCATTACAAAGATACCAATTAATCCATGAAATATAGTCAACACATTCTCATAGCTAGAGGGTCTTTTTAAACACTGAATAATCCGATTGAAATTCTTCTTCCAAATATTTTTCTTTTTACATAATTTCAATTTATCTGCAGATAACATGTCATGGACCTACAGTTGCCTTTGACAGTCTATGTTGATTAGAGCATGTTTTCCAGTAATCCTTTTCATGCCGTCCATCATCCATCTACCCAAAAGAGGTACGGAAAGTGAATTAGTGTCAGTGCCAATTTTTATAATATGTAATTGAGTGTAACCTTCTTGGAGTCATGAGTGGTTCTAACAACATATGACATAAACGCTCAAAGCTTTATCCAGCCCATTTCAAAACAACGAATTTCAGCTTTTAAAAGTAACAATGATTTTGAACTGCTTATCCATCAGCTATTTCAAGGAAGCACATGTAAAAGTGTACACCTATGTTAAAGACAGACTTTGAATGCTGCTTGCAGTGTTCAGGAATGTCAAGAAATGGTAAAATTCTGTTAATGTATCATAAAATGCAACACCTTTGCTAATGTGCTAATTTAACTGTAAAGGCAGAGGAGGGAAAATTTTTTTTTTTTTTACAAGAAATGCAAAACATTTTCGAGAGAATCTCAGTCTGACAATTTCTAGGACATGTTTAGGTGCAAATAGATGGGTGGATAAAACATAAAAAGACAACTAAAGATCACAATTCGTAAATTTAATTCATACTTAAACAGGATACCCACAGGACAAGTATAAGATTAGTTTCACTGGATCTACACGATGAGGTAAAATATTAACAGTCAGGCTTTCATTTTCAAAGCAAAGAAAACTGTTTAGAGGTCACATGGAAAAGACTTTCAGAAATGCAATCATTTTCTCGAAATTAGATTTCCTGGAAATAAAGTGTCTTCTACAGATGAAGTTGCCAAGAATTTGCAGGCAGAAGCAGAAGTGAGCTCTCCGGAAGTGATAAAGCCCTCCCTCATTCAAAGACAGTGCAGAGGATGGAAAATGAGTAGGAAAGAATAAAGGTGGCTGGTCTTTATTTTGACCTCCTTGGTGTCAGGCTCCCACCAACAACAGAAATCAGTCCCAACGACAGAATGCATTTCTTAAATTTTAAGTTTTAACTGCCAGATTCGTATCTAACTTCAGCACAATAGATTCATAGCCACCAACACTGAAATTGAAAACCCCAGAAAAGCTCTTCGATGCTTTGTGAAGCTGCCTGGGCAGCGTTTTCTGCCCTGCCATAGACTCCTGGCAAAAAAGAAGCTGCATTTTTTCCAGCGATGATACAGAAAGTGATAATTAGCCACCTGGGAACCAATGTGATTCTGGATTCCAGCCACGCCTGTAGGTGATCTGGACGAGACGTTTGTTCATGGAGTGTTTCCACATCTGGACAGTGGGGATATTTTTACAATGTAAAATATCTCAGAGTACCCAATAAAACTG
>NW_006436283.1:10550783-10633679 GCF_000325575.1 Pteropus alecto | reverse complement strand
AGTCTGACAATTTCTAGGACATGTTTAGGTGCAAATAGATGGGTGGATAAAACATAAAAAGACAACTAAAGATCACAATTCGTAAATTTAATTCATACTTAAACAGGATACCCACAGGACAAGTATAAGATTAGTTTCACTGGATCTACACGATGAGGTAAAATATTAACAGTCAGGCTTTCATTTTCAAAGCAAAGAAAACTGTTTAGAGGTCGAAAAGAAAAGACTTTCAGAAATGCAATCATTTTCTCGAAATTAGATTTCCTGGAAATAAAGTGTCTTCTACAGATGAAGTTGCCAAGAATTTGCAGAGCAGAAGTGAAGTGAGCTCTCCGGAAGTGATAAAGCCCTCCCTCATTCAAAGACAGTGCAGAGGATGGAAAATGAGTAGGAAAGAATAAAGGTGGCTGGTCTTTATTTTGACCTCCTTGGTGTCAGGCTCCCACCAACAACAGAAATCAGTCCCAACGACAGAATGCATTTCTTAAATTTTAAGTTTTAACTGCCAGATTCGTATCTAACTTCAGTACAATAGATTCATAGCCACCAACGCTGAAATTGAAAACCCCAGAAAAGCTCTTCGATGCTTTGTGAAGCTGCCTGGGCAGCGTTTTCTGCCCTGCCATAGACTCCTGGCAAAAAAGAAGCTGCATTTTTTTCCAGCGATGATACAGAAAGTGATAATTAGCCACCTGGGAACCAATTTGATTCTGGATTCCAGCCACGCCTGTAGGTGATCTGGACGAGACGTTTGTTCATGGAGTGTTTCCACATCTGGACAGTGGGGATATTTTTACAATGTAAAATATCTCAGAGTACCCAATAAAACTGTATAATAGCAAGTCATCCTAGGGAAGAGACTAAACCTATAGAAATGACATTTTTAATTCAAAACTGCTTTTTTCTTTTCTTAATGGAAGACCTATAGTCAAAACGAGCAAGAAATCAATGTGTGGGCATATATTGTGCTCTGCTTTATTGTGCTTCACAGATGTTGCATTTTTTTACAAACTGAAGGCAAGACGCTCCGCCAGCAAGAAGATTACGACTCGCTTTATTGCGGTGGTCTGGAACTGAATCCCCAATATCTCTGAGTATGCCTGTACTGAAAGCCAGATACAAATCTCTGTTATCGTTTCCTTAGATGTCGGTAGAGATTTTGGGGTATGTTTGGCAATCACTCCAAAGGGCTGCTGCCAGCTCACATCACTCAGCCTACTAACTCAATGTCTGACAGAGCAAACTGGGGCAGGCATTCAAATCTGACAGCTGCCTAGAAAAAAAGGGAAGGAAGCCATTTTTTTTTTTTTGGCTTTTTTTGGTAAAGAGGTGAGAATAATGTATTCCGTTCTTCTGCCATATCAACCGTAATAGCTGTGCACGGGAAGTTCCTGAAACCCAGTAACAGAAACACAGCCACAGAAAACCTGGCAGAGCCCAAAGCATATCCTCCTACTAAAATGCTTGACTTTTTCAAGTGAAAAAGAAAAAAATCGCTAATGAAGAGCACAGATAGCCATCTGCCAAGAATTTTCAACTTTCTCCCATTCAAGCATTAGTACCTATTGGGAAGGAATAATTTTACACTCAGAAGAACAGGGGTTGAATTATTGGATTACAAACCCATAGAGAAATTTGCTAAATCTACCAGGAACTTCTAAATTTACATTTTAAAGCCAACCAGATCTTTAAATGTCTACCCTAACTTTGAAATTCAAATAGCAATTACACGTAGGCTTGGGTTGTTCTTTTTCCCTATTATTAATGAATATGCAGTAACAGAACCCTGATGCTAGAAGATCTGGTGGTGACACTAAATATAGGTACAAGTTTTCCATGTGAAACGACAGCTGGACTTGATCCAGAAAACATCACAAGGGAGAAGTGCATGGTCCACAGGTAAATCCTAGCAACACACATCACTGCCACTGTGTCTGTGGACCACTTCGGGCCAATCAGAAGTGAGCAGCAAAAGCAGGGGCTTAAGTAGTGACATCTTAGGGACTGGGCGGTGGCCAGCTATGAAACCCTCCACGGCCTGGACACTGCTCTTTACTCACACACCTGCCTCATCCAAATCTCTGGGAAGTGTGTGTTGTATGCCCTCCCGGCAAAATGAATGAAGACCATCCATATGGACGATCACTGCTCCCCCCGTTCCCTTCCTAGCAGAAGAAAAGGAACAGGCTGAACTGCCAAGAAGGCGGGTCTCTCAATGACATCAAGAGGGCCTTCCAAGCTCTGTATTATTGGGATAGTGATAACCAGGCAAATAGGTTCTGGAAATTCTTGAATGGTATGGCTGCTGAGGACCAACTTGCAGCTAACTTCCTGTAGCCTAGAGTGACCTGCCAAAAATAAATAAGAGACCAACAGGAACTTAAGACACAGACAGAAACTAAGACTATTACACAACCACGTTTGGCGCATTGGGCAGTGTGATGCTGTAATGCATTATCAAAGGAAGCTTTTAAATTTTTTCCCAAAGGACTTAAGAATAGGAAGTCACTACCTTGCCTACGTGATTCATTACTTGAAAGATGATGTTCTACAGGCAGCGAAGATTTTCTCCAGAAGCTTTTCCGGCAAGAGAAAAGTGAAAACTACCGACAAATATTTCCTGGACATCTCTTAGTGCAACGTAGGCTGATACTGTAATCGAGTAAGTTAATATCCCTTGCTTTTCTCCCAGGCACCCAGCATGTGAGTGCTTGGAACAGAGATTGGGGGACGAAGGGTGAGACTTCAGGGTAAATAACAAGTGTGGTGCTCGCCCGCAGCCTTGCCTCCTAAGACAGAAAACAAACGGCCCATTGACTCTGGAACTACCCTGATCCTCCAGCATCATGAAGGGCACGCAGCTCTGGAAAAGCCACGGAAGGGCTTAAGGCAGAAAGCATCAGCAAAGGACTCACCTCTGGAATCAGCCTCATTTTCTATTTGAATAACCGAAATTCAACAACCTGAATAAACAAAATAATAAGGGAATCTGCTGGATCCGCTGAAAATTAATACTTGCTTACTGAAATTTATAATGCCCCATATCTCCATGCATTATAGTTAAACCTCTGATTTCTTTCAATAACATCATTATTGAAAACTAGCATTATGCTGCAAAGCTCTATTTCTTGAATTGTTCATAAATGGATTTATAGCTGCTGCTGCGTTCTCTGAAAGACTGTATTGTATGCATTCTCGCTCTCTCACCAAGAGCATTCATGAGGATATTCCTACATCTCTATTTGCCCTCCTACAGAGAGCTGGGTATTTATACCTGGAAAACTTTCACTCAAATTGCTTTAATGGGTTCTAAGCAAAACACTACTCCCAGTGATTCATTTTTCCATTTGATTGGCCAAGGATTTGAATTATAGCTCACAGGGTAAATTCATAAACAAACAGTGCTAACATCTTACTTGGGAGCTAAAATGGAGCATGAGATTCGGATTTCTATTTGCCCATTACTGAAGCATCCCCACAGCAAGCACTCCATTCCAGAGTTCTGCAGGTGTGGATGGTGTGGTAAATCATCTGATAAAGGCATCACTTCACTTTCCCCACCAAATCAGGGTCAGGAATAACATTCTGTAGGCTAGACTGGAATGCACATATGTTTCAGCGGGTACAATAAGCCACTCAGTATTTAAATCATGTAATAATAAACTACATTGCAATGATTTTGATATGTTCCCAGCATAAGATTTCTCGGCACAAGTCACCAATAAAAATGTACAGCATGCTATTGTTTAAGGCACCAGACTGTTAAGAAAACCCTAGCAGGTTCTTGATGCAACCCTGTTTAAACAGTGTCGCATGCCCAATGACAGCTTAAATCTTGGGAGTAAAGAAATCGATCCATCCACAAATATGAACCAAAGGATCATTGTGCACAGCAGGAGAAATAAAAGGCACTGTTCCTGCAGAGGGTAAGCAGCACGGGCAGAAAAGTGGGGTTCAAGCTGATTCGGGGACCAATGACATGATGATGAAAAACAAAGTCATAACTACCTCGGCACAAAAATTCTTCTCCAAGCATCTTTCTTTAGTACCAAGACCATCTATCTATATTTAGCTTTTCTCTATCCAATTTTTGTCCATTTTCCCTAAATGTCTTTCCCATATGAGAAATCTTTTCATCTTTAATCTTAAAAAATAAACACCACTGATTTCACAAAGATTTCAGCTCACCCTCTCCAACATCTTCTAGAACCTGGCTCTATTAGTCATTCCTCCTTGACCCTAAATCTTCGACTTCTCTCTCAAAACCAGGAGATACTTTTAGTGCTGTGGTTAAGAGTGAGATCTGTACACATATAAGAGACTGGGCTCTCTCTTCTTGTCACCTGGAGCCACTTAATCTCCTATTCATCAGTGTTCCCTTTTGTAAACTGGGAAGAACAGCCTCTACCTTTCACGGAGTTGCGAGGATTAAATGAGTTCATTCACGCACAGCTGTTGAATATGGTAGACACAGAGCAAGCCCCTACAATGTCAACTATTTTCATCATTACTGACCTCTTCCCCTTCACTGAAACATGCTCAAGCCTCTCTCATCTTTTAAAAACAAAAACACTTCCCTGATGACTTTTTCATCTTTCCCTCTTCCTTTTCTAGCTAAGCTTCTTGAAAGGATCCTTCTACAGACATGGTGTCCAATCCTCACAAAACATCTTAACTGAAGCTAGCTCCTCACAACCACCAAGTTACAAAAACTGCTTGGGAAAAGGTCCAGGTGGCTCCAACTTTGCATTTCTGATCTCTTTTGATGCATCTGAAATCGATGGCCGCTCATTCTGGAATCTTCAACATAGGGTCTGGTCTGAGGCCCATTGCTCTTACCACCCTGCATCCTATTTTGGGGGGCTCTCTCGTCCACTTTCATAGTTTTAACCACTGTATACATCCAATGAATCTCAAGAGCACATGTCCGTCCCTGACCTCCCTGCCAAGCTGGACTCACAAACCCAACATGACCTGGACATAACCACTGGTATACTTTACAGATACATCGAGCTCAACACATCCCAAACAGAACTGATGGTGTCTGCCCCCAGCTCCCACTCTAACGTCCCTGATTCCGGATCATGGAACCACTACCAGAAATCGGGTTGTTGTCTTCACGCTCACCTCTCCCTCGCCAGCCACGCATTTAATCAATCAGCAAATGGCTGATTTCCCTAAGTATTCTGCAAGCTCCGTCCATATTCTTCATCCTCACTACCCTTGCCTTAGTTCAGCCCTTACCACCTCACCTGACATTTCACAGACACCAATTACCTAATCTCTCTGCCTCCAGGTCCCCATTGCCGTCCGAGCAGCATGCTCACGTCACCAAATGCTTCACTAGCTTCCATCCTTGACAGGGTAAACCCCAAGCCCTCGGACATACATCAAGCCAACTCCTTGGGCCTCGCCTTCTGCCCCTCATCACCTGGAACACCAGGTCCCCAGGGTACCACGCCGCCTGGAGCTCTCCTGCTCAGGCCTTCCATTTGCTCAGGTGAATCTGGTTGTAGGGACTCTACTCACGGCACCACATTAGGAGCTGACCTCCTACTACTGTCCAAAGTTCAGCTGCGGCTTTACCTGCAAGAAGCCTTCTTCATCTCCACTTCACAGACTGACCTGGCTAGTGCCCCCCTTCCCTTTCCTCACCTGTGCTCCTATGGCAACCTGCACCTACCCCCCTTTGTCACTTCATGTACTCCCTTCCTACAAACTCTGGCTTTTTCTCATCAGTCCCCGGAGGACAAGAACTGTGTCCTGGTCATCCTTGTGTTCTCACCTGACGCACAGTAGGACTCAACATTTACAGAACTGAATGCACTAAATGAGCAAAAGAGAAGTAGAACTCCATTTAGTTAAATACTTAAAGGGAGGCAATGTCTGGAATATTCTTGTGCAATCAAGTACTCAGATATGTAGAGAGATGTTTTAAACATCGTTGAATAGTACAGCAGCAAATGTAGATAAATCTCAAATGATACTCAAAGGTTTGCTTATAACTAATATAAAGGAAACTACAGATTGACTTCACATCCATTCGGATGGCCAATATCAAAAAACAGAATAAGTGTTGAGGGTGTGGAGAAACCGCAACCCTCGTGCACTGTTGGGATCGCAAAACGGGGCAACTACTACGGAAGACAGTGTAAGGTACGAAAAAGAGTATAAAGATTACTCAAAAAATTAAAAGTAGAACTACCATATGATCCAGCACTCACTGTTCTGGGTCTGTATCCGAAAGAATCGAAAGCAGTGTCTCGAAGAGGTATTTGCTCACCTATGTTCATAGCAGCGCTATTCACAATAGCCAAGAGGTGGAATCAACACAAATGTCCATCAATGGATGAATGGATAAAGATGGCATACACATCCAAAAGAATATTATTCGATCTTAAAAAAAAAAAAAAAAAAGAAACGCTGATGGATCTAAGAACAAGGACAAACCTTGAGGACATTATTCTAAGTGAAATGAGCCAGTCACGAAAAGACAAATTCTGTATACTCCACCTGTAAGGGATATATATCTAAAGTAGTCAAATTCGTAGAAACAGGAAGTGGAGTGGTGGTTACCAGGGGCGACGGGGAGGGAGAAATGGGGAATTATTGCTCAATGAGTAAAGTGTTTCAGTTTTGCAAGATGAAAAGCTTCACGACAATGTGAATTTAGTCAACGCCAATGAACTGTACACTTTAAGATGGTAAATTTTATGTTATGTGTTTTTACGGTAAAAGAGAAACTGCAGACTGAAAATTTGACAAATTCAAAGAAAACATCCAAAAATTTCATTTACTACTTTAAAGAAATTATAGGGGGGGGTTTGGGATTGTTGTTATTTTCTTATAAAAATCATAAGAAAAAACCCCTTGACGGTATGAAAATGCTGTCCATCAGGTGGTCCCTCGTGTCCCGTGATTTCTGCAGCCAAGCTGCCACATATTTCATTCTTTAAATTGGATCTGAATTTACGTGAGAAAATGCAGACCCAGTAAATACATAAGCATGAAATAATATTAAGTCTCTGGAAAGAGCACAAGTTTGATTTTAAAGCGAACGTAATAACTCTGTCTGCTTCATGCACTGAAGTCTCTGGAAGCTTTTAACAGCAGCAGGACTCAATCGCATCACCTTGTTTTAAATGAGTAAATGAAATTATGCTATAATTTTACTTATTAAAGGAACATATGAGTAGCGTAACGCCACCCACCTCCCCATCATCCATCTGCCTTTCCCATTCATTAATTACGTGTGCGTCTGATTCTCCCTTCCTGGTTGCCCTGAATACTAACAAACATCCTCTGAGCTGGAGAACGTTCTGTCTTGCTTCCTGGCTGATTAAACCCTGCTACTTCTAGTCCCCTACAGTTCCTACAGTTACTCATGGAAATTTTCCGCCCCTTCTTCTCTCCACGCCCAAATGCCTTCCTCACTCCAACCAGCCTTTCTTACCCACTTATCTCGTCCACTTAATCTTCCAGATTAACCCAACATCAACTGATGTTTCTCCTGAGACGTCTCAAAGCCACCCTGAGCCGACACTCACTTGAGAAGTGTGACTGGGTTACAATGCTGCTGTATGACCACTCACCTGGTTTTCCTCAGTTTCCCCGAGTATAAATCGTGTCTGCTTGTGGCCGTGGAAGAGACTGTCTCAGTTGGAATCACAATGGTTTTGAGCATCTCTCTGGTTTTACTGCTTCATTTCCTCCCTGTTATCGAGGACGTTGGGCCTGGATTCTGCACAGGGACTTTCAAGTCAACTCAATTCTGCCCACTCTTTGCTCTGTGATTCCAAGGAAGTAATGTAACGACACTGAGCTTCAATTTATCTCATCAATAAGATGATGAAGATAAAAGTACTTGCCACGTGTGTTGCTGCAAGAATTACTCATTAAATTAAGTGCCGAGGTCCGTGGCTTAGTATAGAGTAACTGAAAAAAGGTCAGTGGTAGTAGATAGCAGATCCCTTTAAGCAAGGGAATGCATGGCTAGAATCCTTTGAATTTTAAACCATGTCACAGAGCATTTTAGGGCTGATCTGCTGCACTCTGCAGAGGCCATGGGAAATGTTGCAAAACTCAAGAGTCAGAGTTTAGTGGTGGCTTCGGAATACAGCCATCAACATTGCACTGTGAATAACGGTACTGCAACAATAATCCCCATGAGCAGGTCGTATTTTCCCTATGACATATTACTGACCGCACGTGTCAATGTTACCACAAAGCTCTAGAGTACCTTGACACATTCAAGTCTTCAGTATAAGTTATCAGTCACAGAACTCGTGCCGAACATAGCTTTAAAAAAAAAGAAGGCAATGAAAACCACCTGTGACTCATGCTCCCAGCATCCCTCAGTTATGCCTCAGAAAGACATTTGTTCCTTGTTAGCCAAAGGCAAGGGCCCCAAAAGATAAGCTAAGAAGAACAGAAAGAAAATATGTCTTTAAATGTATTATCTTTTATGTTAAAATCTTGCATCAAAACGATATGCCTACCCGCTATCAATTTAATAAATTCCCTTATAATTTAAACCCCAGCATGGGCTGAACTGTGGGAAGAGGGGTACACAAACTAGTGTAGGTAAGAATGTAAACTTGTGTTACATTTTTGGAAAGTAATTTGGCAGCACATATCACAACCCCTAAAAAAGGTCTAGACTGTTTAACCCAATACTTTCGCTTCTAGAAATTTATACTGTAATAATTAGACCTTCATACAAATACTTATGTAGAAGGATGTTCATCTCAGGATTACTTATAATAAAAA
The DNA here is from genome assembly GCF_000325575.1 of Pteropus alecto. NCBI lineage: Eukaryota > Metazoa > Chordata > Mammalia > Chiroptera > Pteropodidae > Pteropus > Pteropus alecto. Next base: position 10,624,910 of record NW_006436283.1, on the reverse strand, counting down.
TGGAAAACAATAGAGGGTCAATTAAAAGTTAAATCAATGATAGAACATTCATAAGGTAGACTATTATGCAGCCATTATATTCTTGAAAAATAAGAACATGAGAAAACACTCATATCAAGTATTAAAAAGTAAGCTAAAAACTACAGAAAACTGCATTGTAAAATAGATGGCTAGAGATACGGAAGAAAAGGAAAAATAAGGGATTATGAATGATCTTTTCTCCTTTTCAAATTGGCTCCAAAGAACATATATTACTTTTAAACAGGAAGGTTGAAGAAGGTGATTTGTAAAAAACTGTTTGCCTTTAATTTGCAAGTTCCTTCTACCCCTCCCATTTATCCCACAACCCTAGTTTACTCACACACTCACACACACACACTCTCTCTCTCTCTCTCTCTCTCACCCACTCTCTCTCACTCTCACTCTCACTCTCTTTCTCTCTCTCTCTTCATCGGTGTTTTCCAAACATGCTTCATAATCTGACTCCAAATCAGCTCTTTGATTTGCAGCTGAACCGGAAAAACTCAGCAGAAAATTTTGATACCATTCGACAGTCTTTTACCCAGCCAGAAGGCTCTGAGTAGGTGGGAGGAGAACTATACTTAGCCTCACCCTTGTTTAAAATTAATAGCTACCATAGTCAATATTTAAAATAACAGTTTAAACCTGTAACTTGAAATAATGCTAAAAATAGTCACACTGCCTGTGCCAACGACTTTTCCCAGTGGGAGACTTGTCAGGTCAAACACAAATGTTGATGGAACTCCTCCCCAGCAGTAAAGGGTGGGCAACAAGGAATCCACGCCACCAACTTCCCTGCAAGAGAAGGAGGTCTCTGATGAAACGCGGCCCCGGGAAGCCCCAAAGCGGTCTGCCAAGGCTTGGAGCACTCTGTCTCCACCGTCACCTCCTGCAATATTGAGTCTGTCCGCAGGGTATCCCATGCAACAGTGCCCAGAACAAGACTGCTAAAAAAAGAAAAGAAAAGCCAGCTGTTTTAATCAGCTGAAGATAAAAATAATAATATGCCATAACGTGTGGGCAAATACTGGCAACGCACAAAACACAAAATTGGTCGGTCGTAGGATCTATGCCTTGTCCTCGGTTGAGAGGACACTGCTTAAAAGACGCCCACCCAAAATAAAGTAGACCTTACCACCATCCCCAGCTCTAAGCCTTCACTGTCCAAAGCCACTAGCCACGAATGCCACTGAGTACTTGAGATGTGTCCAAGTCCAAATGGAGATATGATCTAAGCATAAAATACACATCGCACTTAGAAGACTTGATGCAAAAAAGGGGCAAAAATCTTGATAGTTTTTATATTAATGACATAACAGACATACTTGATTAAATAAAAACTATGAGTTTCATCTTTTTTTATTTTTTAATGAGACTATCAGAAAACCTGACATAGCATGTGGCTTGCATTGTATCTCTACTGGACAGAGTTGTTTCTTTAGGGTGCCCCATCATCTGAATTGACCATTTATTTATGGGGTTGACTTAATAGGGGCCCCCTACCCACAGAAGCTCCAACAGCACAGGACTCAACACTTCTGTCCACTGCTAACTACTCAGCCCCCAGAACCTAGGGTGTGCACCTCACCCCACAAATAAAGATTGGGTCATGAATGAACGTGAACACATAACCAAGGCCAGCTCATCTTCTAAACTAATACTCCGAGTGTGAGTCTTTCCTTGAAAATTCATTCTCCCTTTCTCCCTAACTGTCCCCACGCTCACCCACACAGGTCCAAAGATGGGCTAGTGCTCGGTGTGGGATAAGCCTCCATTCCCAACCCTGGCCCAGAAATTCTGAGCTTAGCCATGTCACGGCTTCTGTGGACCTCTGCTTTCAGGAAGGTAAGAAGAATTTTTTCTTCGTGTAAAATGCCAAACCGAGATCTACCCCCTCCCCACAGATGGCCGCTATCTCCCTCGGTGTGAAGCATGTCTCTTGCGGGGGCCACATGCCCGTCTCAGAGTGCCCCGCTCCAGATGTTTGTCTGCCACAGGAACGTCCCCTCCTGCTCTTTCATCTGCCTTGCTAGTTTCCTGTCCTTGCGGACAGTGCCAAGACGGGGCGGGCCCTCCTCCACCTTCAGGGCAGCCCCTGACACACCTGGCCTAGACGCCCCTCCCTGGGGGGTCCCAGGAGCCTCCGCAGCACTGACGTTTGCGAGCTGCACACCTGCCACAAGATCCAAGGGCCCTGGAGGACAGCGAGCCGAGATCCCGACCCACGCCACATCCCATGCTCTGCACAGACCTGGGCTCCGGGGCCTCTACCTCAAGTCTGCGACAGGAAATGGCAGGCTCCTTCCTGTCCGTCAGTACGTGGGGGTTAGTTTGTTTCTGGGTGTGTTTCTGTCCTCTTCTGAATTGAGACAATTACAAACTGAACGTGGGTGATAATGCAGATTGTGTGCGTTTGGAAGAAACGCGTCAGTCAAATATGAAGGCCAGTGCCAGAGACCCGGAGGGGGTTCCACACCTGGAATGAGCGAAATGACCGGAAGCCAGGGCGGGACTCGGATGTGTTCTCTCCTGTTATCCCGCATCTATTCCACTCTCTAGACCTGCCACGTATCGCCTCCCATTGAAAAAGCACCTGTTACAACTTTGAGCAAAACCAAATAGTGGTTAATCTCACTTTACTCAGAAAGAGGTTTGCAAAGTCCAAATCGAGACCCAGGGTGGCGACGGGCGACCTCCATCGCGTCTCATGGCGGCCCGTGTTCCGGAAGCCCACTGGTCCACGTCTGCAATCACCTCCACTTCACACAAGCTGCTGCTATTCCCACCTCGAACCAGCACTCAATCTTTATCTTTCATAAGGTCCCTTCTATTTAGCCAACCAAATACCCGACAGCCTGAAAGTGCCTTTTTCTCACGGGTGCAGGGTGTAGGCGGTTTGCACACATGTCGTGGGCCTCTGAAGATTGTAAAGTGTACACAGTTGCCCCAAAGTGCTTCAGAAGTGGCCTTTCAGCTTCGAGAACACATTTTTAGGTTTAGCAAAGCCCTGTAGTATATGGTAGAAATAGCTGAAGTCCTCACTACTACTGGGAACAGCCTGCATTCTTTTATTTATGGGTGTATAGAAATCTGAAGCATAATTACTAAATTAAACCACAGCTGTTATTAAAATGCAAAAGTGAGATGTGCTCATGGCTCTAAGTCACTGAGTTCTCAGACGCATTTCGTACAGCAAGGAGAGCTCAGCTAACTCAACACTCTGCTGGTCTACATGGCCCCTCTAAACATTAATAAACCCACTAGCGAATGCAAGAGAAATTAAAGGCACTTCTTCAATGACAGCCCCTGAGAGGCTAAGGAAATAATAAGTGTGGTTATTACAAAACCACAGAGGAATCGTAAAAGCAAAAGCTCCAAATATGGTAAAGTTGAATGAGTTTTTCAAGGAGATAGTAAGCTCCTTTTAGAAAGCTGTACCTTTTCCCCATTAAAATTTTAGGCATGGATACTGGAAAGTGGTGTCTGTCTATGCACCTGGCTCAGCTCAGATGGTCGCTTCTCAATGAAACTATTTCTAACTGTTCCCACTTTTTCAAAAGTAATTTCCCCCGCTCTGTGCTCCCTCGGCACTGTGCTTCTCAGCAAGACACTTTCTAATGGCGAAGGAGAGAAATAGTTAGGAGTTTGTGGTGTGCCTCCACGTCTGCAGCCCGCTTCCATGTGATCTGGCAAAAGTGTATGTGTACGTGTGTGCACGTGTGTGCGTGTGTGCACGTGTATAAGTAAACGGAGAAAGGAAGACAGACAGAGCAGACACGCCAAGCTGTCAACAGTCAGTGGACCCAGATGAGAGGAACACAAACGTTCACTGCACCGTTCCCTCAAATTTTCTGTCAGTTTGAAAGTTTTCAAAATAAATTTAAACACACACAGTAGGAGCTCAGTCATGAGTTGTCAAATAAAGAACTGTTGTAAATTTTGATGACTAAATAACCATTTAGTGGTTAAGTAAAAAAAAAAAAAAAAATACTACGTGGATTTTTTTTTTAACCCAATCAACACTAAAGCTCCTGCCACCAGGCACCATGGTAGACACAGGAAGTAAAGCAACAAACCAGCCTTTGTCCTGACCCCAGGGACCATCGGTCCACCAAGAGAGGCAGATGACCAGGGTCAGTCACGCCCTGGGCACTCTGACGGCATCAAGTAGGAGGTGCTGGGTAAGGAGGGAGGGGGGAAGCACCTGTCTTCTCCTGGAGGAGGAAGAGGAAGCCAAAGGGCACTCAAGAAACACATCACAGCCAATCAGTATCTGCGGAATGAATGAAGGACAAAGTACGTGACAGCTGAAAAGGGCCTCGAAGCATGCAGCAGGATTTGTCCGTGTGTGGGGACAGAGTGAGCACTCCTGAAAGGAGCAAACACAAGCAAAACCAGAAAGGCCGGACTGTCTTCTCCTCCCCTCCATGACTCCGGAAGCTCCGCCCCAGGACCCCACCACTAGGTGACTTGAGGTAGAGCAATGAGCATTAAGGCTCCTGGCCAGTGGGGTGCAGAGTGGAAAACGCCTGAAGGCATGCTCTCCTTAGTGCTTTTCACACCCTGCTGAAAGGCTGGCTGAAGAAGAGTCCACTTGAGCTGTCAAATGGGCAACCCCTTTTCACTCCGAGCAGATGCCACCTGAGGTGCTTGGGACGGTCTGAAACACCTGGAAGTTGCCAAGTGTCCCCACCATGCAGATCTGGTTCCTCAGCTTCACGAGCTAATGATCCCTGGAATTGGTTCCTGGCTCGATTTGACAGATCCTTGGCATGGAGGTGAGACCAGCCTCCCTTTCCAAAGCTAGGGTGGTAGAGCTGACGACACCCGCTCTCCTGCTTGGAGGCTCATGGCTGCCCATTCCCTTAGAGAATAAGCTCCGAGTGGCTTTGCTAGCTGTGCTTAAAGTTTCAAACAATGGAGAAGCCCACAGAAGCCTCTGTGAAACTCCTTTTGGGGACCCCAATACAGGTCATCTGAACAAGAAGTGGCTAAAGCATGACCTTCACTGGACCACAGGTGGGATCTGTCACCAAGAATGTCAACATGATCATCGCAGTCAAAGATCACGGTGTTTCCTTTGCCCTCCAGCAAATCGTTGCAGGCGCTGTTGACGAGGCAGAGAGAGAAGCACATCTGTGGAAACGGTTAGGCTTTTTTACCCTCCAAGATGAAAAGCGGTGTTCCTTAAAAAGCTGAGAGGGAGCTGACTGCACGTCTTCCCTCTCTCTCCGATTTGGCGCTTTGTTGGCTCAGGAATATTGCTTCTGAAAATTATTTCTTATAACCCAATTTCGGCTATTATAGCCGAAGGAGACTAGAAATGCACAGCTGCCAACAGGAAAATCTATATGGAGACCGTAAGCATCCCAGAACACAGGAAACATATATGCACTGCAAAATGGCCCTTCATGTTTTATGTTGTTTCGAGCCACTTATTTCACTTGGATTATTTACAAATGGATAAGCCGTTATCCAGGAGCACTTTACATGCATAAACTCTTTACATCTCTGACTTTCTACAAAAGAACATTAAGACCGTATATAAAAATGAAACTTTAGGGTCAGCGATTTTCAACCTGTGTCAAATAGATGACCACTTTCAAATCAATCAGCTTGATCACCAAAGGTGATCCTTTGCATCTTGGTCAGGATCAACAAAGAAATGGACACATATTTCAAATAGGACCTGAGCACTGCAAAGCACACGAGTTGTGCCGCACCCAGTGTCAACCACCCTGGCTCAGGATGACGATGACATCAACAATAATGATAATCAAAGATGATGTGGAAGATGGTGCTGGCAACCATTTCCTGAGGATCTGGTAGGAACCAGATATTTCCTTTGATTTTCTTCCCATACACATTCTCTCCATTCCTTACAATAGCTCTACAGAGGTGTCCTTCTGCAGAGGGGGATACTGAGGCAAAAGCCACAAAGGTCACAGAGCTAGAGGCCATCCCCCAAAAGAATAACCAGAGTCAGCGATGTCCCTCGCATACGCCAAGCCACAGAAGGAGAGAGGATCGCAGATCTGTCTCGAAGGAGACACAGGCCCCACAGAAAGACACACACCTCTTCTCCATCCCCTGCCAGCCGGGCTTCTCATATAAGCAAAATCCGCTTCCACATTTACCTAAGCAACTTCTATGAGTGAGGCCTTCGATGGATGTCCCAGGGAAGATGTGAGGAAAAGAAAATGGGTGTTTATCTCAGGTTGACCTCAGAGCTGTAAGCTGAGTGGGAAGATGCCACACTGTTTAAGGGTTATAATGCATGATGCTGTTTCTTAAATAAAATCGTGATGGTCACCATCCGTGGCTTAAATGAGCCTCTCACCATGACTTTCCATGAAGTCGCTATTTCCCACACCTTCTTCTTGTTCCTTCTACATCTATTTGCATTTCTTTCCTAAGAATGTCATCCATTTGATAATAAAATATCCTTTGGTTCTTAGTCCCAGGTCTTAAACGAAAAAATGATGTCGCCCTTCCCAATGAGGCAGATGGCAGAGTAGAAAAAGGCAAGACAGAGCTCGAAGGGCTGTTGACTTCCCACACATTGTCTGTAACTGTGAGACCCCGGGCAAGTCACCGATCCTCTCATGACCCTCAGTCCTCTGTGGAGACCATGTGGCTGCCCAAGGCACAAGTATGGATGAACCTCAGGGGCCTGTGAACCCCTTAACTTGTACATACTTGTGTGTGCGTGCGCGTGTGTGTGTGTGTGTGTGTGTGTGAATACACCGTGCGTGCATTTCTCTAGGGAGAGGATCATAGTTTTCTCCAAACAAGAGAACTGTGACCAATAAGAGGTTAATAATACTGACTCAAATATCTCCAAGGTCCAATTTGACTCTGAAATTCTTTGATTCTACAAAAAATAAAAGAATGTCTATGAATCCATGGAAAGCTAAAACATCACCTCTCCCCTTCTCCACCACACCCCCAACAGCTCCATTAAGTCACGACACCGACTGTCAAGGACCCTCCAGGTGGAAGCTTTGCCCGGACCCAGGGACCTCAGGTTCATCCGCGCCCCATCCCACTCCATGGTCACCTCCTCCTTTTCAAGCTCAGACACAGGTTTTCCGCTCCACTATCTTAAAGCCGAGATTCCTATTTCAAGGGGAGACTATATCGCTCCACACCAAGAAAGGAGACAGCCAACGAGGGAACAAAGCTCTAGACACCGTAAAGCAGGAAGGGTTGGGAAAAGGAGCCAGAGGCAACGTAATCGAAGCTGAGCGTTGCGGGAAGCAACGTTCCTACCCAAGATAAAGGGAGTAACAGTCTGGACAATCTACAGAACTGGCTGGCCCTGCTCTAATGGCCATGTCATGGCTTCCTCTAACTTCCTGTCCACCTCCGTCCAGCTTCTGGGGTTCCTTCTTAACACACTTGAATAATGTCTGTGGGACTCCCACAGGGTGAGCAGGAAGGACTTTAGCCAAGAGCTCCAGAGCTTAGAGGGAACCAGGGGGCTTGCGGGGAGATGCTTAGGATGATTACAAAACAAGCAGCAGCAAACCCAGTGAGCGAGAGCCTGGTTTGCAACCTCCACTGTTCTCTACCAGAAGCCACTTTCCCAATGCCCCTTCTCTCCTAGCCCTGCAGGAAAGTCGGAACGAACAGCCAGCCCCTTTGAACCATCAGGAGTCTATAAAACGGAGAGGGGTGTCACCAACCCCAGGAGCCTGGAGCTCTCCCAGCATGCCGGGTACTTCCCAGGCTTTGCCAAGGGCCCCTCGGCTGCCTCTCACTCAGTCCCCGCTCCCTGTTCTAGTTTTCCCTTACAGCGGGGACGGCCAGCTATTAGACATGATCTAACCATGTGACGGATAAGGCCTGCCTCCCCGGGTTCCGCGTGCAGAAACCTCAACTTTTCTGCCCACACGGCTGCCAAGCTATATTATGCATCAGCAGAGACAGCTCATCTCACTGAAGCCTAGCATTTCGCTTGCGTCTGCCCTCTACCTCTACCCGATGAAAAGGAAGATGAATCTGAGAACGTTGTCCTGTTTTATAGCAAGCCAGTGTCGATCTTCCCAACGGGTCTCAACACCGCTCATCAGGCAGGATGTACCCTCACGTATGCAAATGTCAACCAACACTGAACATGCAGGAAGTAACCTCTCTCAGTCAAGCACGCTGCACCGAAACAGTAGGGGAGAACATTTCAACCACAAGTCCAAGGACCATTGATTTTCATCGCATTATCCTCAGTTCTTCTGCTGGAGAGCCGTACAATGCATGCATTACCACACACCAGCCTTTCACACGACGTGTCATTATGCACTCAAAATGAGAGATAAGTAAAAGGAAGTAACGAAGAACCTGCTTGCTTTCCAAGCCTTATGTTTAAAAAAGCAACTACGCTTTTTAAAGATCAACAGTTTAATTACTAGTGGAAGAGTAACTTTGGTGCAATATTTGTGTAGGACAACCGGAAATACTCATCGCCATTTGACTTACTTGCACATTCCAGCAAGTCTGCTTTTAGGAATTTATTCCACTGACACATTCTCAAGTGTGCACAGATGTGTGCAGTCAGAGCCAGGGCTAATGACTAGTGAGCACTCCCACGTCCCAGGCAGTGTTCCATGTGCGTCCTAGGCCACAGCTATTTTATTCTTCATAACAATCCTACGAGGTAGGTATTACTACCACCCCCTTTTTTATAGAGGAGAAACCCAAGGACAAGACAGGAAAAGCAAATCGTTCCAAGTCAAACAGCTAGCAACTGGTGGAGTCAGGATCCAAACCCAGACACTCTCAGGGTGTAACTGCAGCTTTATTTAAAAAGGCAAAACACAGCATGTAACTTAAATGTCCATGAACAAGGAACTGCTAAAGAATTATGGCACATCCACATAATGAAACACCACATATAAGTTATGTCTCCGTGTGCCGATGTGGAAAGAGTTCCAGGATCCATATTGTTAGTGAAAAAAGTACACTGCAAACTATAGCATAGCATGATGTCGTGTGGGTTAAGAACAAAACGGGAGAGAGACAAAGATATGTCAAGAACAGTATTCTGATAGGGCACATGAGAACGCAGTGGTGGTTACATCTCTGAAATGGGCCTGTGACATGGGAAAGGGAATATTTTTAACATTTTGTGCCCTTCCATTTGTTTTCTTTTTTATCAAGAGTACATATGCTTTTTTAGTTTTTTAATTTTTAAACGTATTTTTACAAAAAAAGATTAGAAATTTATTCGTGATATCAGAGAGGGAGAAACAGAGCTTTGGGCTTTATGTTACAAATACTTTGAGTGGCAGAAAAGGGCAAAAGCCTTATAAAATAACATGACCTAAATCCCATGTGTATGTGTGTCTGATTCAGACCCGGCTAGTACCAGCTGAAAGAGTAAGCCTTGCACCTGGTTCCCACACAGACAAAAATACTGCCTTCAAATAAAATATCTTCCACAGCAAATATAAAACTAATCAGAGCAATTTAAATACTTGATACAATGCTCTTTCCTATTTTAAACTTCAGGTTGGCAGGCTAAGGACAGAAAGTAGCAAAAGGTTCAGTGAACAACACAAAACAAGAAATGGAAAGGGCTGAGCCCTGGTCCACACCTGACGACCCCACCGCACAGTATGTTGCATGACTATCTGACCAAGGAGCCCACCGAATCCCAAATGAAACAAAACTACATAGAAGTGAGAAAGATACGGTGCAAGAAGTTCTGAAAGACAAAGAGGCGGAAGGCCCTTCTCTGAATCCCTCCAAAAGGCGTTCGCTTACACGCCCCAGCTCTCAGATCAAGAAATTTGAGAAGCTGGAAGAGCTGAAGAGGTGAAAGAGTCATTTCCAAATACAAACATTTCAGAAAAAAAGTCTGTGTAAAACCTGGAATGGTTTCCCTAAGGAAGAACTAAAACTTAGGAAACATTATATGAAAGTAGGGTAGATGTTTTATTCTGAAAAGGATCAAACCAGAGAATTTTTAGTGCTACCCTCTCATATTTGGAACTCTGTTGAAAACCTACAAGAAAAACCCTGCTGTAACAGTGTTTCTGAAGCTCTAAGACCAATCACGCTTCCATGAAACAGGTTTACCACTGAAAAAGTGATATAACTGGGGGTTTTATCCTAATCAATGCCTCAGCATCAAGGAAATCATAGCCAAGACCAATAGTCCATCAAAAGGCAACACTCAGCGATAACCCTCTGTAATCGTTACAGTAGAGAATTATACTCTAAGCCTTACTGTGTACGCATACATTTATTTACTCATGTTTAAAACATATTTATTGACCAGTCTGTGTGCCACGCAAATATACTCTGTGCATGAAATACTGGTGTGCTGAGTGCCCACGAAATGCATAAATAACTAATCAAAAATAGGAAAGCGAACTCTAACTTACACCTAAATATATTTTAACTATAACTTCAGTCACTTCGCCAAAACCAATTCTACTTTCTTAGAATTTGACTGAATTTTCCATGATGGTTCAAATGATGCTGGTTCTTTTCGAAATCTTCCAAGAAAATTGAAACTACTGTAATTTATTTTCTTAATAAAGTTCCCTGTAGTCATCATGGGCATCATTCTACTGACCCTGTTGAAGAGACATGAATAGCTGTATGATTGACGTGAGTGATGATGATGATAAGGGTAATGTGTCTCTCAAAAAAAAAAAAGCACATTGTAAAGGACATCTATTTAAAGAAACAACACTTTTGCCTACTAAATTAGCAAAAAAAAAATAAGTTTTTGGTTTTTTTTTTTCCTCATAACATTGACACTTTTTTGCTGGCAAAAACCCAGGCAAACAAGAAGTCCATTCACAGCTGAAGACACTCTGAAATTAGTACTATGCCTTTGGAAAGCAATTTGGAATATTTGCCAAGAACCATTAAAATAAAATCCACCCCTTAGAAAAATATGAACGCTTGTAAATCCTACCCTCAGGAAATAATTGGAAGTTCAGAAAAAGCCAAATACACAAAGGTAGGTGTTCATTAAAGGCCATTCGCAAGAGCAGTAATTTATAATATTTACAGTAAAGAAACATGGGCTACAAAGTCTGGAAGACTATATGGTAACCCTTTTAACCAGGATATAATGCTTAATGAAAAGCTCTAGATACAAAAAGCTATGTACACAATGACATCCATGCATATAAAATAATGACAGGAGATATACCAACATGACAACACCTAATTAGGTGGGATTACTATGTGTTAGAAGGAACTATTACAGGGTTTCTTAACCAAGGCACTATGGGCTCTTGAGGGGCTGTCGTTCTTTGTTGTGGGGTCTGTTCTGCACACGTAAAATGTCGAACAGCATCCCTGGCCTCTACCCACTAGATGCCAGCAGCATGTCCACCACCAGTTGTGACCATCAAAGCTGTCTCTAGGTATCGCCAAATGTCCCCTGGAGGTCAGAATCTCCTGATTGAGAACCACTAGGCTTAGGCTCCTTTATTTCTCTACTTTCTTTTTTTCTATTTATTATGAACGTTAAAATAATTGATACTTTAAAATGAAACTGGTAATAGCAGAAGCCAACTTTTAATGACTTAACTCTTTAGTCAAAGCCGAAGGCCCTTAGTGCATTGCCTCTAGTCAAAAACACAAGACTGCTGGGTCTCTCTTTTCCCAGCCTTCAGCCCGTGGCCTCAAGTATGGCCCATCCCTGTGGTCACTCTGAAGGCCCAGGCTTGAGAGGACACCAGGTTTTCTCCACTAAAGCTCTCCCAGCCTAGCGCTTCCTTGCTTTGTGTGCTGCCCCTCCTATGAAATTAATCCGCATCTAAAAATTTTCCATAATGGAGAGGAACAGAGGAAGACACAAAGTGTCACCATCTCTTCCACACCATTTGGTACTCTGCGCCCGCCCATGCTTTCCCCACAACCTCACTCTCTGCTGAGAAACCAGGAAATACACAATCACACGCCCAGCATGCGTTTCAAAAGCAGCCTCAAAAGTCCTTTCCTAATTACTACAGAGCTCTATAAACAAGAATGAAATAGTATTCTGGCCGCAGGCTAAATTGCTCTTGAATCAACAGGTCGGAGAGACAGAATTCTTAAAAGTGATGGCAGAGCGAGTCGAACTATTTCTCAGAACACAGTGAGCCGAGCAGTAAAATTCATCAGCTATTAAGAGAGTGGGGCGGCCTTTATTCCTACTCTGACTTCACGTCTTAGCAAATCCGCATCTGCTTTTTGCTCCACACTAATTACATCTAATGGCGAGTCCTTTCGATGGCTTGTACAATACAGTCCGAACTGGCCTCACATGCCTTTTGCAATCTCATTGCCCAATCTTTCTCCTCCGCTCAAAGTTAAACCTCCGGGACCTCTTTCTCATGCTGCTTCCTAGAAGTCAGTGGACCTGGCTAGAAGATGCCTACGGACTCGTCACCTACCAGTTTCTACCAGGTGACCTCCATAGGTCACCCACCCCAACACGCCCTTCCTGGCCCCTAAACTGGGTGAGGACAGAGGCGGAACCACGAGCTATCAATGCTGCCTTATCATTGGCCTAACGCTGTTTCCAAAAAAAAGCCCTATAAGCTCTCTCTCGCAAATTCACGACTTTTCTCATGTTTGGGCAGAGAGGAAAAGAACACCTTGGTAAAGACGTCTTTCCTCAAGGTTCTTTGTAAGCTACAAACACAAATTCCACACCGGGCGGCATTTTTTTGCCTGTCTGGTTTTGCTTCTGACGGCCATCGGCGCCCCTCTAGACAGCCCTGGCAGCATTTCGCCCGTCACGCTGTCCTAAGGACCCAGGAATCTGACACATCAGTCTGTCACCCCTCTGGTCCCCCGGCTGCTCTTCTGAACCTAGGCTATTACAACCAAGAGAAAAATGTTATAAATAATAGAAATGGTATTAGACTATCTCATTGTTATTCATAAAAACCGTATTATTCCTTTACCGTGGGCAAAATTAATAATTAACATATATTTACATAATACTTCAAAAACACTATGGTAGTATTTAACATTCAAGTTAGAAATACAAATTATGCTGGTGGCTTTACTGTATACTAGAAATATTTTTTTAATAAATAATATATTTAATAAGCACTTGAGCATGGACTAAGCATCAGTCTCTATTCTAAGCCTTTTAATATGTTGACTAATATAATCCTCCATAAGATATGTACTATTAATTTTCTCATTTCTAAAAAAGATTACAAGGGACCTGAGTATATGAACCTACTATTTCTGATTAAAACTATATAGTCTATTTACATATCTCAAGAACGTATAAGTATTAACAGACACCCAAGTTTTTCCCAGAGTCAAATACAATACTTAAAAGAAAATTCCCTATGAAGCAGACCACATGAATGTTTACATTCTTATTTTTATAATATGTGTTTCTAGAATGCTTGCTGGGGCAATGTCAAAACACTTCCTAAATTGGATCTTGTCTTAGAAGTCAGCTCAGTTTTAGAATAAGATTAATTTGAGACTAAGGCATTTATTTATTCCTTCAAAAAACTCAACCCACAATTTTAGTATCCTGTGACTAGTAATTTCAACAGGGCAGAGCTGAGCATCATAATCCTTTTTAGAAAAATCAAAGTACTTTTTAATCCATTATATACGTCAATAACTCTAACCAAAGATTACTTTTAACAACAACAAAAAGAAACAAAAAATTAGAAAAGCCCCAAAACATAACTCAAAAGGGAGCAAAAGACCTAAGCATGATAATTAATACCATAACATTCTTAAAAGAAATAGGAGTAAATCTTCCTGGCCTTATACTTGGCAATGGTTGCTTAGATTTGACACCGAAAATATAATCGACAAAAGAAAAACAACGCATAAATTAGACTTCATCAAAGTTAAAAGTCTGTGCTTCAAAGAACACCATTAATAAAGTGGAGAGACAACTCATGTAATGGGAAAAACTATTTGCAAATCATTATCTGATAAGGGACTTGCATCTAGAATATATGAATGCATACGACTCAATAAAAAGACAAATAACTCAAGAACTTGGAAACATGTCTCTGAAGAAGATATAGCCAACAGGCACATGAAAAGATGTTCGACAACATTAGGCATTAGAAAAATGAAAATGGAAGCCAGGAGACACCGCTTCACACCAACCAGGACGACGGAGAGAGACAAGCAATAACGAGTGTTGGCAAGGATGTGGAAAAACCGGAACCCCTCATTGCTGGTAGGACTGTAAAACGGGGCAGCATCTTTGGAAAGGAGTTTGGCGGAGCCTTGAAATGTTAAACATAGAATTAATATGACCTAGCAATTTCAGTCCTAAGCATATACCCAGGAGAAATGAAAAACACATCCACGCAAAAAATCTGTACCTAAATGTTCACAGCAGCATTAACTCATCATAGTCAAAAAGAGGGAATAACCCGAATGTCCACCAACTGATGAATGATAAACAAAAACGTTGTTTATATGAACTATTATTTAGCCATAAAAATGCCACAACGTGAATGAACCTTGAACACATTATGCTGAGTGAAAGACAGCAGACCCCAAAAGCCACATGTTATATGATTCCATTTAAATGAAATGTCCAGAATAAGCAAATCCAAAGAGACAAAAAGTAGATTCATGGTTGCCAGGGAGTGAGAAATGGGAAGGGACTGCTGACGGGTGTGGGTTTTCTGCCCAGAGAGATGAAAATCTTCTAAAATTAGGTGGAATGGATAGTAGCACAATTCTGTGAATATACTAAAAACCACTGGATTGTACACTCAAAGGGGTATGTGAATTACATCTCGATAAAACTGTTATTTAAAAAAGGCATAAATGGCAGAGCCAAAAAAATGAGAACCTCACATTAAAATATGTTGTGTACAACTGAATGTCTTCAATGCTTCTTAACTTCCCCTCTCATCCGTTTGCATTGAACAGTGACAATCGGCAATGACAGAAATAAGAAGCTATGTGCCTGGGTTCTACACCTGTGCAGTCACTGGTGGACCTGGAACCAGCTGTTTCCTGAGTGCCCAAGCGGGTAAGAAGACTAACCACACTGTAAAATCTGAGGCTGTAGCAGGCAAGATCCCTGACGGGATTCTTAACTGTCGAAACTTGGAAGCAACCAAGATGCCCTTCCGTGGGTGAACGGATAAACCATAGTACATCCAGACAATGGAAGATTATTTACAAGAAATGAGCTACCGAGCCATCAAAAGACATGGAGGAAACTTAAATGCATGCGACTAAGTGAGAGAAGGCAATCTGAAAAGGGGACATAACTGTAGGATTCCAACTATATGACATTCTGGAAAAGGCAACACTCTGGAGAGTGAAAAATGCAGTGGTTTCTCCGGGGGTAGAGAGTATAGAGATGAACAGGTGAAGCAAGGAGGATTTCTAGGGCTGTGAAAACACTACGATGTTATAATGATGGACACATATCATCATACATTTGTCCAAACCCGTAGAATGTACAATGCTGAGAGTGAACCCCAATGTAAACTGCAGACTTTGGGTCTACACCCTGAGGGGAGCTGGGACATAGCACTGTGCCTGGCGTAGAGAAGGAAAAAAATACGTATTGAGTAAATAACGGAACATTTGCCTAGATTGTTGTTTGCCTGTGTACAAAGCCAGTGCCCTCCCAGTCTTCAGCTTTGGGTGTTTGCAGGCGACAGGCAATAAGTATTCATTAACCAGACTTAGGAATTTTCTTTTCCTCAAACGCTTACTACCTACAACTGAAACGATTTCTAATTCGACTCTGCTCAATTTCTTTTCCTCCAAGCCTAGTCCTCCCAGGACTCAGAAATCCTCTGCAGGATACACAGGTAAGATGATAAACTCATCCACTCGATGGTAAACACCTCCATGAAACTACTGTCCACCTCAAGGCCACATACCACGCAGAGTGATGAAGACTCATCCCAGAAAAGACGCAGCTCACAGGTGCGGGGCACTCGGCAGACACTCAGTAAAGTGGCAGGTGTGACAATGCCATTACATCCCTCCCCAGCTCCACCTTTACGATGCCAGCCAAGACGTGTCTACTTGCTTCACTAATTCAGGGGCGGAGGTGCAGAGGGGACGGGAGAATGAGGAAGGAAATTAGATAGGAGAGGCTCCTCTAGGCCAGACTGGTGCCATGGTAACGAACACACAAGAGGCCATGTGAATAGCAGAGGAGACCAAGGCGACAGCCACACAACCTTGATGGCAACAAACCCAGGAGAGAAGCAGGCCCTCGGCAGTCTCTTATGAAGACACACACCTCAGGACTCCTCCAGAAGGGACCCTCTACCCACACATAGCAGGCAAGAGGGTGAACCCAAGGGGCAAGGGCCAAGCGAGGAGAGTTGAAGGGGCTGCCAGAGGTGGGTGAAAGAGGCCTTGGGAGGAAGCGAAGTTGGGACACAGGCCCTGCCCAGGAAGCACGTGGGGCAAAGCTCTCCCACCCAGAGCCCCCACGTGCCCATCCTAACCCCCAAGACAGATCTGGCAGCACCAGTTAGGTGAGCACCATCCAGTGAGGGAGTAGGGTTGCAGGAGAAGGGCTGGCCTCCCCCACTGCCGCAGCCCGGCCCAACCCCACCTCCAGAACTGAAGCAGACAACCAGTGACACACTGGTCCCCTTATCAACTCAACGCGCTGCTTAAGGCCTGCAGTTAACTGATTAGATGCTAAAAACCTGAGGACCATTGAATCTGGCTTCTCACCTACATCTAAGCCTTGAGTAATTGATACGTTACAAACCAAGAGACAGTCTACCCTATTACGGGATGGAAAGTCATAACGAAAACAGGAGGAAGGATTTCATTGGCAGATTCTTTGCAACAGTTAATTGGTTTCGTTTCTCTTTGGTCTCCGTGTAAGACCCTGAATGACAAAAGCAATACCAATAACCAACTTTACATGTTTAGAAAGTCATTAGGATTATTTCTTGGTTTACTTAAGTAATAACTAGTGGTTGAGGAAAAACAAAAAAATTCAGAGAAGTAGAAAACAATAAAATCACTCTTCTCCTACTACTCAAATAAATATGGTAGACTTTTTGGTGTTTATCCTTAGAGGCCTTTAAAAAAAAGAAAATGTACTTATCAGTGTAGAAGCAGTATCACATGACAGTTAAAAACACAGAGCCTTGGTGGCCACTTTCAGGCTGTGTGACCTTGGAAAAGTCACTTCCATCCCTGGGCCATGAGTCCATCAGTAAACTCATAGGTCTAGTGTAGGGATTAAAGGAGATAATACATTTCAAGCGTCTGCCACATGATAAGTTCTCTTTATTACATTATGTACAATTATGTTCTTTAGCCTGCTTTTTCACATACTCATACCAAACATCTTTCTGTGACAGCATATAGAGTTCTACATTTTTACAATTAGTAGCTACATGTTCGGGCCATAAATTAATCTCCCTCTGCTGCCTTTTTAGATTGTTGCTGATTTTTCTCTATGAAAGATGACACAGTGATGTGTGCTCTGAGCCAGCCGCCTTGGCTAATCCACCCCGTTCATTTCTTAGGGAAACTCTCCAGAGAAAACTGCTGAGAAAAAAATATATATACTTACATATTTTGGCTTTAAAAAAGCAAAATCTAAGGATTTGGGGATGTGTTAATAAAGAGTACATCTAACAAAATAACACAAAGTCACAACGATTCAGCCAAGAGTATTAGTTTCTTAAATTCTGCAGAACTGAGATTATCAGCTATCGGGAAGGTGTAAATGTATCACAGCTTACACTTAAAGAATTAGCGATTCACCAGTGCCACCCAATGTGTACGAATCTGGCTCTGACATGTTGTGTTAACAGGCAGACTCAGAGTAGGCTTCTATCTGTATACACAATACGTGCACATATAGGTGGCTTCAGTTAGAGTTCTAATTTTGCAATTGCCAAGGCACTGTAAGAGCACAGACAGTTAGATGCTGGCCTTTAAACTGTTTTCTCCACATCTGGTGCGTGACCACCTGTGCAGATTCCTGGGTCTCAGCCAGACATGCTGAGTCAGAATCTCAGGTGCTGGGGACACATTTTTAAATGAGGCCCCCAGGAGATTCTGAAACACAGTAAAACACAGCAGGTGCTATCTTCACATAACACATAAATAATTACTATGATTCCCCTTCCTCCAGCCTCTACTCATACTTTAAATCCTTCTGACTTCAGCCTCTGGATACGGCTTCTTCCTCTCCTGCATTTGTCGAAATACTGAGTACTTTAAAATTCTCAGTTGGATTTAACAAAAAGTATTAGATGCCAATTATGTGCCAGGCCCTGGGTGGGGACTTTCAAGAGACTGTCTCATGCCCGAAGAAACACTTTTAAGGAGAAAATATACTATCTGGTGTTTAGGCAATATTGCCAGATGTCACAAAGACTTGGGCCATTAGATGATACTTTTCTTGTTCTACTGTATCACTTAGTAACCTTTAAAAGGTAGCATGTAAATTATAGATAAAATGGCTATAGTATTGCTCTATGCCAGGCCCTAGTATTCTAAGAACTTCACATATATTGAATTCCTATGACGATCCCCAAGCTTGGGGTATCACACATGACTTACAAGATGAATAAAATAAGAGAAAGAGGAAGGTACAGAATCTGCCTAAGATCAGGAAGTTAGAAGAGCCTGAACTTGAACCTGGGCACTCTGGGTCTGAGGCTGTACTCTTCACCATCAGCCTAGGCTGTTGCTCTAAGGTTCAAAGCCACCACTGGCTTCCACTGAGGACGATCACTTTCAAAACAGTCTTATGTGAATCAAGAGAGTCAGGGTGGGTGGGCAGTTTGGAAGAGATGAGAATTCTGCTTCGTTGTTAATGCTAAGCGATTAACTCCAGATTTAACTCTCCATGAGTTTAAGATGTGGTGTTTTTATCAAAGATGGGGGAACTCGGAGGAAATAACTAAAAATACATGCATAACCATATCTTTTATTTGCTACTTGCATTCTGTAATCATGTCTAATCAGAAATTTGCTCTCCTTTGTTGGAGTTAAACGGGAAATGATTCATTTTTGTCTGAGATTCACTGAGGAGAAATGCTTACGATAACATACAATTTGCGCTCGTACATACTATTATTCCCTCCCCCAACCCCCATATCTGTATTAACTGTATAATACAGTGGCTGTGAGCTTAAACTCTAGGTTTGAACCCCGGCTCAGCTGCTTACTATTCACTTCCAGGCAAATATATAATTTCTCTATGCACTGATGTCCTCCTCCAACAAAACAGAGAACACACTCCCTGAACTATTGTCATTGCAAGGAAGAATCTATGTGAAGTGCCGACCTCACAGCTTGCACCTGGTAAGAAGTGCTCGGTAACTCAATCACCCTGGTTATTTACCATCCCTGTCTCTAAAGTTTATCAAGTTGTTTTCCAGTTTTATTCAATAAACTAATTACATCTGTGCCACCGTGGAGGGTGAGGACTGTCTTTTCCCATCAAAAAGGCTTCAATCAAATACCAGTGACAAGCAGGGCGACCATATGTCCCGTTTGCCGACAGTCCCGGCTGATGCCTGTTGTCCCAGCTTAATTATTAATGGTACTTCCCCCCTTCACTGTCAAAAGTGTCCTGGTTTGGATGATAAATTATATGCTCACTTTAGTGATAAGACACCTGAGCAAAATAACTATTATCTGGCAGCAGTTAACAGCAGTGATGCAAACAGGCTGCTCGGGGTCTTGAGTGGAGAGAGAGCAGGAAAGACACTTGGAAGAGGTGGTGGCTCAGTGAGGCCTCAAAGGTGAGATGGGGGATGCCCAGGACTGAGATGCAGCCGGCTCACCATGAGGATGGAGACGGCTGACAGACGCTCTGTGAGCTGTCACCCCACGACCTCTATTTTCCCAGAAAAGAGTGCGCTGTACCACATTCAATACGGGAAAAAAAATGCAGGTGGACTGTTTATATGGCTAGATGATTCCACAAATTTTACTGGACTATTTGGGGTAGGGATGAAAAACACAGGGAGATGGAATGAGCACATCAAGGCCCGCAAGTTAAAAATTTCCAAGCTAATTAATCATTCATCTCAGCAACAGTTGCTTTAATTAGATCGACATCTAGCTGAAGTCGGCCTCAGGAACTTTGGGAAGAATGGGTAGAGAATGTCTCGATCCTCACACGTCTCTCCTCCCCACCAATACCTCTTTTGCTGTTTTGTGAGGAAATCCTGGGACCTTAGAACAACCTTCACATGACCCTCCTCTATAAGTACAAAAAATAGCTCGGACCTCATGAGATGGGTATAGTCACTGAAGCTCATTAAGAAGAGGCGAAACCTTAGGGCAAGAGTCTGGGATGAAATCCCAGCACTTAACATGTTTAACATGGCCTCCCCATGGGCAAAACTGCCAACTAATCAACAGAAGCCAAATTATAAACCGTATCATCCAAATTAAAGACAATACACAGACCTGACCAAATGCCTAGCAGTCGCCCCTTCGCAGACTCTTGGAAAGAAGGATCGATGCCGGTCAAGGATCGATGGGATCGACTAGCATGAGACGTTTGAGAAGAAAGGGCGCAGGGAGTCAGCGAGCCGAACGCCCTCGATTCACAGACTGGTTAACCGAAACCTAGAGATGTTGAGACTTCCCCCCGGGCCAAAAGCCTTGGGTCAGGAAGCAAGAGCCAGGTCTCTTCCTTCCCTCCTCGACTCCAAAGCCCCCGACACCAACCAGGGTCTCGACGTGAATCACAGTAGTTTGCATTTGTACGGAACTTAGTGTTTTTAAAAGTTGTGCTCGTGTTCTCCTTCCCCTATAGAAAGCACCTTCCCCTATTATAAAGAAGCTGTTCTTATGAGAAACACACAAAAAAAAATACACCAAGAGATTTGCCACGGGTCAAAAGTGAGCCTTGATTTTCAAAATGCCCAATCAACTACGGCAATTTGAACCAAATGCACAGCATTCAGTACACGGTAAGAAACACCAAAATGATGAGCTTCCTCACCTTAAACACGTTCTGACGGAAATGCCACCAAATGGACAGTCGAGATGCCATGGGTGGAACGCTGAGGTCACAGTACTAACCAATTTGGACAACTTGCCAGTTATCTCAGTGTAGGATCATAATTTCATGTTACTTTCTATGGAGAACTGTGTCTATAGGGTGTTCTACTAACACAGGGATATTCTGAAGTGCTTATTTAGGGTTAGCATGCAGTCGAGTTTATTAAGCACACTTCTGCAGGAGGACCTTTCACATGTCATCATTTCAAGGTATCACTGCATGCGCTCCAAACTGTCCCCACTTAGTAAGGGAGGTGACATGTCGAAGCTGAACACTGGACACCTGCCCAGGACCTTAACTGCAGTAAAGACATAGCTCCGATTCAAACCTGGTCTGATGAGACCGAGAACTAGTTGTCGTGATTACAACAGACCTCTCTTATTTATCCCAATCAGTCATTTAACCAGGAGAGGAAAACAGATCTTATGAGAGACCATTCCACCCCATTGACTATCAAGACTGTCTTTCAGAATGACAACAGCTTAACAGATGTTGAAGGACTGAGTAAAGAATTCAAAATGGTATAAGAATAGCAAAGCCCCAAATTTCTAAAACTCTGAATTTTAAATTCATTTTAAACAATGGTTTTAGGTATGGCTGTGGCTTTCACTGGATACCTTTGTCACCTCTGTATTTCTGTTTAACAGCCTCTGGCTTTCAGACCACCATTTTTCACCTGTCCCCTAAGCTTTCATTAAGTCTTTTATCCACCAGTGTAACCAAGGGCTTTTTCTTAGCTCAGGTTCCAAGCTGAGGAATTCTTGGCGATGGCCCAGGCACTGCTGTCAAGGACTTTCTACTTCCTAACATCGACTTCCACAAAGGACGCTTGGACTTTTCTTTTGTTTCCTTCACAGAAATCAGATTTTTGTAACTCAGTATGGTCCTGTTAAAAACTTAAAATTCCAAATTGTCTGCGAATTGAGGCCAGTTATACTTGCTTTTGGCACCATAAAAGCCATGTTTTCTAAAGATGTTAGTTTTGCCTGACAAAATAATTACTGACAACAGTGAGGGGCGGGGAAGAGCGCAACCTGAAAAGATCACTTTGACGTGACGATTATTGTTCTATAAAGGCCAGCACGGAACAAAAGCCCCAAATGTGCTTCTCAAGTCATTTAATATTTTAGATAATGATTTAATTAATTTTTTTGCTCACTATGAAGTATGTATGACTGACTTTTGGATCTCGCGTGTCTCGTTTTGATCTGCAAGCATGCTGAGTAATTTCTTCAATGAGAAATACATGAAATTGGCTAGAGTGAGAATGTCCCAACCCTCTGCTCTGAGGAAACTGGCCAGAGTGGGCTGGCTACTTCTAAGTCCTTTTTTCCATCACGGAGCTTGCCAACAAGCCATTTATCGTTTTTCCCTTTCTAGTCCTATTTCAACCCTTCAAATTCAAGGCTATGATTTGACTTTGACAAACTCCCTACTTCCTCATTCATATGTCCAATTCAGTTAATGGGTCAATTATTGTCTCTTCGGGATTCACGATCTATATTATCCCTCACAGAATAGAAAACTTCCAATCAGCTTCTAACTTAGTTCCAGGCCCTGAAAATGGGAGTGCAGAGCTAGTCAGGTGGGAAAGTCATTCAGAAAAGCTAGTCAGGTGGGAAAGTCATTCAGAAAACAGAATAAGTTTTGCTTTAAGGTACATTTTTCACCAATAGTAATCTATCTTTTATTTATTGAAGACCATACAAAACTTTGGGCTTCAGAAGGACTTTTTTTCCCTTAAAGGACTAACAATCGCACTGTGAATAAAATACATGAAAAGGTCATCCATGTCGACATCTATAAGGTCATCTATCTTTAACACTACTAAGTAAAAAAAGGCAGAAATAGAGCTTTTTTAACTGGTAAGGTGATGACGACCTGTGAGGATGGTTTCGGAGGCAGATTTACAGCTACTACAATTTTAATTATAAAGTGCATTTTAAAAGTACAAAAGTATCACAGTCATGATATGGACACATAACAACATAAATGTCTAAATTCACACTTCTCCAACTACTCAGGAAAGATAACAGTTACCTATTTCACATGTTTTCCCAATACGCTGCATTTCTGTCCACACTCAGCTCATAACAATGAAAAACCATAATGTCAGACAACGTTAAATGGTGGCATAATAAATCATTTGTTAGGTTTTAGCATAGTTTCTATACTTCTGCTTAAATAAAGGAATCCAGGAGTAGTAAACATTCACAAGTCTGTTTTCTCAGCGGATATACATTTAATAATATCAGTTTTCTATCAAGGAGAATTGTCTTGAAGAAATGTTTATTGAGCATTTAGGATTATATGAGACTTATTCACGGAGTATACAAAAAGTTAATCTATTGGGGAAAGTAATGTAACAGTAACTAAGAGCAGAGTGCAACCATCGGTAAAAAGAAGAGTCTAGTGGTTCAAAGCATAAACTCTTGGGTCTAATAGATCTAAGATATGCAATTTCCTCTGATGAAATGGGATTAAATGAGATCACGCACGTAATGCCCTTAGCTGGGTCATCTACTCACACCCTCTGCTTTTTTCCCCCTCTCCTGCATTAGGCTTTAAGGAGTCAGCAAGACTGGAAAAGCTGTCTCCCTTTGTCTCCTCTCATGCAGGATGCACTGAGTGCCAAAAATCATTATCCTACTGTCTTGCGCAATACATACTACAAATCCAACACGACGTTAAGTTTGGGGACTTTCCACAGTCTGCCCTTCTAATTCCAGTTGGTTCTCCACCACCCCCCTCACACGCCCCCCGTACCCCCCAACACACACACACACACACACCTCAAGAAAACTGCACTGTAAAGGCAAGAATCTATTCTTGGAACATCAAGATCTGAAGATAAATACTGCTTTTAAAATGCTGAGTCCCTTTTTCTTTTCTCCTAATGTTTGGGAATTACTTGCTTCTTATAAGAGTCTTACAGACAGACCTTTGGGGAGTCGTGAACCCACAATAGAAACCGCTGCTTTTCAAACACCTGATGCAGTTAGATTTTACCTTCTTCGGTTATGCTACAGTCTGCAAATGGAAGAATGTTTTAAAGGATTCACTGAGCCACCCATACGTAGGAATAATCACGCGGATGGGTCTAAAATTAGAAGATGTTTGCAGGAGGCCGTGATGGGATGGAAAAATGGAAATGAGAGAAAACAAAAATCATTGGCTGAGTAAATACATTGTGTGTGCACAAGGAGCAACCAGCAGCCATGGAGAAGTGGAAACCCCCAAATCAGGGATGAACCGCCCCTCGTCATATGTCACGGTCAGTGGCAAGCATCAAATCCTCCCTCTTCCCACATGCCCTATGTCGACTACTTACTATTCTTCTAATAGAACTGGAATCTTCCAGCCCCTACGCCTCTGCTCTTGGCTCACACAGTTCCCTCTCCTTACAAGACAACTTGCACAAGAGCATCCATTCTTTCAGACCAAGTTCAAATGTTCCTATTCTTTGGCTCCAAAACACTTTGGTTTTAGCTCTGTGATTACCCTTTTTGATTGAGGGTTGTTTCCTTGTCTGTTACGTGAAATTATAACCTTCGGAAAGCCCATACCCGCCTTGTCCAGTTCAGTCTGCCCCTGTGACCAGCACAGTTCAGAACACGTAGAAGATGCCTCTGAACTTTTTTACGAAATGAAATTGGCTTTATTGGAACAAGGCTCCTTCTTGATGAATTTACTTCTAAACAACACTATGACTTCACCAAATAGACAACTTGCCTCGTTAAGAAGTCATGACTTATTACTTATGGAATGTAAGAAGATATCTTTATATTCCAATGGCTAGTTTGGGGTTTGTTTGTTTTTTTAACTAAGTATAAAGGATAATAATTCCAAAAAGGGCAAGCAATCGCTTCATTTTTCTGGGTTTGCACTATAATTACTCATTATTTCTTCTAAGATTCATTCCATGAAATTGCAAAGGGAAAAGATTGTCCCGTGTGAAGAAAATCAGTAAAATAACACAAGGGTTGACAGACAAAACAGAATAAAGGGAGTCACGTCATATTCACCATACACCTCAGGCTAACCGGTGCTTAATTCTGCAATGTCTTTTAATCTAAAAGTATTTATCTGCAAAAGCTCATCTGTAAAGATGAGTTTTAGTGTGACTGAAAAAAGACGCAATGGCTAGGATTGTCAGGCACATTCAGACTGTCTCCAGTGTACCAGATTGGATGCTGTCATTATAAAGCAACCAGCCATGTCTGAGGGACCTACAACCCTGCGAGGCACCATGCTAGTTGACAGAGATAGTAAAATACATTTCCCCATCAAGTAGCAATCAATAATGAACCTTACCCATCGTCTCCTGTGTACCAAGCCCATGAGACACAACAGACTCGATCTCTAAGGAACTCAGGGTCAAGCGAAGGCATCAGACACCAGGTGATCACAGCACAGACGTGGAGCAGAAATGTGTGACGGTTATGGGACAACTGGGCAGGGGACAGAAAAAAACACCCAACCTGAAGGGTCAAGGAGGTGTTAGCCAGGCTGGAAAGTAGGTGGGGGTGGGGGAGTGGGTCCACTCAGAGGAAGCAGCGATCGAAGGCAAAGTTGTAAGACAGTGCTCAGCTCCTTCTAGAATATGCGAGTGGCTCAGTAAAGCAGGCCGCGGAGACCTTCAGAAGACGGGGCAGAGAGGCCGTGGGGAAACAGGCCCATCTCACACTGCTCTCCTGCAGGCTCCGCCTCCCCCAGGGCTGGTGCGAGGATCAGGATCGAGTCCCCGCTTAGATCCGAGCCACGTGGTCTCAATGTTTCATTGTGACATTGACGAGATGCATGGGAATTTAGCTCCTGTTTGTGTCAATTAGCCTGTGGTAAAATGGGTTTTGTTTACAGTGTTTCACTTATTAAGTCCCAGAACCTATAAACAATGTTTTAAGTGAGGACTTTCTGTATGTACCTTGATTACTATGTTAAGACGGGCACTTCTGATTTACTTAATTTCTTAATGGAAAGCTAAAGGAAATCTGTACATCTGTAAACACGAAAGCAGCAGAGACCCCCTTTAACGACAGATAACTATTGAAAAAGCAGAGTGAGGAAGACTGGGTAGATTCCACACTGTTAGCCAAACACGGGGAGGCGGGGAGAAATTTAATGTTTGTATCTATGGAAAGAACCATAAAAAAAACACGGATAAAAGGTTATCTGTTCTGGCCTCTGAAGTCTCAAGATCCAAAAAGGATGCCGTATGCTGAAGGGCTGGTCGACAGCTGGGCTCGGGAATGTAGTTCCCCCCAGACACGAACAAGTTCACTCACAGACCCACTTCCCCTTCAAGAACATTCTCCTGGTCTAATGCCCTGGACCCAGCCAAGGAGCGTTCCAGGCCTCCGTCTGGTAAATAATCTCCAGTGAAAACGTGGTCACAGATCGTTGAGTGCTTATGGAAACCCAACTCTGCCTCTCTTTCTGTCTTTAATCACCTACCCAAAACAAAAAGGAAAGCAAAACGAAACACATACAGAGACTATACCCTCAATTCCTTCCACCGGAAGAAAATGACTCCCTAGTCTCCCCCTCTGCACGTCACTGATACTTTCTCAAGTGCCACTGTGGAACCAATCATCCACCAGCTCCACTGTTTCTGACCCCGGATTCAACCAAGGGCAGAAGAACCAAGAAATCACATTATCCAGTTTGGATGAGGAGTAGCTTTCAGACTTTCCATAAAGATGCTGCAAATAAGCCCATTTACCCCCTAAATCTGACCCGCCTACTGCTCCTGAAACACCTATGTCCAAAAGGCTGGTCCCTCCTTATTATCGCCCATGCTCCCTGCTGCCAGCAGCAGTGTTTCTGAGCTCCTCGTCCACCTCAGGGCTTCTTCCAGTGCATGTCACCACCTCCCGGCGTCTGTGCACAAAGGCCAAGGAAGACAGCCAAGACCCAGGCCATGCCTGCTAAACACAAATCAGGGAATACTGTGCCAAGCCTACAAGGAAAGAGCAGGCATTTTTCTTATCAGCAAAGAAAACTTATGGAGGCCTGATGCCTTCCAGTCCTTCCCCACCCCGCCCCCAAGCTCTGAAAGGAAGTGCCAATCAATTAAGAGTGGCCTCATTTGGATCAACATAGCTCCTAATACCTACTCATCTTCAGCCAGTATGAAAGGGTCTCATGGTTTGCTGGACTTCGCAACCGTGAATGCTTTTCCCTCCAAGTTCAAATATTACAAAGAAGTAATATATATTTATTTAGGGTCTTGGTAACGAAGCCCAGCAATGTTTGAATGGAAAAGTGATTTTTGAAATGTTGGTCCAATTTCATAGTGAAATGAAAGAGTCCCATTTCTACACATAAACCTAAATTGTCCTCTCATAATCTAATTGTTTTCAAAGACGTCCTGGCCATCACTGCTGTAATTTTTATCTAGAGAACATTAAATTTTAGGAGTGAAAAACAGAGCTAAATAAGAGACACTTAAGCAATGAGCATGGTTTAGTAGGAGTTAAATAGAGGCTACAAGAAATAATTACTTATTCCGGTTCTCTAAAAGAATTGCAAGTAGCTTACTTAAAGCACTTGGAGTTATGTGCAAGTTTATGCCTACTATAAATATTTCTATAATCCTTTTCTGTTCCCAACTCCTTGAGAGAAACCTAAAAAAAAAAATCTCTGCAATATTTTGGTGCTGGCCTAGAATGCATTGTTATTATTAGTATTGGGGACAGAGTTTATTGAGATGTCTGTCAACATACCCCTTGCATAATCTGTGCACACCATCAGCATTCTGCTAAAACCACTGAGGCCTCTCTTCAGATGACAATGAGCTCGGAGCTGTTAAAGCCCTCCAGAATTTGACCCACATGGCCAGGTGGGGATTCTTCTACAAATGAGACCTTAATCCTGTCAATTTTATAGCTGAGAGGTTTGTATGCCATGGTGTGATATATTCCTGAGGAGGCAGGGAAACCCAGTTCTGAATATACAAAGAAACTGTGATAATTTTTCCTCAAAGACACCTATTGCAGACTCCAAAACGCATTTACAATTTTATGATTCCTGATGATTTTAGGTTTTCAAAGAATTAAAGCGAGGCATGTCACGAGCTGTTAGCGATCAAAGTTGGTGCCACTGAAGAATTCTGTGAAGTCTTCTGAGACGAGGCCGTCTTCAGTTTTGTAACATCTGAATCCATGTGTGTGATTTACATGGCTCTTCCCAGAGGCATTTTGGGAATGGTGACTTTGTAGAAAAAATAAGATTTTATACTGAGTTTCCAAACAACTTTAGTTTTAAGGTGAGCTCAGCTAAGACAAAAAGGCAACCAACCAACCAATGAAATGGTAGAGATAACAAACGAACACAAAGGCTATGTTGAAAGCCAAAAAAATTAACTCATGGCAAATTTCTGGCCCATTTCATTATTAACTGAGGGGAAACATTTCCTCAGAACCTTTTTAAGGTACTCTCATCCCAATATCCTGTTAAATTTCTTTCCAATATCTCAGATTGACACTGTGTGTGTGTGTGTGTGTGTGTAACTATGGAAATCAAGAAGAGCGTGCTTCTTAGTGTGAAAATATGAGACACTTTTCTTTGTGGGAGTAGGATCATTTGGACTATAATCACTAAATGAATCAGCCATGATTAAATCTTGAATTTATTTGAGCAGAGCAAATGTGCCAATATCACTGGGGTGGGGGAAGGGATTTAAAACAAGCAAGAAGCTGCTGGTCCATGTTTTGCATGCTGATCTATGAATGAAGAATGGCTGTACTCCCACGAATTATTAGATTTGCTGTTTCACCGTAGGGAGCAAAGTAGGTGCTTGCGTTGCTTCTTTTTCTCGATGTTAGGTTAGCTTTAGGCTTGAATCTTTAGAGAATTACGTAGACTATAATAGTTTACCATCTATTCATTACTATATACAAAGAATATTCTAGCTACTGAAAGGACAAAATGTGAACCATCGGTGTCTCAGCTCAAAGGACTTACTCATTTTGGAGCCATTAACACAGAGCATCAGTTAAATCCACATAGAACCTAAGGATGACATGGATTATTCAATTACAGTTAAGAGTTGCTTTGCCTTCCTGGGAATAATATTTAAATTTAGGCCTCAAAAAATATAAGAACTCTGCCTAAAGATCAACACCTAAACAAGAACATTTTACCAAATTTCTTTTCAAAATGCTCAAAAGATTGGGTCATAAAATTGTAAAATATTAAATAGCAAAACAAAAGGTAATTAGATGACTGCGTATTGATTCTAATTAACACCACTACAGGAGGTATAACTTGCTAGTCCTTTCTTGGCTTCCAAACTCACTGGAAGAATGACCACGAAAGTCCTCTGCAATCACCCTGCTGTCCACTTGCACTTCTAAGGAGCCATTTAGAATCGGGACCAGGTTTCTATTCTGAGCCACTGTAACTCAGACTGTGTTCCCCGTGACACAGCGTTCGGTGGGGCTTTAAATAACACCATTTACTTCACTGTTAGTCATGCTAACCATCACCTACCAACCACATACCACGAGCCAGACACTGTAGTAAGAATTTGTATGTACATTATCTCTTATTCGATAAGCACAAAACCCTATGAGAAAGGTAGCATACTACTTCCATTTTAGAGACGAGAAAACTCTGACTAGGAAAAGTTAAGTGACTTGTCCAAAATTCACAGCTAATAAGTAGTAGGGTCAGTATTCAACCCTGTTCTAATTCCAAAGTTCTGTAAACATTCTACCATTCTTAGTTAGATTAGGAACATACACTTTCTATAAAAATCATAATGCATTCTAAATCTATGTGTTTATTTTTTATGATTATCTATTGAGATTTGTTTCTTTGTGCCTCCAGTATCAGGAGGGACCTTACTATCCTTAATTCGAGGCTGATTTTGCATTCAAAAAGTATAATGGCAATTAAAACAGAGCTAAGCCAGCTGGTCCAAGATAGAAGCGTAGGACCACAGCTGCCTCTGCCTGGGTGAGCACCCTCCCTCCCTCCTTCACCCCTGACTGAGGGCCAGCTCTCAGGAGCTATGTCACACACCCACACAACCATGAGAGCTGTTACCTGGAAACTTTCACCTCCCAGCAATACTGTCCCTGTGAATCTCTCTTCACAAAAGACTTCTATCCCCCAAAGAACTCATTTCAAGGGTTACACTGATGACCAAAGTGACCATTTCTACCTGCTTTGTAAGTCTTGTTCACTTTAATATCCAACTGTACGGCATTTCATTATACAAAATGTGGTTCCTTTTTCTTAAAAATGGACAATACAGAAAATTAGAGAAAATGATGACAAGAAAGTCATCCATCATCTCATTACTTCTCGCCATCGCCGTTCAGCTTTCCCCTGTAGATTGTTTTTAATCACTGTGATCGTCCTGTGAATATAATGTATCATCTTTCTTATAAGTACAGAGTGTATTTTCATGAGCATTTTCCCAAATTCATCCTCAGCAGTGACTTGAAGAAAAGTTTAATAGTTGACTACTTGAATATCTGAATCATCACTGAGTCATCTCCCCCAAAACTGGACATAAAAGATATTTCCAAATTTCTTGCTATTATAAGTAAACCAGCAATGGGCAAGTGTATCTTGCAAAAATCTTCCATGTTCCAAATTACTTCCTAAGAGCTGATTCTCAGAAGCCGGATCAGAGGGTAGAATGACTCTCAAATCAAAATCGTAAAGGTGGCCATGATAATGGTGATGACAAAGTATTTCAGACACGCACGAAAGTTCAGAGAATTCTGCAACAAACACCCACGCGCCCACGACCACGCTGAAATTTAATGGTGAGAAGTCAAGGCCCAGGAGATCAGGAACTCTGTCACCACTAGACAGGCAGCCGCGACACTTCGAAAATCCTAGAAATTTACTGGTTAAATCGACAGGCAACAAGAAGAGTCTCGACGCCTCTTTTTCATAAGTACATCTCCAGGTTTTCATTAGCACGTACAGCAGGGTTTTAAAGGATCTGGGTTGGCTGGCTGCTTCTGGCTGAATTAGAATGACCTCGCTTTTAATGAAGCCCTTTCTGCAAATATAAACTGAAAACAAAAAGTGCTCAATGAGAATGTGGCCTGTAGGAATTTGGAGAATACTGTCATTAGCAAATAACATGAAATGTGCTTATTTCGAATTAATGGCTCTTTTAGAAAATACCACGTGCCAATGGTCACTCCAATTTTCCCCATCTTCCCCCCTCTGGCAACTAGGGTTTGTAAGAGGTTGGTAAAATGTAAGCATGCATGAGGGGGGAAAAAATCCTGTTACGATGCTGGAAATAAGTAGAATATAGTCAGCGATGATAATAAAAATTATGCTGCTCCCCCGACTACACGAGAAGACATAACAAAATATCACGAAAAGGCAAAGCATAAATGAAAATGAAGTTTCTGCTTAAATCACCCTTTTCCAGAGGGGGAAAAAAAATAAGTGCTTTATTTATTTATGCGCAAGGCAATATCACCTTTTAATAGCTACTAGGACACATCACTATTATCCTGCTGCTTCTCGGCTGGAGAAATAGGATTAGTGGCCTAAGAGGGAAGAGCTTAAACTGATTAGTCAAGGAGGCAGTCCTAGGATAAATAAGCAGCAAAAAGGAACAGGCTGGTCTTCTGTGAATACACGTCCTGCCGAGGAAGACCTGAGTGAATGAACCAAGGTTGGGTCCAGGACTTGAGATTGCAATTTACGTGAAAAGGGTTCTTTCCGCTTTCAAAAAGACTCCAAAGGACAGAAGTCAGACTTAGGCTGGCTCAGAACACAACTTATATCTCACAAATCGGTTTCAGGGTGGCAACTAGGCATCTAATCATTTACACAACCAACACTATTCGTTAAGCATTGTGCATACAGCGATGCAGGACCCAGCGCCTGCATGCAGGGAGCAGAGCTCATATGACTGATTCGTTATTCCGCCTAATCAGAAATCTAATGACAAAGGACTGTTTCTCAACCCTGAATCCGGGTGTGTTGGGTTGGAAGTCATCTTAGAGATAGATCACTGTAGACCACCCTCCTTCATCTTGCAAAAATAAAAAATAAGACCCTCTGAAGTCCAGAGATGTACATGGAGACTATCTCAAGAATACAATCTAATGAGAGTACTCATGCCTATAATCCCAGCCAAGAGCTCTTTCTACAAAATAGACACTACAAGGAACTGATGTCCGAAACATACAAAATGTTTTCAAGACGTGACATGTTTGATGGTGAGAAAAGCAAAGTAGTAATGAGCCCCTCTCTACCGGACATTCCAAGTCAGGACAAGAGAAAAGTGACTCTCATCAACTGAGGGTGCTTAGAGGGCTAAAGTGAGACCCTAGCATCTGCTGTGACATCCTGGAAATAGTCCGCCACTGGCCACAAAACTCAAAGCGAGGCCACAGAAACCCGACACCACCGTGAGTCCTCCATTCCCAAATATCTTCCACTCTTTCTACTGGAGAATTCCTGAGCACTTTCATGACGGAAGTCAGAAGGGAAAGGAGACTCCCTGATTTCTGAATCAAATGACCTGATTATAACCTGTTGTGTAAAGGGATCCCTGTCATAAAATTTAGCAGACAGACCACATCGGAGGTTACCTGGAGCAATTATAAAAATTAAAATAAAGATTATGATCAAAGTGAGTCATCAAAAATGGTTAAGCTTCACCAAAATGTGCAGAAAAATCTGCCGGTACTATATTTAATGGAAAGGATTTCAAACGTTAAATCTGGGACATACCCCTTTAACCAGGGGACTTTTATTAGTTTAAAGCAATCACAGCTACCCAGCTGTTTAAGAGATCTCTTGAGAGCATGAAGCCATCTTCACCACCACCAGGCAGAGCTGGTTGACAATGAACAATAATCTTTGACAGACTAAATGTCTAACATGATATTAAAAACGGATTACGA
This sequence comes from Pteropus alecto, assembly GCF_000325575.1. Taxonomy (NCBI): domain Eukaryota; kingdom Metazoa; phylum Chordata; class Mammalia; order Chiroptera; family Pteropodidae; genus Pteropus; species Pteropus alecto. The sequence continues at coordinate 10,592,006 of NW_006436283.1, read as the reverse complement.
TAAGGTCATACCAAAGAAGTATTTCTGAAACATGAAATGTCTGATAAAACTATTCCGTCTGAGAAAACATCCTTCATATCACTCCCCTCCTCCAAAACCCCCACCTAAAACCCACCTCGAAACACAAAAACCACAGACTCGAGACGTTCCTTTCTTTCCTGACATACGTTCCCTTTCCTTTGCTCTAAGGCTCTCTGTGGAAAGTCTACCACTTTGACAGAATTACTATTTCAACAACCCTGCGGCAGAGACGGTCTAGGCTGGCTGCATCGTCATGCCCTGCGCTGAAGACTCCGTCTCACACACAAGGACGGGCTTCCGGGCAGGCACTGAGTCCCGCAAAAGCAACGGTGGGACGCAACTGGGGGTAAAGGTATCGAGGTGGTGTCAGAGCCCGTGGCTTGCGCTGAGTGTTGCAGTCGTCCTGGAAGAGACTATGTCCAGAATCTTCAGGTAGCTTCCAGGGGCTGGGATGGTACTGCAGCCCTCCACGCTACACTGATCCCCCCCGGGAAGAATGCATTGGATCGGGGCGGGCACCTGACCAGGCTCTCCCCCAGGAAGTTAAACTGAGACTTGTTCAAATCTGCTTTTGAACTTGGGGGCTGGTACACTCAGGACCTGGTGTGGCCATTTGAGACCCTCCAGCAAGGAAGTGGAGAGAGCCAAACTGCTCCCACGTAGAAGAGGGGTGCCAGGGCCAGGAAAGGAAGTGGAGTGGTGCTACCGGATCCTGGTCCCACGACCCCTCGTAGCCTGGCAGCATCTCCTGTCCCTGCCTCCAGAAAATGCCCTGTGGATCCATATGCAAATTATACACTCACGGCTTAAGCTGGTTCGAGAAGGCATTTGTTTTTTGTAAGCAATAAAATATAGTCACATGTTTAATCATTTAAAAGCTAAATTTAATGATGTCTAACCCCAGTAGAATAGCTTAGAAGACTATTTCTTTAGCAGTATGTTTTAAAATGTATTTGCTTCTAACTTGAAAACATACATTAGTTTCCCCCATCGCCCTTTCTAAAACAGACACATGGATAGGAGGAATTTTAAATAAGTTTTAACGGAGTCGCTCTCCCTGCCCGAAGTGATGAGCTGTGAAACTTTAAAGATCTTGGGTGAAAGGTTTGACTTTCCAATCTTCAAAAAAAACATACACTGAAGGAACTGATACAATGGTGACAAAGCTCATTCAAGACACAGAAGCAGAGGGCCGACACACAGCCTCTAGCCATCACCTTTCGTCCAGTTAGAGGGTATCCATCCACAGCCCGAGGGGAAATAAAATCAAAACAGTGATGACACTCCATGGTTTTCCTGACCGGTAAACCTGGCTGCACTTCCTCATTCAGCAGTCACTGCAATACCCACCCCCCACCGTGCACCAGGCTCAGAACCGTGTAGTGGGGGGGCACAGGCGTGATGAGGGCAGACTACCCACTCAGTTACTTCCATCAAACCTTTACCCTTTAGAGAAAACTGATACACAGTTACAATTACAGTGTACCGTGGTCCACGATGAGGTGAGTAGGGAAGCGTGGTATGTCGTCAGACAGCAGAGAAAGCAAGCTGCAGCTCCACACCCTGGGAGGGAGGGATGCTCATGAAAGGTGGTGGCTGTCAGCGGACTGGGCCCAACACAGATGCTCGGCCTTCCAAAAGTGGACAATAAGTGTTAAGTCTTCTTACTGTTATTTCATTTTCCTATTTTAGGGAGGAGGGGATGAAACCGTCACCCCTGTAATCGACCTCTGCCTTCCTGTCTCTTCAAGGTCCACGGACGCCCACCAGAGGGTGTGCCCTGGGGTGGCTTGACCTCTATCGGCCACACACGCGGCGCATTTGGCCATGACTCTCCTGAGTCCTTCTTCTCCGGCTAGACATGCATGTCGCCTCCTGGGGATCTAAGGTTTTTTTTCCCTGGCACCATTTCAACATGTGAAAAGCTAGCTCCTTAAGTGGGGGGAGAAAAGTACTGTTATCATAAATTTGCCCCCTCATTTGTAACTGGGCTGAACTGTAAGCAGACTCCTGCCAGCACCTGAAAGGCCATAGCTCTGAGGACACTGGCCCGAGCTTTAGTTACGATATCTTTTTTCAATGCCCCACAGGTACTCATCCCCCTCCCCTTCCCCCACCAGCTCCTAGGATGGATTTTTTTTTTTTTTTAACCTTTGTAACAAAAGAACCCGATAGGCCATGTGATAAGGGAATGGTGGCCTAAAAACCCCAAGTTTCCAATTCCAGCAGCTATGGCTCACTTTTCATGTTTCACACACAGAAGACGTTAACGAAGGCCCTAAAAATAAGAGACGCTGGAGGCAGCCAAAGAGATACCTAACACTCAATCAAAGCTGTGCAAGCGAGGAGAGCATTAGCGGTTTGGGGGAAGTCGGCCAACTGTTTTTCTACTGGAGGAACGAATTTAGTGTTTGTGTGCAGTCAGCAGCCTGGAGAAGGTGCAAGAACACGGGAGGTGGACAATTGGGAGGCCCCAGAAAACCCCGTCTGCCCTGCCAAAGTCCACCACGTGGGTAAACCCTTCTCAGCCAAACTGCTAGAGAAAGGATAATTCATGTCTTCCATCCATCAGGCCAGGAAGAAAATTAAACGTAGGAGAAGAGACGAAACGAAGGATGTGACGACTTATTTACAAACCTCTGTACAGCCCTGTACTGACTGTAAGACCCGTCTATGCGACAGGGTTTAGTGGAAGCTACTCATTTTCTACCCGTTTCCAAAGGAGTATGCAACGTGCCAAACGCAGAGGTGTCTTCGACCTCATGAGAGAGCACCAGAAACCCAGCACCTGCAAAAATTCTAACTTTTCTTTTTTAAAATACAGGTCTCAAGAGAAAAACTATTGTCAGATTTTCAATCGAAGGCAGAATAAAATATTTGTTCAATACCTACTGCCATAGGCATGAAATAATTTCTTTTTATTGGACAACTGTCCACTATGAGTCTAGAGAGACTCTCAAATTATGGACAGGAAAAAGGTAAACTGTTTTCTCTACATGATAGATGGTCCTTAGAGAAGCAAGCTCAGCTTTTCACATTTGTCCAACATCTGGTGCAATTCGAACACTTAAATTACTTAAACTCTTAACACCAAAAAGTTGCATTCCAAAAGAGAAAGGCTTTTATGAAAATTCTCAGCCCAACCCTAGATACACTCTCCGTTAAATACTACTTTAAAAGTTTGCACAGAGTATCTATTTTGGAGACCTATAATTTTTAACTATACTGTTTTGTTGCTTTTCAACTGAGCTGCTGACTAAAACTCAGAGTAATTTTATAGCTCCATTACCCACATGTGGATGATTCATTTGTTCGATTATCTTAACCAGGCTGCTCGCCTGCTCTGCCGTCCCACCTGCTTCTGGATGACACGTCAATGGCGCTGCTGGCACAGGCTAAAGGTATGCAAACCCATTTTCACACACCCGGAAACAAAATCAGGTAGTGATGCTGAAGGTCTTAAGTGCCTCTCTCCAAGATAAATATGAGTTTTGAGTTATGTATAGTTTCAGACTATTGGTACCACCATTTCAATGTATTAAGTATAAATTTTAATGTGGTATTCCTGAACTCTTCAAACATGCTTCGAAGCATGACCCGTAGACCTCCGAGGGTCGGCATGACCAAAACCATTTTCCTGATAATACTAAGTCCGTATTTGCCTTCTTCCCTGTGTTGACATTGGTCCCGATGGTGGGAAAGAATGCTGGTGCCTGAGCAGAAATCAAGGCAGCAGAGCCACCCCGCGGCGTGACATCCGACCCACCGTGAAGTCCCGGGGTTGTTTTTTTACATGCCAGTTTCATGTTTAAGAATGCCCTGATGAAGCACTAGAGTTAATTCATTCTATGTTGATGTTCTGTGTGACACAAATGCGTGTAGGCTGCACCCGAGCATGATGGATGTCATGTCCTCTCCACGGAACACCATTTTCAAGAACTAAAAACTCCAGTTATTTAGACGAGGCTATTTGGCAGTCACGTTCTTGAAAATGAATTGAGAGCCTGTCACTTCGTGGGTAATAACTGACAGTATTTATTGCCAATGATAAAATTCAAGCTTTCCAATGAAAAACAGAATTTCGGAAAACTTGTACCTGCCATGAGCTTGACAGATTCCTGATGAAGGTCTTTCATTTTTTTTTAAATAAGATCGATGGTGATCTTAACTGAATTTCTGGTGTCGTGTAATGAAACGTGGCGACGTTTTGAAGACCTGCAGGACTGTATGAAATCGTGTTTCCCAAACAATCAAAGAATGAGGTCACACAAGCATGTGAACAAGGCTCTCACTGCTCAAGACCGAGCAATGGGTACAGACATGGTTTCACATCCTACACTGCAACTAACCTTTTAGGAGCTCACTTGTCAATTACCACTATCAAAAAAGAAAGTCTCCAATTAATGGAAAAGGATATTAAAATACTCTCCTTTTCCCCTATTACATACTTGTGCTAGAATATATTTCAACCAAGGCAACATATCACAACCAACTGAAACCAAAAGCAGCTCGAGTCCAACTGTATTCCACTGAGTCACACATCAGAAAGAATTCCAATATGTAAAATGCTACCACTCAGCTTTTTTGTTTTAAAAATATCCTTTTTCATAAAGTCATGTGATTTGTATTGATAAAGGGTTTCCTTTATTTTGTTTTAAAGTAAATATCATACTTCTCATTTTTAATTTCTAATAAGGTAAATTTGGTAGATAAAATCCACATAAATGAAAGCACTTAGGAGTCCTCAATAATTTTTTTTAGTACAAAGGGGTCTTGAGACCTAAAAGTTTAAGAGCTAGGGCCTTAATATAATTTATATTAAAAAATTCAAAATGTCAGCTCTTATTTAATATTTCCAAATAAAAATGGGTTTCTGGTATCATAGGACATAATATTTCTAAAAAGCTTGGCTTTTTAAATGTACATTGTTATCTCTTAGGGTCTGTGGTTTTTATACCAAAACCAACCCAACTTATCTTTTACTAGCATTCATTGTTATCCATTCACAATGTGGTTACTGAGTGCCTGCCAGACAATGTCAGAAATACAGCAACTCTGCCCTCATAGAGCTTACATCCTAGTGGCATTCATCCACCTACCTACTTACGCATTCATTCAATAAAATTAGCTGTTATATACCAGGCACTAAACTTGGCCTTGTCAGAATCAAAATGTTGAAACGATCTCCCTGGTTGCTTTCTCTCCTCTTGCTCTCTGCCTAGCCATTACATTACTGCTGACTACATTCCCTATGCCGTGCTCCCCATCCCTGTGCCTAACTATCAACTACTAATTTGTACTTCTTTAACCCTTCACCCCTTTTTCGCAGACCCCCAATCCCCCTCATCTCTGGCCATCACCAGACTGTCCTCTATGCTTGTGAGTCTGTTTTTGATTAGTTTGTTCTTTTCATTCCTTAGAGTCCTCATATAAATGAACTCATATAGTATTTATCTTTCTCTGACTTATTTCACTCATCACAATAATGTCTAGGTCCATCCATGACATTGCAAATGGTTAGATTTCATTTTTTTTTAATGGCTGAGTAATATTACATTGTATATATGAACCATAACTTCTTTATCCAATCGTCTGTTGATGGGCATATAGGTTGCTCCCAAAATTTGGCTATTGTAAATTGTGCTGCCATGAACATAGGAGCGCATAGATCTTTATGGATTATTTTGGTTTTCTATGGATAAATACCCAGAGGTGCAATTGCTGAGTTAAAAGATACATCCATTTTAAATTTTTTGATAAACCTCCAGACTGTTTTCTATAGCGGCTGCACCAATTTGCAATCCCACCAACAGTGAATGAGGGTTCCCTTTTCTACACATGCTCATCTCAACACTTGTTCTTTGATTTATTGATTATAGCCATTCTGACAGGTGTGAGGTGATATTTCATTGTAGTTATAACTTGTATTTCTCTGAAGATTAGTGACTTTGAGCATCTTTTCATGTCTATTGGCCATCTGAATTTCCTCTCTGGAGAAATATCTATTCAGGTTTTCTGCCCATTTTTGATTGTTATGTTGTTAAGGGGCTAATATTTTTGGATATTAACCCTTATCAGATGTATCAAAAGCAAATATCTTCCTCAATTCCATTTCTTGTCTTTTCGTTTTGTTGGTTTCTTTTGCTGTGAAAACCTTTTTAGTTTGATGTAGTCTCAATTATTTTTTCTTTTGTTTCCCTTGCCGGAGGAGATGTCTGAAAACAAATTACTACTAGCAATATCAGAGAGATTACTGCCTATGTTTTCTTCTAGAAGTTTTAGGTTTCAGGGTCTTACATTTAAGTCTTTAATCCATTTTGAATCTATTCTTGTATATGGTGTAAGAAGATGGTCCAGTTTTTGTTGTTTTTTTTTTTGCATATATCTGTTGTTTTTCCAGCACCATTTATTGAAGAGACTGTCTTGACTCCATTGTATATTCTTGCCTCCTTTGTCATATGTTAAGTGAGCATACAGGCATTAAGTTATTTCTAGGCTCTCTATTCTGTTCCATTAATCAATGTATCTGTTTTTATGCCAGTACCATGCTATTTTGATTACTGTAGCCTTGTAGTATAGTTTGATATCAGGTAGTATGATACCACCAACTTTGTTCTTAAGATTGCTGTGGTTATTCGGGGTCTTTTATGGTTCCATGTAAGTTTTAGGATTATTGGTTCTAGCTCTCTGAAAAATGTCATTGGTATTTTGATAGAGATTGCATTGAATCTATAGATTGTTTTGGGTAGTATGGTCATTTTAATGTTGATTCTTCCTACCCGTGAGCATGGTATATGCTTTCATTTATTTTTATCTTCAACTTTTTTCAATGACTTATAATTTTCTGAGAACGGGTCATTTACCTCCTTGGTTAATTTGATTCCCAGGTATTTTATTGTTTTTGATGCATTGTAAATGGGATTGTTTTCTTAACTTCTCTTTCTGAAAGTTCATCATTGGTATATAAAAATGCCACTGACTTCTGAATATTAATTTTGTATCCTGTTATTTTACTGAATTCATTGATAATTTCTAACATTTTTGGGGGGGAATCTTTAGGGTTCTCTCTATATGGTATCATGCTATCTGCAAGTAACGAGTTTTACTTCTTCCTTTCCAATTCGGATACCTTTCATTTCTCTTGTCTCATTGCTGTGGCTAAGACTTCCAATACAATGTTGAACAGAAGTGGCGAAAGCGGGCATCCTTGTCTTGTTCCTGATCTTAAGGAAAACGCTTTTAGCCTTTCCCCATTGAGTATGATGTTAGCTGTAAATTTGTCATATATGGTCTTTATCATGCTGAGGTATGTTCCCTCTATTCCTACTTTGTCGAAAGTTTTTATCATAAATGGATGCTGGATTTTGTCGATTTTTCTGCCTCTAATGATATGATCGTATGATTTTTACCTGTAGATTTGTTAATAAAACATTGATATTCTTAATTGCACTTTTCATCAGGGCTACGAATTCTTTTCAAATGTCCTCAGTTTTTGCTCATTTCCATATTTCTTTGGAGTTGAAAGAGTTCTTCATCCTAAATCTGAAGGCTATGGCCATATTTATTTTTCCTGTCCACAATTTCATGATAAAGTTTCATGATAAAAGGAAGAGATTTGTTGACCATCAAAAAGACCATGGTAAATACACTCAGCCACCCCTGACACTGCCCATCCCCTGTTTTCTATAGTAAAGGACTAGTCCATGGCCCAGGAGCTTGGTAAAGGCCAGCCTCCACTACTAGTAGGGGAACCTAGAGACCACCTCTCAGGGCTAAGGGAAATGGAGACCGCCCTGAGACCATACGACTTCCTAATAAAGTAACCGAGAAAATGACGGCATACATAAACACTACCCTGAAAGTCGTTAAAGCAAGGTTCCAGAGAAAACTAAAAGATAATGGTCCATTAATTACACAGGCTGAACGTAAATGGCTGCTTCAGAAATTCTACTTCCTAACAAGGTTTTTTAATTCGATCATAACTTAAAAAAAAAAACAAAACAAAAACAAAAAGAAACAAAACAGCACCACCACGTACATAAAAACTGGCTAAAACTGGTGTGAGATGTGAGGATGGTCACACAGAAATAAACCTTGAATCTGTGGCACGGGTATAACAGTCCTGTGGATCTGAATAATTTTGCTATTTCTCAAGCAAGAAAGGGTATAAGTTCCTAGGAAAATACAGCTGTAGAGGATGAAAAAGGGCATTATTCAGTTTACAAAAGATATAGGAAACAAGTTACATAAGAGAGGCTTGATCCGACTGCAGTATGCTTATTCAGTCTTTCAGTAAAAATCTGAGTACAAAGCGCTAGCTAAGATATAAAGAACAAGCCATCACTTCTATCAACCAAACAGGACTGCTCTATATAATGGACAGCAGTGGGACTCTGGAGTCAAACAGTTTGGATTTATTACCTTCCATTACTTACATTTCCAAAGCCTCAGCTTCCTCATCTGTAAAATGGGAGTGGCAATACTAATCTCACAGCGATAATTATGTAAATTACCTATAATAGGAAATATGCTAGTGATTGCTAGCAGCTTCTAAAGTCTAAGAAGTATACTCAAAAATATTAATATAAGGCAGTAAGTAATACATGCATAATAACTGCTAAAGAAATTAAGAGGTGGAGAGATCACTGATCTCAGGTGGTCCGAGAAGACATTCAGAACAAAATGGCACTTGGGAGCAGTTCAAACTTCTTGCTTCAAAGCTGAGCAGGAAATTTCCATTCATCAATATTGTTTCTTGAGCTCCATGAGCCCATGTGGTCACTATGATGAAACATACTTAATCCACAGATCTTAACCTTTCTTGAGTCATGGCACTCCCTGAGACTCTAATGAGAAGTAAAGAAGGAACCTCTCCCCAGAAAATGCTGACAATTTTTTTAAATTAAGGGAGGATGGGCCCCCAAAAGCCCATTCACAGGCCCTAAAGACACACAATGCTAGCCATAGTGATGCTATCGATTCTGAAATGAAGCCCAAGGTCACCTGGTCCAGCCTCACGAATCCGGTATACAACATCGCAGCCTTCTGCACTGCATCGTGCCTTACTGTCAGTGACTGGCACCACCGCTCCTCCTGTTGTGCAAGCTCAGAACCTAGGCGTCACCCTGGACACTCCCTCTCTCACGCCCCATCCAGAACCAATCTTCCAAGAAGTCTTGTCCATTTTTCAAGTATGTCTCTTACTTCCGCCTCCCCTGTCCCAAATCGCCATCGTCCAGTGACAGGATTGCTTCGGTAATATTGTAACTGGTCTATTCACATTCTCTCTGGTCTTTCTCTGCACAACAGACTGAGAGAATTTCTAAAACTCATCAAAACCACCTTCCCCCACCTCGCATCCATTTATGTCTCTTCGACAGCTTTCCATGAAAATGAAACAAAAAAAGCTTTCTCATTGAAAGGAAGCCGTACCATTCTGCAATTGATCGCAAAGAGTAGTATGGTCCTAGTGTGGGTGAGCAAGGGAAAAAGAGTGATGTGGAAAAAAATTGTGTGGCAGAGAAGAGATGGATTAAGTATCACAAATGTCAACAGTCCCTATGTATATTCTCAGTTACTTAGGAAATTTAGGGCTAACATGTAATCAGTGTTCAGTGTGGTAAACAATATTCTCTCTCGCTTTCCCTTCTCTAATTTTAGACATCAATATTTTTTAAAAAACTATTCATATCTCTAACACCCCAAATTATCTACTTTTAACATCTTGGCATATTTTGAGTATTTTTAAAAATATATATTTTAAACAACTTATGTAATGCAGAGTGAAAAGGCAAATGCAAAAATAAATCAACTCAAAAACCAACACACAGAAATATTAACATTGGGCAAAAACCATTCCAGGCATCTTTCTACATACGTGGATGGATAGATGAAGATATAAGTAGACAAATAATTTTATGAAAATGAGATCATATTCCACATGCTATTGCATTTTTGACATATTAAATTGAAATCTGCTTGCCTGTAGCAAACTAAAAATTTAAGATGAAGAGATGGTAAAAAAAAAATATTAAGAAACTGGAGTCATTTTTTTTTTAAATGATGTGCTTCAATTTTAGGCAGAAATGGTTGGCTATTTTGGAAGATGTGGACGCCAGCATGCTAATACTTCCTCTCATTTTTTTCTGCCTCCAAAGATTTTGTTCAGTCACAAATCTAGATACTGTAAAAAAAAAAAAAAAAAAAAAAAATGTAACTTTCACATTCTGTCCTGTTCCCATAATTCCGTTAATTGTCTGGCATTAGTTCTACCTACATTTAAAGAGGTTCAGACGCTCGCCCTGCCGCCCACAGTATCTCCATCTCTGAGGTTCCTTGTTTTGATTCACAGCTTTGAATTGGATGGATTTCAGTGCCCCCTTAAAAGTCAGGCCCCATCGGATTTAGTCACTGCTGCACCCTTAATGTCTCTATAGTAGGTGCTCCAGAAATAGTTGTTGAATGGTGGAATTTATAACGGCAAACAGCATGAAAATAGTTTACCTATTAAACCATGTAGATTGTATCTATGTCCCACAAGAGGTAATTCAAAATCTTAAATTATTTGTACAATAGCTGTAAGAAAGTAATTCACTAGAAATCTTAACCATAATTTTATAAGCTGCTTTTCTATTTGAGACTTTTCCTTAATAAATTGCAAAAAAAACCCCAAACAAATGAAAAAAAAAAAAAAACCTGAAGGTAGCTTTCTTAGGATATGTAAATGTTTAGGGCAATGTGCAAAAAAGATATTCATTCACATAAAAGAAAGTAACATTCGGAAGATAACCAGGTCAAGTTCAATTTCAAATTCCAAGCTACTATCATGCTGTGCTAGGCTCACACTGACACAGGGCGAGTACCTAGTTAATTATTTATGACTGACTACCATTTATAACAGTTCCTTTCTTATGACCACTTCAAAATTCAAAACCACAGGAATGTTTATAAAGTACTTTATACCTTTTCAAACTTCAAGGCACGATACTCCAAATTCACAGGCACTGCAAAGCGAGGCGCACCTCCCCACCACGAAGAGGCATCGGCACTTTTCCGAATATACCTCCTCAATTTTGTAACACTAAGACTTCACACACAGATATTTTTAAATTACTTAATGCCTATTGGAATTTGCACATTAAAGATTAAACAATGAAAACGTTTTCTGATGGAAAACTGAATTTGAAGAGCTTACTTATTCACTACCAGCAAACAGCATCGCCGAGAAGAAAGTCTTGCCATATATCCCTAAACATCCGTATCACAAAGTAGGAAGCTAGCAGCCTTCTAGACAGAGAAGTCCAGGACCAGTCAAAAAGAAAGATTCTGCAAGGTGTCATGAAGTGGGTTTGTTTTTAAGTCTTCCCAAAAAAGAGTAGAAGAGAGTTAGATTCATGCAAGTTATTTTTTCGACCTGTAATCATACATCTATCCATCCCCCTCGCGGGCATAAAGGACATGAGACTCCACTACCTTGCCCTCCTGATCCCCACATAACCAGCCTTGGGCTTCCCTGACTCCAGCCCTGGCCCTTTTAACAGGAACTCGCTGTCCAGTTCCTCCTGGGCCCAACCGGACTGCAACTGGCTCCCCTATCTAAACTGCCAAATAATTTTAGCAGAATTGTTGCTTCTGACTTAACAGAGCTCATAGTTGCTCTATCGGTGATGACGAGGAATAACTTCTAAAGGATCTCTGAGTACCCAAATTCAGACGGGCATTGCCTGCTTAGAAAAGACAACAGAACCTAATCGTGACATTTTTCTTTGCTTTGCATTGAACATTTTAAATTTCCTAAACATTGATGCCCTAATTTTTTGCCCTGAATGTAGTTTATGCTCTCCCTGCTTAAAGAAACTAGAAGCCATGGTTATACTGAGGCCAAATTCATCTATTGCAAAAAGTTATTTGCATGTGAGAAGCACCAAGTCTCTGCTGAGCTGTCTGCCAGACTTCCTGGAACACTCACAACCTACCCCAAACTGGGGCCCTGTTCTGACGGACTACACCTGCAGCCAACACCAGGATCCTCAGTCCCTGCCGAAGGCCAGTCCACCCACCCCAGCCGAGCTCCCCAAGGCCTTGCTAATTGTTTTCCATCACTGAGATTATCTTTGAGCAAAAGTCCATTGCTGCTGCCTGAGCAACTGTCCAGTATACACATCTGACGATGTACAGCCTGTTCATAAGCTTAAATGCCTTTTCTATCTGTTCCCCCAGAGAGTTTAATGCAATACGGAAAGATGATGAAGGTATGTGTAACAGAATTAATCCGCACCGTTTTTACTCCCCGAAAAACGGTCCTTACTGTTAAGCCTGGAATCAATAAAGTACACAGCAAATGTTAAGGCTTACACTTTTAGTTCATGCAATCAAAATTACAATTCACTTTTACTTGTTACATAATTTTATAAAAGCATTTGAAAATCAGATTAAGTGTACATTCATATCATAATTGGCAGATTTGAAGATGGGCTCTTAATGTAAGATGGGTTATTTTGTTGCTTTGGGGGACTTTTCTAGTTTGAGGGCCTAAGTTAACATCAGGCTATTTCCATAAAACGTGTTTGTTCCTTTGGGTGGCCTTCGGAAGCAAGCGGCCACTCTTTGCTCAGCAACTGGAAGAAATCAGATAGGGTTTGGGGTTAATGCAGCAAAAGGAAACAGCTTCTATTTAAAGGTCTTTGGGGGAGACAGAAGGGAGTCAAAGAAAAACAACCGATTCTGGAGTTTACAGTTCTTTAAAAGTACTCCAGAACGGCTGTCATATTTCTTTATATCTAAGTTCCCCTCAAGTAGTCATGACAAAACAATATTAGGCAGCTAAAATGAACAGAATAGAAACTAAACTTCCTTTACAGGAATGGTTTTCGATAACTCTAGGAAAACTGTAGGAGTCACGTAAGAAATTTCTTAGCATAAGCTAAAATTAAAGTTAGCTTCAAAGTGGATTGTTAAAAACAAAAGAGAGAGAGAGAGAAAGAAAAAGAAAATCCTTGAGTAAATGAGAGGGCCCTCAGTCCGAGTCTAAGAAATTTGGGTTCTACAAAAGAATCCATTTTCCTTTTGAATCGCTCCGTTTTCAGAAGGCCCAATTCTAAAAGAAAAGTACTAAGATAAACAAACATCGGGGCCACAGTGCTAGCCCACTGAGGCAGTGATATAAGAAGAATATACTGGGAACTTGGTGACATTCTGGAAGGTTATAACCCCAGATAAAAGTGTTGCGAGTCAGCTTCAAAATTCAGCCACCCCCTATTTCTCCAGTTGATGTTGTCACAGTAACCATTTAAGTTGTGCCTATTTTCTTTCTTTTAGCACATAAGTTAGAATCGAAATTGTCATCTACCCCCCAACCTATCTACCAAACCTCCAACACACACACACACACACACACACACAGAGAGAGAGAGAGAGAGACAGAGACAGAGAGACTGACTGACTCTCTTCAATAAATACCTAAATGCCAGCAAGACAGATCAAAGCCTGTTCTAGCACCGCAGCAATTAACATTTTATAAAGCTAAAACACAGCTAGACAAGTAAGCCTAGGATGGTGGCCACAAGTATGTTCCTTTTCATTTCTTTCTATTACCTTGAGGATTAGGAAATGCACTTCCAAATGGAGTAGAGTAATCCAACAGCCTGGTGAATTTTGTTGCTATCTACGACAACTACTTTTACCAAAAATAGTTTGTGTCAGTGTCTCTGAGAAACAGCTGTATGAAATCTCTGCCAGGAAGAGCCAATTAAAATTGCAAAAACATCTTATTTGTCCATTCCACAAAATATGCTTTTTTTCCGCCTTTCCCACTGTAACCTCCTCAGAACAGTCAAAATCCAGACACAGCTGCAGGTTCATTTATATTTTAAAAATTAGTCCATACGGCAGCTTTGAACGGCCCCCAAAACCCTACACGTTTAGGGGGAAACGTTATGTCCTTAGCATACCAAATTTGCTTATTTAACAGCTGCATAACAAACATAATCCTAGAAGTCAGGAAAACCTACACAAGGAAAATGCACAGCCCCAAATGCTCCCAGTGCCAGACTTCGCTCATCGCCTCCTCCTGACAACAACAATTTAGGTAAAGCAATATTAGGTGCTTATGCTAATATGCAGAGCAGGGTTCACAGCCAAAGTGAGGTTTTTGCACAGTAAGCCAAAACAGTCAGTTCTGAAAATTTGGGTTGAAGCCTTTGGTTTAGAGCCAGGCAGAAATGAAAAGTGACGAGTTTGGTTAGTGACCAAAGAAAGCCAATGTTTTCTGATGACTGCAACAGGGACCTGGTGGCCTCAGACAGTGCCAACTGCAAATGCAGCCTGGACAGGAGATGAACTGTGAGGCTAGGTTAAAAACAGCACCCCAGGAGATTTTCCAATCACCTTAGGGAGTCGTTCAGAACTGGACAGCCTACTGGAGGAATCCACAGGGTTAAAATCACCACACCTGTCAAAAGTGGGAATTTGAGCGCTTTCCCCGGCGCCCCACCCCCCACAAAAAAAAGTTCAACATAAAAAAAAAGTCTATGCTGCTTACGCATTTTAGCAACAAGAGTTAGAAGAACTCACTTTTGGATTCATGGAAAGGCATGAAAACAATTAATCATTATGGGCTAAAGTTTCAGCATTTGGGATTTCTTGAAGAATTCCATTACATAGAGCTCTTAAGGCTCCAAGTCAAAAAGGCCAATGCCAACTTTTCCGGTACTTCCTTTAACAAATGTGCTGAGATCAGCTTTCTGGCTACAGCTCAGCCCAGTTCAAGATGCTGACAAACTTCGGGGCTGGCACTTGAGAGAAAGAACTGTGGTGCTTGAAAGCAGCTCTTCACATAGATAAGGTATATTTGAACATGTGATGATTGATAAATACAAAGATTTTGTTTTCTTTGTAAGAGTAAACTTTGAGAAGGTGCCACATATCTGCAAGAACACATATCTGCCCCAGAGAGAATTTCCATAGAATTCCATTCCATTACTGAAAGTTTTTCTGTCATGCAGCCCCAGCCTGCAGCTCGACACAGTAACTTGACCAGCTCCTCTACGACTACCTAAAGGCAACTTTGCCCACTGTGTTTTAACTTACAAAGGTTATTTTAAAATTCCATTCTTTTGACTGTTCTAAAGATTACACATTCCGAAATATCCTTTTAGAAGCTAGGTTTTATATCCTTCAGATTTTTCCATAATAGATCACTAATGATTCAATCTGACGCTTTTGATAGAAAACCCATCAATGGATCCCCAGGGAGGGGGTGGTTGCAAAGGGGCGCGAGGGCGTTTTCAGGAACTGTTCGACATCTCGATTATGGGGACTGCGCACTGGTCAAATTTGGGGCAAATTTTACTGAATGTAAATTGTGCTTCAATAAAGATGACTTTAAAAACTTGAAAAAATCAGGTTTCATTATCAGCTCAACCAGGTTCAAATCTTAGGTCCACCACAAACGACTGCTCCTTGAACTTGGGCAAGTTACTGACCCCATGGAGACTTGGTTCGTAGTTCAGGAAGTGGAAGAAAATCTTAGTTTTGAAGCTTGAGAATATGAAAGGGTGCTTGGCTGATGGCTTGAATTCCTTCCTCCACTCTCTCCCCTGCCACCCTTTCAAAGCCCTCAGACAGACAGCTCGGGGTCCCTTTGGGGCCTCCCTGTCCCCTAACTCTTCTTCCCTCCCCTCACCCCCCAGCATTTTTGACTTTGACTCTGCAGAGGAAATGAAAATGATGGGCAATTCTAATCAGATTCTTACAAACGATAAAGGAGATGTGCCCATCAGCAGAGTCACTCCTAGTGAGAAAGGCAGTAAATGCTGAAATCTTTGGTTCCAGACAAGGACCCCACTAGGATCTGACACTTTCCCAGGACAGGCCCACACTCAGCACAGATCAGAGCTTGAAGAGCATGGGCAGTGGAGAGAAACAGACTTCGGAGCAGAGCGGCAGAGTTCTAGCGCATGGCCTCTCCCAGGAGTGTGAGCTGCATGATGGAGATCAAGCTGACCTAGCTCCAAACACGCAGGTGCAGGCCTGAGACGTGGCTGCCCTCACAGCTGACTCTATCCTACACCGCACATTCTTCTCCTAGGGAGAGGAGGGACAATAGGGCTGTCCCCTCCTTTCAAGTCTTCTAGGTGCAGGGTCCTTCCTGACAGATTGTCATTAAAAAAAAAAAATGCAAATAGAGCCAAGAAGGGTAAATAATTACAATATATCTGAATAGCAAAAGAGTAATGATTTACTATATAAAGACTACTTAAAAATTACCCAGGAAAATAAAACTGAATAAGAAAACAAACAAAAAAAAAAACAACAAAGGATAATAACTTGCCAAATCCTCAAAAAAAGAAATCCAAGTGGCCGATTAGTTTGTACCTGGAGGTTTTCCTTCTAGAAACGCTGCTCCATTTTACCACCTAGACGCCTCTGTCTCTTGTAGATTGAGGTAAGAGCCACTAATATTTGTTTCCGTGTCAGGCTTGCTTCTTTTTGGATGGCACCTTTCAATTTTATCCTGATTGGTTCATTGGCCCTTCTACTAGACTTCAATGCACAATAAGGGAAGTATAACATGCCAGCCTTGTTTGACATTATGTCCAGTATCCCTAAAAAAGCTCTTGACACCTAGTAGGTACTCAAATTCATTCAACAGATAAAGCGCTCCCTATGTTTCAGGAATTATTAATGACAATGGGAAAACCATTTCAATCGCTAGCAACGAAACGGATGTGAATTAAAACAACGATGACAAACCATTGTTTGGCTTAATAGGCAATTTGTTTTTAATGATAATATATAGTGTCTGGAAAGATAAGATGAAATGAGCATTTGGCTGAAATGAAATTTAATAACCCTTCTGAAGGTAATGTGATGATAGGGATCAAAAGCCTTAAAAACATTCATATCACCTGTAATCTCCCTTCCAGGACTCTGAGTAATGTGGTATAAAGAAAAAACTGATACGCAAAGATATTTATCACCGTCTTGTTCATGTTAGTGAAACACGGAACAATGTCAGTGGCTAACAAACAGTAAGATGGTCCACATGACGAAATAGCATACCGATCGTGTTTTCAAAGAACACTTAACTGATGTGAGAAATGTCAGAATGTTTTTCCTTCTAGGGCTAATATTCCATAGAATGTGTATATCACATTTTGTTTATCCGCTCATCCATCGATAGACCCTTAAGTTGTTTCAACCTGTTGGCTATATTGTGAATAACAGCTATGAACATGAATGTGCGAATGTCTATTCACATCTCTGCTTTTAATTCTTTGGGGTAGATACCCAGAAGAGAAATTGCTGGATCATACAGTGCTCCTATGTTTAATTTTTTGAGAGCTGCTATATCGTTTTTCACAGAGGCTGAACCATTTTACATCCCTACCAGCAACACGCAGGTTTCAACTCCTCCACACCCTTGCCTACACTTGTGTTTGTTTTCTTGAGAACAGCCATCCTAACGGGTGTGCAGTGATATCTCCTGTGGTCGGTTCACATTTCCCTAATGACTAGTGATGCTGAGCATCTGTCTTATCTTGAATAAGTCCATGGACCATTCAAGTCCATGGGCCATTTTCCAAGTGGGTGGTCACAATGTATTATTCAAGTCCATGGACCATTTTCCAAGTGGGTGGTCACAATACATTAATAAAAGTAGAATCTGAAAATAATTTTTATGCATATATACATTAAAAGAGGAAGGAAGGATAATGAGGAAGATTATAAATGATTTAATTTCTTCTTTACACTTTATTTGCAAAGTTTCTAAAAAGAACAGACTGGCTAGTACAGTTAAGGGGGAAGAGGGCATTAAAAATTTTTTTAAACCTGAACCCAACCACAAAATCAAAGTTTCAATTAAGAGCATCTTCCTAAAGAGTTTCTGAAGTTGGCCCCAGTAAGAGGAAAGACAACCTACTTCTGCATGTCCCATGCGGACGTGGAACAGACACACTCAGGCCACAGGACTCCTTGGGGACGTGGACGACAGAGAACTACTCACATTGGCCGGGACTCAATCCCCATCGTTCCCTCCCATGTACATAATCCAGACTCCTTCCTCTTAGCTCACAAACAAGCACACGGCACAGGAGAGTAAGAAACACTCTTCCTCCTCACAGAACTTGAGGACAAGATCACACAAGGTGAGCCTGTCAACGACCGGCAAAGGGTAGAGTTACAGACAAGACAACTGAATGACCCTAGACATACACGCCTTGATCACTAACGCAGACCCTTTAATACGGACTCGCTATTCAGATGAGGCCATTCTATACTTGTGTTCGTGTGTCAAAGGGAAGGCCGGTAAAGGCCGAGTGCTCTGAGGAATACAAACCTTTTCAGCTTTTAGGAGGAACACATTTCCATTCACTATCACTTGTCTTTGTTACAGATTTGTTAGATTCTCTGTAGGGCAAACCTAGTGTATTTTAAAATGACCTGTAACGTAGACTTCCTGCCTCCACGCTGGTTTCTCTTGGAGAGCTATTTTCATGCATGGCGCATGGTTGAGAAGGTCTGGAGAGAAATCTGAAGTTTTCATTTTACCTAAACAAAGATTTCAGCCTCCTTAAAAACATCGGACTCAAGTCACAAACAGATGCCTTAAATACCAGGAACCTAATTTAGACCTCACAGAAAATGAAAGCATGCACCTAGTTTGGATGACAGTCAACAGTGTTAGCCTCTAATGTCCCCTTTCCCCCAATTTCCTACACCCCCCCCCAACCCTGCAGCAGAGGCTATGAAACTACCTGAACAAATGAGATCCCCTAGGTATCACCAGAATTCCCACGTCCTATTCCAAGAGGTATTACATTTACACATACTGCTGTGAATGGGGCAAAAGTTGTTTTCTTCTGCTCTTGTATATTCTGAACAAAAAGGAATTGGCTTGCTACCATTGGATTCCAAAGGAAAATACTAATTAAATCTTTAGTAAAAACTATAAAAGTGCATTAACAAGACAGATTATGTGTACTTTACATTATCTTTAAGACAGTTTTCATCAAGAAAGGGCTATAGCAATACATTTACCAACCAAGAGGTTATACAGTTGTCAGAAATTCCTTTCACAGAAATAAAAACAAAGATGTGGCAGAGACAAAAACAGTCATCTAATATTCTCATTCCTTCCTGTATATTCAATTCCTTCCCCTCCCCCGCTTGAAGGTCACATGGATTGCTCTGACCAATGAGCTGTGAGAAGTGCCATTCTTGGGCTAAAGCAATGAGAAGCCCCTGCATGATACACTATTCTCTCTTCCCTAGCTTCCGGAGGAAGTAGCTTCATGTTCTGGAGCAGGGGTTCCCAACCCCCGGGCCACAGATCGGTACCGGTCCATGGCCTGTTAGGAACCGGGCCGCACAGCAATGGGTGAGAGTGAACATCCATCTGAAGTAGCCGCTGGCGTCACCGCCTCAGATCATCAGGTATTAGATTCTCATAGGAGCACCGGTCCCTGGTGCCAAAAGATTTGGGACCACTTCTCTAAATGCTAAAATCTACAAAACACCCCCGGGCCACAGATCGGTACCGGTCCATGGCCTGTTAGGAACCGGGCCGCACAGCAATGGGTGAGAGTGAACATCCATCTGAAGTAGCCGCTGGCGTCACCGCCTCAGATCATCAGGTATTAGATTCTCATAGGAGCACCGGTCCCTGGTGCCAAAAAAGTTGGCACCGCTTCTCTAAATGCTAAAATCTACAAAACAGGAGAAGAGTCGACGCTCAGTGGATATGTATGAAGAGGGAGAAACAAACCTCTGTTGTGTTCAGCCACTGAGATTTGGGAATCAATGTGTTGCTACAGCTTATAACTTTTCCAGACTTGACTAATACAATGAAAGGATAGATATTAAACACAGGACAGGGCATCCGCCACATGGGAGAGCATAATAAATGTATATGAGTCTTCAAAGGTTAGAGAGAGAGGAGATGCAAAGCGGTCCTATTTATACTCGAGCTCAGAAGACTGAGTCGAGGCTAAGGCTAAGGGAAAGACTGGGAGGACAGGAAGCAGGGGCCAGACTTTCTTTTAACCCAAACTACCAAGCTGTCAGAATATGCAACTAAGAGTCACATACCCGACCCCCTTGCCCTGATAACCTGAGCCCTAGAAGCAGGGAGCTTCTAAATTCCAAATTACTCGGACATCCCATCTCTCCCCATCACCCCAAAAGCACTCAATAAAACTTATCTTCAGGACTTCCTTTATTAATATCTGAGACATGCCCCCTTGTTAATTCATGGAGTTGCTCCAGGGATTAAAAATATGGAGCGGTTCCTAAAACAGACAAAATTCTTAGGAAGAGAGAACAGAAATAAACAGTCTGAGACGTCATTCCTCTCCAGATCCCCATCAAACCCACTACCAGCCTCACTCACACACACACACAGATGAGTCCACATTGTTTTTCCTGTTGCTGTTTTAAAGTCCATCTTATGCCTAAAATTCTGTAATCTCGTTAACGTCAGAGCACATGACCCTCCAAATACCCCTTTGCCTGCAATCATCCTGAGACCCTCTTAACAAAATACTTGAAAATGGAGTTGAGTCTCTAATAGAATATTCTAGCTTAATGAAAATCGCTCCCAAACACCAACAAATGTTTGCTTGACTGCTGATCCGTTTTATCTTTTCTGATAGGATGAATAGGTATGACAGCTGCGCGACTCTAAAAAATATAATTAAGTAGTCCTACTGATATACACAAACATCCTGAGCAAACAAAGGCCGAGGGGCATTGCTCAGGGTTGATACCTCCCTGAGTCACATATGAATTAATTATCTGAAAAGTTTATCTCCCCAGCTGTTTCCTTCTGTATTGATACCCAAGAGAAAAGCAGAGAGAGTAGAGTGAGACCAGCTCAGTGAAAACTGAGTGTTGAATACATAAAAATTTTTTAAATTAAAAAAACTCAATTTTCTCTCTTTCTAAAGAATGAAAGCAGGGTAACATTTTTTATCCTGATTGGTTGAAAGAGAGACATTTCTAAGAAACCATAACCTCAACAATGCATGGGAAGATAGAACTATGCTAATGAACATCCCATGACAATAAAGCTCTACCCCCACCAGCCCATCAATGCAGCTCCTGTCGGTAAACCTCACCTCGTCTATAGCAACAGGTCCTCCCCTTGCCTCTGCTTTCCAATACGACAGCCCCTGGCTTTGTCCCGCCCCTACCCCTCTCTGCTGCAGGCTCTTCCTCATCTACACAGCCAGTGAACATCAGGTTCCACTAGGCCAGCTGCACTGGCCCTCTCATTGGCTCACTTTGAGACCTCTTCCCAGGTATGCTAATCCTTGCCATTCATTCCATTCGATCTGTAATCAGATGACATCGCACATTTGCTCTCCAGCTGTGGCCACCCCTTCTCGGCTCCAATGCCTGAATCCAGTGGGCATTCTACCTTCCTCTCTTTGGAGACCTCTCAGGCACCTCTTTCATTAAGTTCAAAACCATGTGCTCTTCTCCCAAACCTGGTCTTCCTCTAGCTTGCTACAGGACAGTGAGTGGCCCCACCGGCCCTGATCTGTGACCTGCCCCTTGCCTTCCACATCCCATTCATCACCATGCCCAGCTGATTTCACCTTTTAAATAAACCCTAGGCTTATAAATCTCTTCACAGCCACCACTCCAAGATTCAGGAACCGAGTCTCTCAGCGGAATGAGGACCAGCCACTCACTAGGCGGCCCCGTCCTTCATATAACAGGCTCAGTCCTTCCGAGGAAATTGTGATCAGGCTATTTCCTTCCTTCAAGCCCTTTGACGGACTCCCATGGCTCAGGGACAAAATCTTCAACATGGTCTAGGACCTTCGAGGTGGCCCCTGCCTTCCTCTCCAGCATCTCCTCACCCTGCACCACATCCCACTCCAGTAATGGGGCTGCTTCTGCTTCCAAGAACCCCGAGGGCTCCCTTCTTTCAGGGCCATGCTAGTTACTTTGCCCAGAAGGTTTTTCCTTTCTTCACCCAGATAATTCCTGTTCATCCTTTAAGCTCACATGTTCCCCTTAGGTGAGATGTTCTTGACCCCTCCAGGCCCTTGTTATCCCAGGGCCCTTTCCTTTACAATCCCATAAGCAGTAGAGAGTTATCTTTATTGATTACTGGGTTAGTGACTGGGTCCATTACTACAGGGATTATAGCAGGAACCGTCTCTGATTGACTTATTTCTATCTCCGGCATTAGATGTCATGCTTGGTGGATACAGCAGTGTCAAATATACACATACGTATACATACATATATATGTATATATCAGTTATCTAAATTTTTAGACCCAATTTTGTGAAATAATTCTCCTCCAAACTTGTCATACTAATATTCAAATAAATGCTCTCTTGATGACTTCAAATTTTTTAAAAAATGAGCAATAGAAATATAAGGACAGAAAGGATGATTTGAAATGAACAATTATGTCATATGGATGAAAGACACAAGTTTTCAGAGCTGGTTTCAAATATTTGGAGGTTATAGAAGTAGAATATGACACAAAAATATAGGAAGATTTTTAAATAAACTGATTATCAAAAGGAAACCAAAGGTATCATCTGATATCACTTTTAGCAGATCCCCCCTTATCAAATTTTTAAAATATTAAGAATTTATAAGTACTGGTAAATCAGAGGCCCATCGAAATAGAAACCCAAAATATGAATCTGGTGCCCACATCGGATGTGAGTACACGCTGCGAATTCTAAGGGAGGCCGAGTTTGTAATGGCCAGACTACATCCGACTCTGGTTAAGTTCAATGTTAATTGATCTCAGCAGCTCAAAAGGGCAGACAGAGCAAGCGCACAGCAAACATATACAATTACTCAGTTGTGTCCCAACCTATGGAAAGGACAGAAAAGAGGACGCTCCTAGAAGGTAAAACGTGAGGACTGAAAGTCTTTTATTAAATACAAAACCATTCCACGTATCTCTGAAACGTTCTCCATTTAACATTTGTTAGGCTCCACTGCAGCGTCTGATCCTATCGCCACATCCCACCAGGATGCGAGACAGGAAATTAAAGAGCATGTTCTTACAGATAGATTTTCTATGTTCTATTGTGAGTGATGGGTGGAGCGGGGAGCACCACGGAGGGAAAGCAACATCTGGATCCAAACTGTAAAAATGGGGAATTTGCTTTTAAAGATACACAAAGCCATAAAGAATTTACCTTTCAAAAACCACGTTTCGGGTGAAATTTCACAAAAATCCATGTGTGATGCAAAGAACAAAACGAATCCATAATGAAGGTCTATATTCAAATACAAACCTAAACCAGTCACTGTATGATTCAGGCAACACTTACTCTCTGAGCCTCATCGTACAATCGCCTGTCCTCGTTTGGTTGGTAAGCATCTATGTAAAGTGCTTCATACTGGGCCACACTCCATAACGTTAGGTACTGTGGTTATTCCCAGCATCTAGCACAGTGCCTGGTAGAAATTTGCTGACTGTATAAGTAGATGGATGGTAGCCAGCCATACATGGAGGTTTTAGTGTCTTAACGTCAACCACGTAAGCTAAAACTTCACACAAAAGGCCAGTTTTAGAAGGGAGAAAGGAGAGGGATGAGAGACAGTAATAAAAATTATTTTAAAGGTCAAATAGGACTTGTGCATGCAAAAGCATGCAGTCTTGTAAACTCAAAGTAATCCTGGGGCTCTCTCTAGCTCAAAGGATTGTAAGCAAGCTTTCAAAAAAAAAAAAAAAAGTCACAGCTCGCCACCCTTCAGAGCTTTTCTGCTTTCCCTTCCCTCTGCCCTCACTTTTAGGAACACCGTATCCTGACTTGCTTTTCTGAAGAGAACAATCGGCACTCTCGCTACCCTCAGCCATCACTGGGGTTGGGGTACCATAATTTCAGCCTTCATTAAGGTTCCTACGACATCAATCACAAAGGTCTACTACTCCCTGTATTTTATTTCCTCTCTGGACTAGAAAAGGGGGGCCCTCCAGAGTGATTACTCGGGTCACAGCTCTGTAAACCACCACAAAATCAAAACATGACTCAAATGCCAGATTTCAACTCTAAGGAGTTCACAGAAATTGGATAGTAAAAAACATTGGCTTGGACCCAGCAGAAGTCAGAAAAACTTAACATTTTACATGCTGCTAAAAAAGAAAAAAAACATCGAGGCATGAACAGGGTTTGGTTTTTTCATCCTAAACAAATCCAGTTCCTGGCTTACAGCCAATTCTCAGCAACCGAGGGTTTGTTTTGCATGAAACTTTGAATATTTCAATGAGAATACATTTAGGAAAATTGTTCAGATCTGCTGATTATTTTTCCGAGATACTATGCTTCTGTGGAAGAATTAAAAGATGAGGGAGAAATACATAAACACTGAGTAGCAAGGTGACTTAGCACCCCGAAAGATCTCCGTCCTCAGGAAAGAGGGCCATGGAGGGGACTTGGAAAGCAGAAAGCCTAGGAGTGACAAACGAGTGTGCTCTTCCAGGTCAATCCCAATCAAATGATATGTAATGGCTCCTTGGAGTACTGAGTTGAGGAGAATTCTGAAGTTGAAAGAGGACCGTGATTAATTAGCATTATAGTTAACACAGCATCCGGCAAGAGTATCATATGTTTACTACCCGGCAGAATCCAACTCCCCCATTACAAAGAGGACTGAGGCCCAAACCCGATTCAAACCAAGATGACCCGATTTCCAGTCTAGTGCTCACTTATCACGTAGAAAGGTCTCTTAATTTTTTTTTTTTTAACTTATACGTGTTGACTTTCTTAAATAGAACTCTTGAGTGCTCTATGTGTCTAAGTCATGCTTATCCAGTTACATTTTAAACTCCCTAATAAGAGTGATCGAGCCCTCTAATTCTCAGGAAAACCCTCCTCCACATCAACAGCTAGAGTAGTTTTGTACACAACACGTCCAAGAGTTGTTTACCATCTGCTTCTTCAAATAGGAACACACCAAATTCACCTCCCGCATGCTTATTCACTTTGCCCCCAGATATCCCAGTGTACAAAAATAACTCTAAAGCCCAATTTTGATCCTGTGTTGGAAATTAAAAGACTGAGAACAACAACAAAAAAGACAGTATGTACAGTCATGTGTGTGAGGTTGAGACAAATAAATGGCTACGTTACAATTCAATTAGCAATTCGTTCCACCACCCCCAACAGGCAGACACACCCCCACACTCGAACACAGTAACACCTCCTGCCCACAGAAGTACCCGGTAAAAACTAAAATGTACATAGAGATATAATGGACACCACACGTTTAGAAAGACCTCCGACAACCTAGTTTTCCACAGGTAGCATGCAAATGTTTCCACATTGCTATGTACTGTAACATTTAACGTAAACCAATTTAACTAGGTTAACTGTTCTCAATTTTGAACACTTTATTTGATGGAAAAACGATCTATTGTTTTTGTGTCAATATACATATAACCAACAAGTATGGGAAGTTACGAAGGCATCTTAAAAATCACATGACCCAGGTTGAATTTGAGTATGATCAGACCTCTAGATCCAGCTGCCAGTGTGCTGACCTGTGAGCATGCGATCAGCGACTCCTGTGGGAAACTCTACAGGTCCTAAAACCCAGGTTTCTGCCCCAGATAAACAAGAGTAAGGGGGTAGAGGATGAAACTGTAGATTAGGAGAGATTCAAGGACATGTCCAATAATTTTTAAGTGTGCAAGACTACACGACAGTGTCCCAGCATCACCTTGGGTGATAAAAGGCAGGCATGGAAGTGATGGATCTAGAAGTCACAATAGTGGTCACTTTGGAGGAAGAGACAAGGCAAATGGAGGACGCAGTCAAGTTCTGCTACTCGACCTGGGCAGTGGTTACAGGAATGTTGGCTTTATGATGTCTCCTTAAGCCACACATTTGTGTGTGTGGTTTTATATACCTGCATTTTATTTTACAATGGAAAGTTTAAAAACCATGATCCAATTTCACTCACTAAGAATGCTCTGAAGTTGAACTGTCCAATACAGCAGCCACTCCCCACGTGTGGCCCTTGAACTTTAAAAATAAAAATTCAGCTCCACCACTTCAGGTGTTTAATAGTCAGACTTCAGGTGTTTAATAGTCAGTCAGTGCTACCATACTAGAAAAGTGAAAATTATAAAACATTCCCATCATCGCTCAAAATCCATGAACCAGCAGTAGTCGAGAAAATTAGCTGGCTTTCCAGATCTCTGAAGCTCTATGAATTCCCAGCTCATCTCTCCAGAAAAGACCAGGCGAATGCATGAGATCCTTGACCTTCAAGGGCTACCGTTCCTATTATTCTTCCTGTAAATAAGAATCCCAATGAGAAGCAATATAAACTCATAGTGACAACCAACTAGCAACCACAGTGACCACAGGCTGACCCCAAAGAGTGGCATCGCTCCAATACAATAAGAAGAAGAAAAAAAAAAAAAGAGTGGTCGGATTTATGATCAAAGAAAACATCTGACTGCACTGATGCATCATCACATACACTACACCCAGGCAATTCTGGTAAAAAAAAAAACTATTACCTCTAAGACGAAGGAAAAATAATTAGATATATAAAATCCGAAGCAGAAAAAATAAAGACGTTAGTGGAAAAACTGGTGGAAATTTAAATAAAGTTTACAATTTAGTTAATAATTTCCTGTTCTTGATAATTATACTCTGCTCCTGTAAGAGGTTAATGCTGAGGGAAGCTGGGTGAGAGAGAGATGGAAACTCCCTGTATCATTTTTTAACTTTCCTGTGTCTAAAATGAAGGTAAAATTTTGAAGAAAAACTATTTCTTCCAAAGGTTTAAGGAGCTTGATGAGACAGAACTCGTTAGAGCCAAGGATGGCTTAGTCACTTGAGGATGAAATGTGGCTGGCGTAAGTCTCAGTTCATGGAATAACACCAAGTCCCTGCTCCTAGAACCCTGAGGTCAGCCTGTGGGGTCATCCTAGAACCCTCGAAGATTTTTCTGGAAAACTGAACTGAATTATTCGAAAAGGAAGGCTCATATTCAAAACTGGCCATAAGTTCCATATAACAAGAATAAAGGAGCTGTAAATGTGGTGACCTAGAAACTGCCTACCCTTGGCACTTAAATCCTACCACAAATTTTCAAAATTATTCATATACTTCAAATCAGCAGTGATCGTTTTTAACCTAGAATTTCCTAGTTTTGAAGATGATTCAAAGACTCTTGGAACAATAAAGATGGCCAAGAGTATTGTGGAGAAATTCACCAAGGCAAAAAAAGGAACCATCGTTTTGGGCTCATTTCTGCAGCAACTTAGAAATCTTGGACATGAAGAAAAATTTTCCAAGAAACATTTATAAGCCATATTGTGTACAGATTTAGAAAGAAAATATTGAAAAAGGCATGCATAAACGTCTATATTTATTATTAGATCTGTCGTTTCGTATATTTTGTATAGTTTCTATGTCTATTTGCAAGATCAGAACTTCAAATCAATAACACTAAAACTGCAGGAAATAGATGTTTGACCTCTGTACTTGACTATACCACTGTCCAAGAATAATTTCAATTCTAAGGGTGGGGTTATGAATTCTACAGAAGGTAAAACTACCAAATAATAAACTCTACGGTTATATTTAATCACAATTTGAATCTTGTTTAGGGAGCTACTCAAAACATACATTTGCAGATTTCCTAATTGATTTGTACATATATATATTTTAGCTAATATGTAAAATGCAAAATCAGCTCTGATGTAGTATCTCAATGTAAGATCAATTGTAGACCAGAAAACAGATGTTGCCTGTTCCCAAAGAATCATGGCAAGAGTTAAAATTAGACGAAGGTCAAAGAAAACTACTTTATAATTTCAAGTAGTCATTCTCCTCCACTACAAATGCAAAGCCTTAACCATTTTTAATACAATATTTTAAATGAGGTCTTTATGTTATCACCAGACTGATAATCTATAAATTGCAAGATAAACTTACAATGCTTACTCAGTAAAATTCCAACACTTTAGATCAAGATGAACATTTATCTGTAAAAGGCACTGCCAGTTTTCAAAGGAAAAAAAAGGAAACTGGTACCTGCTTTGTTTACACAGGTCCTCATTATTTTTTTTTTTTTTTTTGAATAGAGATTACTGGATAAGCTCCAGTACTCCCTGGCAATAGCACTTAAGATTCAAGACTACAAAATACAGATAAGTACAAAGATTTCTGAGCTAC
This sequence comes from Pteropus alecto, assembly GCF_000325575.1. Lineage (NCBI taxonomy): Eukaryota > Metazoa > Chordata > Mammalia > Chiroptera > Pteropodidae > Pteropus > Pteropus alecto. Next base: position 10,563,804 of record NW_006436283.1, on the reverse strand, counting down.
TAAGCAGAAAGGTCTCAGTGGGCCCAGTGTCACTACAGGAAGTTGGGAGCTGGAGACATAGTTGGTCACACTCTTGTGACTGGGTTTACAGTAAGTCACTTAACTCTCATGGCCAGCTCCACAGCTGTAAATTCAAGGACCTCGACTACTCAGCCCCCATAGTCCTTTCTTGCTTTAAATTCTAAGAACAGGGCTCTTCCTGCACCTGTGACTACGGAATTCAGCAAGGAGGTCAAGAAATGTCAGTATTTAAATGTATATGAATTCAGATTATTAACCTGCTCTTAAACACTAGCATGTTTTTATCACCTATGAATACATAATTTAAGCAACATTAAATCCAAAGTTTAATAAGACACCTATCCCAGTTCTTCCTTAGTGATTAAGTTTTGCCCATCTGACGCGAATATGTTCTATCACTTCAAATGAATATATATTTTTTAGATCCCAAGAAAAAATGTCTAGTTTCAAGTTGTTAGGACAAAATATACAGAATATCAAATATAACTTGACATAAATGAGACACATGGGAAATGCAAACAAGGGTCAAAAGTTAATGATGCACTTCAGAATTCGGAGATAAAACTTGGCCCTTCATTAATTCTCCTCCAATAGGCCAGTCAGCCAAAAGCACCTTGTCCACAAATGATCCTATCAAAATTAGTATCATGAATGCTTTATTTTCCCTGAGTCTATGCCTTCAACTAAAATTCATTAGAAGAATTAGTATTACCTCTCATTATCATAGTAACTGAAGAATTTAATCAGCCCAGAGTCTTGCCCAATGAGTTATCCTATGGTCTCTAGTAGCTTTACTTTTTTATCTTAATTATTCTTCTATAGCATTTCATTAGATTCCTCCTAGACCACCATGGCAAGTCTTAAGCATACCAACAATTCCAGCTCCAGCCCAATAATTAACCTTTATAAAATGCAATTTTGCAAGTTAATTTGCACACAAGAACGGACTTCACTCGGTACCAGCTGTGGTGCAAGTAAGCAAAAAAAAGGAAAATATGGACAACGCATCTCAGCCCTTAAACCTAAACTTGAACTTGGACCTAAAGAATAAAAAACAAAACAGTCCTGCATGCTTCTGATTTAAAATGAATGATCACTTAATTTTAAACCTGTAGTATAGAGACAAAACGAATCAAAACAGGAGAATGATGAAGTTTTCCCTGTTAATGAGTCACTCAGATCAAAATAGCTGATGTGAAACCAAAGTGACAAAAATCACGTTAGCAAAATCAAACAAACTCAGCATGTGAAAGAATGAGATTTACTCAAAAGAAGATTTCAACGTTATTATTAGGCAAATGACTCACCACATGATATTTTATAATCCACCTATTAAATGATAAACATCCATATACAACTTCTTACGGTTACAGCTACATTAAGAAAAACACCTTTTCCTTAGAAGAAAATAAGTATGATTTAAAATACTCTGCATTGTAAATAGTTAAGAATCAGGTTGCAATATCTAAAAAAAATTTTTTGAGTTATCGCCCATTTTCACATTTTAAGATAGTTATATAGGTACATGCATTAATTCACAAGAAAATAATTTAAGCTCATTTATTGCCATTTAACTTTAAGCCATACCCCAACGGAAGCTAATGAAAGCCTTTACAAGCATGAGCCTAACTTTCTTGAATCAATAAGTTTTATTCCAGTTGCGACAAACAGCATCCCTAATCACACTTTATTAGAAAACCTGAGGGAAGAAAAACAAATGAAGAGAGAAGTAAAAGAGATGGGCTACTTACCTGCATAGCTTCAGACATTAAAAAACAACTACGATTCAACACCTTTACTCAATCTGCCTGCTCTCAAAGCCACAGGACTACAGACAAGCTACTTCTCTCTGCCCCAGCAGAGTGGGGACAGTGATGCCAGCTCCTATAGAATGGTGGCATATTATAAGTACGAGTCAGAACAGCAGCAGTACTATGTGAATTTTTATTTTGCAATTCTGAAATCCAGATGAAAATCCATCTTCTGCTCTTACCATCCTTCACGAAGGTTTCTGATTAGGGATATGACATCGTCTCTCTGAATTTAGGCCCATGGAAAAGAAAGGAAGTACTGATAATCAACCAGAAATTTGGACAAAGTTAGTATATACTTTTTAAAGTAGAAAGTGCTGATTTTAAATATGTAAATGTTTTATTTCTTCAGCACTTCCCTTACTAATGCATACCAACACGTCTAGTATAACTCAGTGTCACATCCCCAGTCATAATTTCCATGCTGTAAGACCCTGGACTTTTCAACAGTGATACTGTAAATCAATAGTAACAGCTTCGTAACAGTAGCGATTCTCTGAATAGTGTCAAAGTACACTTTCTAAAACAAGAAGTCATTTTCTAAGCTTTACTACAATGTATCTTTCATGGACATGCGAGCTTTAACCTCTTGTAATTGCAACATTTTTCTAAAAAAGAGAGCATGACATACAAATACAAAAGATACAAAAAGGAAATAATGTATTAGCGTAGAAGAACAGTATGTGGGGGAAAAGCGTAAAGCAGCTCCGCACACATTTCTCCAATCTGTTCTTCCCTTCGGAATTTGGGGACCGGCACCGACAGCACCTCAAATAGTCTGGCCTCCTTCACGGTCCACACTGCTCCCTGAATGTACAAGTCACTTTCGTGCCTCTTCTCTTGCTCATGTTACTTCCCCACTTTAGAACAGCCTCTCCCATCTCTCCGACCGAAGGGAATTCTATGCCTGCATCAAAGCCCAAATCCATAGACACCTCCTTCTGAGCCCAGAAGTCTGTCTGTCTCCTCCAGACATGCTTCGACACTATTTCATCAAGATTTATATGACGACGTGTTGTTTCTGAGTTGCTTCACTCCGAGCTCCCTGATGCCAGACGTTGTCCCATGCTCTGCACTCTCTGGCACAATAGACACAATGGAAGTCCGTGTCTCTGGCACAATCTCCCACGATCGGGAGTAGGCACATAAGTGTCACCGAGCTGCACTCTTCACTCTCCTACACCTCCAACCAAGTCAGTGTTGGCAGTGTACAAGTCTGAGACAAAAGGGGGACTGTGAGGTGGCAGAGAGCACCTGGGTGAACGACATGGAGTCTGGACCTGTCCGGCCTGGGTTTGGAGCCCAGCTCCCCCATTTCCTGGGATCTTGGGCAAGTTACTAAACTTCTTTGTGCCTCTGCTTCCTCCTCTGTAAAATGGGGATGATAACACTCTTTAGCCTTTTCAGAATTGGTGTGAAGATCAAATGAGTTAATGAAAACTGCTTGGACCAATGTCTAAGTGTAAGCACTACATGGGCGATTGTTATGTTTCAAGTATAGGAAAAGCTCTAATCAGACTTTGCTCACTGCTGTACACATCACTACCAGACTCATGGTCTCGCTAACAGGGTAAATGGCACTACTAGGAATTAGATCATTTCTAAGAGAATTTTGCTCAGAGTTCAGCTATTAACAGGACTCTCCTATCTCATTTCTCATCCAAATTTGTCCAAGTTGGAGTGAAACTTATTTATAACACCTTCACGTCTCGTATTGCCACCCTCATTATTTATCTCCTAACTGCCTAGTGGAGTCATCCCAGATAATATAGATGGATCCTATATTTCCCCAAAATGCCAAAACTAGAGATGTATAGATATTGTGGGGGGGGGGAAGGGGGGGCAGGGGGAATCACGGCAAGTAAAGGCATTAAAGATGAACTTTCCTCATACTCTTACTTTGAACTTGCTCTAAAATATTTCTTATCTTCTGTTGACAATTAATCAAATCATTCCCTCCATTCCATTTTTTGATAGAAATCTATTTCCAGAAACCATTTTTCCCTTTGCATAATTGAATAGAGAGGGAGGTTTAATGTAGCTATAGTAATCTCAATTAGATTTGACTGTTAATACTGTGCCAGTACGGACATGTTCCCGTCTCAGGTTAAAGTCTAACATGAGGTTTCACTTTGGTAGAAAACAAGACCCGATATAAAGGGTCTGTCATGGAAACTCTGACAGATGAGGACGGTAAAGCCTTAATCCTGTCACCGAGAAATGTTTCGTGTTTCCATTAAAGGCATTGTTCCTTCCTCTACCATAAATCCAGGATTTGTAAGAACCCAAGGTCTCCACGTGGCTTTGAAAAAATGTCTTCTGCGGAATTGTTAGGATCTGAACCCACGCTCCACCCCACCAGCCTGGTAAGATCAGCACTCTGATTTCTAAAACGAGGACACTATCCAGAGCTTAATGGGGTGCTTTTGGAATGAAAGTCTATAAAATATGAAAGCTCCTAGATGTCCAGCACATCGCACCATTTAATAAATAAGTTTTTCTTTCCTCTCAGCTGAATAAAACTTTTAAAGTGATAACTCAGGTACAACCGTACCTGATCCATTCTCTCATCCATTCCTACTCAGACATGGAGGCACAGAAACCTTTCAGGTACAGGATGTACCCGAATCACCAGAATAAACAAAATTGAGCTACTACCCCCCTCTGGAGCATTACGATGTTGTTTCAACTATTAGCAATCTCAAAGGAAAACAGATTTAAAGGACTGTACCAAACGCGTGTACTTTAGCTGGTTTTAATTTTTCCCCTTGTCCTCCGTTTCCTCCCTCCTGCTGTGGCCCATAATATGCTCTTATTTATGGCAATAAGACTCGTTTCTGATGCTTGGGTACTTTTCTACAGACAGACGTCAAATTAAGTGCTTTGTTACTGTACCAATTTTTTAGGTTTAGCATAACATATAACTTGTTATAGATACAAATTAAAATTTTCTGCTCCACGTTTTGAATAAATATGCTTTGCTTCAAAGTACTTTTTAAAAGCTATCTAGAGATCTACCCTAGTTGACATCACTTTGGATTATAAACTAGATATTAAAAAAAAAAAAATAGTAAGCAGGCAGAAGTCTCTGTGATCCTTCTGGTTGTGCACATTCATATCATCTCTCCCAATATTTATATAATCATACGCCCAGCAAATATTTACATAGTGTCTACTGAGAGCCAGGCACTGCATTAAACACTGGAGACAGAGTAGAAGCCTCAGTCCTTGCTCTCAAGGCTGGCAGAAGAGACAAACTTTACAGGATAGAGGTCTCATGACAGGGAGAGCAACCAGAACGGCAGGAGAGCGGAAAAGGGCTGAGCTACACTTTAGGTGAAGACTCGCAGGTGAAACAGGCATTCTGTGGGCAAAAAAAGAGGTCGAGGATAGTAGTAAAAACTTTCTGGGAAACTGCCACCGATTCAGAATGACTGGGAGGATGGAAAGGAACATCCTTGGATGAGTCTGAAAATGCCAGGCAGCGAGACTTGAGACAGAACGTCCTCCCGAGGAGCCAGACTGCATCTGAGAGGGAAGCTCTGAAATCAACGCAATTCTGAAATCAGAACATTCTGAAGGAAAACAAATGAGCAAGCTGGGGGTTAATTCCGCTGAAAACTTAAATTGGAACATCATGCAGTTGAGCCAAACACTCAGAGAGCAGTAAATCATTTCACCTTAAAATCAAAAAGATTCTTCCTCAAAAATACTGGGTTTCTACTACCTAGGATAGTCACTTCATAGGCTGCAACATCAGCTTCTGGTGGGAGGTGTGTGTGTATAAAATAACTTTCACCTGATGTACTAAGTACGCTTTCAAAAGCCATTAATCAGAAATCACTCTGTGGCAGGTATACAGCAACAAATGGGAACACCCAACAAAAGCTTCATCCACGTGGCCCTATTCCTAACAAGCATTAATGCATCTCTGCAGAGAAAAAAACTATTAAAAGAAAAGCATTTCTAACTGCCCAGCTCCACTGCACTTTTCTGTATTGTAGGTATTACTGACATGCTTTGAAGCTGAAATGCTTTGATCTGACCTCAGTTCAAAACCTCCCAGTTTTAAATTATACTCACTCTTCTGTGGGCCTATCTGGAACTGTATAGATCACCCCAAGAGCTCATCTTTGGTTAACACAGCTTCCAATTTGCGGGGCAGTAACCAATGAGAAGTGAGGGGCCAGGCTGCTGATCCCTGTTTTGAAGATAAAGGATGGAAAATCCCAGCATCGCCTTTGAAAACAAGTGAGCTGAGCTTAAGGGTGGCCAACAGTCCGCGAGAAGGACAAGCACTCTTTTGAAGGAGGCCAACCTTGCAATTCTGCCCACCTCAGACCTCGGTTCCCTTCTAGTTCCTGGCGCTTGGTGTCCACGCTGCTTGCCTCTCAGAACCCAGTGGACTACAAGAATAGACACCCTTTCCTTAAAAGCTGCCAACTCGATTCACTTTCTCTTGAAAGTCACCCTTCTATCAGCTTGGTTTTCTGGAATTCTTAGGTCATACAGCCAAGGGGAACTCATTTTTCTTCTTCCCACACACATCAACCTACCTTCTTACAGGAGAAGTATAAAACACCATCCTGCTCAGGTGAGCCGATGGACAATATCTACCCTGAAATAGGCCTTCAAAATGAAATGTCAGTGAAGGCGAGCTGATTTTTAACCCTTAACTACTGGAAAATACAGAGCTTCGGTGTTAATGACAGTATTTGGTATGTTCTTAGCAGGGAAATGGCTCGAGATTCAAAAGTGCTTCACGGTGGCAGCTTGAAAGCACAGGCTGGCAGTACATTCTAATTTGTGACATCAAACAAAAGGGAAAGAAGAGAAAAGGCAGGGGAAACAGGTTGAGGAGAACCAGATCTAACAGACTACGTGAGTAACTGGCATGTCATGTAAGCGGGTCACAGTCGGAGAGGCGGTTTCTATCACTGTAACTGGAGAAGCACGTGAGTCTTGCTAACTCTGAGGAGGAAAAAAAAATTGAGTTGGCTCATCCCCTTTTCCAGTAGTGAAAGTAATAGATAAGACTGTTTAGGCTCCGGTGCCCCAGACCAGGAGAACCTTCGACAGCTCGGTGGATTGTTCTGCTCTGGGACAAATGGTTTTGGAAGCAGCCAGGGCAAGACAGAAACTCCCCATTGGAGAACAGATCTTCCAAGTGAATCTCAGCTTCATTGAGGACCAAGCCAGACAAGCCTACCTCCTTTTCTCCCTCTTTCTCTGAAAAAAACATATGGGCAAGGAGCAGCTCTCCACCAGCCTCGTGGAAATGAAACAAACACTGAGCAGATCACATGAACCCACAAGATGTTATGCCAAAAAAAATCGAAAGGCAAATTCGAGTCATGTCATTTCAAGGGTCATTTCAGACCTGCAATACAAAAGGACAAGCTTGTCTTCATCTCTAAGAACCTTAAGAAAAGTGCTTCACAGCTTCTAGGTCTACCCTGCGCCCTTCTCCCAAGTGTTTAAGGCCCTTGGTTTCACTATTTCAGACAGGCAATTCCCACGATGGGATCCTCCTGTGTTACCTGCCCTAGCAATGTCAATGTTCACGGTTGTAACTGTATTTCAATATAAGAATGGCATGGAGTCCACTAAGTGAACGTGGGAACAACCCAATAAATCTCTCTTCAGAAGCGTTTCCTGCTTCCATTCACGCTGTATCTTGGAGAAGGGGAGAAGTGAGAAGTACTCTTACATGCTTTTAGTACATGCTTGTAAAATGTAATGCATTGTAAATGGCATAGATTACAAACCCAGTTTTAAGGACTAAAACTCATTTCTTTAGTCTTCCGATTCTGACTTAACATTTACTAAGTAAAATGATGGCAAACGTTTTAGGCTGAAAGCTGTCTTACCACATGAATGTATGACTCATCTGGAGCAGATGCACCTCTGGTTTATAAAAGCAAATTCTGCTATAGATATTTCTCTACTGACCAAAGCAACATGACATAGAGCTAGAAGACGCTCTGCCTCCACCGAGTGAGAGAACTGATGGGAAGCAAGAGCAGTCTCAAACTCCAGCTGCCACCCCAGAGGAAGTGCTGCCAAAGGCACAGATAAGAATGTTATTCCACTGAATAAAACTGAGACTATCAAACAGAACCAAGAGGAAAAGTCTAGAGTACAATGAGAAAACATTTTTAAATGGTCAGATGTTAGAAAAATTTTTGAGAGCACCCAACTAGGAAATGTCAGGTAACTTGTATTTGTACAATTAAAAAGCATTGTTCTGAGCCAATATGTCCTTAGTTTACAACAAACAATAAGATATAATGGACTAGCATGTACCTACTGGAAGTCCAACATAGGTGACATACTAAACAAAATGGAACAGCATGTTACGAATGGGTTTACACTTGAAATGGTTTGTCGGTTAAAATTTATAAATGCAGTATGGGAACTCATTAAAGAGACATAAGGTTTAACTCTTCGCCAAAGCAAAGAACAGTCCAGAAAGCATGGAGTCACAGCTCTAAATTGTCTCATTTGTAAATCCTGAATTCAAGTATCAGGTAAAGTAAGGTAATTCGCAGGAAAAATACAAATGGCTAAAACATGTTTGAAGAAACACCCTCATCCAGGAGATGGGAAAAAAAAAAAGCCCTTTTTCACCTACCAGAGCAAAAACATAAAAGATTGATATCATCCAATACTAGTAAGAATGAAGGGAAAGGTGTACTTCTCATACATCAATACTGACAATGTGAATTGGAACCTATTTGGAGAGCAACTTACCTGTACTCATTAAAATTTTAAATGTACACACAGACTTCTAGGTATCGTAGAAATACCTATACTAGTGTCCAAGGATATTGACAGTAGTATTTGTACTAGTAAGAACTTAGAAACAATTAAAATATCCATCAGCGGAGAAATCGTTGAATAAATTTGAGATATTCGCATATGCAACACCAAGTGAGATAAAATTGATGTTTTGACATGGAAGAATATCCACCTCATACTACTGAGTGAAAAACTTAAATTGCAGAATGATTAAGAATTTGATCTTTTTAAATAACAAAATATATGTGATTGAATGAATGGATGTCTTAAGTAGAAGGGAGAAGGGTATATTCAATTTTATTTTATACGGTGTTTGCAATTTTTGTATCACTTTTATAATTTAAGTAAAAAGGAACTATGCTGACAGACTATTAATCTGCTAATCCACTAAAAGTTCAATAGATACTCTCTGGGAAAACCATTCAGGTCTTCTCCGCCCCGCCCGCCTCCCACGGCCTACTAACCCACCCACTTGTTGATTTCATCAACAAAATTTGCTCAGACGAGGGGTCTAAAAAGAACCAATATTATCCTGAGTTCTTTACATGCAGAAAATGATAGTTTTTAAACATAACATACCCACTTTGTACTTGATAATATTTAGAAAATTTAGCAAACACTTTTTAATAAGTTTCCATAGGTCCCCACACAACCACCACCAAAAACATGAGATGTGAATCGCGTTAGCCCAAAATCACAAGTTTACATTTTTAAGCTTCCTAAAATCACGTTCAAGCCTAGGCCCAAATATTGCCTACGAAGTTCCGCTCCCCAGCTCCGGGAAATGGGAAGAGCTACATGTTCATCTTTCATAAAGAGACTAATGCAACATGCCTTTTCTTCATTCTTTTTTAAAGGAATGTCCCTTGATTTCCCAAAGTAACTCAAAATGTTTTATTCAACAAAGGTTTTAAGCACACTGTGGAGAAAGGTGGAGTATTAAATAATTACACCATAAAATACCTGTATTTAAAACGTTTAGAAAATGTATATAAGAAACAAATTCACAAATTTTCAGATTTTAATGGTAATGAACTTACTAGCACAATTTTAAAGTTACAAGAAGTACAAACAGTGCTTCTCTAATGTGCTTATTAAATAGTGTTAGGATATTTTCCAGGCTAGGATGTACTTTCCACTTGCCCTAATAAACCTGTGCCCAGATGGGAAATGTAACCAGAACTAAATAAACATAGTATAGATGGTGAGAGCCAGAACGTGGGCTAATCAACCTGGGATGCCTTCACGAGCTATAAAATGGTTTTTAGAAAAATAAATAAAACGTTTAAGCAAATGGAGTATGAAAAGTTAGATATTTGATATGTGTGAAATGTAACTATAAATCAGGAAGAGACTGACTTTTTTCTGGATGAAAACAGATACTATATGTTGTCACATATTTAAGCCAAAGGAAAAACGGGCCTCATACTACAGTAACCAGTCATCTATTTTAAAATGTGCAAACTTTGTTTTGGATGACAATTAGTAATCAAAACAAACAAAAAAACTTATTAGTATAATGTATGCCTAAAATTAATTAGGAGTCCAACTCAATGCATATGAGATGAACAACGAAAACAGAGGAAGAAGGAAAAAAACCACAGGATTACAGAGAGATTCCTTTTCTGAACACCCACACGAAGACAGCAGTTTCTGACAAGAATGTTCTTGGCAAAAGAAAATTATAGAAAGGTTTTTTCCTCCAACAAAGAGGCAGCTCTATATGCAGATGACTAGGCAATACCACATGATTTTTTTTTTTTTTAAGGCCCCAATTTACAGCTCTCGTATTTCAAAAATATCCAAATAATCTTTTTTTTTTTTTTTTTTTGGATGACAAAGAAAAGCTAACTGGAAATACTGTTCCTGTGTGGAATGCTCATTTTCATGTTGTGCTTGAAAACAAAATCCAGTATGGCAGCTTACCTTGGCACTGGAAGCCTTGTTTCCCAAACCCCCTGAAAAACAAACAAGAACAAAATATCTTAATATATTTTGTATTGGATGCCATGTTTTAAGCCAGTTATGTGGCAAAGCACTCTCCAGGTTAAAGGTCTGCACATAAAACCCAATGATTTGATAGGAAAAACAGGCCTAAATAGCTTAGGTTACTATGTAAATTCAACTCTGAAAAAAAAAAAAAAAATCTATCTGGCCCTAAAGGCTCACTGAACTATTTCAACGTATCAAGGTTCTTTCCAAGTGTTTACAGTGTTATAGGTCCTTAAGTTTTGAGACAAGAATTGTATATTCAAAGTTATTGGCTACAATATAAAAATATAAAGAACCTTACGAGGAGAAAAAATAGAAATGGCTTAATTTGGTCCCTAAAGACCAAATGAAAATAGTTTTTTCTCTCAACAGACAGTTAAAAAGTGGCTTCGTCATTTGTTATGAATTTGTTTAAAATATTTGCCTAGAAATTGCCAAACAGCACCACTCTTAACATTAAATTTTGGCTTTAAAGGAGCCAGATCTTACACAGTATTATTCCTGTTTGCATTTGAGATTATGATCTAATTTTTACTGAAAGCCAATAGCATTTGAAGCACAGAGGCTATTTTGTTCTTGTAAATTACTTTAGAGAATTTACTCTCTAAGCAGAGAACCTTGACATGGGCATTAAATTGCAAACACCATTCCAACTAGGATGAACTCCATTAATTTTCAGAAGGTTATTAGTCATAATCTCTTGCTTCACACAGCGTTTTAAGTTTACAAAGCACTTCACATTTCTTTATTATTAACTTCGTCATCCCCCCAAAATACTTAAAACCCAAACATTTAGTTTCAAAATATCAGTGCTTTAATGTTTAAATAAAACTCATAAATTAAGGACCCATAGAAACAATGAAAGAAAACTGAAAAAATTAAAACCACTGCTAGACAAGCCTGGTGAATATTTTCCTAGAACTTCCCAGTGGCTGCTTTATAGTTAAGTAGAGAAATGTTACAGGAATTCCTCAGGAAGTCTTTTATTTTCCACTTCACCTTACACCTGGTGACCTGACCTGCCACTTCAGGTCACCAGGGGCAATTCCTCCAGAGCAACTGATAATGGAAAGACATTAGCTAGCCTAGCTTTGTTTGTTGGAGTGCCTTTTCTAACTTACCTATACTTCCTGCAAAAGACATCAGCAGGCTAACTGTTCTTTAATGGAATTTCACAGTTGACACAGCCGGCTGAAGACTTCCTTTTAAATGAAATGTCCTTTCTTTGCCTCATGCTCCAAGAACTTATTTTAAATAGCCTTACATACACTTATCTACTCCTGTGAACGCAAATTGTTTCACAGGCTGACTTAATTACATGATGGAAATCATTCACAGGGGTGGCTGTGCTTTTCATAAGTGTACTTAGTAGCACCTCATTGGTGGGACTCCCTTAGAGATGATTTCCCCAGCTGTGAATTCAAATAAAGCCATCAATAAAAGCAAGCACATGTGTGGGGCTCTCAGAGATGATCTTCCCTGTGTATGATGGATTCAAATAAAGCCATCCATAAAAAAATTAGAGCGCCTCATTAGCACCACGTTTGTGAGATTCACCCTTTGAGATGTTTTCCCCCAGATGCGATGGATTCATACAGAGCCACCTATACTTCTCCCTAGGGCCCCAACAAGATACATGTGGCACACAGCCAGCTGATGGCACCGTGCACTCTGTGGCACTGCCACCCGGATGCAGCTTCTCCACGCATCTCCACGAGAGGTGAGAGCTAAGGGGCCCCAGCCACAGCTCTGACTTAGGGAGCTTGGGAACGTATTCATGAAGGAGGCAGAAGAGGCAGGTAGCAATCTAAAAACGACAGCTCCTCAAAGTGGAGCACCTAGAGTTCCCTTACTTCCAGCTTTCTAACTTTTTTTGGGGGGGGGGCGGGGAGGGAGGTAACTGACCCTTTGAGAATCAGTTAATCAAAGCTGTAATTATCTCACCAAAAAAAAAAAAGCACAAACAATTTCACCTAGTTTTGCAGGGTTCAGAGGTCCCTGAAGACCGTTCATTTATCAAGTCCCCGGGGTTAAGAAAAGCTGAATTCATTAGAAATTACCTGAACTCTGACACTTTCAGCCCTTAGAATATTTTTCTTAAATAAAGCCTCTGTCCTCATCAACAGGGTTACAGGTTCTAATCTCGTGTTGACAGGGTCTATTTTAAATGACTCCCTCTGCCTTTCTGCCATTTGCCTGCTCGATTTTAATTCCCCCTCCCCCACTGCAAGCTTTCAACAGTTTGCTGCCTCTCCTCCCTCTCCGGGCTCACCCAGGAAAGTCAAAGTCTTTCCGTGCCCAGCAGATACAAACTACAGTAGGCAGGGACCCAAGGTTCCAGTGGAGTGCACGCCCGATAGGACACACAGAATACACAGAACCCGCCGCCGCCCGCC